>NC_092470.1:652500-1252500 GCF_047495875.1 Pithys albifrons albifrons
CCAGTGCCATCCTGTTGGGCTCTGCAGCCAGGCACAGGCAGCAGAGATCACTGCCCATCACAGCTGGCTCTCCCCCCTCCCCACTGCAGCAGTGCACCCACCGAGCCTTCATCGTGCAGCAGGACCTTCCTGACCAGCGATCGGGACAGGTGGTTGCACAGCGAGACGATGCGGTAGGAGAGCTGCAGAGAGAGAGGGCAGAAGGACAGGTCGGCCCCATCCCCTGCAGACACAGCCAAGCACAGCTCCTTCACCCTCTTCCCGGTGCAGTTTCCCACTCCGGCACCGTCCTGCCCTGTGACCCCCTGTGGCTCTGGAGCCATCCGGAGCAGCACCAAGGGCTCCTGCCCTACCTTCCAGCGCCTCCGGGCATGCTGCCTTTTGAAGTTCTCTATGTTAACAGCAGATGATTTCCGAACCAAAGCCTGTTGCTTGTCCATGGGCTGGAAGAGAAAAGAGCAATTTTATTGTTTGGCTCCGTTTGGTGCAAAAAATATGTGCAATTCCTCACATGCACTGGAGCTGGGTGGGGAAGCTGGGGGTTCATCCAGGGAATTGAGGGGAAAATAATTCAGTCTAGTCCACCCTGTGCCTGGGCAGGACTCTTGAGCACAGAAAAAACCCTGAAACTGGAGAGTGCTAAGGCAGTGTTTGTTTTGCTGAGGCACTTTGTGAAGTTACTAGGAATACTTCTCAGTGCACATCTGCCCCAGGTCTGTTTTCTCTGGGTGACAACATTATAACATGGGAAAAGGTTGGCTGTCATTCAGTGTTGGTGACAAGCATACATGAAAAAACTCTGGCTTTGTCCTTTAGCCACACCCAGAGTACTAGACCACAAGACACTGATACCCTGGTAATAACTATATAAAGAATTGCAATTCCTGACTATGGCAAATAGGAATAAAAAATAATATTATCAGAATTCAGACATGTGCTTAGCATTTTGGGATTTCAGTCTGGTGTTCCACAAATCTTGACACAGTCCCTTCTGAAAACAAAGCACATTCAACCCCCAAAAGCACTTCAAAATTTGCATAAACCAGAAAACTATCTAACAGATTGAGGGGAAAAAAAGGGGTCAAACCCAGACCTGGTAAAAGTGAAAAGAGAAATACCAGGTGTGAACCCTTCAGAGACTGTGGAGCGACAACCACTCCAGCAGTTCTGATATGCAGATGTAGGAGGTGGGTAATACAGAAATATTTGTACTGAATTGGACTGGAATGCAGCCAAGCCACACACCTGAAGCAGCAAGAGCACCAAAGGAGAATGGAAAACACATCAGGGAGGATTTAAACAGCTTTTTCAGCAAAATAATTGAAACTGTTTGAGACTCCAAATGCCCTTTTCTCATAGATGCTGTAGGTTATATCAGCAGCAGCTCAAGGAGCCAAGCCACCAGCTGGGGCTGCTCCTCAGTCAGATGTGGGCACGGTTTGCATAAAGCAGAATGGGGAAGTGGAGCATTAAATGCCCCTTCCTCGTGCTTGCACATGGCTGGCACGGTGCCACAGGCCAGCAGAAATCAATCTGAAATAGAAAACATGTAACTGGCTAAATGTCAGGTGCACAATCACCATGAAAAATGTCCCTGTGCCCTTTCAGCAGCAGGACCATCACTGCCCAAGCAGTTCCCTTCAGCCCAGACTGTCAACAGCAGCCTCTCCACCCCTAAGCACCCTGCAGACCAGGGACCCTGACATGGTCTAGTCATTAGAGTGCCAACCCTCCTCCAGGACCAAGTCACAGCAACATCACCCTACCCCAAAAATGTGCAGGAGCAAAGTGGCCTCATTTGAGGGCCCTCATTGTGCATTTGTTCTTACAGATCTGTATGAACGAAGAATCTTGGCTGAGGGAGGGCAGACTCTTGAGAGTGTTTTCTGCAAATACTAACTCTCACTAGGCTTTAAATTGCTTTTTAAGGATTAGAATTCTTCTCCTCATAAAAAAACCCCATGTTCTGTTTTCCTTGGACAGTATCTGGTGGGTCTTCCAGCCCACAGGAACCTGCAGAAGTGACGACTGAAGCATTTGGGGACAACAAAAATGAGCACACACAAAATTCTCAGTGCTGTTTGTCACAACAGAGCCCACTCTCCCCAGCCACCAACACCAGCCTGCCAGGGCCATATCCTGGCTATCCATAGGACTTTGAGGCTTTAGAAAGTTTTACATCTCATGCCAAGAACGATCAACAGGGAGCACATCCAGTTTCCATTCTCCTCTGAGCACAATGACGGGAGCACAAACCCCCAAGTGAACAACTGTGTTCAGAGCCCTGAATTTCCCCATCCCCTGCACAGGGTTATGAGGCCATGGCAGCAATGGGGCCTCTGGACTCTGCACAGACTAGAGGAGAGGATGCTTTTAGCTTTTTATCTCTAAGTAGGAAACATTATTCTTAATCATGTTAGGAACAACAACAACAATCCAATTCATTTAGGTCATTAACTCCTCTGCAAAAGGAGGGGCAGTGAAAGACATACTCTAATATACATATAAAGATCCACTCTAGATGTTCCTACCACATAAGGAGGAGCTTTAGACTGAGTTAAAACTTCGTTTTAATAATGCCAAGGTCACGGGTTCAATTCCATGTATGGGCCACTGACTTAAGAGTTGGACTCGATGATCCTTGTGGGTCCCTTCCAACACAGAATAGTCTGTGATTCTGTGATTCTGTGACTTGACCTGCTATGTCAGTGATTCCTGCATCTGCACACAAGTCACCTTGCAGCCAATGCCCCAGCACACAGCAGCTTGACATCTCTTTCAGTCCCTAACTTACCATCAGGGGACAAATGGTATCTTGCATCAAGAACTATTTATTGTGTTCAAAAATGAGATGGTACATCTGTGCATGGCAATACAGTATAACCAAGTGTCTTCTTTGAAACACAAGACAGCAGGGCATGACTCAAATTTGGGTCAGCTTTTCTTTTCCTTTCTAAAACTTAGGAAAGCAATCTTTCCAGCAAGAACAACAGTCTTAAATTCCACACCACAGATTGTTAGTTGTAGCTTTGTCATCTTCTTCACTGTAGAAAACAAACCAGAGGACTATGATATCACTTACCAGTCACATGTTAACATTTCCACTGTAAAATGACAGTTATTTGACCATTACAACCTCCCAGTGGTGTCTTTTGAATAGGATTTCTTTGATATAGGACAGGAAACTTAGCTCTTGATTAATGCTTTAGTTTAAAATTCAGATAACACCTTTGATGGTAAGACTTTCCCCTGCACAACTGGCTTAAAAACCAATCCTTTTCTTCACTGGCAGCAATTTCACAGAGAATTTCCCAGTACTAGCTAAATGTTGAGTTACTACACCATTTACTTTGTTTCACAGGACAGAGTGAACCTTTGCAAATATTTCTCCCATATGGTCTATAGAACTGCCTGCACTGTTTCCTTCAGTCAACCCAAGGTGCTATAATGAGATTTTTATTAGTTTCCAGGCTCCCAGTTTCACATAAGTACAGACTGAGTTACCTTTATTCCAAGTTAATAACTTAGTAACCTCCAGAACTGTAATACATGATGCACTATGACACAGGCAATACAAAAGGCTGTAGGGTTAGATGTGTCCATGCCACTGTGAGAATCTTGTTCCTGCAATTTTAGACACACTGAAAAAAACCCACGTGGAAAAATAACCCTTTAACACTCCAAAGCACTGGGAGATTATGGCTTTGGTCAGCACCTTGTGCAGTACATCACAACTTCTTTAATTCTAGGCAATGTTTTTGCGTAGAATCTATGCAACGCAACCTTTTTAAACCGAGGTACATTGGAAGAGGCAGCAAACCCTGCCTCTAGCCTGATCTCAGCATCACTGATGGGATTCTGCTACACCAAGATTCAACCCTGCAAGGAATTCTTCACAGCGAGATCTGTTCAGCAGCTCCATCAGAGACTCGATATCTTTGTTGAAAACAGAGTCACGGTTTCCATTCACGCAGGCTTCATTTTCCAGCTGAAAGCTGCTCATTAAATCCTGTGCCCACTTGAGTTCCTGGTCAAGTTCTTGTCTGAGGGACTCATAGTGGCCCTGCAGGTCCATGTACCTGCCAGACATTCCCACCAGGGAGGCGTCCACAGCCTCGACCTTGTCCTGCAGGTGCCTCCTCAGGGCCTCCACCTTGCGGCTCTCGTACCTCAGCTGTGCCAGCTGCTGCCTCACGCTCTCGCCCTCCTCCTTGTACCAGGCCTCCTTCTCATTGTAGATGGCCAGCAGGGCATCCATGTCGTCCTGCAGGGCGCCGTGGGTCACAGCCAGGGCGCCGCAGCCGCGCTCAGCGCACGCCACGTCCTCCAGCACACGGGCGAAGCGCTCGCAGTCGGCATAGCTGTTGTTGGGGGGCACGCTGGAATGGCACTGCAGCGTGTACTCCCGCAGCCGCCTCGTCTTCAGCTGGGGGCCCCCAGCCTTCCTGTGCTCCCGCACTTTGGGCTCTTCTCTCAGCTGCTGAGTCGGCAGACAGAGGGACCAACATTACTGAGCGTTCCTGACACAGCGTAGGAATGCCAAAGCTCTACACAAAGGGTGCAGCCTGCACTTCCAAGTCTCTGCTCACACAGATTTTCCTTCATGCATATGGTCAAAAATAAAAGCAACACCAGCCCAAAACCGAATGTGAGGAGTGCTGTGCATTCAATCCAACGTGGTAAGTGCAAATGACATGGCTGCAACTCATCTTTGTGTTAATTCTTAGCAGGTAACAGTCTCAAAGCGGTCCATACTTGTGAGAGGAAAAACAAACCCTAAAAAATCTCTAATTAATTCAAAACTGAATTTCAAAAACCCTCATTAGTCATGCTGAGATTAGCTAAATGTATTTTCAATAACAGACTTATCCACACAAGCAGGCAATGTTTATGATGGAAAAATACATATGGACACACAAATAGAAGCAAATCAGCACACAGGGCACAGCAGTTACCTCGTGAGAGAAATTATATTTTCCACACTGACTGCAGTCAACTCTCAGTGCAAGAAAGCACTAAACCCAACACACAGTGTATGTCCATGCAAATAGAGAAGGATTGAAAAATACAAAGCCCAGTCCAGTTTGGGAGACAATAAAGATCAGAGCTTTGTCACCCTCTTTTTGAAAGTTACACTAATAAAAGGAGTCATTTGCAGAAATCCAGGGATTTAGTCAGGCACAAACAGTTTCTTCCCAGTACATCTCTCTGAGACACCCAGGACCACTGAGCACTCAGGGGGCAGTTTTCCATGGAACACACCAGTAGGAGTGAGAACCTGATCCCTGCTTTGCTCATAGCAAAACCCAGGATCTGATTCTTCATCCAGTCTTGTCTTACCGTTATCCAGGGATGAGACAGAGCTTCCTGAATCGTAAGCCGCTTCCTAAAAAAACACAAAAACCCCAGGGAATTGAATGAGAAATCCCTGGCACACAAGTCCATTGAGCCACACTTCTCTCAGGCTCCCTGTGAAGCATTTATCAGGATAGTGCCAGGACAAACTCAAATGTCAGGGTTATGTCACTCCTGAGCCTGAGTTTGTGTGGTTTAGTTACTGTTCTAAACTCCAGTGGGTAACTGGCTTCACTCCACACAACTATAATTCTTACTTCATCAAAATCTACCTATATTTTTGTGCACTCTTCCATAAAAAGTAACACAATATTTCTTTGTTTTGTCATCTGACATGCTTGGAAAAGAACCTCCTGCTATACATCTTTGATAGGACTGTGTGTGAATGAAGGTACACAGCAGCAAGTCCAACACAGCTGTGCTGTGGAACAGAATATTACAGCACTGCAGGAGGTGCTGCTTCCTGAAAGTAACATTTCTGACAGCAACACTCAAACCCCATCGCACTGGGTCAATCCTAAGATCCTCCTACACTGTAGCAGGTGAGCACAGCACTGAGAATCACAGAGAGAAACACAGGGACTGCCTCTGTGCGTGGGACAAACATCACCACTGACTCCTCCTGTCCTGCAAGGAGGCTGCTGGACCTGTGCAAAGCCCTCACGAAACCCCACCTGCTCCTCCCCACTCTGGGCCTGATGATTTGCAGAAATCTTGACTGAACAGCCCTTTGTCTCTCATTCCTATTTTCTCTCCTACTGAAGCCACTGGAAAGAAGTACAATGGCCTGACTTCCCTCCAGGACAAAGAGGGTTACAGAGAAGGAATTGCTACTTCTGCATGATCTTTATTAAAAGCAAGAAGCCTGTGGATCCTACAACTGGGACTAAAGTTCTGCAGAGCTGTCACACAAACTCTACGTGACTGCTAGACACAGAGAGACTTAGAACAATTCCATATCAGCACATATAAAGGTTTTTCTGACATTGCACCACTGGGGGCGTATTCTGGGATGGCATTACCTCCTTACAAGTAGATCATAATAGACTGAAACAGTGGAGTGGTGGTTACCTTGAACTCGAGATTCTGCACACCACTGTCAGCCCTTCAGCTACACCCTGTTGTACCAGCTCAGGTGAGAATTCAGTCCTGACTGGGAAATTTAGCTGAGGAGATCTGGGGCTTCTGCATGCAGTGATTACCTAGGGGCAGCATCCTCCTGCCTGGCTCTGGAATGCCAATGCACACTGCAAGTACAGCTTTGCACATATCTCCTCAGGCTACATTTCACTAGGTTTATTTTAGAGATAAATGGATCCTTCTGAAGCTTTACTTACCGTGTATCTTTCACCAGAAGTTTTTGAATAAAATCTTTGGCCAGGTCACTGGTATTGCTGAAAAATTCTTCATCAAAATCGTAATTCACAGCTGTGATGTTGGCAAGTGTTTCCTGTTTCGTTTCTCCAAGGAAAGGTGATGCACCACTAAGCCTAGATAAGCCAGAAGGAAGAACCAGTTGGAAAAGCAAACAGCAGAAGTCTCCTAATGCAATGACAGTGACTGTGTGATACAATATCAGGACATCTGTGGCTCTGGTGTTGTAGCAGCTATGCCACGTGGGAAACAACTTCCCTCACTACACGCCTGGTTATGAGCCAGACTCATCCTGAAAGTCTCTAGTGCAGCACTAATGTGTGCACACAGAAGTGTACACATTCTCCCCTCCTAAGTGTCTCAATTAAGTCATTGCTAACCAAACTAGGAAAAGCTTCAGCTGAGGACAATCCCTGTGGACCCACAAACACCACCAAGCTGAAGCTTCTACCACTTACAAGCTGATAAAGTAGCGTTTCTACAGACACTCTTTAGGTAGGAAAAGCTCTGTCTCTATGTGCAAAGCTCCTGACAAGTTCCCCACACAGTGGGTTCAGCCAAGAGACCTTCCTGAGCTGGACCAAAATCCAGAGTGAGATCAGAAGCTTTGCCCAACTGCAGAGGTAGGGCCATGTTGCTCAGGAAAAGGAACCCACAAACAAAAGCACTTTGGCTGCAACAAAATCCAGCAGTTTCTGAATAACACAAATTTTTGTTCTGTTGGCACCCTGCTCCAACTGCAAGGATATAATAATATAGAATAATAATATAATGCCATTTAGCTATCTTCACTGAAGAGAAAGCTTTCCTTCTGCTTTGCCTATCTATGAACTGAGATGTTGATCTACATCTTTGATGACTATTTACCTTTGCTCCACAAACCTTGGGTGTCAGAGCAGAGTCACTGCAGACTCCTCCTGCCCTGTCCTGCCCTTCCTCCAGGTTCCTCCCTCCCCAATACACAAGGATGCTGACTTGCAAAACTCTGCTTTACAGGAAATGTTATTTATACCAAGGAAATTGAGCTCATCCCTTTTATTATAATCTTCTGGGCTGTTATTGGGCTTATCTGTTACATCCAACTTTGATAGCATAGTTTCAGGATGCAGAAGGCTCAAAGGAGGACTGCAGCAAACTCCTGGGACCTAAACTGAAGTTTGGAGTACTAAACCACTTGTTTACATGATCCTGCTGAACAGACCTTTAGCTCTGACTGTATTACCCCTACCATGTTGAGTGGAAAGTTAGATGGTACCACCTGGCCAATCCCCAGCTACTTCATGTGGTTTTACCCACAGAATAAGCATCTGAGTGCATAAACTGCTTCCTGTCTCTCTCCAATTGCACAATGACAGCAAAGCATCTGACACACGCAGCTCCAGCTGTCTGTGATGAAGTGAATTTCATGCCCTTAACCACAGTCAGTCTCACTTCTTAACGGGTTTTATATATTCCCCCTTAAGCTTCTGCTCCAATTCTGCTGGCCACAAAGAAGGCTACAGCAGGCACCTTGCCACAGACCATGGGCATTGTTCCAGAATTAAAGCTTGGAAACCTGCCCAGAGCCCTGGTTTCCTCACCCTCTCCCCAAACTGTGCTGTGAGGCACCTGTAATTTGACCTTCTGGCCCTTTGCTGGAAGCCAAAATCAACAGTGCTCTGTGGTTTCTTTTTTTCTTTGGGTCCCAGTTTTGAGGTCTGTAAAATCAGAGGATTCTCAAATCCTAATACCTAATGCAAGTGACTTTTGCCATATCCTGACTCAGTGCCCATGAACATGTAACAGCACCACAGGCTGTGCCCTCAAAGCCCACTGAAGGGAGGGCTTCTCTACTTTTTGATCTCCACACCCGATGATGGCACCCATTTGATTGCTGCCACGTCTGCCAAAGCAGGGGGTACCATAAACACACCCTGCTTATTCAGAGTAACTCAGAACTCAAGGCTCTCAAATTAACAGGCAATACTAGTTGAAGGCAGAAAAATTACTAGTCCATAGCTGAACCCTCCCATGTGTCCTACTTCAGCAGCTGGGACCAGTTTATCACTGTGTGGGTGTGACCAAAGCTGTGCATTCTATACCCTCTATTCCATTTCCCACAAACTGTTAACAATGGACCATTGGCAGCAGCTGCCCAGGACACACCTGACCCCTCAGCATGCAAGCGGGGTGGGAAAGAAGCCTGGGAGAGGAGCTGGGAGAACTCCCCTCTGGGGAGTCCTGGGCACCTCCACACCCACCTGAGGGCTCATGTCTGCTCATGGGCCAGCAACCATTCCAAAATCCCCCCTGACTCCCAGAGTCAGATCCCCCAGTGTGGAACTCCCTGCCCTGGGGAGGGACTGGGGGCTCCCACCTGCACCTGAGGGGAGAGAATCTTGGGCTTTGGGGACTTGGGGAACCACTCATCAGATCCAGAGGAGGAGCAGAACCTGGACAGGAGGAGACCACCACTCTCCACCAGACTGTGACATCATCTTCACCAACAGGTTTTTCCCTTCCTTTTACTTTGGACTCGGGGGAACCACGTGGGGCTCAGCACAGGGGCCACCAAACCCCACTGTGTTTGTGCCCCAGGGGACTGGGTTATAATTTTGGGTTTTTGGGTTAAACCCAATTTCTCTTTGTGTCATTGCATTTATTGTAATATTGTTATTGAATTGTAACTCTGACTTCTAATCTCTTTTGTGTTGGGTTTGTTTCTCCTGTTGGTTTACCTGTAAACCAGCACACCATGATAAAAAACATGCTCTTTACTTGTGATCATTTGCAGGGACACGTTTTTCTCCCTTAGCCCCTACGGCCGTGCTGAGCAGCCAAGCAGGTAAAACACACCCACTCTGCATTCAGTGCAGAAATCCCCCCTCACTCTGCCCCAGCACAGAGCCCTCAGTGCCACTGGAGGACATCTACAGCAGCTGGCTCTGCACATCACCAGTGGTATGCCAAGCATTCCCACCTGCTTATCCTCAGCTCCTAAGTTTTTCTCTCATCACATATGCACACTCAAACAGAATTTACCAAGTTTCATGTCCTGACAAGTACACGTGTGTCACTGAAGCCCAGAGTGCTGATAAAAATCAACAATCTGGACAGTATTTTAAATCCCTTTCCCTGAGCTTGGGCTCCACCAGTATCTCTACCTTTTTGTGCACTGCAGGACAGAGGGAATTTGTGGCACTGAATCTGATTCTCAGACTATACTTGTAGTTTTCAAGGTCTAAGCCTTTACTATAGCCAAAGAATGGACTTAATTTCACTATATTTGTTTTCCACACTGTGAAGACAATCACTACCCTTCAAGCCTCCAAACCTGTCCTGAACCCTGAGCTGTATAGTGCAAATCCACCTAACAGCAGAGTGCACCCTCTTTAAGCTTGGCAGCAAGTTGGTCCTCTGGGTATCACAGGGAAGAGCTGAAGCCCAGGGTGACACATTTCCCAGCATACAGTACCCACCACGTGCTGCTCCCCAGGAGCCACAGGAGCTTGGTTTCAGTGGCAGCACTTCTGTCCAAGGACCACTGACCACTTTTGTAACTCTCCTGTCACACCAGAGGGACAGTGAGGAGTGCTGTCCCCCTGGCATACCCATTGCCACACAAGCAGTTCCACAAGTTTTCAAGCTGCATCTTAAAACTCTTGACTTCTTGTCCTCAGATGCCCACAGAAACTCATTCCTCTGAGAGTCTGAGCTTGTCATAATTTTCTCCTTTTTTTACTTATTCATCACCAGTTGACACACTTTTCTCCTAAAGAGTATCTGTGCCTAAAAAGCATTCTGTGATCTATTTTTTCCCTTGTGCTTACTGACTATAATGCTGTCCCCAAACAGCCCTTGCTTTACCAGCTTTAAAAAACCCTTTTTTTGTCCTGTAAGTCCAATTCTCAGTTCCCAGGATCGACTTCTCTCCTCCTCTTCCAGATTCAATTCACCTTTTTGCATATGGGTGACCATATTTATGCATAATAATCTAGACTGCTGCCTTTAGAAGCAAATAAAATTTTCCCTGTTTCCAGCTGAAATCCCACACCTTGTACATGGTGATGTTCCTATGCTCCCCACACTCTGGTAGCTTCCAGTCATTCCACAAGCCATCAATATGCTTGGCTTTTCCATCCTCTACCATTTGGGGCTGATGAGGTCCCACAGGAAGAAGAAATGCCCAGTGATGTCAGGGACATTTGCTCTCAGTCACAGAATCACAGCTATTCTGAGTTGGAAGGGACCCACAAGGATCATCGAGTCCAACTCTGAAGTCAATGGCCCACACAGGGGATTGAACCCATGACCTTGGCATTATTACAACCAAGTTTTAACCAACTGAGCTAATCTCAGGGTAGTCTGCTCAGAATGCCCCTCTTCTTCTACCCCTTAAATTTGAGAAGGCTGCAGGATGACACCTTCAGAGAAACCCCTGCCCACCCCTGTGTATCCTCAAGGGGCTGAGGGAGCGGCTGTTCTGTACTAATGCAGCAGAACTGCAGGAACAGGAGGTGTTGTACTCACAGGATGTAGGTGATGACTCCTATGCTCCTAAAAGACAAAGGAGATTAATTGCAAGGGTTACACATGACCTATATTCTTCTTCATGTGCAGAACATGAAAAAGTAATGTGTTTACGTGGAGTCTGTGTATTTCCACTCCAGTGGGCATTTCCTACAGCACACAGGAGAAATTCAGAGCCACAGAAGCAAGGATGTTTTACTTGGGGTGACCTCGTTCCTGCCTTCCCAGCCGATGAGATTAGTGCACATGACTCCTCTGCATGAAGGGCTCTTAGAAATGCAGCTGTCAGAAGCACTGCAGGAACATGTTTTCATCTAAGAGTGCTCCTGTGTGGTGGACAGTGGCCAACAGTTAACCCTGTAACTGCCAGCACAAGCTTTTCATTGGGATTTTGCAGAAATGAAATGCTTATCTTTTCATTAAAGAGGATGCACTAAAATGGAATGACAGAATTAAGAGTTATTAAGCATATTTAAGTTCTTTGGTTTGTTTATAATTTATTACACTGCAATGGATTCTATTCAGAGCCAAATAGGAAAAAGTAATTATAGAGCAACCTGGGAAAAAACACAAACATGGTACAAAACTTACCACATATCTGCAGCTAATCCAAGAGGTTCATAGTTCACAATTTCTGGAGCTGTAAGAAACATTTAACCAAACATCAGCAACTGAGGTAACATGTTTTTACCAGGCTGGAGTAGCAGGACAAGAATTACCAAGAGGGGGAAAAGGGGGAGAGAGCAAAGTTAGTTATAGAATGCATTGTTTATAATTTTATAGCCCAAAGAGGAGTTCAAATTCACAGCTTTCAATTCTGTGGAGTAACTTGGAGCATAATACAACTCATCAATAAGGGTACAGCAGATATTATACAGTAATTACAGTGAAAATTACAACAAATAACAAATTGTTTCACCTCCCAAGAACATTGATGCCCCCAGGAAGCTGAGCTTTGGTTTTAACTGGTGCCATTATAGCAAGTTTCTAAAGGCCAGGCAGAAAGAGCCCTTGAGCAAGAGACTGAAATTCCTTGCCAGACTACATTGCTATCCATGTCAAACTGCTGTTATCAGAAACATTTCCTCACTAGAAAATATCCCCACACAAGACTGCATGCAGGAGAAAAGTGAAATAAGGAGATGAAAAGCGGTGTCTGTACCAGTTGTGTTTAACTGGAATATTAATTGCAATCCTCTCCCCACTCCCAAAGGCTCCCAAATGAGGCCCAAGAGCTCTAAATGAAAGTAGCAGAAAGGAGCAGGATTAACCCAAAATCCAAGCAAGACAGATAAGAAGTGTGAGCAGTGAGAAGCAAAGACAGAATGAGGTGGAAAACGGTAAGGGGAGGGGTTTGTGCTCAACAGGTGTAGTGTGAGGCAGTTTTGATGGAGGTATCCATGGCATTGTGCACTCAGGTACCACAATGCAGACAGACCTACTTACTCCAGGGAACAAGTGGAAAAATTAGAATCTCTCAAGTTTCCCAATCTCAGTCCTGAATTTACACCTCTAATGGTTTATTTGGCAGCAGCCCACTCTCCCAGGAGTACACATCTGGCTTATGGAAAGCACCTTTCCTCCATTCCGGAAAAATAAAGTAAACCTCTAGATTTAAGTCATCTTGAGAGAAATGGGATGTCTCAACTTCCTCATGGGACCTGTAATACAAGACAAAGGAACATGTCACTCACCTACAAACTCTGGAGTTCCAAAAATGTTTTTAAATTCAACTCCATCTTCTATTTTGTGAGCCAGGCCAAAGTCAATGAGTTTGATGTGTGGAATAGGGATATTCTTGTCTAGAAGCATAATGTTTTCAGGCTAAAAGTAACAAGAGGTAGAACTATGTTATTAAAATATTAGTATCTTGGAAAAGTAACAGAGTTTTCAAATCTTCTTTTTCCCTTTGCAAACACAATGCTGTAGAACAAGAAACACATACCTGTGCCTAACCATTTGCAATTGTTTTGATGAAGGGATGACAAATGAAATCTGACAATTTTGAATGGACCAAAACCCAAGCAAATTTAGTAATACTTTAAATCCCTTATCTCACACAAAACTGGCCTTTCTCTTCCTGTTAGCACTCCTAAGCTTATTTTCTTAATGATGGCTATTGCCAGGATGAAAACAATACCCTTGTTTTCCCAAGGAGACAGAAGTTCTTCACACATCCAACACCATCTGCAACTGGATTCTTGGCCCAGCAGAACTGAGATGTAACACCACGGGAATGCTCAGTTGGTCTCTCCAAACACAGCCCCTGTCCCACAGAACCTCCTGAGGGGGTGGCACCCCCTGCCCATGGAGTGGCCACAACAACCCCTGCAGCTCTACAGGCTGGGCACAGAGTGGCTGGAGAGCAGCCAGGCAGAAAGGAACTTAGGGGTTTGGAAGGACAGGAAGCTGAACATGAGCCAACAGGGTGCCCAGGTGGCCAAGAAGGCCAGTGGCATCCTGGCCTGGATCAGGAACAGTGTGGCAGCAGGACCAGGGCAGTGATTCTTCCCCTGTACTCAGCACTGGTGAGGCCACACCTTGAGTGTTGTGTTCAGTTCTGGGCCCCTCAGTTCAGGAAAGACATTGAGAGGGTGGAGCAGGTCCAGAGAAGAGCAACGAGGCTGGAGAAGGGACTGGAGCACAACTCCTGTGGGGAAAGGCTGAGGGAGCTGGGGGTGTTCAGCCTGGAGAAGAGGAGGCTCAGAGGTGATCTCATCACTCTCTAACTACGTGAAGGGATGGCGTACCCAGGTGGGGATTGGTCTCTTCTCTCAGGCAACCAGCAGCAGGACAAGAGGGCACGGACTCAAGCTCTGCCGGGGTAGGTTTAGTTTGGATATGAGAAAGAAATTCTTTCCAGAGAGAGTGGCCAGGCATTGGAATGGGCTGCCCAGAGAGCGGGTGGATTCTCCATCCCTGGAGGTTTTTAAACTGAGATTAGACGTGGCCTTGAGTGCCATGATCTGGTAATCAAAGTGGGGTTGGATCAAGGGTTGGACTTGATGATCTCAGGGGTCTGTTCCAACCAAGCTGATTCTGTGATTCTATGATTAAATGCTTCTGAAGTGATTCTAGTCACATCTGAACCTGTTTAGCGAACGAAAACTTTCCTCTCTATGACAGTAAATTCACAGCTGCAACAAGGCCAGGAAGATCTGGGGTTTACCAGCTGAACAGTCCAGAAAATCGGTACAGCTGGAATCTGAGGTCCTGCATCACATGATAGCAAGCTATTAAAAGAACATATGGCATTCCTCACAGCATTGTAGGAAAAAGCTGAAAACTGTGAAATTAAAACAGACTTTACTGTTCAACCACAGACGTTACTTTTTCACCAGATACAAGGGATAATTCATAAACTTCTTTCTTGAACTGAATTTCTCAGCGTAATCTGCTCCCTTCCATGGCCCAAATTCACAGGTTTCAGAGTAAACTTTGGATTCAGTTAATCTCCCATGAAGAGCTTAAATGCATTAATTTGTTATAACTTAATCATAAGCTGAAGAGCAAGAGAGAGAGAATTTGATTTCCTGCAGGCAGCTGCCTGGCCTTTCCACAGCAGATCCTGATGTGGAAGATGCTCCTGCTAACACATATTCTCAGTCAGAGCTGCACTGGGAAACAGAGCAAATGAATAATTTATTGTCATAGTCACTGGACCCAGAATGTTTTAGCCTCAGGCTAACAAGTCAGTGTTTCTTCCATGGATTTAGGGCATGTGTGTTCACCAGAGATACATGATGTGAACTTCTTAAAGCAGCCAGAACAGACTGAAATGGTAAAAAGACACAGTTACTGCCTCCTGGACTCTGTCATTCCTTAGGTGGTATAAGGCACTGTAGCTCTACTGGAGCTGATGGAGCCCTGTCAAGTGGTGAGATAATGATGGATCATCCTCCATCCAATCAGATCACTGCTTAAAAATACATGTCTAATTTAACACTACAAAGCTCCAAACCCAGTCCTTTAAAATCCAGGAGAGCTATGTGAATATATTTTAGATAATTTGATATTCACTATGAGTGAAATTAGTCTTTACTTATGCTTTCTGCTTTGTCTCTTGCATTTCCTGACACATAGTTCATTGACCCCCTGACATTACTGGTATCATACATAAAAATCAGCAGCTAGAGATCAGCTAAACTCTACATCAGCATCTTTACCTTTAAATCAAAGTGAGCAATTTTCTTAGAGTGAAGGTAATTCACACCATCCAAAATCTGCTTGATGAATCTGGTTGCTTCCTCTTCACTCAAAGACTCCTTCTGTGCCAGGAAGTCAAAAAGTTCTCCTCCAGAAACCCTGGAAAACACACCAGGAAACATCCTGTTATCTACTGCACTGTAATACAATAACGTCAGCAAAAGGCCACTCCTGCAGACAGTCATGAGCTTTGTGTTCTGGGCCCAGTGTGCCAAAACTTCCTTTTGGCTTCAGCTCTTTCCCCTGCAGATTAAGGACCAGCTTTTCCACTGATGCTGTAAGGCTTGATTCAGCAAGGATTATAAAGCACCAAAAAGTTACATTATTTAATGAATCCACAGACATGGACCTATTTCAGCTTAACCACTTCAACTGCTATTTTTCAACACTTTCATTTTGGATGAACAGGAGCCAACAACTGCTAAGGAATTACTTCTCTAACAGTGGCCACCAGGACCACGAGGCAGTAAGAGCTGCAGCAGAATCTCTTTGCTTTGCAGGACAGCCACTCCCCTGTTCTAACACACAATACTGCCTGACATATCTGGCAGGTAAGCATCTATTTGGTGCTGAGTTTTTAAGATGAAAGAGATTGCAGCAGGTTGGAAGGTGTACAAAATCCTTTTCACAAATCAAGGAAGTGCTCTTAGTTACTGTGAGTTTGCACATCAAAATTGAAATACATTCCATCCTTACTTAATATATAAGACTTATATTTTCACTTCTGTGCCTTGTACTGAGAGTTCCAGTGCTATTTTTCTACATATTACGAAAGAAGATGATCTAAGTATTGACTTGGGGATTGTTCGCAGCTGTTAGTCATAATTATGCTTACATTTATTGTTTCCAGTTCACACTGTCATTAATATTATTGGTTTATTCTCATTCGAATTTACCCACCAAACAGTTGTTGTTCTTGGGTACAGATGACCACCCACCTGTGCTCACATTCAGAGTGCAAGCACAGGATTAGCTACAAAACCTGCAAGGACAAGTCAACTGCAGACAAGAACAACATGTCAATGGCCACAAAGACATTGGGTTTGTGTCTGAGCCTCTGCTGCTGCTGTGGGTGACACACACCTTGTTGTTCCCGAGGCAGACACTACACAGGGCCCAGTGCCTTGGGAATGGACTGCTGGATATTCTTTCACAGCTCTCACACAGCCAGAAACTGTTCTAAGCAACATGAGGCAGGACACTTCACCTGGGCAGAAGTCACTTGATGCTTTAATTGTTACAACTAAATGGCTTCCAAAAAAACTAAGCTTATACGACCCAGGGATATGTTGCAATGTTGTCTTTGGTTGCCACCTTCTCCTTCCTGTTTATCTCAGTTACTCAGCCTGTGAGACTCTTACTGGATCTCTGACTTTCTGTTTTAGGTGGCACATACCAGGGGGCTCAGCACCCCACCAGGTTTTGCTGTGCCCTGTGCATTCCAGGAGGCAGGGAGGGAGCACTCTCTCCACACTGCAGTAGGTTTAGGGGTAATTTCATTAGTTTAAAAACTATTACAGCCTACTCTGACAAACCAGTAAGAAAAACCTGGGAAATACCTTGGTGAAGTCTGTGTGCACTGGGCAGGAGAGTCTCATTACTCAAAGCTTTGGACTCAGACTGCCCTGAGGCAATGCCCCCTGGCAGCCACTGCCAGGGCCACCAGGCAGTCACACCAGGGCCACCAACAGCCACTGCCAGGGCAACCAAGCAGCCACTGCCAGGGCAACCAAGCAGCCACTGCCAGGGCCCACCAGGCAGCCAGCTGTACTGGGACAGCTCCTGGACTTGGCTGGGGTTAGCCATGCAAGCACACAGCTCTCTCTTCCTCTTTTACCCTATAAAACCTCCTTGGGGATTGTTTCTTAAGGTGGACTCTTCAATCAGGCCTAAGCATGAGTAAGTTCCCCCTGAGCCCAGACCAACAGCCTGTGCAGCCCAGCCCAGGACAAGCAAAAGCAAGTGGCACTTGAGGAGAGTACACAGCCTGAGGCAGTTGGAAAAGCCACTCTGCTCCCCTTCCCCTGGCACAGGACTGTGCTGAGGGTGTTGGAGGGTACCTCCCTGTTTGGAGGAGGCTGGCAACTTGCTTTTGAGGAATCTCCTTTGCTACACAAAGGAATGTCAGAAATGGTTCATCTGCCCAGACTGGAGGTACTAAGCTTCCCTCCTCTCCTGCTGCTCCTGAGAATGACCACCCAGACCAGTTGGGTTAGTTGCTCAGGGCACACCAGGGATTTTGCCCCAAAGGCAACCTCACCAACATCCTGGGCAACCAGCTAAGCTGAAGGCTGAAGAAAATGAGCAGCCTGCAAGAATGAGGATCGTGGGGGATTTACTTGGGAATTCCTTGATGGATTTTCTCACTTCCCTCTAATTCACACTAACCTTGAATCAGAGTAGAGAAGTGGGCTTTCCAAAGTACAGAGTACAACATTAACATCTCTTTTTCTGAAGGTCAGAGACTGGCATACAGTGACAGTGTATTGATCTCCAGTCTCTTGTGGTATAGCCTAACACATAAACCTAACCTGCAGAGATCTTAAAAGAGTAATGTAAAGGAAAATTCAGTAGAAGAGATGTGATGATTTCTCATTAACAAGACTCAGGCTCTAAAACCAGGTTTGAGTAAATTGCATCTAGAGAATGGTAAGCAGTTTAGTGCAGGATCATTCCTATCCATGTTATGCACCTGAACTCAGAGAGCCCTCAAGCAAAAGAGATTTAGCAATCCCAAAAGTCAGGCATTTTGGAATTCCAGAAAAAAACCCAGAACCACTTTAACAGTCATTCCTTTGCAGTACGACACTCATACCTGCACTACAAGTTAGAACTGAACATCCAGGGAGGATGAACATCACCACCTGCAAATGTTCCTTTCTCAAAAGTTACAGAAGATTTTCTTCCTCTGGTTCCACCTCTCTCCCTCATGCCAAATCATCTTATTGACATGGCAAGGAAGCAAGAAAATGCTACCTTCACTTTTCCTTCCAAATCCAATAAAAGACAAACAACAATGCTGTTTTATGTCTTGGAAGGAGCTGCTCCGTGCACTTAACCCTGACACCAGTGGAGGAGGCTGGGGCACCAACCAAACCTGCCTTGGGGCTGCTCCTCTTTGGGCAAAGCAGCTCCAGGCAGGGCCCCAGGGACACCCAATGGGGAGCAAATCCCTGAACACTGTGCACAAGGAAAGACAAACTGTGTCCCTGCCAAACTGCACTGCACAGGAGTGGACCTGGCACTGGTCTTCCTGCTCTTGAACAGAAGAAAGAGCACCTGTGGAAGTGACCCCTGTGTAAAGAGGAGATAGTCTTGCCTGTGCCAGCGTGGTGAGTTTGGGAGAGGGCCAACATTTCAGGCAAAGCCTCTTTTAAACACCAGTGCAGCATCTTCAATTAACCAACAGTACTGGGGACATTCTTTGGAAGATGAAGTACACTGTAGATTAATGTAAGATTAGTTGGCCAGGTGCTGTAACACTTTCCTTGATAAATGGCAAAGAATTTAATTACCTTTATTAGCAATTATCATCATCCTCAATTTGCATACAGCAGCTGAATGCAGAGGCCTTAACCAGGTCAAAACTCTTGTTGCACCCAGAGTTTGTGCAATATGTTATAGCCTGACAAAAGGACACACAAAATGAGTCAGGGCAGGACAAAGCAGAATGTAAAGAAATGGGAAGCTGTTTTAGCCCAAAGTAGCTGCCAGGCAGAAAAAGCATGTTCCTTTCCTAATCAACATTTGGCCACAGGCATGTAAGTCACAGTTAAGAGATGCTCATCATCACTCACATGCCCTCTCCCAGCAGTCACAGTGATCTCCAGGAATGCTCCCTGCCCTGAATGCTGGTTCCCCTGGAAAGCCAGTGGGTATTTCATCTCCCCCAGCGATCAAGGCCATCCTTGTGATATACACAAGGTGGAGGCTGGTGCCCCAGGGAAGACATGGCACACACAACTCCAGCCACGGTGACTCTGCACCCCATGCCTCACACACACTGAAAAACTACATCATTTGGCAGGTAGGGGTGAGGCTACAGCACTCCACACACTGCTTGGGTAGGAGGTTCACTTGCCAGCAGGACCTACATGGCAGGGGTTTGCCCCCCCTCACATGGTGGCAGGAGAGGAGAGAAGGAGTTTTCCTTCACTCCCATCCTGCTGCTATTTACCCTCCATAGTCAAAGTCCAGGGATTAACAAACCTCTTCCCTTGCCCTGCTCTCCTTTTTCCTTCTAGCTCATCTAAATAAGGAGAATATGGGAGTAAATGAGAATGGCTGCAAATTTTGCAAAAGGTTTCACGGCCTCACATGTATGAAAGGAGAAGGAAGAACGAAACGAGCATTCAGTGGCCACTTGCACTTCCTCCAAGGCTCTGTCAGGGCAGCAGAAGGCAGACATGAGGTCATGTCTCTCTTAGTAAACTGTTTGCAAGTTGACAACAATCCCTGGCTCGGTGTCAAATGACCTCAGCTGATGTTTAGGTGCACCTGTATCCCCAGGGACAGATGAACAGGGGGGGGCTCTTTACCAGCAGCCGCACTCAGTGAGGTGAATAGTAAACAACAGTGCAGTTCTGGGCCCCTCAGTTCAGGAAAGATATTGAGGGTCTGGAGCAGGTCCAGAGAAGAGCAACGAGGCTGGAGAAGGGACTGGAGCACAACTCCTGTGGGGAGAGGCTGAGGGAGCTGGGGGTGTTCAGCCTGCAGAAGAGGAGGCTCAGGGGAGATCTCATCACTCTCTAACTACGGGAAAGGAGGTTGTAGCCAGGTGGGGATTGGTCTCTTCTCTCGCAACCAGCAGGAGAACAAGAGGGCATGGGCTTAAGCTCTGCCAGGGGAAGCTCAGGTTGGATAAGAGAAAGAAATTCTTTCCAGAGAGAGTGGCCAGGCATTGGAATGGGCTGCCCAGAGAGGGGGGAGATTCTCCATCCCTGGAGGTTTTTAAGACGAGACTGGATGTGGCACTGAGTGCCATGGGCTGGTGATCAAAGTGGGGTTGGATCAAGGGTTGGACTTGATGATCTCAGGGGTCTGTTCCAACCAAGCTGATTCTATGATTTTATGATTCTATGATAAGACATAAACAACCAAAGGTAAAACTCCATGACGTAAATCTACAGAGTGCCTGTAACAGATAATATTTAGAGCTAACTGCATAAAAGGGCTGAATTTTTGTATACCTGGTGGACACATACTCAGAGTCATGGCCCGCTGCGTGACCCCGGCCATGACCAGGCCATAATGAAATGGTGCTTTACTATCAATACCTAAATTTTCTTTAAATCACTCCCGCCCTTGCCCACCCCTGGAGGGCAGTGCCTCTACTCACAGCTCCAGGATGAGCACCACATCAGTCTTGTTCTCGTAGATGTCATGCAGGGTGACGATGTTGGGGTGCAGGACATGCTGCAGGATGGTGACCTCCCTCTCGATGTCGTCGCGACTCACCCCGCGCCGGCTGGCACGGCTCTGCCGCTTCTTGATGAACTTGGCAGCGTATTCCACGCCCGTGCTCCGCTCCCGGCACTTCCTCACGATGGCAAACTGGCCACTGCAAGGGCAACAGGGGCATAGCAAGGCTTGGGTGCAATCACAGTGTCTCGGGTTGAGCTGGCAAAATGCCCACTGCCCAATACAGAGTGTCAGCCTCTCTCCCCCCACCGAGAAAAGGGAGGAAAGGAAAAAACTCAAAACAGGTTTAAACTTAAACTATGTATATTTACACAGAAAAGAAAAAATTAAAAGAAAACTACAATATAACACACACTGACACAAGTTTGATATAACAACAATTTTCTACCTCCCACCAAAACCAGATTTCTCTAGATTCAAGCACTTCAAAAGACACCCGGCAAAGCAAAAGAAAGAGAATAACAATAAAATGTTTCTACTTCCCTGAACTCAAACAAAATGTGATGTAGCAGTGGCAGCAGCAGCAGGGCCCAGCACAGCAGGGCAGCGGCAGCACATCCTGCCTCTACTGCAGCCATGATGGAACTGAGACAACACTCCTACTCTACTGTGTTTATAGTCATCTGGTATGAAACAATCAGGTTTGTGTCATCTGGTATGAAATATTTCTTTGGTTACTAAAGTCAGGTGATACCTGTCTCTCCTAATCTACATGAATTCTCTGAGCCTGCTAAATTGAGGCCTAGCTAAAACTAAAGCCAAAACTACCACACACGGCTTCCCAGAGAAGGTCCTATGCAAAGCTGGATGCTGCCCTGAGTGGCACTGCTGAGCCTGTTCTGGTACAGCAGATCCTGCAGGGACAGAGCGTAACAAGGCAGCCTCCCACTGTGTCTGGTTTTTAGCAAGACCAAACATGTGACAAAATGTATGAGTGACAGTGTGTTTGTGGATCCCCTGATGTCTGAGGTGATCGATGAAGAGATTGATATGGAGCAGTTCAGAGCGTGTCCTTGAAGGAAAGCAGTTTGGAGGGCACCCTTGAGGAGAGAGCCACCTGTAGAATGTGGGATACCTTGGAGCCAGTAGAATGTTCCATGTATGCTTAGTGACCTGACTAGCCAATTGTGTGATGGCATCTTGGATACATGAGGAGATAAAAGATGAAGCTGTAACTAAAAATAAAGCAGTTGTAAGCTCTAAGCCTTCTGATCAAGCCTTCTGATGCTGCTGTGCCTGACCCTCTTCTGGCCGTCACTGACTCACCCCCCTCACCCCTACAACAAAAGGGAGGGCAGATGTTACAATCTCAAAAAACCGGTTCATGTTTAAATGCAAAAGATCTGCCCCAAATGGTTCAAGCTGGTCTTTCACTGGGGGATGTTCTGGGCACTCAACTCGACCACATACCACTGGATGTTCTGAAAGGACATGCATGCATGCAAATATTGGCCTTAAGAATAATCTCTAGAGAAGTACTCAGAGGATCAATAACCCTTTGAAAATGTAGAATTGGTCTCCAGTAATCAATTTTCAAACAAAAGAATGGTTTATTTGTATTTCTGCACTTCACTTGATAATTTAGGTGTAAATGCAACCAGAGTAAGTGCAGGTATCTCACTGCACCTCAAGGACAAAGAATTTCCACTGTACCAAATAGTCCAGTGGCTGCACTAAGGTTAAAGGGCATGTACCTGCAATCTGCTAACAAAATATTCTTCACTGTGGCTCCTAAAGCAGTCCCACTGCAAATTTCCCCCTTAGTTCCTAAGGACTGGCAGACCTCCAGTGCCAGAATACATATGTAGTATCAGATACTTCCTTACTCAGCTCATTGTGTCCGGATTTGCAAGGCAAAGACTCATCTTACAGGTAACCTTATCCTTTGGCTACCATGATTTTATCAGATGGGATCTCCTGATAAGAACAACAAACAAACTCATTAAGTGCAGCCCCCCCACGACTACACTGAGCTGTTGTTGTTTTCAATATTATTACATCCTTCACTGGCTTGGTGAATGGGAGATGCAAGTACAGTTGGAACTTCAATTATGCAGCATACACAGCAATTACATTCAGCACCTCGTTATATGCTGTACTTACTGCTCCATCAGCACAGACATCCAACCAGGGTCTGTCTTCAAACTACAGAGGCACAGAAATGACAAATGAAGGCTGTCACTTGGTGCTGAACTGCTCTCCAAGCAAACACTCCATGGTACAGGCAGCCCCTCATTTCAAAGTGTTCAAACAAATACCAGCCAGCCTGAAGTACTTTTGGGATTTCATTTCATATCCTAAGCACTTCTCAGGAGAGAGGCAGGAACAGATGGGACAGAGGTACTTATCCCTTTAGCAATAACCACTTAAGTGGAACTGAGACTGTAGCCATTGTCAAATGCATTAATTGAGTCATATTTGTCCTGATTTTCTCATTACCTGCAAACCCTGGAGAAATTCCTTCTACAAAATCCTCACACTTGCCTTAAACATTCTACTGGAAGAGTTTGTTGTGTGGTGCTGAGAGCTGTCTGTGTAAAATGGGGGGTTCACAGGTTTTTTCTTGTCTGATCATATTTCACAAGACATGCATCTTGCTTGGTCCAGACTTTCTAAAGAGATATGGTGCAAATATTTCTGTGTTGCTCCCTTGAATTCTCTCTGGAGACATAAACTTTGACAGCAAAGTCAGGAAGAAAATTTTTTTTTTATGAGTGCTGATTATGGGAACAAACACGGTCACTTTTGCATAGTGATGCTTGGATTTTGTATATTTTTGTTTACACAAAAGCTTACAAAAATAATAATGGCACAGCATAGGAATTCCTGACTTCTCCTTTTACACTGTTATACTCTGGGACAATTATTTACCACAAGACCCATTCCCTTGTAATCTGCTATTGCTGCCCTGCATGTGCACCCACTAACACACACTCTACTGCTCCTGTCCCAGGTTTTATGCCATTTCCTATGTCTGAAAAATAGGGTTTTGTAGACAGTCTTTACTGAGACAGTTTGTGACTGAGCAGAGGTTGAAGCCACAGGGAATAATACAAATGTTCAGTTCCCTAGCCTGGGACATTTAAGACAGTTACAATGCAATTCCCAATGGATAGTTCAAGGGAAGGCCATAGAGGTGTGAAAGAAGAGGATTTCTCACTGGGATTTTACAACCACAGTCAGGCACACTTTGGATTTCTTGTTAAATACAGAGCTTGTAAGGTCAAGCACCAAGACAACAGTGTTTCTGCACCTCCTCGTGCATCAGCATTCAGCAGGTAGGAATCAAACTTTCGGCTCCCCAAAACTTCCAGCCTAGTCTGGGAAAAAAGCTGACAAGACTGAGAAATGAAGCCACTCAGTTCATTGCGCGTGAGGCACTTGTGCCTGAGCTCAGCCTTGAAACCAAATTTGTGACTGGGATGGCCAAAGTGCAGCCAACAGACCTTGGGAGAATTCCTGGGGTTTAGGACATTGCTGAAATGAGGATGACCTGGATCATGAACAGCAGCACTTACAACACAAACAGCATAAGCCCAGAGGCTGATACTTCTGAATGTGACACCTGGAGCTCAGGAAAGCCTTTAACATTGTCTCCTACAGCATTCTGCTGGGTAAGTTGGCTGCATATGCCTTGGACTCTGATCTTAGAGGGGTTTCAAACCTTAATGAAACTAAATTCTTTTAAATTTTTATTTCCAAGAAGCTAAGCTTGTTCCCTTTCAGAAATATTTTGGACAGCTGTACCACAGCCTTGTCACACACTCAGCATGGGCTGCTCTCAACTGTGGTGTATGAACAGCAGCAGCTGCATCCTGTCAGCTGTAACATAATTAGGTACAACCCCAAATCTGTCCATCATTAATGATGGAATATACCCCAGCAGTGAACACAACCTATTATTTGCATTGCTACTGTCATCTAGGAGATTTGTCCCCAAGAAAATAGAGGCAGTAATTTGTCACTAATAAGAACAAACACAGAGGTAACACCACTGGGTGGTTTTGGAGCCTGTTTTCAGAGAAATTCTTTAGAGGAGCACAAGGTCAGCTCATTTAATCACTGAGCAGTTCAGAGGAGGATGTGGAAAGAGAAGAGAGAAACTGGACAATCAAGAATAATAGGACAACTGATTGCTCTTTTTTCAAGGCCTACATTTAATACAGGTTGTGGAGGGTGGTGCTGTGGGGCAGAATGTTGTGGGAGAAAGGGAGCAGAGCAGCTGCCAGTTTGGAGTGTGCCAGGGCACAGAATGGCACTGCCACAGAGCACCAGGACACAGAGAGCCTGCAAGCACCTCCTTACACAGGAATGGGTTTATTGGAACCTTCCTTAATATTCCTGAAATGCCTCCTGGCTCAGGAGCTGCCACCAAACACTGCAAGGATGTCAGCAAAGAACTGAGATGACAGGTCAGGTAGGACCTGACCCCAGCCAGGCTGTCTGGGAGAGGGGGGAAAAGTCAGGAAGCTCATCCTGTCTGTCATTTGAGAAGAGCAAAATCACTTCTTTCCCAAATACCAAACATGTTTTCTTTAAGCATGTTCAGTCTATTTCTTTATGTTCTGTTCCTTTTATTCACTAAATAATTCTAAAAAATATTATTAGTATTATTTTGGTAATTGTTCAAGCTTTATATTCCCATAAAAGAGATGATACCTTTGAACATGTTGACAGATACACTTTACTCTGAAATATGTTTTCAACAAGTTCTATGGAAAATAAATTAACCTGGCAAAGGACAGCACTCTGGCATTCTGCCAGTCAAGAGGTGACATTCAACCCCCTCCATGGGCCAGAACAATTTACTTAGGGACAGATTTGCAAGGGATTTTAGGCACCAGCCTCCCACTGACTTTAAAAGTAATTAGGTTCCTACACACTTGATGGAAAATAACACCTCAGTTCTTCTGTGCTTAGTTTGCCAAAGTCTGCAAAATGCAGGTAATGCTACTGGAAAATCAAGTAACATTATGTGGGCTGAGCAGACAAGCTGGACCTACACATTTCCTGTCTCTAGATAACACTATAATTGCAATTATAACCATTCATATTTTTATTCACAAGCTGTTCTCAGCCAGTGCAACTGCCTGGATTCCCATGCAGACTGCTGTGAAAGCTGGAAGGGTGCAATCACAGGCTATGGCACAGAGCAGGACACCAATGCTTTTCCCACATTTTTTCACTTGAATAGTGCCATAAATACCTGTTATTCTGCTCTGATCTTGGTTTTCACCTACAGCTGGTGTAGGGAGACATTCAGTGGTGGGAATGCAAGCCTGAAAGGGTTTATTTCCTATTACAAACCCCATCCCAAACAAAGACAAAGGATGTCATTCACTTATGTGGTTGCCTGTGCTTAGGAAGCCAAAATGCAGCTTTAGATATTTAATTTAAGACTTTGCAAAGTCTGCCAGTCGTTTGGTCTCCTTCCCAGCTGGATGATAAATTGTGTTTGGTACCTTGACAACAAGAAAAAAAAGGACACTCTATTCAGTGTCATATAATTCTCTGAGTCAACGAAGTATCTTGAACCTTGAAAACAATTTTATGTTTACTGACAGGAACCAGTTTACAGTCTCTGACACAGCCAAGTCAGCTCCACCTACTGTCATCTGGTCCTTTCTCCAGTTACTGAGCTTACAGCACTCCTTGCTTCAATTCTGCATAATCTGTGCTTAGAGACACCTAAAAATACATTATGGAATCATTATGTGGACATTCTTCAGTTAGGAGACATAAACATAATCACAATAATACTGTTCTGCCAATCTGAGCACAGATTCTCTGGGTTCAACAGGCTGGTTTATTGAGTTTCAGCAAAGAAGGGTAATTCATTCTCAGTTACAACAACTGTTTTTTATGTCAACAGTTCTGTTCAGCATGCCCTTCTGCCACTATTAAATCTGGATTGCTTTTAACTGGTCCTCTCAAGCTTAGAAAGTCTGTATCTTGTTACTTTTCAATCTTTCTCATTCCTGTTTCTTTTTCTTGGAAAAAATAAACAATTTTATCCATTTATGGTTGTATTTTTGCTAACTTTCAAAGCAAAGCTCTTGAGAATTCTTGCTGAATGTCTTTCTTGAATTTGAGAGGAAAACAGCTTTTTCAGGCTTATCTTTTTCAAGTGATTAGAGCAATTGCTCTACTGTAATTTTATTAAGCTAAATACTCTCCTCCCTCTTTGCTTACACATCCCAGATTTCTGCTGGTTGTAGCTGCACTGCCATGCTCTTCCCAGCAGGAAGGACAGGGGTCTGCTGCTAACAGCTCCTACAAGCCACTTTTATGTTCTCAGCTCATTTACGAAGCTCAATCAAAGGTCAAACAAGGTGCATAAAATATATGCATAAAAGCACTTTGCTGAAGGGTTTTTGCAGGAAGTCTGTGGTCACAACCATAAAGACCTAGAAGCCCTCTCTAAAGGGCAATAATTTGCAGTATATTTTATTTTTATAGACTTTTTTTTAGACTAAACCAAGATTTGGTACAGCAGATATTTAACATAAGCAGTGAATAAATAGCAAGTCCAATAGCACAGTATCTATAAAGAAACTACAATACAATAGCTGAAACAATCAACCAGCAATCCTAGCATGGCAGGGGCACTGAAAGGAGAGCATCTTGCTATTTCCATAGGATTTTATGGAATGAACCTAAAAAAAAGCCCCAAAACCTTCATCTGTGAAATACTCCACTGACAGTTCTTATAACTTCATAAAGAGCTTTAAAAATAAAAGTCACAAATGTCACTTTACTTCTGTTTAAGCTGCAAATAAAAGTTTTCATTTACTTATTTTTTCCCCCAACAAAATGCAAAAGCATCTACCTCTCCTGAAGCAAACAGACATGGCAGATGTCAGATTCTAGTGGAATGTTCTAAAACTTTTCATAATAGAGCATTTAACAGGAATTTTGCTTGACTACTAAGAAGTAGTAGAAAGAGAAAAAATCATAGCTGCCACTTCTAAACACACTTATTTTCACTTCCAACTCATACTTTACTAACTGAGGTGAGTCTCTAGTGCTGAGAGGGAAGTGCTGAGCACCTTTGGACTGTCTCTGATAAATTCCCTGTGCACCCCCTTCCTTCCGCATCTCTGGAGCTCACACAGGTCACCAACACAGCCCAACCCTCTGCACCCAAAGCCAGAACAGAGTCAGAGCTCTGAGCAGAGGAACAGGGACTCAAACAGAAGGATCTGCCTTATAGGAATAAGCAGAGAGAAAATAAACCATTTGAAACAAAGAGAAAGTTTGATAAATCTAATGCTTATGAAAAAGGCTGTGAGTTATTAAAAGCTCAGGCAGCCAACAGTAGGACAAGAGGGCACAGGCTTAAGCTGTGCCAGGGGAGGTTTAGGTTGGATATCAGAAAGAAATTCTTTCCAGAGAGTGTGGCCAGGCATTGGAATGGGCTGCCCAGAGAGGGGCATCCCTGGAGGGTTTTAAGGTGAGACTGGACGTGGCACTGAGGTCTCTTCCAACCCAGCTGATGCTATGATTCTGTGATTCTAAGCTACCAGTAAGCAACATGGGATCTGCCTTCCAGCCAACTATCACCTCCAACACCATGGGGGGTCCTCAGCCCTGAGCCACCAGAAATCTGCCACCTCCTGACTTGTCATCAGCATCTCCTGAAGCTGCTCAGTGTTTTGGGGAGCTTCCCAACCCTGCACTGCCAAGCAAGGTGGCACTTATCAGCTGCTGAGCATGGAGGTGCAGGGACACAGCCTGAGCCAGCAGTTCTGGGAAGTCCCTGAGAGCCTGGGAAGTATTTTATGTCATCTGAGGCTCAAGAATAAAATGCACATGACAACAAATTCCCCCCCACGTATCAGACTCAGCTTTTAGCTCGAGTATCAGCACTTGGAGTGGCGATGCACAGAGTCCAGAGAGCTGGGGAAGGTCAGAGCTGACTCATGCTCAGCAGGAACAGCTGATTTGATAAGTTGTTCCTTTGGCTGTGTGGAGCAACCCCAGGGCCTGCGTAACACACAGCAGAAGGTCAGCACATGGACCTCAGTGTTTGCAGGTCCAATGCAGACAGATACAGACTGAAAGCAACACACTGTAAGAGGACAGCAGTGTTATGGTCAAATGGTGAAGAGATTTTTCTCCTTTCCCATGTAGGAAGCAGATGGAAACTTATGCTGGAAGTTTCATCTAGAAAATTATTTGTAAGGCCAAAACCACAAAGGGTTGGCTGAAACTCCCATTTCACTGCTCAGCTGTACAACAGGTTTGCACTCTGGGTCAGAAGTGCTGAGGCAGAGTTTTAACAATGTTTAATAGATGTCACCTGAGATAAATTAAACTTGCCCATCAGACAGGTATATGTGAGCTCCATTCTGAAGAAGATGCTAATGATTTGTCCAATCCTTATTCACTGTTATCCCACTGGTGAGCTGCACTGTATGTGTTGGGCATTTCTACTCCTAAGTAATATTCTTCATTTCAAAAGCATACACAAAATCTATTTTCTTAGCTGTTCAAATTTCCATCTGCTTTGTCCTGCAACGCAAAATGGAAAAAAGTGTTTTATTTTTACAGAAATGGCAAAACAAGGATGGATTAATATTAAGTGATTTTTCCTGGGATTAGTATTCAGTGCTTTCTGCTGGGGTTAATATTCTGCTTAATATTCAGTGGTTAAAGTCATCACAGGATTTGAGCTTTCTGAGCAGTACCAGAGGTCACTCTCCTCCAATTGTACTTTCACTGAGGAGATACCCTGAGATCACTGCCATCATCAAGATGGATGCTGGTGATAAGGAATGCATGACTTTGTTGCAAAGTAAGGCCAAGGCCAGCTTTAAATCCCCAAGGCCAGTTCTCCCTTACTGTAGGCAGAGTAGCTTTATTAGAAAAAAACTAAACAACAAACCCTCCCAATTTCTCTGCACTTTCTGTGACAAATCAAAATATTTTTGAAATAGTTAAAGAGACATTGAAAACTGGTAGGGAAATATGTTTAAAAAGGAAAAAGCTAAGATCACTTACTGTGAGGAATATAAAGAATATAAAAATATAAAGTAAAACTCAAAAAATAGTGACTGTATCAGACAGCTGATTACAATCACAGTGATCCTGACCCACTACTGGGTGCCAAAACTGTTTCAGCAGATTTACTATACATCAAACACACAGCTTTGAAGATTTGTAATCAGAAATATTAATAGAGGTGTTAGTTAGTGCTCAATAACTAAGTTTACATTTTGCATCAAAGGCAAAGACTTGCTTTGTGTGTGTTGTAGGATAAAGTAATCAAAGTTTAGTCTTCAAAACTTAAAGAACTAATTCAAATTACAAATCAATCTAAGAACAGAGCTAAGGTTCATGTCTGAGAAAAAGCAATACTGAGCAATTTCTATAGTTAGAAAAAAATTCCTGGAATGAAGATTCTGCGTGGTGTGTGTGAAGGGTGAATTTCCCAGCTGCTCTCACCCCCCTCTGTTCACCAGGGAGAGTCCAACCAGCTGGCTTTTTATCACTTTTCCAAGTTCCTCCCCTGCAAAGAATACCTCAGTTATCCCTGATGTTTGTTTTCACTACATAAATAAATATTTAGCAGTTACAATGTCAGAGAGGTTACTGTGTGCCAGTATCCAAGGTCCCAGCACCACTGCCAAAATGCTGCATTTGCTGACCTTTAAGGCTTCACCCATTAAAAAAGGGTTTCTCCTGTCTCAAGGCAGGGAGGAGGTAGAAATTGTAGCTGGAGAGAAGGGACTACAGAAGACACGATAAGCCACTGATGAAAGACTGAGCTTGGCTTTAACTCTTTTCTCATTCACAAAACCACCCCCTGCTCGGCAGAGGTTGAGAAATGAAGGCTCAATTATGCCCAAAATAACCAACAGAAATTACAGTGATTGTCGTTTATATAAAGGCATTGACTGAAGCAGGAGATGAGAGATAAGCACAGCTCCCAGTTAGTGAGACTGGAGTGGCAGGTGGAAAGGCTGGCCCACAGTGTGGAGGAAGGCAGAGCCTCTTCCCCAAGGTGAAGGAAAGGGAGAGACTTCCATGTCCAGAAACATCACTGCAAGGTTTGTTGTGTGCCTGTTTTCAGTGTGAGCCCTGGCCTGCTGCAGGGCTGACTGCAGGGAGCAGGACAGTGCCCAGGGCACTGCAGTGCCACCCTCACACCACCTGAAGGGACACTGCTCAGTAGGCACTGGCACGAACGACTTCGGGATGAGCTCTGGGACACCTTCCACCCTCAGCCTCAAAGTGAAATGTAACAGTGACACTGTCCCCAAGGCAGAAATGTCAGCAGCTCACACAGCCTGCCTGAGAACACACTTAGGCAAGAGATTAATGGCTCTATGGCACAGCCTTTTAGAAATTACTCTGCACAGCTCAAATTCTGGCACGCTGTCAGTGCTCTGTGCATCCATCACCAATCCATGTCCTGTGCACCAATCACCACTGTGTTCTGTGCACCCACCACCACTGTCTGTCCTGTGCACCCACCACCACTCTCAGTGTTTGCCAGCACAGCTGGAAAAGGCTCCTGCAGGTTTGTACAAGAACTCCTTTTGCACAGCTAGACAGAATTACCCATCCAAACACAACTGACACATTATTTTAAAGGCTCTCCAGTGAGCTTTATTGTTGGCACTTTGGCTGTTCCAGCACATAGTAGCATCTCCTAGGTTAAAAAACCCACGCCTTTTACAAACACTGAATTTCTTTACTGCTCACTGTTGTCAGGTTTTCACCATCAGACTGATACTCTCAGTATTAGTCACTACTCAAAAGTAAGCAGTTACAGAAAACTTAATCATTGAGGCCTTCCTGAGAAGAAAGGGAATGAAAAAACAAACAAAACCCAACTCATCTCCCCTTAAAAGAAGTTTTCTCAACAACTCTAAAGGTGAAATAGCTGAGAGTGAAAAAAAATAAGATTTGGCAGGGAAACAGCTTCAGCTGAAGTGTTTTAATGGAACTAAATTATTGGCCCTGAAAAAGGGTAATTGCACATACACAGTCATTCATCAAAACCAACTGGCAGGCATTGGGAAAGAAGCCAACATGTGCACAGCCCTAATTTGGCTATTTGCATATTAAAAAGAAAAACACTGGAGGGCTGTAAGTGACTGGGGCAGCCCTGTGTCATAAGCTCACAAACCCCGCAGAGTGTTTGAGCAGGTGCTTATGGTTGAGCATGATAACAGCTGATAATTACAGCTCTAATTAATACCTGCAGATAAGCCATTATAGATGAAAAGCTCTATACAGGTATTAAACAGTCCAGCTGAAAGCCTGACAGGTAAATCTTTTCAGGAATTGGAGCAGTGTTTTGCAGCAGGTCTGGAGGTGCTGTGTCAGTGCTGCAAACAGCAGGGCTGTGCAGGGCTTTCAGAACAGGACAACACCAGGTGCTGCCTCTGGGAGGGTGGCACTGGGCACTCCTGTGTCCCAGCTGGCAAAGGGCATCTGTAGGTGAACCCAGACTAAAGCACAGATGACGCCTATGTGCAAAACACAATGTAAACATACCTTTTGTTGTCCTAGTTGCAAGAAAAGAAACAGGAAAAATAGTTAGCACACTCAAACTAAACAAAATTAAAATCCAAAGTGCAGTTTTTGTTCAGGCTTGTGTTTCTGGTGTTTCATACTGTAACTGACCCAGGATTTCATGCAGAGTCACTGGGTTAAGATACATGGCAAATACTCCAAATGTATTTTAGAACTTTTAGAATGTCTGGTGTCAGCAGCACAACCTTACCTTCCCAGCTCTTCCCCAATGTCATAAATCTCCTCCACCTGCTGCTGCTTGAAAGCCATGCTTGGTCTTTCATTGATGCTCAAGGGTGAGGCAACTGGAACATTAACAAAGAATGACATTCATTAGGGCCTTCCAAGAGGCAAAGTGTCAGGAACACACACTTCCAGTAGAGTCACTTTGGATCCACTGCAGTTCATTCAACCAAAAGAATTAATTTAGCAGTCTCAGCCAAACAGTGAGGGTTCAAATCTGGAAAGAGAGGGTTCAAATCTGGAAAGAGGTGAGCAGCTTTAAGTGAAGGTGATGGTTGGCCCTCACTGACACATCTGAGCACATACTTGATGAGAAGAACAGAACACACCTTGAAACACAAATGTGATGGAAGTAAAACAATTAATTAATAATTTGACAAACTTCTGGACAATAAAGCCTTTACACTACACTAAAGAGAGCCAGCATGAGAATAAGCATTACAGGCTCCTTCAATGAAGTGGCAGCAGGCAGATCCTGGGCCAAGGACAGCAAGAGCTTTCCTTTTCCTCAGGTCAGGCACTGCTCTGGAGCACACAGGCAGGACAGCAGAGACCTGCACTGCTGCTGTTAACAGGCTTTGTGATCCCATCTACAGAGCTCTTGGCACATCTTCCATCACACACGGCGTGTTTCAGAGGAGAACACGAGCAGCATTTTTTGCACGTGTTACTTTGTGTAACTGCAATTTGTTTCCTGAACACAATCTCTGAAGTTGATAAGCTCTGCGAGGTCTGGAGAGACAAGTCTCACACTGGTGCGCTTGAGCATCTGTGAATGCTGGGCTACTTTGGGATGAGAAGATGATCAGCAGTCACATTATTCCTTGGGCCACAGCTCCACAGCAACACAAGTTATGTAACAGAGTAGATTTGAACTGTCATGTGCTTTCCTGCAGGAATCCCTGATGCTGCTTTGCTTCAGATGCACTGGGCACTTCCAGGTTCTGTATTTCTATACAGCTCCTGCATATTTTTAAATAGCAGTCATTGGCAGACATTATAGAACAGGACTAGGTACCAAAACAGGAACAGAAATAGTCTCTTTGTGCTTCTACGTATATTTTTGGTTGATGTTAGCAAAACCTAGGAGAAAAACTATTTGCTTTATTTGAAGCAGAAGGGCTACTACTTTAATAGTGATGTTACTTAGGAATTACATTCACTCTTTCGAAAAACAGCAGCAGTAAGGGGCTATCAACAATATTACATGTCCCCTTATTGGGCAGTGAGCACTAATTACACAACACACAAGCTGAGAAGCAGTACCTGCTTCCACCAGAGAGAAACCACAAGGGTTGTGACACTGAGGCCCAGAATAACCACCACACTCCTAAAATACACTGCAGAAACCAAGACTTGTGCTGGTGAGCACAATGAGTTACAATGTGGGTTACTTCTTTCCACTTCCACTTTCCACTCCAATTTTTTTTCAGATATTTTCTGCATTTCTCTATATTTTCATGTTTTTCAAGGTGAAGCCAGGGGATGTGTTCTGTTACCCTGCTCATTAATTTCCTCCCCAAAGCCACATTCATGCCTGGACCAAAAAGGTCTATTTTTCTTCTCAATTAAAATAAATTACTCAAAATCCACTTTGTAGGCAAATTACTGTATTCCTCAAGCAACCTTTCAAAATCTCACAGGAAGCTCATTGACCAATATTACTCAGGGCTTGAAACCACAGTCCATAAATGTTTTAGCTGCATTTACAAGAATGAGGACATCTCTGGGCTATTGGCCCTTTAATAAGTTTGTATAATGCTGCTTGCAATTGTTCAGAGCAGCATTTTCTGAAGTGCAGATGAAAAAACAGTTCAACCCTCAGGGACTTCCAAAAAGCAAACAAGCCGAGTCTTGCTGAAAACCCCAAACTTTTTGCTCACCCTGAATTGCAAAATTAAGTTCTGAGCACACGCAAAAATCAAGTGCAGGAACATGCTCAGGTATTGAGATACTGCTGAGACTTGCCTGAAGATGGTAAATCCCTAAGGCTGATTACTCCCTTCATCAGCATCTGAGGTACATGGTTATAAACAATATTAATGCAAACACACCTAAAAAAAAATCATTGTTTTCAGAGAGAGTTCACAGCCATCCAGAAAAGCAAGTTAAAAACATTGCTTTGAGAGTGGGGAGCCCAAAACGCCTCTGGGAACACAGTCACTTCATGTTTGACAAGTTCACCCATTTCCCAGCATCTTCCAAAGAACACATCTAATTGTGCAAGTGCATAGAACCCATGCAATACTATCTCAAAAATAACCAAAAAATCCTCATCCCTTTTGCTGACCCTTTACCTTACACCCTTTTCTGGACAGTCAAACCAGTCAACTTAACCTGACCACCAAGGAACCATTCAAGCATGCAAGTCAGCCCAGAGCCTTGTTTCTGAAGGCTGCAGACAAAGCTGTTGCAAAGCATTCAGCCCCTCCCGGTGTACCTCTGGTGTGTTGGTGTTTCCCACATCTCTCACTTCCCCTTATCCAATCCTGCCTTCCACAGATACCTCTCACTGGCTCTAACTCAACAGTCACAGTGAGCACATCCCCAAAATAGATCATACACTTGATGACCCAAAACAATTGTCATTAGCAAATACACAGCATAGGGGGATAAGTCAACAAAAGACAACCTTCACACACTTAAAATTCACCTGAAATAAAAATGGCACTCCCAAGCAGGAACATAACCCTCCTCAGATATTGCTATGCTGAACCGAAACTAAGGTGATTTCACTTCCAAAGATTTTTTAAACTACAAGGTTTTTGCTGGACTCCATTTGCAAGTTCAGACCACAAGTACATCAAAGGAGGAAGGAGAGCCTTAATTTTTTTTCTTTAATCGGGTGGTGATTTTTCTTATGGTGGTCAGTGAAAGCAGAAATGAATTAGAGATGGTCATTCATCTTTGACTCCCTTAGACAAAAAGTTGTACATTCAGGATCTGAGGAAATAACAACAATCCACTTTATTCCTAATACACTCCTTATGTTAACACTTTGGGGGCATGTGCCCAAGCAATGAATCCAACGAGTCAGGACCATTCCAATCACTTGGGATCTGCACCACTAAGACCAGGCCAATGAGGGTATGTGTTACAGTGAGTTTTGGATCAGACCAGAGCTTTAGTTGCTCCAAGGCAAGCTCTGCAGAGAAGAGAAGCTGCTGTGAGCCTTCACAGGACATGCCATGTCTGTCCCTCAGCCACCCTGTGTTGGGCCATCTCTCCTCATAGAATCATTAAAGTTGGAAAAGACCTTCAAGATCATCAAGTCCAACTACCAACCCAACACTGCCGGATCCGCCAGTAAACCCTGTCCCTAAGCACCACATCTACTTTTGTTTTCAACACTGCCAAGGATGGTGATTTCAACACTTCCTTGGACAGTCTGTTCCACAGGCTTCAAAGTTTTCAATATGAACAAATCTTCAGTCTCTTTGCACATTCCTCACAGTGAGCATTGTCATACCAAGGCGAGCTTCTGCTCAGCATTTGTATCACTGTGTTTCCATAATGATACTCCATAGTAAAGTAAATGTTTAGTGTAAGTATATAATACTTCGCCTTTTACTGCTGCATTCAACTCTCCTGTACACAGACCAAGACAGTAAAGCATTGCTTGCTCTGTGCAAATGGTTTTCCTACAGACACGTAACAAAGCTGCAGCAAACCCAGAAATAGAACAAAGGCCCCTGAGATGGCAGTTTCAGGCACTACAAACACGTCCTGCCTAATCTTTCGCATTCCTAAACTCCGCCAGACCATAAAATGCCATCTTTTTTACCCTAAGAAAACGGTTTCCCATTGTGATCTCAGGCATAAATTTAAACACATATAGTCTATATCAGTACAAGCCCTGGGTATGGACATTCTTATTATAGCACAGAGAGCTTTCTTAGTGCAGCTTGTGCTGTGTGTAAAGAAATCGATGCACAGAAAGCCACTCTTCTGTAAGGGTGACAGAAGTCACCTTAAGAGAAGCAGAAGAAAGTAGGTTCTATTTCTCTTCTTTAATAAATGTTTCCCTGCACAGGTAAGTTATTAACTTGTCATTACTAAATTATGTGGCAATCAGTGATTGGTCTATACATGTCAAACTCATAATAAATGTCCACCCACCACTGAATAAGAGCAGAATACAGAGAACAGAGGTGAGACCAAAGCTGTTGCACCATTTGCCTTCCAGCAGCCTTGCCTTTTTTCCCTTAGGTTGCCTTCTACCCTAAGGAAACAAGTTTCAAGTGACTGACGTAAGAGCTGAATAATTTTACTTTCTCAAGTGCACTCGACATGAGCTGAATCACCAAATCCTTTGCCAAACTCAGAACCATTTCTTGTGGCATGTTTTTATATGACACTAGTTATACTAAAGCAAAATCCAAAACACATTAGAAAAGACCAAAGTAACAAGTTCCCTTATGAATTGTTTCATAATACTGAAAAAATGACCACAACAATTTAGAACCAAAACTGGACTGTTAAAAATTAATAAATTTTTGGGGAGGGGGAAATAAAAAAACTCAACAAACCACCAAACCAATTAAAGTTGTAGTGTTTTCTAGTTTTGGTGACTTAGGCTAAAACTAAATAGATTCTTATAAGAATTAAAATGTTTTACCCTTTCACTCTTCTTTCAGTTTCACTCCTTCTTTCACATTTCCTTTTCTTTATTTATCCTAGCAAAGACTAAGCAATTCCAACAGTAAAAAATCTCCAAACAACTCAAGTAGTTTTTACCCTTTGCTTTCAAATAAATGCAGCACAGTTAGAACATATTAATTTCATCAAACCCTCATTTTCACTGATATTATCCTCTCAGAAAACAACAGTAGTGTAAAAACTTTTGTCAGAAAATCAGGGCAGTTATTACCACCTATGTTGTGTCTAAAGGACATCAAACATACCCAACACTTGAGCATCCAGTCCCATTATAGGCCCACTGCTCCTGCCAGTGACTCGCAAGGGATCCCAAATTTACCCTCCTGTAATTGCATGTGTGGGGAGTGACCCAAGGCTGTATTTCCAAGCTTCAGGCACACGGACCAAATGCGTTGGCTCTGCAGCTAATTCCGGCTCTCCAGGGAGAGCCAAGGCTGGCTGTGAGCGATCCCAGAGCCCCGCGTGCCTGCCAGGTGAGGCTGGAGCTGCACCGGTGCAGGGGAGCAGGGGAGGCCCGCAATGCCAGGCATGATGGCACCACAGGGCACAGCCCGCAATGCCAGACACAGCCCGCAATGCCGGGCACAGCACGCAATGCAAGGCATGATGGCACCGCGGGGCACGGCCCGCAATGCCGGGCACGGCCCGCAATGCAAGGCATGATGGCACCGCCGGGCACGGCCCCCAATGCCGGGCACGCTGACACCGCCGGGCACAGCCCGCAATGCCGGGCACGGCCCGCAATGCAAGGCATGATGGCACCGCGGGGCACAGCCCGCAATGCCGGGCACGCTGACACCGCCGGGCACGGCCCGCAATGCCGGGCACGCTGACACCGCCGGGCACAGCCCGCAATGCCGGGCACGGCCCGCAATGCCAGGCACGCTGACACCGCCGGGCACGGCCCGCAATGCCGGGCACGCTGACACCGCCGGGCACGCTGACACCGCCGGGCACGGCCCGCAATGCCGGGCACGGCCCGCAATGCCAGGCACGCTGACACCGCCGGGCACGCTGACACCGCCGGGCACGGCCCGCAATGCCGGGCACGGCCCGCAATGCCAGGCACGCTGACACCGCCGGGCACGGCCCGCAATGCCGGGCACGCTGACACCGCCGGGCACGGCCCGCAATGCCGGGCACGCTGACACCGCCGGGCACGGCCCGCAATGCCGGGCACGCTGACACCGCCGGGCACGGCCCGCAATGCCGGGCACGCTGACACCGCCGGGCACAGCCGGCTGCCCGGCCGCGAGGCGCCTGCAAGGATTAGTGCCGCAGACACGGCACGTCACTGCTCCAAAGTCGCCTCTGCCATCCACACTTCTCTCACAGGCAAATAAAAGACATGGCACAGTCTGAAACCCACTACTGATTCAGAACAGGCACCTCTCTCTCCAAAGGGGCAGAGTTGAGGGTTTCCCCCACGCGTGAAGCAGGTGAGCACTCGGTGTTTGGTCCCTAGCAGGTGGTGGCTCACCAGCCCAAGCAGGAGCAATCGCCACATATTTCCACCCTCTAGCCCACATCTTCCTTCTTTACTGTCCTCTAAAAGGCTGCGGGCCAGGCCAGCCCCGTCTCCCCTGCCCGGCTCTCTGCCCAGCGCTGCAGGTGTAAGAAACCGACATCCAAAGGGAGGCTGTCGGAGGGAACAGGCAGGGAGGAGCTCAGGGACAAACACGATGAGGCTGCACAGCGATTGCTGAACAGTACCAGCAAGCCGAGGTGCGACCCCCTGCCCCGCTGTCCGCCGTGGCCTCGCAGAGTGACAGCGCCAGACCGAGCGGCGTGTCCCGGTGAAAGGGGCACCCGCGGGGCGGCCCGGCCCGGCACTGCGGGAGCTGCGCGGGGACAAGGGACAGCTGTCACGGAGGTGGAGCAGCCTGTGCCACCCCGGCAGGCTCTGTGCGGAGCTACCGCACACCGTGCGAGGGGAACATCAGGGAGGACATCGCCAGGGACACCATGCGAGGGGGGACATCACCCGGCACATCTTGCCAGGGGGACATCGCCCGGCACACCATGCGAGGGGGATATCAGGGGGTGGACATCGCCTGGCACTCCGTGCGGGGATGACAACAGGGGGGACATCAAGCGGGCCGGGGCTCCGCCCCGCTCACAGCCCGACCTGCGGGCGGCACCGCCGGGGCTCCCCGAGCCTGCCCGGCCCGTGGGGCACCGCAGCCGCGTCCCCTTGGCACGGGCGGACGCGGGGCACCGGCACCCGGGGGCGGCTCAGCCAGAGGGACACGGAGAGGGGAAGCCTCGGGGGGCAGCGCCACTTACCGCGTCCGAAAGGCTCGCTGGGCGCGGGGTCGGACCGGGCGGAGGCTGCGGGGGCAGAGCCGGGACCGAGGGGGCAGTGCCGGGACCGAGGGGGCAGTGCCGGGACCGAGGGGGCAGTGCCGGGACCGAGGGGGCAGAGCCGGGACCGAGGGGGCAGTGCCGGGACCGAGGGGGCAGAGCCGGGACCGAGGGGGCAGTGCCGGGACCGAGGGGGCAGAGCCGGGACCGAGGGGGCAGAGCCGGGACCGAGGGGGCAGTGCCGGGACCGAGGGGGCAGTGCCGGGACCGAGGGGGCAGTGTCGGGACCGAGGGGGCAGAGCCGAACGAGCGGCGGGGCCGGGCCGGGCGGGGTTGTGCCCGGTGAGGGCTGGAGGCTCATGGGGCCGGGCCGGGCCGAGTGAGGGCTGGTCCCGGCTCCGCGCTCCGCCGAGGACAGCCCCGCGGGGCGGGAGTGTCCTCAGCGACACGGCCCGAGGTGTGTCCCACCCCGGGGCATCCTCAGGGACGTGGCCACAGGTGTGTCCCACCCCGGGGCAGCATTCCAGGGGGATACGAGGGAGGAGCCCACGGTGCCCCGTGTGCGGTGCCCACGGACCTGCCCAGCTGGTGCAAAGCCTTTTGGAGCGGCACAGCGTGCCCAGGGGCAGTGGGGACAGCGCAGAGGTAGAACCCCATTTCTTTTCTTTAGTAGATACATAAACACAACACCAGGAAAATAAGCCTTGTTCTATATTCTGTACAAGCCTAAACACAGGTCCGGATGTGTTATGGTGTGGTCTGGAACTCACCCTGACTCCTTGGAATTGCCCAATGTTTCAAGAAAATGTGTGATATTCATACAGGGACCCCTCAAGAAAATGGATTTTATCCCTTCTCCATAAAATCATACAGTCTCTACTGATTTTTTAATCAGGCCTGTACTAACTTTATATTTTATATTAATTTTTGATTTTAGCTTGTACCCAAGTTTGTCAGTTATGTTAACCATGCATAACTTTATACAAAGAGGATTTTAACTATGTGACTGTAAGATGAACTTCTAAGAAAAAACCCAAAACCTTGTTTAGATTAGAGGCTGAGCTGTAAGAAATAAATCAGCAAACCTGTGTAGGTTGAAGCCTGAAGCTGTAACATTGTTTAGTTAAAAGGAAATACAGAGCTGCAGAGACAAGAGCAGGTTATTAGAGCTGTTAAGAGACACCCAAAATATCCTGCTTAACTCTGGGGAGTGGCTTTCAGTTGTAACTCAGGATATAAACCTGGAAACACAAAAGTCTCGCTGAACATGTTTGGGAGCAGTTAACCCCCATGTTCCAAGTGCTGAATAAAAGGAAGAATTTTGTTCTATTGGATCTGATTGTTTCTTAATTCAATATAAAGAATGACACATGATCCCATTCTCACTGTGCTTCTCAAGCTGCACTAACATGCACTACCCTAAGGAACCTCTGCCCTGCTGCTTTCCAACCTGCCCCACCCCAGTGCTGGCCACCAACAATGACATCCTTCATAGGCTCACTCTCCTATCATAAAGACATCCCCCAAACCTGTAAAACTTGATTTTCTCCCTCTTTATTTGGCAGACGGTAATTGCAATAAATGCTGTTTGGTCTCCTTACATTTATTCTGGGCAAGTTAATATCCATTGTTTGTTAATGAGGAATGAGGTGGGATTGTTCACACCTTCAAAATCAAATACAAGTGCCAGGTTGCCCTCACTTCCAAGTCTCCCTGTGGCTAAGGTAACACATGCTATGGTAAATTCTCATACATAAATAAGTGGGCTGTTTCCATTTGCAGTAAGATGCAAAGATATATTAATTAAAAATAATTTTATTCTTGGCAAGTGCCTAAAGGCAGTGCTTTTTATTATCACAGTTGAAAAGAAACTTGGCTTTAGACATGTTCCAAGTCAGGAGAACTGAACTCTGCCCTGGGAGTGGTGTCTACAGCCCATGGGTTCCACCCACCTCTCCCAATTCCAAAAGGAAAGTGGCTGCATCTGATACTACACAAGGTGGACAACAGGAAATGGAAGCACTAGAAAAAGTTTCAACGTGCAGTAGAAGTATTCAGAACTCTCCGAAAAGGAAACAAAGACACTTCATTCCTCACCTTTAGCTCTGCAATGTGATATGATCATGTGGCAGTCACAGCAATTGTCCTACAAATTTCCCAGAGAAAAGGGCACATGAGGAAGGCCACCTCTTTTTTTTTTTTTCTCCCAGCTGCAAGGAAGGGAACAAAACAGCACAGTTAAAACCCTGAGAGGCCACAGAGCAAGGGGAGATTGAATCCCATCCCCAGTGCTGTGTCCATGGGGTTTACAAGCCCCAGTACAGGTTCTGCCCAAGATGTGGCTCTTGCGTCGTCCTGTAGCTGTTTATTGTATTAAAACACTAACTCAGACTTTGTAACATCTTTGACAAGGAAGGTAAAAGCCTTTATGTGCACCCAGGACAAGCACAAAAAGGAGAACTCAGAGGTGAGCAGTGTTGTGAGTGGGCAGCCCGAGCAAACACTGCAGCCCTGCATTTACCACCCCTCCATAGGAAGGGACAGAGAAGGAAGGGGCAGTTCCAAAGGGGCAGTTCTAGGATTAAACACCAGAAAAACAGGCAAATAGCTTCTTTCAGTTTAATCACCAATCACAGTGCCTGAAGACAGCACTGAGTCTGGTCACCAGCACAAACCTGAAATCTTAGAGGCAGCTCACTGCAAAAATGTGACTGGTTTGTACCCACCAAAGGCCCACTGTATTTGAAGGACAGGCAGGATGCAGTTACTCAAGGCTAGAAAAATCTTAATTAAGGCCAAAGTCATCTTAATTTATTAAGTATAGTCTAGTATCAAATGTTTTAATTACTTCTTTTTACAACACTGCAGACAAATTTAGGGGAAAGCATATTTAGTTTTCTTATTAAATAACTGGTTTTGAAAGTCACATTCAGTATATAGTCCAGAGCTTTGCTTTCTAGTCTCACCCTCTGAAAAGCTGGCACTGCAGATGGGCATCACTGAACTGGAGACAAGTGGAGCTCCTGAAGCACAGAATACAACTCCAACTTCCTTGTGAGTGAACCTTTCACCTTCTTTCCTAGGGAGGGGGTTTCCAAGGCAGAGCACACCCTTCCTTTGCATTATCTGAAGGAATGTGCTTGTGTGGGAATTCTTAAAGCTTCAGCACTACATGGATTCTGCTCTCAGCTGAGGTCCAGCAGCTGCAGATAAGGAGCTCTGTTTAGCACTTCTGAAAATCCCACAGAATGAACACCTGATACAACACCAGCAGATTCCTTGTGTGCTCTGCTTCTCTGAGGCACCCAGAACACAGCAAGGCTTTCAGGTATTTGGTCTCAGCTCAGAGCTGGCCAACTGTGTTTATCCTCTCTAAGTTATGCATTTTTTAGGAGCCAGGCTAAGCCACACTCTCATCCTACTGCAATTCCAGTGAGAACAGATGTCTCAGGCTTAGTCCTAAGGAGCAAATGGGAGTCTCAGCTGTTCTTTACACACCCCAACAGCTGCAAGGGCAGCACAACCTACTCAAGCTAAACACACCAAGTGTCCAAGTGAGGATATTGCTCTTTGTGCACTCTCTTCTCAGAATTCTCTGTTTATTTCTGACTTACATTTTCAGTATACAGGACAGGAGGTCCTTAGGCCATAATCATGTCCTGCCTCAATTGCTGATCTCTATCCTGTTTTGCAACCCCTTTGAAAAGATTTCCAGTAGCTACTGCTATAACAGCTTGCCATTCTGTAGCAGAGCCAGAGAGGACAAGAACTGTGCACTATTCACCTCTGCTTAGGAAAGATCTGCTTGCACCGGCAAGTAAAGTCAACTCCTGATTCATTTCTCTCATAAACACCTGAAGTAGCTGACGTACTTCGTAGCCTCTTTAAGGGAATCAAGCAACTCCAAAATGCAAGAGTGACATCTGAAAGACAGACACTGGGACTGGCTTTCAAAATTAATTCAGTGCCTGGTTAAATTTTCAAAGCAGCTGACATTACGCATTTGACTACAAAAGGCTTTAGCAGAACATCAGTACCAGGCATCCTAAAGAGGCTTATGGTGTCAGGAGATACCACACAAATACATGCTTCCTACAAAGTGTGTTCCCTGTGAGTGCTCATGCAGATGTCATCTTCCCTTCCCTGCTCTCCCAAGAAACTGAGGGCACCACTCACAAGTGGACCCACATCTTCAAGCTTCAAAGCCCAAATTGCCTGTATGCTCCTTCACAGAGATTCTCTCATATCACAGTACCAGACAAAAATACAAGCCCTACTACTTGCTTGTGCTGATGGCACCTGCAGGTATTTCTATCCGTTACGGGGAAAAAAAAAAAAGAACAAGAGCAAGCTATAAAGTAATAAACAATTTATTTTTTCTTTACATTGATCTTTATGAAGATAACATCACTTATGTTTTGTGATTCGTATTTCTTGTACCGCATATTGCTGATTTCTAACGTGGCACTTAAGGGAACAGTCACAAACTGCTACACAATTGCATTGAATTAATCAATTTTCCATTTCTTGGTCAAACATGATTGAATGTACAACTGTAAAATTTGAGACCACTCTTCATTCCTGTTGTCTTAAGAAAGAAAAAAAAAATCTTTCCCTTTCTGCTGAAATATCTTACCATGTTTACCAAAACTGAGGGGAAGGGGAGAACCTCTCGCAGAAGACACCTAAAGAGCAACAAAAAAATCCTTTTTATTGATTACATGGCTGGTAAAAAGAACACCACCAAACAATCTGATAACACTGGATGAAACCACTACCTGCACACATGGACAGGTAGAGCTAAAATACTGTTCAGTTTAATAACTAGAGGTGTAGAGTCCCATTTTTTTGCCCACTGAACAGAAGATAATGCAACACTTTCATCAGGTAACCAAAAGTTTCATTGGGAAGCTGTGCACACATGTATGACAATGGGAGAATATTCTGCAGGGTACAGCTTAGTGGTTTGGTTTGCATCACATATTCTGGGAACCAGACAGAAGGAACTCTGGGCACCTATGTGTGTCACCTTGAAGTTAAAAAAATCCTCTTGGCAGTCTTTATTTGGGTTAACAGCTCAGTTTCCTCCCAGCTGGCTGGCATGACTGTTCAACCCACATGCATCCCTTCACAATTCACACCCAACACAAACTCTGGGTGTCTCTGCAGTTCAGCTTCTGCAGGTCAGAGTCACTCTGGACTTTGGCTTGGTTTCATGAGGTTTCCACACTGCCTGTGTATCCTGCACATCCCTAATGAGTTACTGCTCTCCAAGGTTACCCAATTAAGCACCACTGGAAAACCAAGTCACCTCAGAACATTTGCAACAGCAAAGGCAAAATTCCCCTGGTGGTGCTTCCCGCTACATGCAGCACATCTCTGGTCCGTGGAGATTTCCAGTGCTCAGAACTCAGATGCCTCTGCAGCTTTTTGACCTTTTAACTCATCATTAAATCAGTAACAAGGCTTAACAAAATGAAGCCAACAGCTTGCTGGGAACTTGAGCACAACAGCAACAACTTGTTTCGTATTTGTAAGCTGGCAAAATACCCAGAGACAACAGGACCTCCAAAAGGTTCCTGCATTCATGGATTAGAGTCACACTGTGACATAAGAACCAGAGCTACTTATTTTTACTGTACAGCTGGGTAACAGCTTGGGTAATGAAACACACAACACACATACACAAATACAACCCTCAGCACAACTGTAACAAAGATGGTCCTGTAACATTGCAGGGCCTGTCTGTCAGCTGGAGAACTTCCTGAACAGTTAGTTTATCTTCACAAGCTACAGATTTCAGTGGAATCAGTCTGGAAACATCTCCCAGAGTTATGGGACTATTTCACAGTGAAGACTCAAACCCACAGAACAGGCTGTGGAAACAGGGTAAGTACACACAGTTCTAAGTTCTTCACCTTAGTATCTCAATTGTGGCCACTGAAAGGAAGATCTTCAGCTTAGAAAAACCCTTTCATTTAACACTTGAAAACAACATTAAAGCAAACAAACAAGAAAAAAAAGCCAACATGTCAGATTGATTTAGAGACCAGCTCTTTCAAAACCAAGACAGCATAACTAGAAAATTAGAAAATCTGGTCCCATTTTTGTATTCAAATATTGATTGTACGTAGAAAAACAATACAGTACATACAATAATATCCCAACCATGCCTAACAAACACCAGTACACAACCAAGAGTATCTAGGGAATTGAAAAAAATCCCAAACCACTACTTACAATAGACAAGGCAGGGAACATTTTAAAAGACAAATAACATACAAATCAAGATGATCACATCATGGGTCCCTCACTGGCAAGGATTTGATGGTTGAGTAAAAATTGTGTCATATAGGAAGCATATTCTATATCAAAAGTAGCCCTCTAAGTTACAACTTCACCTCTGATTAAATAGTTCCCTTGCAGATAAACTTATAAAATGCTTGCTTGGAGAAGGCTACAACTAAATTCTCTAAAATAATAAAAGAAAGTGCTGCAAAACAAAGGCAGGGTTTCTCTCTGCACACACATTTACTAAATGATTACATGATTACACCCAATAAAGTAGTACAAAAATCAAAACACAAGAAATGAAAGCTTGATGCACTTTACTCTTCCCAATTACTTGTTTTGTTTTTTTGCCAATTAACCACTTCCCCAGAGCCCAGTGATTTGCTGCCTGGTATTTAAACCCCAGTTTTATCATGACACCATTTAAGTCAATCCAACAGTCTGAAGATCCAACAGTTCATGAAAAAACATTGCAAAGTCCAGTGAGTGGGCAGCAAGGAGACCCTCCTCATCCTCAGAGCCGTGGGAGTCCTGCTGGTCGCCAAAGAACAGCCTCCAGTGGCACTTCCACAGCAGCAACACTGCAGCTCAACCCCCAGGTGTGTCCTCTCAGCTGTCCTGAAGGAAAGCTGAGCACTAAGAGAATATTGCATTTTTCTGTTGGCAAAGGATCTTCAGTTCCTCTGTGCATGTTGTGACCTTTAAGCTCCTCTGACTGACTGATGATCGCCACCACTATTGTACAACACTTCTGCACTCATGCAAAAACAACACTGTTTTTCTTCTTAAAGAGCAAGACTTCACCTTAAGTCCTAAATAGGAAAAAGCATTAAGAGAAAAAAACCCAACCACTCCCTCCCCAAAATACCACAAAAAACAAACTAACAAAACAAACCCTCAACAGATACATAGAAAATGACCTACTAAAGCATGGTACTCCTGTGACAAGCTCCATTCTTCCACAATATCTGAAGTTTGGTTGTGAACTTTTTTGAAACATTGCAATCAAAAAAGTGAATGGAAATAAAATGAACAGAATTTGATCTGTAACCCCTTTGCATTAATGAGAATCTTTTTCAACAGAGCTGCCCTGAAAAGCACAAATTGTGTTTGATATCACTGTTTCAGTACACACTGAACATTCAGTGGCAAATACTTATTTTACCTTTACTTTAGAGGACAAATATTCAAGTGTTCAGTTTGGTGATCCATTTCACGTCACCTCAGGAGAACACAAAGGAATGTACAAGTTTTCCTGTGCATCACTCTGTACTTTTCTAGTTAGTGACCTCATGAAGAGCTACATTGAGCCGATCTGAGACCAAGAAATGTCATGTCCTCTCACACTGAACCTGCACTACAGAAAACATGATTACATCAGACCCACACAGAATGGCAATGAGTGCAGTAAACAGAGCATGGACTTGTCTTACTCTGGTTTCACACCCAGGCACTGACAGTGCACTGTGGGAAACCAACTGCCAGTTCAGCTGACTGACTACACTGAGACAGAGATTAAATGCTCTATAAAAGACTCCATGAACATCAATGTAAACACAAGTGTTTGGCCTCCATACAAAGCAGTATTTATGAAAGTGCTGGGGTTTGGAAATCTGTCCTGCATCTTTCCAAAAGCAACTAGTTTACATTCTGATTGACAGCATTAATAAAGTGTGTTGGAGGTTCCCTCACTTTGGTCAGGCTCCCAAAGGGAAGTTTCTGCTGGGCAGTCTCAGCTATCCTCCTCATCATCACTGATGAGGTCCCTTTTCTCCACGCACGTGTCCCGCTCCCGCAGGAAGTCCTCGCGCATGGCCTCCAGCTCCGTCAGCTCCAGACGCACCTTCTCCAGGTGGTAGGTCCTCCGGTTCCTGATCTGACGCAGGGGAAAAGGGTTCAGGTCTCCAAAGGCAATAGCAGTCAGTTTCCTGTAAGATTACACAGAGTTAGAAGAATCTTTATTTGGTGCTTTTTAAAGTCAGTTTTGAACTTCATCTGTGTCCCAGTTCAGCACCTGGGACCAGTTTATCACTGTGTGGGTGTGACCAAAGCTGTGCATTCTACACCCTCTATTCCATTTCCAACAAACTGTTAACAATGGACCATTGGCAGCAGCTGCCCAGGACACACCTGACCCCTCAGCATGCAAGCGGGGTGGGAAAGAAGCCTGGGAGAGGAGCTGGGAGAACTCCCCTCTGGGGAGTCCTTGGCACCTCCACACCCACCTGAGGGCTCAGCTCTGCTCATGGGCCAGCAACCATTCCAAAATCCCCCCTGACTCCCAGAGTCAGATCCCCCAGTGTGGAACTCCCTGCCCTGGAGAGGGACTGGGGGCTCCCACCTGCACCTGAGGGGAGAGAATCTTGGGCTTTGGGGACTTGGGGAACCACTCATCAGATCCAGAGGAGGAGCAGAACCTGGACAGGAGGAGACCACCACTCTCCACCAGACTGTGACATCATCTGCACCAACAGGTTTTCCCTTCCTTTTATACTTTGGACTCGGGGGAACCACGTGGGGCTCAGCACAGGGGCCACCAAACCCCATTGTGTTTGTGCCCCAGGGGGCTGGGTTATAATTTTGGGTTTTTGGGTTAAACCCAATTTCTCTTTGTGTCATTGCATTTATTGTAATATTGTTATTGAATTGTAACTCTGACTTCTAATCTCTTTTGTGTTGGGTTTGTTTCTCCTGTTGGTTTACCTGTAAACCAGCACACCATGATAAAAAACATGCTCTTTACTTGTGATCATTTGCAGGGACACGTTTTTCTCCCTTAGCCCCTACGGCCGTGCTGAGCAGCCAAGCAGGTAAAACACACCCACTCTGCATTCAGTGCAGAAATCCCCCCTCACTCTGCCCCAGCACAGAGCCCTCAGTGCCACTGGAGGACATCTACAGCAGCTGGCTCTGCACATCACCAGTGGTATGCCAAGCATTCCCACCTGCTTATCCTCAGCTCCTAAGTTTTTCTCTCATCACATATGCACACTCAAACAGAATTTACCAAGTTTCATGTCCTGACAAGTACACGTGTGTCACTGAAGCCCAGAGTGCTGATAAAAAAACAAGGATCTGGACAACATTTTAAACCCCTTTCCCTGAGCTTGGGCTCCACCAGTATCTCTACCTTTTTGTAATATTGTTATTAAATTTTAACTCTGACTTGTGATCTCTTTTGTGTTGGATTCACTTCTCCTGCCAGTCAACCTTTAAACCAGCACAATCTGTATCTTAAAATCAGTTTTGAACTTCATCTGTGTCGATTTTTATTGTGTGGAAGGTATCTCTCATCTCTCACACTTGACAGGTTTCAGGATTGCCAGAAATTTCTACAAAGCACTCAGTTTTAAGTTTATTTCAAGTGATAAAGTGTTATCAAATGCTCAGGAGTTCACAAAGCCACCTGCAAACTCTGGATAATGCTACAGAGATCACAGCCTTGACACCAGCCAGCAGAAGACACAAGCTGGAGTCATCAGAGCTTCCTCCTACACTGAGCACTGGGTACATCCAGTTACCCACTGAAGGCTGGATAACTCTTCCATGTAACCCAGTGAAGCTCTTTCAATCCCAAACCAGTTGGCTCTCATGTTAACCTGCCAAGGATAAGTATCCCAGGTAAAGCCTGGGGTAACAGGAATGCAGCCAAGGATAATACAAAACATGTACAAGCCAATCTTTATGACACAGTGGGGGAGCTCTGGGGCTGCTGCTGCAGCACAGGGATCTGTGGGCTGCTGCCACATGAGGCTCCTCAGTGCCCAGCAGAGCACCAGAGAGGATCCAGCACCCTCCCAGAGTGATGCATCACACTGCAGTCTCAGCAAACTTAGCAACTGGTCTGACTCAGTCAGTCCAAAGACAGAGGTAACTACATCATTATTGTTGATCTACACCTAAAATATCTCACTGTTTACAAAGGAAAAAAAGGTAACTAGGATATTTAATTTATTCTACTTGAATTGTCAAGTAAACCCAAATATTAAGAAAATTTATTTGGACAGTTTATTTAAGGCTAGTTTTGTATTTTTGAGTGAACAGGAATGACTTCCTGCTCTTTCAACAGAGAATATTCCAACAGCTGCTCTACCTGTGCACAACATGCTTTGTATCTGTAAAAAACCTAACTATGACATCCTACAGGTCAGAGTAGAATCATGCACATGTTTGCAGATACTGTTCTCCGCTAGAGTTTGAAATTAAAAACTCTTCGTGCAAAATGATTTTTAACCCATTCAAGACATCCATGAATTCTATAAAAAAAGTATTTCTGTATTTTTCTTTTACAAGAACATGACTTTTGGTCCGTATTAGGAAAGACATCATTCTATGTGCTTTTGTACTCCTCAAATTTTGATACTGTGAAAAGCACAAACATGGCAGAATAAGAAACCAGGCAGTTTGAATCACATCTTGTCAGTCCCAGCAGGCAAATCCATATTCCCTATGTGGCACTGTACCACTGCTTCCAAGTCCCAACCCTAAGAAAGCAGGGGCTTGCAGAGCATTTGTGTTGGAAATATCTTTGATGCACTGAATGCTGTCCTCACTTGAACTCCCCATCTGCCAGTGGTACCTAATCAGCTCGTTTTGTTAACAGCAAAATGAGGTATCTTTCAGCAATATTAAAAAAATCTTTAAAATAGGTTATTTCAGCACCAGGAGAACCAGAAAAGGAATGGAAAAGCAAATCTTCATCTCAGATCAAATATCAAAGTTTTGTTCAAATTCGGTAAAACAAAAAATATTAAATTTACTTTTTCTCTCTGCATCAGTCCAAACAATCCTTTTCAAGCACAGACTAAGGTTATTCAGTTTTAACTTCTCTCCAGTCAAACCAAACACAGGAAGTAAAAATATTAAACAGCTCTTGCAGCAGGAGGCAAAGTATAAGCCTAAATTTTTGTGGAAATTATTACAGTATAAAAAACCCACCTTAGATTTCAATATACGATTTTGCACTACCCAGAAAATCAGTGAGCTTCAATATAAGTGCAGAGTATTTTCAGACATTAAACTAATCTCAATATGATTTTTCAATATCAATCTGCAGCTCTACAGCCTTGAAACCAGGAACCTAAAACCACTGGAGCCTAATTTACAAACTGTAAGTCCTATGCAAGGGCTGAAGAACAGAAGAGTATCCACTTTGTATTTATTCTCTGCTTCCAAGTGTATCCTTGAATCAGCAAGAGCCATGTGGCAGAAGCCTGTGATTAATGATATACATAACAGATCTAAGCCTTGTGGGACATGGCTCACATTTTTAATATCTGAGCCAGGATGTGTTTTTATCTATCATAAAACATTTTACTAATTCAAGTTGTATCTGCAGTGCAGGGAGACTCCTCCTCTGGCTGAGATTCTCCAGGGCTGCTACCATTATACAACACCTAAAAATGACCAACAAGGCATTCACCACTCCCGCTTTTGTCTGGGCCAGATCAAAGTGCTCCTGACAATTCTTAGCAGTTAGTTGCATCTCTGGGTGCTTTATACCTGAATTGGGATCTAGATAAAAAAAAACCAACTTCTTCCATGCCCCACTCCAAGCCTTTCCATGACACCAGCCTGAGGTACCCACCTGGCATCAAGGATGTTGCGTGTGAAATAGCGAAGGTACTTGAAAATGGACATGGAATCTTGCAGCTTTAGGATTTCCTCCTCTTGGTATTTAAAAAGTGCCAAGGCAAATCGGAATATTACCTGATGAAAACACACACAGCATTTGGTGTTTGTAAGCACAGAATACACCAATTCTCATGATCCTCTTGATAAACTCCAAGGAGAAGTGTTGCTCTGACACAGGCTGTATTTGAGGTCTCCGATCACACCTCCTCCATCTCCCTCCCCTGCCCCAGCTCCCCAAAGCTGCCAAATACTTCTGTTACGGGCTGTAACCAAGGCAAAGCATCCAGAACACAAGACTGAGTTTACAGCATTCAGATTCTTGAACACTTTTAGTTCCTGATTCAGTTGTAGAACACAGACTGCTGGGCCTATTGCATGAATGCATTTACTAAGTTACTTCAGAGCTAAAATTAAGTTTTAGATTTTTAAACAGGTTGTTTTCCAGTGCCTTGAATTTTCCCAGCACACTGTGGGACAGGTGCTGAAGGGATTTCTGATACCAATTTGTCCATCAACATTGGCATGAGCTGGAAGAAGCATCATTTTCCTTCATTCCAAAAGGCTTTGGTACATCCTGAACTTTGCCAGTCTGTACCTGGCTGCATTCACAAAACACCAAGGTGCTTAACTGATGGGAATGAACACACAACCACTGTGTTACAAAGGCCAACCAAGGCCAACAAGAATTCCAGCTAACACAGTTTTTGTCATCTTACTTTATAACTCACCTGTTCCCTCCAGTTGCCTACAAAAATCTACTGTAGTGTTTGAAGCCAATGGCCTTTGCCCTGCACTGATTTTATTTCACTGCAATTTAACAAGAATGCAACACATGAAAACTCTTTCACATTCCCTTTAATTTATGACATAGGAGCCCAGAGAGTCATGTTTGGTCACTTGTGCTTTATCTGTCTACAGAGACAAGCTAAAAATTAGCACTTGGTTACCACAAATTTTTACATCTTTTCAATACTTTTAACTTCTGGCACCTTCACTTAAACTTTCTTCTTGATAGGATTACTTGAAGCTGATCGACAGCAGCACACAGGAGTAAACTCCACTGCCTCCACTTTAATTTTTAAGGGGAATAAAAAAGGTGAGTGGTGAAAGGAAAATACTTGCAATTAAAATTCTTCCATGTAACTCAACCCCTTAACTTGCAGAACACAGATAAAAGGGAACATGTTTTGACTGGTTATTTACGCACATTTCCTCCCTTGTTTTTTTTTTCCTACCAGTGATTTTAACTGACAGGATTCTTATGAAATAACCTCCCTCCACCCTGCACTCAGTAACAGCAGAGTTTTGTTATCAGGTAACAAATGAACCAGCAGAGCTCCTTCAGCTCACCTTTGGTCCCTCATACAGGAAGGAGTCCCAGATTTTAAAAAGGATGTCACTGACTACACTGTCCACAAACACCACCAGGAACCAGTTGAAGGTGATAAGAGTATAATCAACTTTATACTGTTCAAAATGGGCATGCAGGCGTGGGAGCTTCTCACTCATCAAATCCTTGAACACTCGCTGATCAACCTGAACAGATGACAGAGGTTAGTACTGCTCCTCATTTTCCAGCACATCATTCAGGGTAGGGCTGTCACCAGTCTGTAAAGTTTTTCAAGAGGTAACCAGGAAACCCAGGACTGTCCAGGTAACCCTCCAGGCTGGATCCAGCCCAAACACACACAGCCACCTCAGTGATGACACAGCTTCTTCACCCAGCCCTGCCCCACACAGGTCCCCAGTGCTGGTGCAGGAGCACTGGAGCAGGGAATGTGCTGGGGAAGGACTCGGATGGAAGAGGCAGCACCTGGAACAGAGTGTCACAGCACACACTGCTCTCAGTGCTGCAGAATGCTCCCACAGAGCCCATAACCACCCCCAGTCTGAGGAAAGAAAGGGTAAAATCCACTCAGTTCTGAGAGGCCAATAATGAGAGGGGGAGTTAAGAACTGGAGCTCCAAGCAGGTCACTGAACAAGTATTTCAGTGTTGAGTCCTTGTCCAAACAAGGGCCCTGGTGCCTGGAACCCACCCCTGCCAAGAACACATCCCCCAAGAAGATCTATCAGACTGTTGCAAAGGAAAGCTCTGGACAGGCTACAGTTCACAGGACCAGAGCACATACCTGGGATCCCAGCAGTGTCTTAGTGTAATAATCACGAGGCATGAAAACTTCCACTATTGTTACCAGACACCAAAAAGCATCTTCCTGCTCCAAGTACAGAAGTGCAATTGCTACCAACCTGAAAATAGGATTTATTTGGAGAAAAAGATTATTACAGCATCACAACTATACTAAGAACCATTACAATAAAGTGTTTCTGTTCAGCACAGATAAATGTATTAACAGGAGAGAACTAACAGCAAAACTGTTAGAGGAGTTTCAGACTGGGCCTTGTCAGCCACACCAAGTATTTTATTCAGCTAAGTAAGAAATCAAATGAAGGCAAAAGCTGAGTGCTTTTCTAGAAGCCATTTTCCCATGAACTAAGATGGGAATAATGAGAAGCTTCTGAGTCCTAAATACTTGATTCCCAGACTTTTGTGTTTCCTCACTGAAGAGCAGAAGGAACAGGTGGCTTTTGAATTACAGACAAAATGGTTTTAAGATTAGAAAGACCCTTTCTAGCACATTTGCTTTATATCCATTAAGATAAATGTAAATAAAACCATCATGTTTTAATGAAAATAAAAAGCCCTAAAATATTTCAAAGATTAAACTTGTTCTAAGAACTTCCTGAGGTGTTGGTGTTGCTGATTTTAGAAGCTCTCTAAACATAGACACAGAGTCTAGCTTAGCAAGGAGACATTGTTTATTCTGTGCAGGGTGTAAGGTGGGTGTTTCCATGAATCAAATGCACCAAGGGGTAAAAAGTTACATCCTTTATACAGTAAAATCCACACGAACCTGCCTATCTAATACATGAAACATGAACTACTTCTGATGCTTCTTCAAAGCTTAAGGGAATATATCCAAATAGCTTTTAGCTTCTGCAAGCACATCTAAACCCAGAATTATTTAGAGTACAACCAAAAAGGTCCCTGGAGAAGGTAATGCTGCACACAAAGTTCAAATTTATCAGAAACATTTGTAACACTTCCCAGTCACCAGGGACATGTTGCCCCAAGACTGCCACAGCTCTTCTTCATCTGTGTCTTGTGACATGCCAGTGACAATATTAATACCAGAAATGTATGATTTCCCTACAGAATGTAACCACTAGGGATGAATCCTCAGAAAGAATAGTTATTACTACATTATTCACTACTTCCACTGCTGCCACCCCCCCCACTACCTCTGTTACTCACTGCCTCTGTTCTGCTACTTCTTCAGTGCAGTTTCAAGTGACAGAGCTGCTCCAGTACACAAATTAGTGCACAAATGGACATCTATAGTATTACACAGCATAGAATTATTGTATTATACTTGGTTTAATTGTATTACAGTATTCTATCAAGGGGACAAGGCAGGGTATTATGTTAGGCTAACACACCTGCTTCAAGTAATACCTTCTTTTACCACAGGTCTCCAAGTAGCAAAGCTATTTTGGCCAAGGCCAATTGCAATGAATTAGAATTTTTCTTAGCACTGTAACATGAAAATCACCTTTAATTTCTGCAATGCTGATTGAAGGCATCAGAGGGAAATGCTGAAATTTGTGGGCTTAACAATACAAAAAAAAGCTTTCAAGCATTTATTTCTGCTTGTTTAAAAAAAAGAAAAAAAACCTAGCATATTGTTGCACACAAAGCAACTCAATCCCCTGCAAGTGAGACAAAGTCAGTGTAAAACTAGATTTAAGTAGCCCATTTCTTATGCAAGTTAATTCCAGTTACAGTTTTTTTGCTAAGTTGATTTTACAAAATTCGTTATCCAGGTCATCTGTTGGGGGTTTTTATTGTTTTAGAAAGTGTGATACTTATTTATTAAAATATTATAGATTATGAGCATACAACCCATAAGGCAAACCTCTGTTTGGAAGCATGTTGCTATCCATGTGACTAGAAAGGCACTCAAGGTTAGCCAAATCTTACCTGTTGAGCCCTTGGCAATATCCTATATCAGGATTTCTCCAGGAAAACGCCAGCAGCACATTTCGCAGCTTCTGGATCCCTTCGGATGTGGGGGAGGAATAATGTTTGTTGTTTGGCAAAGTTCTCAAGAGATCCAACTCAATCTGCTTGGATGCAGGATTTTGTTTTTCCAGGGCATTATGCAGCAGGGTTTGGAAGTAGCCAGGCACTGTGCTGTCCTTGAATTTCTTCACGTGGAGGTTGACACACCACTTCCAGACCCTGGAGCGGTGCTCATGTGGGATTCCCGAGCGGATGAGGTTCTTCAGCTCCACACTGCGCACCATCTCCCTGGTCAGGGTGCTCGCCAGGTAGTTCTCCCACTTCACCCCTGCAGAGATCTCGCGGTTTTCACTGAGCGAAAGCGACCTCAGGTCCAAGGCTCGGGATTTGGCAACGAGTTTCTCCTCCTCATCATCCTCTGGGACTGTCTGAAAGCCATAGATGTCATACTCACTGCAGGGGGGGCAGGGGGGCAAAGGGAGAAAGGAGATTTTACATGTGGTCAGTAGCCCCGAAACTCTCGAGTTCCCATCATAAAGTTACCTCAAAGCTGTAGGGGCAAGGGGGGTGAGTTAATGGTGGTCAGAAGAGGATCAAGTACAGCAAACATCAGAAGGCATAGACCTTTATTTTTAGTTACAGCTTCACCTTTTATCTCCTCGTGTATCCAAGATGCCATCACACAATTGGCTAGTCAGGTCACTAAGCATACATGGAACATTCTACTGGCTCCAAGGTATCCCACATTCTACAGGCGGCTCCCTCCTCAAGCCTGCCCTCCAAACTGCTTTCCTTCAAGGACACGCTCTGAACTGCTCCATATCAATCTCTTCATCGATCACCTCAGACATCAGGGGATCCACAAACACACTGTCATCCCCACACAAAGCCACTCTCCACAGTTTTCAACAATCATTTTACATTTTTCTGAAGCATATCCTTTGTTTAGTAGCTACTTTTACAATTCCATATATAAAAGACTTGGTGCCCATATTTCATATATATTACTACACAGATTAAGCAATTTATTTGAGAACAGGGTCAAGTTCAAATGAACCCATCAGAAATAATTCTTTTCAGAGAGAGTGGTCAGGTATTGGAATGGGATGCCCAGAGAGGGGGTGGATTCTCCATCCCTGGAGATTTTTAAGATGAGAGTGGACATGGCACTGAGTGCCATGATCTGGTAATCAAAGTGGGGTTGGATCAAGGGTTGGACTTCATGATCTCAGAGGTCTCTTCCAACCCAACTGATTCTATGATCTCTTCAGTAGCTTTATGGCAGCATTTGACTCTAAGTTTTATGCTGTATCTCAGTAAATCAACAAATGTGTTAAGGAAGCTTCCCAGTCTAACCATTCACAAGCCTTTCTGGCACTTACACTCCCAATGCCAGAGACTTTCACTGCTGGGACCAAAGCCCCTTCACTGACCAAGACACACACTTATTTTAACAGGACCAAATTACCTGACCAGGTGTGGTTTGAAAAAGGCTTGTTCTGGTTGTTCAGTGGTTTCTGCTTTCAAGGCATCCTCCAGTAACTGTGTGATGACCTCACGAGCAGGACTCTGCTCCTCAGAACAAACAGGAGTTTTCATTTCTTGAAGCAAGATCAAGTACTTACTTTCAATCTGGCAGAGTTTGGCTTCCAAGCTGGTATACTGCAGAAAACAATATATTATGTAAGTCTTCAGACACTTACTTTGTACTACACTTCTTTAAAAATCTGGTTCAATGTTATTCTCTTGGTTTATGTTGCTTAGAAACCTGGAAGTCAAGAACAGTCAGTTTGACTTTCCCATTTTTGTAGCACCAGCAAACATAAGGCAGGAAAGTAGACCTGATGTTTTCCACCACCAGATGGAAAACCTGAGCAAGCTTTAATTATCATTACATTGTATGAAATACAACTTCCCATTTTGTGCTTTTAAAGTAACACCTTTAGCCTGTGCATGTTGGAACAACTTAAATGGCATTTTAAAGGTATGAGTGAGGCAATAGCATGTAGGAATTGTAAACACGCACCTCCCTGCCAAAAACACAGCATTGCAACCTGCCCATTTCAGCCTGTGTGCATTGCCTCCCAAAGCCCAAAAACAAACCCTGCCATGGCTACAGGTGTGTGCATTTTCCCAGCCCCAGGCAATGGAAATCTTCATTATTCACCTGCAGTGTCTCTACACTCAAGTTCATCTACACAGAAACACCCTTCCAAAACTACATTCACTGTACCACAGTCACCCTTTGTGCTCAGGAGAAAGCTCCACTCACTGACATATCAAATCCTTCCATATCCTGTCATTGCATGCTTAAAAAAAAACATTACAGCCTGAATTCTGAAGAAATAATGTTTTCAAAAATATATATCCCCGGGTTCGTAAGTTACGAAAAACTTTCACTGGGTCACACGATTTTAAAGCGAAATTACTTCTTTCAACATCCATTCAGGAAGATTGGTCTGTAAGGACTAATCTAAGGGGGAGGTTTTTTTAAGCTATCACATTTAATACTTTTAGGTTGTTCTATTTCCCAGGTAGATTTACAGCTAAAATCTTGAAAACATCTGAGACATGTTGGTCTGACCTTTGCCTGCCATTCTCTCTCTCTTGCTTCTGCATTTCTTCGTAGAGCAGAAAGTTCCAAAATCTCCTTATTTAAAAATTTATTCTGGGTCTTATAACCCTGAAGATTGTCCTGTTGATAAAAAAAAAACAAACCACAAACTGGATTTTTAACAAAGATATTTTACAAACAGCAAATGCGAGCCAGAGACAGCACACCTCACAACACAGAAACAGCAGCTACTAAGAGCACTTGTCACTTCTAAAACTTACCAGGGTCTCATACAGGAAAAAAAATTATGAATGTTTATGCATAATTTAAGTAACTTAACATTCCAAGGAATTTGGAATACAAGTAATCAATTTGAAATACATTTATCCAAAGGCAAGAAAGCATGTTTAGAGCAAAGTGGATAACTTCAGTAACCCCATTAAGAACCTGTGACCCATTCACTGAGGTTAGAAAAACAACGGCATTAATAAGATCTGCAGCAGCATTAGTAAAACAGGTTCTTATACTCCTCCCTACTCCTATCTCCTCAGAGCTTCCCTTTGCCATTCCACATGCTCTTTTTGCCTCAGTTCTGATATTTAAAACTTTTTAAAAAGCAAGCTTTGTGTCAGTTTTCCTCCACACTTACATTTTCCTCTTCCCCTCACTTTCCTGCTGCTTTGATTATTCCTCACATTATACTTCACATCCCTGCTTTGATTATTCCTCACATCCCTGCTCCTCCCCAGCAATGACCAATGCACTAGAAGCTCAGGACCCTGCATTACAGATGTACACAGCAGCCCAGAGGAGAGAACAACTGGATTGTCACAGAACAGTTCAAAGATTGTCACAGGCAGAGAAAGCCTCAGCTGCTGAGCACCCTGGAGAACGGCACAGTGATCTCACACATCACAGCAGCCCAAGGAGAATCTCTACAGGAAGTAGATCCCCCATGCACCCAGACAGAGACACTGCTCTTACTTTTAGTCTGTCCAGTTCCTGTAGGTCCTTATTAGCACAGGTGGCCGTGGGAGAATTTACAGCTCCACTTGGAGAGGATGAACTGTCCTCACATTCACTGAGCTGCTGAGAGAGTTTCATGATCACCTCATCTTTAGCTTGAATAGTTTCCATCAACATACCCAGCTGCTCATTGAGTTCTCCCACTTTACACTTCAGGTTCTTCACTTCCTGCTGGAGACTGTCTTTTTCCAGGTTTAATTTTTCCAGCTGGTTGTTGAGCCCCAAAATCTGGTCATCTTTTTGGTGCAACAGCTCGAGTTTGTCTTTGGGAACCCCCTCACAGAGGCGACTGGCAAAGTACTTATCGTACTGGGAAGAGCGGACTGTTTGCTGCAGGAGTCGGACAAGTTCCTGAGAATTCAAAAAAAGGTTTTTAATCTGAATCACCAGCTTTTAAGAGACCTCATGCTGCTGTTTCAAGGAATAAAGAAACATATGACATGAGATTAACACTGACTGACTGGCCCCCACAGATGGTTCAAATGTCTGTCACTGAGCTAAGGATCCTGCCTGGAAAGGCTACAACAGGTTAAGGAAAAGCTGTGGACAGCTGTGGCCCAGCAGGTACCTGGAGGCAGCCCTGCTGTGGGAAGGTGAGCAGGAGAGGGCTTAGGGCCAAAAGGTTAGCAAGTGAACATGACAGGATGGAAAAGGCAAAGGTAAGCAGCTCTCCTCTCTAAAATAAGAGGAGGAAACAATACAGGCTGCTCTGCCAAAAAGGAAGTCTTTGGAGGGCTGTTTAGAAAATCCTGACACAGAATCAACAACTTAAGACAGCAGTTTTCTTTTTCTTCTTACTAAAACAGAAGCAGCTGTGAACACAGTGCTGCACCAGACCAGTGAGATTTCTCAGCAGCTGGCTCAGAAGCTCCAATGTACTTGTACAAAAGATAACACCTAAAATCACTATAAACATGGGCCTCATACCCTCCCTCGCATTCCTGTTGACCATCTCACACAATGGAAAATACAAACAGAAGTAGCAGGTCTGTATGACCTAAAATATTTTCTTCTTAAAATGAGAAGAAATTCTTTTCAATAAAAGTCAGGAATTGAGTAAGTTGGAATTCTGAGGGCGCACAAGCATGAGTACTCTGAGTGCACATATGTTGGTTATGCCTGTCTTTCCCAAAACCACTCCTGGTGATGCAGTTAGGGCAGGGGGAAAGTCAGCTCTATTCCACACCCACTCCACAAACACTGAAAGAATCCAGAATCAAACAAAGAGAACCTGAAAGGATAAGTTCCTCAGAAATTATAAGCACTAATGGAAAAAGAAGCTGTGGCTTCCTGGCAGACACTGAACTAATTACCTTCAGAGAATAAGGAAGATATAAAAAACAAGTTAATGAACATGCAAATTAAAGTTTTGGTCAGGGATCTAATCTTCAACAGCTATAAGGACACTTTGTGTACAAACGTTTGTTCAGCACCATCATTTTATCCCAGCCAACCAGCTCTTGACCAGTGAGATGCCACAAAAGTTAAACTCACCATCACCTGCCAGAGCCATTTGCTCTGTGCACTTTGCCTGAAGGCTTCATTACCTTTTGGCTCAAAAGATCCTTCTTTAGCTTCTCCAGCTCCTCCTGCTGGCTCTGGTACTTGAGCTGCAGCTCCGAGCCCAGCCTGTTGGCGCTGCCAGGGCCGCCCTCAGTGGGAGAGGAGTCACTGCTGGGGCGCTGTTTGCCCGACCCCATCACGTCTCTGAGCAAGGGGCGCTTGGCCTTGTGTGGAGCGCGGCCAAAATCAAAGGGGAATGCTGAACCAGCCAGGCCTGCAGGAAACAACTCCTTCTAGTTTGGGGCACTTCGTGAACAGACATTTCAAAGCATTCAGATTTCCTCCAAAAATACACTCATTAACTTTAGACTTTGAGCAGCTGCTAAACCACCCAATACAATAGGGTTAAACATGCCTCGTTTTCCAAGTTGCTACCTTTGATGGGAAAAGTATATAGCCCAAAGTCTTCCCCTTTCCCAGATAAGACTTGGCTCAAGAATTGTAAAATTCTCTTCATGTCTTACTTCCCAAATATTAATTTAATACAGAAAATAAAAGGCACCCCTAACTATGGCAAAGGAACCTTTGCTTCAAAGAATGAGCAGCTCCAAAGTGATCAGGGCAAAAGCATCCCTGGTACCCCAGCCCAGTGCCTCTGTAAGGGGCATTGGGGCAACAAACCACCACCCACACAGCCACAGGAGCACTCGGAGAAGATGTTCTTCACACAGCTTAAATCACTTGGATGGCAGCTAAAGAGCTCCTAAGGAACTGTAAAAACATCTTATTCCACACACTGGTCCAATCTGAGGCCCAGTCTCAATACACAGATGAACTTTCACTGCATTTCAAAAGCAAGCTAGCATGACACCTACATACTTATTTTGAGTCTAAAGGTAATTCTGACACTCAACTGAGTAATTGAAAGCCTCAGCACTTCCCTTCATCTCCTAACTTTGCAACCCAAGTGACAGAACTAAAGCAGTAACATGCTCAGGAACCTGCACACAGTGGATAACAAGGCACTGTCCTTATTTGACTGTATTTGAATGGCAGAAGATTCCAAACACATCATGAGGAATTGATTTTTTAAAATAATTTACAGAGCTCTGGATGTGGTTTGTGAAGAAAAGATAATCTTCCACTTACTTCCTAGAGACAAACACAACAGCACACTGTACTAAAGAAGGCATATGCTGCCCTTCCTTCCTCCCACTTGTACCTTTGCTTCCTTCTGCCAGATGTTTCCTCTTTTCTTCCAGAGCCATGGAGTCCTCCAGGTCCTTTGGGGTTGGATCCAGCAGTTCCCACTCCTCAGTGGTGTAAAATACACTCCTGCGGTTGTCGTTATTTCCTTTTCTTAAGGAGGACATGGAATTTCTGTGGGAAAGGCAGCAGGAAAAGGGGACAAAGATTTCTGCTTTTTGCATTAATTTTATAAAGGGCTTTTCAAGGTAATCACTACAGTTCAAACACTGCAAACCAAAAGTAGGTTAAAACACAGACCAAACCAATACCAAATAAAAGCTCAAAGAAAATAAAGCACATCCTACCCAACAGCACCTGCAATCGATGTTTCAGGAACAGAGAACTTATTCTGTTTTAACAGGACATCAATATTTAGGAGACTACTGTGGTCTTTTCTATCCCCCTCTGTCTTTATCCTTGTTCTGGCAGTGGGGAAGGACAAAACAAAGTTAGGATTTACAAGCAGCATCTCTTTATTGCTCAGTTATTGTAGCTTAGAATTGCAGGGTAACTGCCGAGCACTGAACTGAAGAGCATGCAGTCAAAACATACAGGTTACAGTTCCATATCCTGGGTTAATTAAAACAGGATCACCCAAGAGACCTGCTGGGGCTGAATCACTGATGACACTCCCGAGCAGTTTTTCTCCCCTAAGGTGGAACATGGCCAGTTACCTGCAAGAATATTTTGGAGGCATCCTCTAAATTGCAGCCAGGTACTTCCAGAGAAGAACACATTTCCCAGCAGGATGAGGTTCCCTTACCCAGCTTCCCCCATGCACTCAGAAATATCCACTCCTATGTCCATGAGTATTAATGGAGCTCAGTAATGTAAAGTCTTTGCCCAACTACACAAGGAGGTTCTACATCAATCCACAGGAATCAGTTCGATGTCTCAGGTGTAACACTGCAAAAGTGTTCAGTATCTCAGTATTTTCTGTGCAGTCTGTGCAAGCCTCCAAAGATGCTTTCACTCCATCAGCCACATTGTCTCTCTCTTCACATCTCAAGCAGACAATAACCCATATTACACTCCCAAGATTTCTTACTGATCCAAGCCAGACTTCCAGCTTCACAAGAGATTTAACACCTGATGAACATGAACTCTAACCCAATCATTATACAGTGCAAGATTTTTAATACTCCGAGGAACAGATAAATGTTTAAGGACAACTTAAAATAACCCTGAAGCTTATTAATAAAAGAACATCAGCAATCAGTTTACAAACTCGGCACAGACTGATTTATGCTACACATTTGATTTTCTTACAGAAAGAATCACAATTTCTGGTGGGGGCAGGAAGCCTCACTTCATTTTTCAGGCCATCCAGGCAAATGCGACAGATCAAACTGTTGCCAATCAAGGTATTTCCCAGGGCACTCCAAATCAAAGTGTCCCTGGCACCTGCACAGCTACTCTGGGAGCAGAGCCTGAGCTCTTACCTTGAAAAAACCACAAAGAACAAGAAGTCCAGTGACTTCTAGGAAAGCTTATTTAGAAACTGATGTTAAGCCCCTGAAAAATCATAGCTGATGCTCTACTTTGTAAAGCTTTAGCCTAGGTTTGTTCAGGGCACTGAAGCAGCACTGAGTCACTGCTTTCTGAGAGATTAAAATAAGATTTAAAGATCAGATAGTTAAATTTGAAAACAGTATTTACTTTCCTAAGCACACTATGAACAGGACAATTGGACAAACTACTCAAGAGCTGATCATATGATCTAATGACTCTATTTTTAAATGTTTGGGGTTTAACTCTTATTTTATGGTTATGTAACTTTGGGTTACTTTAATCAGGATGTTTCCCAGCCTGCATAAATAAGATACCTGAGAGCATGAAGATGAAAAATATTCAGGCCTAAATGCCTGTGTATGTCAACTTGAAAATGTATTTTAAAAAGTAGAAAAGCACATTTCAACTTTAGTTACTGTAAATATACACACAGTTTAATGTTAAGACAAATTCTTCATTTCCCCCCCCATTATTACTTCCCCACTGCCATGAGACTGCTGGGGAAGGGAGAACAGCACCGTAACAGTCCTGCTTGCTTGTATATATTTACTAGAATAGTGTTTAACAGTTTACTGGGGCTTTCTTTTGCCACCATCTTTTATAGTTGTAGCTTTAATACACTACTATGTCATTTTAATTTCCCACAAGATGAATAATTAGCTCTTGCTGTTATGAAAATATGAATAATCTTGTCCTAGCTCTGCAGAGGTCCAATACTCCCAGAATCTGCTCCCATAGGGAAAGAACATCCCTTGTCAATCAAGTGGAGACAAATCATACCACACATGGGAACACACAGGACTTACACACTTTTTCCACAGGAATTCTGTTCAAACTGGTTTGAGCACAAGCCAAAGCTGTGCAATAGGAAAGGCCCTTGCACCATTACTGAAGAGTTCAGATTATTGATTAGGTGTCATTCATTTCAGTAGAAACATGAAATAATGACTTATTTATGCAAAATAAATCAAAATTAGGGTGCACACACCCTCCCTTTTCTCTGGAGCAGCTGAGGATGGACAATAGGAGGAAAATTCACTGCTCCCTAAGCAAACCTACACTGAAGAAAATTCATCTTCCTTGTGCAAACTGCTCCAGGCTCAAGTCTCCAAAGATATTTATCTTCCTGGATACAGGACCTTCAGTGCTCACAACCTGCTGCTGGTGGCACTCACCCTCCAAGAGCTGCAGTGGGAGATTTCCTTACACAGGATCTTACATGGAGTCACAGAATATCCTGAGTTGGCTATTTATCCCCAGGGATCTGCAAGGACTTCAAGCCACTGGGATCAGAGCTATACAAAGGAGAGCACTACAGGATCTGCTGGGCCACTGCCACCAGAAGGACTTCCCTGCACCACAAGTGCCCCAACCCACAACTTCACTGTTGCCTTTCAGCTCAGAAACACCAACACACCACACCAGGAGCACAGAGCAGCTTACCCTGACACTGCCCCAGCTACACTTCCCCAAAGCAATGCAGAAAAAAAATACAAAACCCCCCCAACAACACATCAAAAATAAAGAAAAGCTTCAAAAAGCCAGAAACTCTTAAGTACACAGGAATTCACCAAACAGACATTGCTCCATGTGCTTTTCCCTCTATTATGATCAAACACAAGTTCTACCAAGGCAAAGTGGCTGCACAGACCCAAACAACCACATAACGTTATCAGTTAAAACAGGACATGGAGTAACAGGATTTACATATTTCTCAATCCAGCCATAAGTCATCTTTTCTAGAACTTCAGTTACAGTCTACAAAGTAGGGGGGGAAAAAAGAGCCAAAAAAAAATCCAAAACCAACAACAGAAAAAGAGCCAAAACCAACCACAGTTAAAAAACTCTCAGATCTCTGTGATAAATAAGAAAGTTTTAAAAGGTGTCTGTTTAACTGAGCACTGCTGATGAAAATGGACAGCCTTTTACTCACAGCTCAGTAGGGTTGTGGTCCAGTTAAGCAAAGCTCAGCTCTGCCCTGAGAGCCACTCTGCACCAGCACTGCAACAGGCTAAGCACAAGCAGAAAACATGGGGGCAAAGTGTAAAATCATTTAGAAAGACACTGTAACAGCAGAGTCTGAAAAACTAGCAGCACTGCTTTCCTTAAAGCAATTACTACCCAAGAGTTTCTCATTATGAGTAAGGGGATGGTAAGTGGTGTTGATGCTGTTCAGGAAGAGTCTGCCACAGTTTTGCTCAGGAATTCAAACCACATTGACTTCAAATCTGTGCCATGTGATTCCATTTATTTTAAGAAGAAAATGAAGAGTAAGGATTTACATTAGTCTGATTTTCATCATTAAAATAGTTCCTGTGCACTGAGTACTAAGACCTACAATACAGCTCCATGAAAAAGCAGGAGTAGCCAAAAATGGAACTCCCAGCTCCCTGCTTGGGTTCAGAGAGCAAAGCCTGCACCAGAAGTGCTTTACAAGACTTGAGTCTCCCTTTCAGGCATCAGTGATGCCACACAATGATGTTCAGGCTTACAGTCTTCAAACAGTATGTAAAATAAAGAGTTTACTTTAAGAGACACCAATGTGATCCACCCACACCACCACCCCCATTCTTCTAAAAAGCTCCACCAACCATATACACACATCTTTCAGTAGCAAACAGTCTCAGCCAGCAACTACCAACCCCCTGATGACTCTTTCCCCCACCTTCCCAACTTACTTGATTTCAGTACTCCATTGCTTGAGTGAGAAATTGAGGGCACTTGCTTGGACTGGTGCAGGTTGGGAAGCTGCTTGTTCCCCCACCAGGTCTGTAGGAGAAGTTTCCACAGCTAGAATATTTCTAGCTCTCTCTGCTGAAGCATTTTGACTTAGGATGCTCAGATCTATATTAAAAAGAAAATTTAAAAAAAAGAGAAAGAGAAAAATAGGCAAAACCTTCAATGAGTAAAAGATCAGTGGCTATGGATGGAAAGCCATATACTGCTAAGGCTGCTACCACTGTAGTTTGGGTTTTATTTTAAACTGCAACATAACTTAATAGAACACTGTTGTAATGAACCTTCAAAACAGCACACTGTTTTTCTCAGGCAGCTCTCCCCACAGGCACATACTCGGGATAGCAGGACCTGTGGGATGTTCATGAGGCATTACTTCAGGAGTGATTTACAACCTCAGTGAGTCAATATTGATTCATCCAGCTATAAAGCCATAAAAACTAAAGGTGGCTTCATCACATTAACCTGCAAAATCCCCTTGTAAAACAAGCTTGGGTTTCTCAGAGCCAGGTCAGGAACGATGTCACAAACAGTGACAGCTTTCAGGGGGTGGCAGTCAAGGAGCTTCACGGCCCTGAGCCAGCTCTGTGCCCATCCAGCTGGGCATTCCCAGAGCCAAGGACCTTGGCATAGGCCCTGCAGAGCCATCAGGGACCTCCTGGATCAGGCAGGAGGTACCAGCTGTGGTTAAGCTGTGGCAGCTCCTCCTCAGCTGCACAGGAACAGCAGCTCACACAGGCTCTGAGGGCTCCGTGGGAAAGGCTGGGAACTGGCACAGCCCTGAGCCACAGCTGAGCAATTCCAGAGGAATTCCAGAGGATCCAGGCTGATCCAACAGAGCCAGCCAGCACTGCAGCACACCACAGTCAGAACCTGGAGTGTCAGGGTTCCCTCAGCATTCCCATTATTCTGTGTAACTTGCTGTCTCCCTCCAGCAGGCAGCAGAAATAAAAAATTTGGAATATGGAATATACTGTTAATGGCAAAGCCACCATAGAGAAGCACAAAGTGGTTTCTGGCCTCCCACAAACCCTCTTAACAGGCAAGTTAAACCAGCTCACATGTAATTTTCAGATTCTTCTCGATATAAGTCACAAAGTACTGAAGGATTAAGGATTTTCTGACAACACTCTCAGACTTGTTCAGCATTTATGTTAGAAAGTAACAGATTGGGATGGGCTCTGATTTTAATAAAACCCGAGGAAATCATGATGCCCTCTCTTATCACTGCTGAGCCTTTCAGCCTGACTATTACTTGGCACAAGCAGCAAGACCATCTTGAAGCAAATTGCCCCCTCCAGTTGCTCAGCAGAGGGTGACTTTTGTTCAGCCCTATGAAAGACTAGAAATAGAAAGAACATTCTGTGATAAAGAATACAAAGTATAAAAGATCACCGACATCACAAATGTCCCAACCCTCTGAAAAGCAGTATCTGCCACAGAAGTGCATCATGGCATATCTCAAACAGAGCTACAAATTCCACTGCCTTGGTTTTTTATGAACAGACACTTCAGGGCCTTATCAGCCAAGCAGAATTCCAAGTTCTTTTGGACTGTGGCTGTTTGGGCTGAACACAATCCTGCTGAGATAGGTTAGCTAAAACTACCTTTTGGTCATATTCTCTGCCTAATAAAGGGCAAAGATAACACAACAGGTTTTAAAGAAAACCAAACCAACTTCCCAAAAAAACAAAAAAAACCCCCAAACCTCAAACCAAACCAACCAAAAAACCCCCTAAAATCCCCAACCACCATCCCAAAAGGAAACAATCAAACACACAGACCAAAAGCTTATGGATACTCAAATGACATTCTGCCTTCAGACTCACAGCTTGTTTCATCTTCTCCCTGCAGGACTCCCCAAGGCTTCCTGAGCCCTTTGTGGGATGACCCAGGTGAAGGAATTGCTCAGAAGCTGAATTTTAACAGGTGCATTTGCCCTCTCCAATTGTGTGGCTGAGCCTGAGGGTCTCTCTGCACTTGCTGCCTGTGGTTGGGACACAGGGATGGACTGCATAGCTCATTCATGTAGCTGTCAATGCAGCCACCACATGAAAGAAAAACCTTTGAACTTCTTTCAAAACACAACAACCTTCTAAATGCATGGCATTGCATTCTTTATTAATGCAAATTAAGAGTTGAGGAACAGCATAGCCAAGAACTGAGATCATAAAACCTACATTAACATTCAATCAATTTCAAGAAAAAATAAAATAATCCCATATCCTATAAGGAATAAATAATTTATTTGATTTCCATGGTAGTGAGGCAGCTCCATCCTACAGTCTAATTTTTGTAACATGAACTTTCCCAAATCCCACTCTGAAAAATATTTTCAAGTATTTTTCACTATATTGGATGTTCTTAAAAGCCTTTCAAGGTTGATCCACAAAGCTTTTTGTATGCTCCAGTCAGTCCAGATTTCTAAACTGGGAGGAGACAGGACACAGGGAGGACAGAACAGGCAGAGTTCCAGCAAGCAGTTCTGGTTTTGGACTGAACACAGACTACTTCCCTACTTAAAACACTGGGGAAGGCACCTGTACTCAAGCACCAGCAAAACAAACCCATCTCTGTGCTCCAGGATAAAGCACATCTTAGTCATCACAGCCTTGAGGAATCCCCTAATTCTACAGGAAACTTTGGGAGTACTTGATTAATAAGAAGAAATAACCATCAGTCATTTAGATTATTTGCATGTTCCCCACAAGAAATCCCTGGTTAAACACTTCAGCTGATGGTAAAGTCATCCCTGTGATTTGTCCTAAGCAATGAGATACACAAGATGCAGTTCCAAATTCTACCCAATGCAGTTTAGCTGCAGGGTGTCCCTGAAAGGGAAGAGCCTGCTCAGCCCATGCATTTTATCCTGCCATTCCTTCTGCTAGATTTAATAACAATAATAATTTAAATTTTAAAAAAATCAAATAAAAAAATAATCATATAAAAAAGTTCAGCTTGCTCGTCCAAAAAAACCCCAGTAACTGACAGGAAAAGAAAATACCAGATCAGTGACTGAATTACTGGATCTGATGCAAAGCTGGAGTGAGGGAACAGCACCTGCACATGGTGCAGTGACAGCAGCTTCGTTTCATGTTGTTCCCAAGCTCTGAGGGAAGCAGCACAAAGAAGAAGCAACAGATTTGTGGCCAAGCTTCATGTTAGAGTTGCTCTGATCCAACCAGCTGCTGCCCTTGGCAGGCCTGGCTCCTCCTCTGCTCTGCCTCCCTGTGTTCTCCACCAGGCCTTGTGCTCTGCTTTCCAGTAGCTCTGGCAGTCACCTGATAGCACAGGAAACACATTCCACTCATTAATCTGGCAGAAATAAAAAAAGCCTTCCTTTTTGGCTATCAACACAGCACAAGGTCAGACAAACACACAAAAAGGAAGAAAGAGGGAGAGGCTGGCAGACCAAAGCCTGCTCCCTTTCCAACACTCATATTTCTGCACACCAGTATTGGGGTTTTTTTGTGCCCTGGCATTATTTGCTCTGACAAGCTGCTCACCAGGCACAAAGGGGCTCACCAGGCACAAAGGGGCTCTCAAACCATCCCACCTGGCATTCAACAATTCACTTAGGCTAATCCTGGCACTCATCTGTCCCTTCTGGAAACTACACTGGCCAAAAACCAATCTGGAGAACAAGCTGTTCCCTTCCAGTGGCATAGGGCAGGGTGATACCAGCTCTGATGTGTGGTGGGGTGGCTGAAACTCAGGCTGAGCCCCCAGGAAAACACATCCCTCAGTCCAGCTGAGCCCAGCAAACAGCCACAGGCAGAGGGCTCTCAAATGAGAGCAGCAAACTGGGTTAGAGGACAATGCTGCAGCCTGGGATGTGACCTGGGGGAGGGCAGGAGGGTGGGGAAGACAGAGCTTCACGTGAGCAAACTGCAGTCAACCAAATATGAAATCTGGTGACAAAATATGTCTGACCCAAGAGAGCTTTACTAATGCCTCACTTGGCACAGAGCAGGATTGTGTTCAGCCTTGTATGAAGAATAGAAATCAGGAAATCATTTCTGTAAGGACTCAGAAAACAAAAAAATTATGTTACATAATTACAGCATCATCAACATATACAGTCTATACAGAGCTACTTGATAACAAGTTGTTCAGAACCGTCCCCAGGCTGTTCTCTACCACGCTGCAATGCCTTGTGCTGACGAGCTGCCACTGAGGAGAGCTGTGCCCTCTGGTTTAGCTCAAACTTCCAACCTACCAGGGTTGTCTTTGGCAACGAGCCCTTTGGCCGAGTCACTGGGGGTGGGCGAGGTTCGGCTGTCCCTCTTGGCTGCGTCCAGGTTGTTGCAGTACTCCCACCTCTTCTGCTGCAGCTCCTGCAGCCAGTAGGTCATATCCTGGCGGGTTGCAGCCTAAACACAGAACCAGAGCACTGGTGAGGTCACTGCATGCCCTGCTGGAAGGACACAGCCATTCCAAGCGCAGTAAGAAAAGCAGCCCAGGTAATCAGCAGAGCAGCAAGGCCCTGTCCCAGTTCAGCAGGTGGGACCAGTTTATCACTGTGTGGGTGTGACCAAAGCTGTGCATTCTACACCCTCGATTCCATTCCCCAGGAACTGTTAACAATGGACCACTGGCAGCAGCTGCCCAGGACACACCTGACCCCTCAGGCTGGGAGCTGGCTGGGAAAAAAGCCTGGGAGAGGAGCTGAGAGAACTCCCCTGCAGGGAGTCCTTGGCACCTCCACACCCACCTGAGGGCTCAGCTCTGCTCATGGACCAGCAACGATTCCAAAATCCCCCCTGACTCCCAGAGTCAGATCCCCCAGTGTGGAACTCCCTGCCCTGGGGGAGGGACTGGGGGCTCCCACCTGCACCTGAGGGGACAAATCTTGGGCTTTGGGGACTTGGGGAACCACTCATCAGATCCAGAGGAGGAGCAGAACCTGGACAGGAGGAGACCACCACTCTCCACCAGACTGTGACATCATCTGCACCAACAGGTTTTTTACCTCCTTTTACTGTGGACTCAAGGGAACCACGTGGGGCTCAGTACAGGGGCCAACAAAACCCACTGTGTTTGTGCCCAGGGGGCTGGGTTGTACTTCTGGGTTTTGTGGGTTAAACCCAATTTCTCTTTGAGCTATTGTATTTATTGTAGTATTTTTATGAAATTGTAACTCTGACTTCTAATCTCTTTTGTGTTGGGTTTGTTTCTTCTTCTAGTTTACCTTTAAACCAGTACAGCCCTGTCACCCCAAATCAATATGATTTAAAAGAAACAGCCTCCAGTGTACCAGGTGCATCTCATGCACACAGAGGCCCCTGACTCTTGTGCCAAATTTATTTTCTACTAGAAGTAGTCACATGCACTCTTTTTCTCCAGTTTTACACTCAAACATTAGAAAATGCAGCACCACCTTATATTTACACACATTGTTTGAATATATAACCACAAATCTCTTTTTAGGAAAAAAGATTGCATACACACTCAAGATTCCCATTTTCTTTTAACTTGCTTTCTCACCAGCAGAAACGAACAAATCAATATGCACTGCAATGCCTCCTACTTTAATGATTAAATCTACATATTGTACTTCATGCTGACCCCACTAACTGACTGGTCCCTTTGGAAAAATCCTGTTTAAAATAAAAAGCCAACATGATTGTTTAATCTACAAGGCCAAAGTGATTAATGTGAACAGGTAACAGGTCAGCAAGAATTCAAACACATCTTGAATTGCAGCTCTAAGTCTTCTCAAGGCACAGCAAATGACAATACACAAATACCAGCAAGGGATGGGAACTGACCCTGAATATGCTGCCATGGAAAAGTTGTTGTTCCAACATGCACTCTCAGCTGCCAGTCCAGTACAAGCACCTGACCCAGTGGCACAGTCTGTTCAGGAACAAAAGCTGAACACTTGGGAGGACACACTAAGTCCTTTGGCTTGTAAGCAGAGTGAGTGCTTCTCTTTTAGCCAGCCTTTCTCCCACCTTCTCCCAAAATGCTTGGTGGCATCACCAGTGAAAAACCCTCCTGACCTGGGCAAATGCCTGTGCTCACCCTCCAAAGACCATTTAATTTCAAAGAGCTTCCTGTTGTGTGTAGCACTGAGGGCTCCTGTGCAAGGCACAGCAGCAGCAGAATGAAAAGCCACAAACAAAACACATTTCCTTCCAAAAGAAACACAGTAAAGCACAGCAATGGCACACAACTGCCTTCATTATTGATAGGAGAATACTTCTGGTCTAGTCCAATTGAGAATCCATTTGCCACCATATTTTGCCCCCAACAGCAGCCAGTTACAAGACAATGCACAAACAGCCCAGCAAACAAGAAATGGTGCTCCCCAGGGTGCTCCCTCTGGTTCAGCAATTTGCCACCTCAGTGTTCAGCAATCACAGACAGGCAATTTTATTTTACAATTTGGCTTTTTGTACCTGTATGAGCTTTAACACCCCAACATCCCCCAGCAAACAGCTCCAAAACACTGTGCAAGGAGGTTAAGCAGAAAAGTTATTCCTGGAGCTCCAGCTCCTCTCAGTACATCATAAACATGGTAAGGCAGAAGATACAGAAATCATGTAAACATTCACAAATCGAGCAGTGATACACAAGGACACTGCAGGTTCACTTTTATCAGCTGGCAAGAAAGATATGTAAGGAAGACATTTCTAATCTGAAGTGGAAATTAGTTTCCTGTATTCTTTCTTGTTTGGTCATGGGAAACTGGAGAAAAACATTTCCCTCATAAAAAAATTACATGGCAAAAGCAAAGTTTAGAAGAGTCTATAAAGTTTCTCACTAAGAGCCAAAGAAGTGGACACTGGGAGCCTCAATCCTGGCAGAGTGGGAATGAGCACACAGCAGGCTGGTTCAACCTACAGACTGCAGTCTTTCAAAGAGCAAACCTCCTCCTTCTATTCCTTGCACAAAAGTATTTCCCTGGCAGTTTTAGCCAGTGGCAAGTCTTCCCTTCTGGTAAATTTGAGAGCTGACATTTCCTTTAGACAGACTTGCACACGGGCCTCTCAAAGCAAAGTTTTACTGTGCTCCAGCAGAAAAGCACCGAGGATTTCAAGAGCTCCCACTAACACAGGGTGCAGCACTTAGGGGGTTCCCTTTGCTACCACATCACAGCTCAGGAGGCATCACTCCAGCCCATCTAACTTAGACCTGCAATTAACTGCTGCCCAGGACTTTTGGGACTTAATGAGCTTCCCCATTATTCTCTCCCCAATCACCTTTGGAGAACCGTGAATTGATTTTAATGGAGCTGCTCCTTCTTGTTGATTTTAAATTGCCAACTGAACTTGTTCTCCTACTGAGCTGTCTGTTACTTTGCCTTCCATGCAGAGTATTCCTTCTCTTACAGTTTTCCACTCTTTGAACAATTTCTGCTGAGTTGATGTAAGCATCTGTTTACCATCAAAATAGTATCCTGGAAATCTCTGTTTAAAGGAGTTTTGTTTAAACAAAATTAATCTCTGAAGTTGTTTGAAAGGGACTATTTAAAAAAACCCTAACACACATGGAATATTTTACATCTCCCTCTTCCCCTGCCCCTAACCAAGACAAATTGGCAAACATTTTTTTTAAAATTCACTTTACCTGTCAAAGAAAAGAACACTTCCATGCTTGCCCCATTTCTCGTGACTTCTTTGAGCATTTGGCTACTGCCCACCATGAGAGCCAGAACATTTATCCAGGTGCAGCATCCATCAAATCTCACCAAAAAATACTTACAGGTACTAAACTATTGCAAAGGGGCTTGCTTACTGCAGTGCCACACCAGTCACCTTCCAGTGAAGGCTTTTCTGAGAGAGAAACCCACTATGAATGCCATCCAGACTGGTGTGAAATAAGGAATCACTTCTGCAAACTTACAGGCAACAGCAGCAGCAAAAGACACTGTTAAGTGAAGAGACATCCACTACTATGCAGTTTTCTACTTAAAGAATGGAAATTTATTATCCTTTAACTAATTAAAACCATTCCCTATATCCTCCCACTAAGAATGATGCAGGAGCTGCCTTCTTCTGAAGCACACTTGACACAAACAGAATTGTTTGGGGAAAACAACCACCCTGTGGCTCCCTCTGCCTGGACACACTGGTGGAATATGTGCCAACACCACACACTTCAAGGAAGAGTCCAAAGAAATGCAACAAGCAGACCTGACCTTTTGGGGAATCTCATGGAAATTCCTGCCACACTTCTTTTCCGAACTCAGGCAATCTCTCCCTCAAGCTTTTTTTATCACCAGAAAGTTTGCATTTCTTAAGATTTACTAGTCCTGCCGTGCTCAAACAGCAAACCTGGAGCCAGATGGCTGTGTCTGGAGGGCAGCCCAACTTTAATTAAAGCACTGCAACCACTAACCAGCAGTTTCAAGTACAAAGCATCAGCTCAGGCAACAAATGAGCCTCACTGCTGAGCCATCCTCCAAGCCAGGTTGGTTCCTCCAGCAATCCCAGCGGCTCAAACCTCCCAACACCAACCACATCTTTCCACACCACTGACACATTAGAGTAAAAGCTCCAAAGTAACTCTCACTTCAGCAAGTGTGGTGTCCAGTATTTCCAAGGATCTGGGCTCTGAAATCTGCAGTGTCTGGAATGCCTACACTTGGCCAATAACCCAGGACAGATTTTTTCCTTTCAGAAGTCTGTGCAGTTTCTGTTCCCCTCCCAACTCACTGCTGCTCACAGAGCAGTCACCCACTCTGGAGTGACCACACACAGTCCAGCATCACTGCTCCGTTTGCTTTGTTTCAGAAGCAAGCAAACTGTCACTACAGGACACTACTTTAAAAATGAATGAGAAATGACCCCTCTATTCACATATACATATAATTTCTCCCTTCATGCCAGGCCTCGCTGTGTGAATGCAGCCCAATATTCCCTTGATTATGTCACCAGTATTCTGTGTTACAGCAAGGATTTGCAGGCTCAGTATATGCCTGCCTTTCCATGAAAATATCCTCAAAACACCATTTAGCCAAATTCACAAAGCACACAATTTTCTGAGCACCTTTACCTAAAGGGATGGTACCCGTTATATATATTTAAATAGGAAAGCTTTTTACACACACTTATCTTCTTTTGTTGTACTTTCACTGTTGGAAACACACAGAAAAGCTACAATCTCACAAGTGGCAGGTTGGTTACCTACAGTGCTAAAACATGAACAATTTGCTATATTTGCTGTAAAAGCTGCAGTGTATTTTTTCCAAAATTGTTGTCTAACGGGGAACAAAGACTGAGTACATCCTACAACACTCAGCCCCCATCAAATGACAGAAGACTGTGCAATCCCAGATGATGAAATCATTACATTAACAGAACCCCCAGTTATTACAAAAAATAATGCATTCCTCAACAGCACCATCAGTTCAATCTGGAATTCCAGTCGCTTATGTCCTATTGCTCTTCTCAGTCTATAATCCTGACTGGGAAAGGCCAGATCACAAGATGTGGAAATTCTGAACAGCAGCAATTTGAGGAAAACGAGGCATGTGAGTTACAGGGTGAAGAATGCATTTGACTTGACTGTATTCCTCGTGCTCTGTGTGTAATGTTTTCTTCACAGATTAAATAACATTTGCTTTCAACAGGGCCTGGATCAGCATGGGGCAGCTTTGGGGTTGGGTTTTTTTGGTCAGTTGGTTGGTTTCTTCAACATTTTGAATTCATTCTTAATTCCACATCTACCCAATTTAGCCAAAGGATGTTTTTAGAGGCCTTAAAGAACTACCATGTTGAGTAGAAGAAAATGAATTCCAGCTGCAAAAGCCTTGGTGAATCACATGGCCAGAAGGGCCAGTGGGTCCTGCAATAACCCTCAAGATTTACATTAATTCCTATCTTATTACACAAACACCTACAATGTAATAACAATTTATGGATAATCACTTGGCCACTTTAGGGCAAGCATCATAACACAATGCAAAATTCGCTTTTCCCATTAATTACAGAAATGAACTTGAGTTTCTCAGCTGGCCCCTCTTCTCAAATCCCATAAAGGAAACGTGGAGAGAGCTCAGATCTGTGCAGGTTCTTTCTCAGAGAGTACAGGTAAAAGAACAGATACATAAAATAAGGGCAGAGCAGTAACATCACTGACTAAAAGTTACCAAGAAAAATATGAAAAAGGAACCCTTCTATTCTCTGCACTTGTGCATCAGTGTGGATTTGTGTCTTCCTGACTGCAGAAACACTCAGGCTGCTGCTGCAGTGCTGCCTGACAAGCCAGTTGTTCTTACATAGGTGGCAGACAGTGCTTCCCACTCAGTCCTGATCACAAATCCCATGCTCCTCAATAAGGAAAAAACAAAAAAAATTGCATTAAATATTTTTCTGAAGATTTCCACAGAAAAACCACTAAATGGTAATTAAAAACCCAAACCAAACAAAATACTCTCAAGCTATCAAAAATCAATGCTTAAACCAAGTATGCAGCTTTAACCTGTATACTCAGCTTATAAAAGCAGATTCATGGAAAGCAATAAAATCTTTGGTTATGGCTATACAAAGACAGCTTTTACAAGTGTTTGCATGCTGATTACACTGCTTTTCCTTAACCAAATATACTTAAAGTTATTATATTAGTTTTCTAGTTTAATAACCTGCTTATTCTCTAGTAAAGCATGTTGACAATTCTGTATTTTTGCATTTATACTTATCAAAACAGAATGAAGAGCTTAATACAATCATTTTCCTTCCTCTCAGCATATGCCATCATTGCTCAACTCTCCACTGCTAAAGAAGTGTGTAAGAGATATTTTCCAATATTCAATAGGAAGTTCTGCTGTTTAGTTACTTCATGGATTATCCTCCAAGGCCAAGGACATTGCTCTAAAAAGTACACAGTTCACATGAAAAGTCCCAAGAACATTATTCCCTGAGCAGCACATCTGCCTTGACAGCAACCCAAAACAATGGATACTCGGGAGGATTTCTTTCTTCTCTACTGAGTGGAAATGGTTTCCTCGTTTGGTTTTCCCCCCGGGCATGACAATAGAGGAAAGAAATGTAAAACAACCCCAGCGTTTGCCTCTCGCCCCGAGAGGCTCTGAGTCCTTGCACAGACCACGCGATAAGGAGCCTCTGCACTCTCAGGAAACAATTCTCCCTCCTCTTCCTTCCTCCCGAGCAGCCCAGCCTTGTGCCACGCACCGTGCTTTCCAAACACACACCCCGGCACCGGCCCGGCCACTCCCGCCCCGCTCCCAAACCACAGCCCACCGCATTTCTTCGGAAATTTCTCTTTCCCACCCCATTTCTTCGGAAATGTCTCCTTCCCCCCCCCCCGCGCCCCCGACGCTGGCACAGCGCCCGCTCCTCCCGTCCCACTCCCGCTCGGGAGCCCCGCACACAAACCCGGGGAGGAAACCCACAGAAACCCGCACCCACCGCGGGGACAGCGACACTGCCGGGCCCGCGGGGCTGGGGATGGCAGCGCCCTCCTGCGGGTCGGGAATGGGGCCGGGGCAGGAGCGAGGACGGGGACGGGGATGGGTACAGGGCCAGATATGGGCACGGGGCCGGGGCAAGGAGCGAGGATGGGGCAGGGCCAGACATGGCACGGGGACCGGGCAGGGCCGGGGATGGGGCCAGGGCAGGCACGGAGCGGGGATGGGGCCGGGGCCAGGGCAGGCACGGAGCGGGGATGGGGCCGGGGCCAGGGCAGGCACGGAGCGGGGATGGGGCCGGGGCCAGGGCAGGCACGGAGCGGGGATGGGGCCGGGGCCAGGGCAGGCACGGAGCGGGGATGGGGCCGGGGCCAGGGCAGGCACGGAGCGGGGATGGGGCCGGGGCCAGGGCAGGCACGGAGCGGGGATGGGGCCGGGGCCGGGGCAGGCACGGAGCGGGGATGGGGCCGGGGGCAGGGCCAGGCCTACCTTGAGCACGGCGACGGCGCCGCCGGGCCCGTGCACCTCGAAGGCAGAGGGCTCGTCGCCCGCCTCGGGCTGGTGGTAGCTGAAGCAGGCGGAGGCGATGTCGATGTGCCCGAGCGGCAGCGGCTCCTGCGGGCCCTTGAAGTAGTAGAGGTAGCAGCGGCGCGGGTCGAACACAAACCAGCGGCTGCGGAAGCCACGCAGGGGCCCCTTGCCCGAGAGCTTCTGCAGGTACCCGCACAGTCTGGGCCCGGGGCCGGGCTGCGGCTGCTGCTGGGGCTGCTCCGCGGGGCCGCCATCACCCTCCGAGCCCGCCGGCATCGCCGCACCGCGCAGGGGCAGGGCAGGCACCGGGCCTGGCCCGCGGACTCTCGGGACTTGTAGTGCCGCTCCGCCCCGGCCCCGCCCCGGCCTGCGCCGCCCCGCTCGGCACCGAGCACCGGGAGCCGGGCACCAAGCACCGGGCACCGCGGAGGGGACACCGAGCACCGGGAATTGGGCACCGCGGAGGGGACACCGGGGAGAGGACACCGGGGAGGGGGACAGAGCACGAGCACCGAGCACCGGGGATGGAGCACCGGCACCGAGGACCGGGCACGGGGATGGAGCACGGGCACGGGGCACCGGGCACGGGCACGGGGAGGGAGCACTGGGACCGAGCATGAACGGCGGGCTGGGGTGGCCCCTGCCCCGGGAGCGGCGGCGCTGACGTGTAAGGCGAGGTCTCCCCGCGCTCCGAGCGCTGCCGGGGCCGCACCGGGACAGACTTCCCATCTCAAACACCACTCCAGCCCGGGGCGGATTCACCCCGGCCCTCCCCTTGCGAGGGCCCCGCTCCAGACCTCATCCCTGCCGGCTCCTGCTCCAAACCCCATCCCTGCGAGCTCCCGCTCCAGATCCCATCCCTGCCGGCTCCTGCTCCAAACCCCATCCCCGCGAGCTATCGCTCCAGATCCCATCCCTGCGGGCTCCTGCTCCAAACCCCATCCCTGCGGGCTCCTATTCCGGACCCCATCCATGCTCTCTCATACAGGCTCCCATTTCTGCCCCCATCCCTGCTCTCTCACACAGATTCCCATTCCTGCCCCTATCCCTGCTCTCTGATACAGGCTCCCATTCCAAACCCCATCCCTGCTCTCTCACAGACTCCCATTCCTGCCCCCATCCCTGCTCTCTCACACAGACTCCCATTCCTGCCCCTATCCCTGCTCTCTGATACAGGCTCCCATTCCAAACCCCATCCCTGCTCTCTCACACAGGCTCCCATTCCAAACCCCATCCCTGCTCTCTCACGCAGGCTCCCATTCCAAACTCCATCCCTGCTCTCTCACACAGGCTCCCATTCCAAACCCATCCCTGCTCTCTCACGCAGGCTCCCATTCCAAACCCCATCCCTGCCCGAGGCAGCAGCAGCAGCCAAAGCAGAGGGTGAGCAGTACAGAAAATGCAGGAGGCATGGGAGGGGGGGGAAAGCTGCAGTTTATGGGGTTTGGACTTGTGAATGATCACAGACCAAACTGTATTTTGGGTTTCACTGAAGTGTCTTGCACGTTTTGGGCTCTTCTGGTGTCAGTAACAGAGGACTTGTACAATAGCAAACTTCACTGTGAGTTCATCAAGGTGCCAGATGTCACTTCACATCATTTCCCCTTGTGTTTGGAACACAGTGCAGGCATATTTCCTTCCAGCATGCCTAATGTTCTGGGTACAAAAGCAGAAAACAGTCAGATGTGACATATTCTTGCAAAACTGGGAGGAGGCTGTTCTATGTGTAATAACATCCAGCTTTTCATTCTCACCATTAACTGCAGCACAAAAGGTTTACTGTCAAAATAGCTGTCACAGTGGTTGGAGCAGATGTTTACAATGGTGTTTTTATTAGGGTACTGCTACTTAGGAAATAGGTGCATCTGACTGAATTCTGGCAGTTTGGAAACTGAGCTACCCAGAATTCCTGTATTTCCCAGAGCTTCTTACTCTGTCCTCATTTCTTAATGCCTTGATTAAGTTCTCAATAAAAAGTAACTGTCTCATTGGCCACACAATGTTTTCCTTCTGTGCTAAAGCACATGAAGGATGTAAAGCATCTCACATGACACAGTGGGATTCATGACTGATTCTATGATTCTGCTGTCTAAAGCTGAGGATTTTTTAGTAAATGTGGACAGTAAGAAGGGTTGATCCTGCTTTAATAACAGGTCAAAAATGTTTCTTCCATATATACTTCTCAGTATCCTCTTCCCCAAATACAAAGTGTTCTTGGTCCTCTGGTAGCACCGTGCTCATTCTTGGCAAGTGTCATTTGGCAAAAACGGGTTACACAGAGAAAACACTGGTTGCCTTTGGAGCTTCTGGTTCCTTATCTCAGCCATTTAGACAAGTTTGTGTCCCAGCACTTATCCCTGGTGTTACCTGATCTCATCAGTGTGGTGGCCTTGCTCTCTCTGTGCTGCACCCCCATGACTCTTGCTGGCTACAAGTGATTGTATCCTGCAGAAAATCACAGAGCCAGAGGATCTGAAATCCTCAAAACTTTGGGGTCAGTACTTCTCTTTTTCAATTTTCTGTTCAGCTTCCTTACAACCCACAGCAGGAGAATCCCCAATTTCACAGCTGATTCATGTAGACAGAAAGTTCCTCTTCTTAGGAAATAAGTTCCTAATTTCATATATGCCCTTTTTTTCACCAACAGATCCAGATGTGGGCCGGTAAATAACAGCAAGTTATTTCTAAACTGTTGTGGTGAATATAAATGAAAACAATACTTTTTTTCTTTACCTTCTTCTTCCTTTCATGTTTTCATGTCCAGGATGACACAGATGACATTCTGCTGCTAAGAAATGTCTAGAACACAAAAATAGCATAGCACAAGACACTGAAGCTTTTGGGGTGCACATAACTACTGAGCACAGTGCAACAGGCAAGTCAGTGTTACACAGAGAAACAGTGCTGACACTCTGAAAAGCTTCTCAAACATGAAAATGCTTGAAATTCCCTTTTATTCTGGTGTGTTCTCCTCTCCCAAGAGTTAATTAATATTTTAGTAGCAGCATTTTTGGCTGACAAGGCCATCTACTACATATCAAAAATAGAAATGTATTTCCTCACAAAAAGGAGAGGCTGGTCTAACTCTATATAGTGGCTTTATCTGATAATGAATATAAGCACTCACAGTTCTTGAATAAGCCCATGTTTTACTCAGAAAAAAAAAGGTAAATATGCAAGTGTCTGCCATGAATCTGGAGGCAGAGGGAACACAGCTGGGATGTGTGCCAGGCTCCTGCTGTCGTATTTACAGAGGCACAAGAAGCACCAATAAAGTACAAGCAGCACATCTGCCCTGTGCTTTTGGTTAAAGTGAGCTCATGCTCCAAATCAGAGTGGCTGGGAGCATACACTGCTTCCCTTCACAAAACAGAAAGCAAAAGTGGCTTTGTCTCTTGCCTGGTATCGTTTGAGGAACAGGGATTCAGTTTGAGATAAGCCCCAGAGTTTTTCAGAGCTTTGATTTCCAAAACAATGCAAGTACAGCCCTAAATCACAGACTCTGCCCTAAATCCTCTCCCCCAGTGTCAGCCCAGACCTGCATGCTGGGATGTGAGTTATGCTGCTATTTTTTCTGCATTTTGAAACCACTGTGCAGGTTCCATGCCTGTCCCTGCCAAGGCCAATGCTGCCACCCTGCCGTGGCCTGTGGGGTGCAGTCCCTGCCCACTGCATGGCACATCATCGTAAAGGCTCAAGGGGCTTGGCCTACCATTACTGAAATTATTTGGAGGTGGGGAACAAAAAATTCCCTAAGCTATTTCTTTAACCAACAAACAGGCAAAACATTTTCCCTAATTGCCGTTTCTGATGCTGTCTGACTTGGCATCCTCCAGCCAGACAGCACAATGTCCATGAAGAACTAGTATTGCATTCCCAGAATATATTGTTTTCCTGCGTGCAAACAAGTCAGCCAAAGAATTCCATGGTCTGTTTTAGCTGCTGGCTGTGTTTCCTCCAGCATTATTCTTTAAACACTAGATGGTGCTCCTTTCCCCTTGCACACTCAGCGTTTGTGTTCCCCTCTGTCTTGGTTTGAGGGGAAAAACCAAAATGTTTACCCACAAGGGGGGAGGGGCCTTCTCCACAATAATCACGCCACTCTTTATCAAATTTAAGAAAAAAGGAATTTTAATAGAAGAAGGATAACTGTTCTTAACTGCTATTTATAAACAGACTAGTGCAAACCGCTTCCCCAACACCACAAGAGAAAGAAAAAAACCAAAAACCAAACCCAGCAGGTTTTCCTCCAGGAGGAAAGTTATACTTAAGCAGGGTCAAATGTCACAGTCCGGCTGGCTGCGGAGTGAGTTCCAGTAGTTCCCAGTCCCTCTCCAGCGAGACAGACGCGTGGTGAGCTCTCAGATGAACTCTGTGTCTCTTGTCCCAGATGAAGGAAAAAGAAAGCTGAAAGTGGGGAACCACCACGTGTCCTGCAAAAGCAGCTGCAAACCTCTCTCTCTCCTGGGTCACTGCCCCAGCCGGGGCGGGCAGGTGTGACGGTGCAGGCGGTGGTCAGTGCAGGCGGTGGTCAGGCTGCAACAGAGGCCGGGATCCCAGATGCAGGAACCGGGAGAAACAGCCACGGCGAGGAGAGAAAAGCAGCAGCTCAGCCAGAAGCCCCAGCAGTGCCAGCAGAGCCACTTCTCTCCTCGGCAGCCACCGCTCCTGCCTTCCACCGAGCTAAGAAAAAAAAATGTCCCCAAAAAAACAAAAGAGACAAACCTGCCCCCATCCAAGTGATCAGTAGTTAACTGCTTCTTTTATTAACTGCTGGCATGGGCAGTTAGTGGCAGGGGAGAGAATTTACGTAATAATCCCAAACTACAACACCCTCTCTAAAAGGAAAAAGATAGGGTGAATAAGCAGGGAAGCTCAGTTGCACTTGCTGATTCAGTAGGAGAGATCTTATTTAACTTCATTTATCTGTCTCATCTAAACCCAGCTGAGTATATGATAACATTAAATGCAGTGGGTTTACTTTTTTTTGTTGCATTGCATCTTCTCAAGTACTCTTCACTATGAGAAAGCAACAAATACACAACTGAGTGAATGGCAGCATTGATTTCTAGTGGGACATCTGTGATTTGTGACAAGCTGGTAGCCACGTGGAGGAGAGAGTCAAACTACACCACTTTGAATGGAAAAGCAGGAACTCCTTGAGTGGGGCAGGGAACTGAGCAGTCCATATGCACATAATCCTTGGCCTGGCAGCATTCCCATGGATCCAGGCTGCAGAACTGCTGCAGTGCTTGGCAGGAAAGCTGCAGAGGCAACACAGGAGAGCTTAGAGCGCTGCTGTAGAGCTTGAAAGATTAATGTCTATATAAATAATGACACAATGAATAAAACATAATTACTTCAGCTGCTTTCACTGGAACCTACTGCTATGTAAATGGACTTCTTTATTCCAATTATTATATATGGATATACTTCCAGGTAATACTTGACTTCCAGTGGAGAGCCAAACAATACATAAATATGCTGGGGGCGTCCAGAAGTGTCCAGTAAAGATTACCTGATCACCAAGATTTACATGTTATTACAACTGCTAATTAGCAGTTACAAAGTCCATTGGTGTTGGAAGTTGTTCTTCCAGCCCATTTCAGAGGCCCAGCCAGTTTTCTCACCTGTCAATCACACTGTGGCCCTTTTCCTGACTTTCCACCTCATTTCTTACTACACCATATCCTGACTGACACCTTTTCATTGCATCACCTGCAACCACAAAGCTGCCTTTCCTCCGGTACCTCCTGGGCTTCCTTCATTCCATGCTCAGGAGCTGTGGGTCACCTCCCTCCCTCCACCTGAATCCCAACAGAACCCTCTCCCAGGACAGAAATGCTCCTGGCTGAGGTTAATGCTGCTGTGGGGTAACTGCAGTCATGGGGATATTGAGTACTCCTCCCTGTCTCCTTCCAGTTGTCTTTCCCAGGAGTTGCAGCAGTTCCAAGCCCATGTGTGTGCCTCATGGAGGGTTATGGATTAGCTCCCAGCCCCAGTGCCACCAGTCCCCACAAGTGGAATTCCTATCCAGATGTGCTCTTCTCATTTCTCACCCTTTTATCTTCACTTGGAATGTCCCTCTCACAGAAAGCTCAGATTTGTCTCCCCAGTCTTCAGATATTTAACTGAGGCTTAAATCTGCAGTGCCAAGTTCAGTGTAGGCTACCCCTGGAAGGTATATTGGAAGTGATAAATCCATTTGCTTCACTTATCAATGGGAAAGCAGCAGATGTTGGTGGAGAGCAACTAATTTCACAGTTCCAACTACAGTGGGATGAATTCCGGCCTAAATGCCTTGGAGAGGAACTTTTCTTTTGGTGGGGACTGTGAAGTGCTTAACAGTCACAGTCATACCAGCTCTTTGCAAAGGAGCTTTCTTCAACTAATGTTACTTTTCAAATTCTTAACATTATCTCAGGTCCATTTTGATAAATAAATCAAGTATTCTAGTAGAGGGTAAACGTATTTGTCAAAGATGAATGGGATTGAAAAAATCTACAGATAGTCAACTGAAAGACACTTACATATGTTTGAAATACAAAGCAATAGCTGATACAATCTGATCTAAAAATAGGCAGATTTAGCCAGACTATTTGGTCTAGAATCCAGGCTACATTTCTCACAAGGAAATCATTTTGCAGGAAATCTCTCCTGCTGCTTGTTTCTGCTCAAGACAAACATTGCCAGAGCTGCTTTTCCTGTGGTTTTCTGCTTTGGAGCTTCTGGTTTTGGCTTTGGATAAAGACAGGAAGCACAAGAAACACTGAGGAAATACAATTCAAGACTAAGTCATAACATTCAGATCTTGAGCCAAACTAACCCCAAGTCCTTTCCAGCTGAGGCAGTTATCAAACTGTAGTATTATCTAAGAAAATGTGAGGGCAAAATTATCCCATCATAGCCAGACACCTGTGTCCAGTTTTGGTAGAACTATATATGCCAAATTTGCAATGCCATGGAAACACTGGCTCCCCTGGCAGGAAGAAACACTTGTCACCCTGTTACACCAGCTTGGAGGGAAATTTTGTATAAATATAGGAATGGAGATCTGTGTCCTAGAAAGAGACACTTCTGTTTGGGATCTTCCAAGGCTTCACTGAGTTAAACTCGAGCACTTGCCAGAGAGCTGCCCAGTACCAGGAGCGCTGTGCCCTTGCATCACCCAGCTGCTCCCTGCAGGCAACATCTCCCCAAGAAGCTGCTCTCCCAAAGGGGCTCTGGTGAGCTTTCCTTTGGAACTCATTCCTCATGAGAAGTGACAGAGTTTGGGAAGTAGATGACAATGTCAGGTTCATGACAACAAAGAACTTCGACCCTGTCTCTTGGAGTCTGTCCCCTGAAATATCTGTGCCCTGGAATGTCTGTGCCCTCTGCTTGGGAAGGAGCAACTCATGCCATGCACTCTGCAAAGGCAGCAGAAGGGAGAGGGTGGCAGAAGGTGTTGGGGAGCTCATGAAGGAACAGCTAAGGTGGGTTATTTACTGCCAGGGCACTGAGTGTTGGTCCAGGCTCTTCTGTCCCAAACAAGACACCATTCCTGAAGAAATAAGTGACAAATTTACCTGAGGAAGGAGTAAAGGGGAGGGATATGGGTGTGCTGGCTTAAAGGCAAATAGGCAGGAGAAAAAAAAACCAACACAAAAGAGATTATAAGTCACAGTTACAATTTAATAACAATATTACAATAAATGCAATGACACAAAGAGAAATTGGGTTTAACTCACAAAAGCCAGAAGTAGAACCCAGGCCCCTGGGGCACAAACACAGTGGGGTTTGGCGGCCCCTGTGCTGAGCCCCACATGGTTCCTCCGAGTCCACCTGTTGGTGCAGATGATGGCACAGTCTGGTCGAGAGTAGTGGTCTCCTCCTTTCCAGGTTCTGCTCCTCCTCTGGATCCGATGAGTGGTTCCCCAAGTCCCCAGACCCTGAGATTGTACAGCCCCAGGGGCAGGTGGGAGCACCCAGTTCCTCCCCCAGGGCAGGGAGTTCCACAGTGGGGGATCTGACTCTGGGAGTCAGGGGGGATTTTGGAATGGTTGCTGGCCCATGAGCAGACATGAGCCCTCAGGTGGGTGTGGAGGTGCCAAGGACTCCCCAGAGGGGAGTTCTCTCAGCTCCTCTCCCAGGCTTCTTTCCCACTGTCTTGGTTTGAGGGGAAAAAACCAAAATGTTTACCCACAAGCAAGGGAGGGGGCCTTCTCCACAATAATCATGCCACTCCTTATCAAATTTAAGAAAAGGAATTTTAATACAAGAAGGATAACTGTTCTTAACTGCTATAAATGTATATATTAGGTATAGGTATAACTATAAACAGACTAGAGCAAACCACTTCCCCAAAACCACAGAGGAAAAAAACCCAAAACAACAACCCCCATAAAAAACAATCCCCACAACAACAAGTTTCCTTCTGGAGAAGAGTTATGCTTACGGCAGTATCAGTGTCACAGCCCAGCTGGCAGCAGGGTGAGTTCCCAGATGAACTCTGTGTCTCTTGTCCCAAATAAAGAAAGGAAGCTGAAAGTGGGGAACCGCCGCGTGTCCTGGAAAGCAGCTGCAAACCTCTGTCTCCCGGGTCGCTGCCCCCGCCGGGGCGGGCAGGCCGTGACGGTGCAGGCGGTGGTGAGAGTGGAGCAGAGGCCAGAGCCCAGATGCAGGAACCAGGAGGAACAGCCGTGACAAGGAGACAAGCAGTGTCTCAGCAAAAAGCCCCAGCAGTGCCAGCAGAGCAGCTTCCCTCCTCGGCAGCACACACACTGTCCTGCCTTCCGCCGAGCTAAAAATGGAAAAATATCCCCAAAACCAAAAGAGACAACCTGCCCCCACCTAAGCGATCAGCAGTTAACTACTTCTTTTTGTTAACTGCTGGCATGGACAGTCAGTGGCAGGGGAGAGAATTTACATAATAATCCCAAACTACAACACCCACCCCGCTTGCATGCTGAGGGGTCAGGTGTGCCCTGGGCAGCTGCTGCCAATGGTCCATTGTTACCAGTTCCTGGGAAATGGCGTAGAGGGTGTAGAATGCACAGCTTTGGTCACACCCACACAGGGATAAACTGGTCTCACCTGCTCAACTGGGACAATGGGGCAGAAGCTCCAGGACTAAGTGTGTTCACCTCGAGGGACACGAAATATCTGTTAGGAATAAAACTGAGGGATCCACTGAAAGACAGTTGTACATAGACCAGAACCTGCACTGGCCACATGGCTGTGACAGGGGAATTGTGTCCCCAAACGCAGTGCTGTGCTCATGGGACTGCACTGCTGGGGCTGAGCACCCCCTGCACCGAGGCTTGGGTGGCACTGGGCATCAGGGCAGGTGTGGTAGGTAGTTTTGGCTTGAGTTTCAGTTTAGGCCTTATTTAGGCCTCAGTTTTAGCAGGCATCAAAGGACGTGACATGGATTAGAAGGGACAAACATCACCTGACTTAAGCAACCAAAGAGGAATTTCATATCATCTGACATCAAGAAGTGTCAAGGGGCATAAAAAGAGAGGGAGGAGGAGTTTCTGTCTCTTTTGGTCTCTGCTCCAGCCCTGGGAGAACGTGCTGTTTTGACAGTTGAGATTAGGCCCTACTGCCATCCACGCTGTTGTTTATCTAGGGAGGTGAACATTTTCTTATTAATTTCTCCCTCTCTCTTGCTGGGAGGCTTCTCAGGAAGAGTTTTTGGGAGGTTTTCTGGGGTTTGGGTGCTTGGAATCTGGGTTGTTACCTGGGGCGACTTGGTGAAGGTGCTATTATTTCTTTTATCTTTGTATATATATGTATTCTGTTTTAAGTTTTCTTTTGTGTAAATATAAAAACCTTACCATTTCAAAGCTTTATTTCTAAGTTTTTTTTTCCCTCATTCCCTATCCCTAGGAGGGGACCCTTTGACTCTGTACTGGGCAGTTGGCATTTTGCCAGCTCAAACCGTGTAACTGCAGGGTTTGCTGGTTGGTATCCCCTCTTCAGGTATCCTCGAGGTGCTGTCAGACATTTGCAGTTACAGCTGAATAAACAAGTTGAAGTAAAAAAAGAAATAAACCCCTCAAAAGGCCACTTTTGGGGACAAATTTAATTACACAAGTTATGCTTAATTACACTGATCTTACAGCAGACAAAATGCCAGTACTTACCGTGGAGGAAGTTTTTTAACCAAGAAAAGACTCCTCTCAATGACCAGACAATCTCCTGTGCTCTTTGGAAGAGTCTGGATTCAAACTGTACATCTTGTTCCTTGTCCACTAAAGGGAAAAATACAGCCCTTTGTAATAAAAACCTCTGCAACCTCCCAACTGGTAAAAAAGCAGTAGGTGACACAGCAGTTTGGGCTCATCTTCCATAAGAATCTCTCCAAGATTTTGACCAAAATACCTTGTGAGTTCTTGTGAACTTTGGAAAAGTTCTGTTAAAAAATCTCATAGTGCTCTGTACCTTTGTGTTTCAGCTGCATTGAAGACAGAAATACAACGCAGAGGAATTTCCCCCTCCAGATCCCCAAGCAGTGGCAGAACTCCAGGAGCACATCCATCTCTTTCCATGCTGTTCTTTGCTTTCCCTCACCATGAGAACTTCAAGAAGCATCAGCCTAAAATTCCATTCTCACTAACATGTGAATACAATTCTTTCTGGTTTAGACACTCTTTTTAGCAGCTCATTGAAAGATGCAAACCAGTCAAAGCATAAACCCCTGCCATGCATCACAATTATAAATCAAAGCTGCCAACAACAAACCTCCAAACTCCTATTGTGAGTTAACAAAAATAATAAAAAAATAAATTACCAGTGAATAATTTTTTTAAAAAGTAAAGAAAAAACAGGCAGCCATCAACTACATTAGAAACATTTTAAAAAAGGATGATACTAGATGGAAAGCAAATCCCATTCACAAAAAAGAAATCACCTGTGAATCTTGATTTAAAATTATTGCCACAAATGTCTTTCCCTCCTGCCCCTATAATGGATTTCTAAGCTAAAAAGGAGTTTAGAAATTGGCTGCCTCAGCAGCCACAGAGGTGATTGAAGGTCCTGCCTGGGGCAGAATAAATCAGGGAGTGACCAGGGAGGTGACTTTGACTCTCCTTCCTTTGGCATCACCTTTTTTCATGGAATATAAAAAAAGATAATTCAGAGTTGAAGACCATGTAGAATCACATTTGTACATCGATTAAATAATTCCACCTGCTTTATAACTGAAGGGAAATGAGACAAGGAAAGCTCAGAGATTCTGTAGCTTCAAAACTCAGGTCACCCAATCGAGCTTCCTGGGTCTCATCCTGGGATTCACAACCCGCTCTGTTCCATCTCGCTAAGGGAAGGTTTTTTTCCAGGCTCTCCCCTGATAACAGGGTTCATTTTCCTTGCATTGTCATTCTAAAGGTGCCTACAACAGATGAACAGCTCAAATACTGAGTGTTCTACCAGATCTCTGCTGAAAATAAGAGTGAACTTTCAAAGGACACTGATATTTTCAAAGGGATATAACAAATCTCATGTTTCTTCCCAGAAGGAGTTTGGTCAGAATATGAAGACACTGTTTAAAATATTTCCTCTGCTTTACCAGAATGTGATTTATCAAATGCTTCCTCACAGTGTAGAGGGCAGTGGGAGCCTGAAACCTCTCTGAGTGCTCAGTGTCCTCATTTCAAGCCAGCAGATGAGAGGGAATCTCAGCTGAGTTCAGGTACAGTTTCACAGGAAATAACGACAAAGGGAGAACTCTGAGGCTCTTCCTGAGGCCTCCAAAGTTCTCTGTTTACAGCAGCAAAGCAAGAACTTCCAAACGAAACCTGAGCCACAGATGAAAAGGCTGTGGAAGACTTTTTGCATTTTTCAGTAGTCTCATGTCAGCTACTCATGTTCTAATAAACTCTCCAAAATCAAAGGTAATTAACAGTTTGTAACTCCCCCTCCCCCTCACCTGTCAGATGAAATTTGAAGGCTTTCTTCCATTTTACACAGGCTCCCATAAAGGATGCCACAGTAAAATGCTTGCAGGAAATCTGTGCAGATAATAAACTGTGAGAGTTTATTATCTGCAGGTTTTAAAAGGTTGTTTACACATTCCAGGTTTGAATAAAGCCAAATATCACTCCAGGACCTGCTGCTGACGTGAGCAGGAGCCTCCCTGTTGTGGCCACCAACATCTCTGCACACCAACTATTCCTTCTGCTTTTTCAGTTCCAAGAGATAACTGAAAATGGGAAAAATACTGAGAATCACAAGGGATTAAGTAATTCCTTTAGGAATATTTGCTAGGAAATTCTGCAGAAAGGCAGAGTTTAAAGATGTTTAGTAAGAGGGACTTGTGAAACTGAAAATTCTAATGCCGCTGTCAGGGTGAGGATGTGTGAAATTACAGCAGGGTTATTTGTGTATTTCCTTATCATATTTGGTTATACCATTAGGAGAACTGAAGTCCCTAAAACTGCCATAAAAGAGACAAAAAAATTCAAGGAAAAGCCTCACTGAATTTCTTGGAATTTAATTTATTTCTGTGCATATACACACCAATTACCCTATTTGTTTAGGCAGAGAAAAAAGTTTCCAACTCCTCCCAGAGGGAATTGTCTCTGAATCCACAGTTTTTGGTATAGAGTGAAAAAAAAAATGGTGTGATCATCTTCTGAAAACTCAAACCACCATTTTGGTTAAAATATCGATATTCTTTTTCCTCTCAGGGTCTACCAGGCCATAAAGACAAAGTGGTCACAGCACCAAGCCTGTGTGAGCTCAGGAAGCTTTTGGACAACACGATTGTTAAAGGCACCGAGGCAATGAGTGATTTCAGCTAGTGATATCAGCGTTTAATTTATTTAATAAAGAAAAAAATGAGTGATGTTATTTATAAAATAAGCAATGAGTGATTTCAGCTAGTGATATCAGCATCCAGCTCTGTTAGCTCAAGCCCTAGTGATTTGTGAAGGCGGGCAGATGAGCAACACAGTGCTTGCCAATCGGCAGAACACCTTCGCTCCCCAGACATGCCCTGCCTCTGAGCCAGCGCTTGGCTTTTATCCGCCTTTTCTGCATAGGCCACGCCCTTTGCACAGACTCAGTTCTGTGTTGGTAGCGGTTCTCAACCAGGTCTGACGGTCTCTCTGCATGTGTTGCGTAATAGTTGCCGGCTCGTGGCAGTCCCGTGACTGGGGCAGGGTCGGTGCTCCATGCGGCGTGAAGGGGCACACCGCGGCCGTGGAGCGGGATGGCGGCAGGGGACGTTCTGTCCAGAAGAGGCGAGGCGGGACGCTCTGTGGTGGCGCCCCAGGCGGCCGCGGGCAGCGGGGCGAAACCACGGGCACGGCGAGGCGGCCGTCCCAGCCAGGGGCCGGCAGCAGGGACGTTCCGTCTCAAAGCAGCGTGGCGGCGCTCCGGGCAGCCGCGGGCAGCGGGGGGGAACCGCGGGCACGGCGCCGCGAGCCGCAGGCCCGTTCTAGGCGGGGGTCGGTTCGTGCCGAGTGCCGGACGGCCCCGGCGTGCTTCTGCCTCAGCATGGGTACGGGGCGGCTGCGGCTCGCCCGCGCTACCTGCAGACGGGTCTCGGCTTTTGGCCGAGAAGGGGAAGAAGGCGGGCGCGGCGCCGTGGTCGGCACCATGGAATGGCGGGCACTGGCCGGCGCCACATGGGAGCCGGGCAAGGTACGGGATATACGGGAGGGCGCCAGAGCCTCGCGGGCTGCGTGGGATGTGCCGGGGGAAGCGGGTGAGCCGCGGGCAGACTCGGCTTCCAGTGGAGCGGCCAGGTGGGCGGCCGGGGTTTGCTGGTGCGGGCCGGCGGCGGGACCTCGGACAGCATGGCAGGCACTGGGCAGGCTCCGTGCGAGAGCTGGGCGGGATGCGGGATGCGCTGGAGCCCCGTGGGGGAAGGATGGGCCGGCTGGCACTGGATGGACTCGGCTTCTGGCGGGGCGGCCAGGCGGGCGCCTGCCGAGGCCAGGTGCGGGCGGCCAGGGTTTGCAGGCGGGCCGCGGGGGCTGGGGAAGCTGGTGGGCAGCGGCGGCGCCTCACCGAAACCGGTGTGGGGGATAGGGCGGGGGGTTGCCGGCTCAGGCTGATACCGGCTCGGCTCGCATTCCTCCGTGATAAGCACATGGCTCGCTGCCTCCCCGGGGCCCCACGCAGGGGGTGCCTGGCGCCGAGCCGGCAAGTGACGGCTCGTGGCTTGGCTGGGTTTACCAAATTCCTAAGTTTTTAGGCATATCTACCTCTACATTCAAGCAAATAAAATAATTAAATACCATCTGGTTTGATTTCAGCAAATTAATGAATTCATCTATTACACTCTCAGGCACAGGGTGGGATTCTTGGTTGTCATGGGCATGAGCTGGACTTGGCCATCCTTGTGATCACTCGCAACTCAGCACGTTCCATGATGGTGTGAACAGATGGCTGAGCAGGAGATCATTTCCTTTTAACAGGGGGTAAAGCCTGGTGAATACCCATTTATTTCTCAGTGCCACTGAAGGAACTCTTTAGTATCAGATTGCTAAAAAAAGATGAGCAATGACTCAGTGCTGGTGTGAGGAGCAGCTCAGACCTCTGGAACAGCTGGATCTGCCTCCTGGACACAGAAATACCTTCTCAGACTGAGCTGGACACCATTTCCATCACATCCACAGAGACACCCTACGCTGCTGCCCCAGAGCTGTGCTGAGGGAGGAGAACAGGCTGCAGTTCTCAGCCTTTGAACATCAGCTCCCATTCCCGAGCCTGCTAGGGGGCAGGGCACAGGGACAAGTGCTCAATGCTCAAGTGCCCAAGCTGTGACCCAGCCCAGGCTGCCACAGACACTGAGTCCACTTGGGAGAAGTGCCAGGGGGCTGGAGTGGTGCTCACTTCAGGGTTCGAACCCTCTGCCCCACATCTTCAGGCCCACTGGAAGGGTGCAGAAGCTGGTGGTGCTGCAGGGCTGGAGGGCACACCCCCCAGCAGTGTGCCAGAGGAACAAAAGGGATTCAGCTGGAAAAGCACTTGTAGCTGAGAGATCTTAAGTGAGCAAGGCCAGAGGGGAGGAGAACCTGCTCTGCACCTGCAAAGCACCAGGGAACTGCCACACCAGGCTGGTCACTGCTCTGACAGTGGGAGCCAAAGGAGAGGGCAGAGGGAGCCAAAGGAGAGGGCAGTGGGAGTTGCAGCTGGAGTTCAGACTGGAAAATGCCTTTTACAGACAGGAGTGGCACAACCTGCAGGGAAATAAAGGCACTTTATCTGTAATGCTGATGCTCTTTTAATTCTGCCAAGAACAGTCTCTCCCTTCCCCACCTCCCCCATGGAGGATGTGATAATCTCTTGGTGTCACCAACAGCCCCAGGGGACACCCAGAGCTGCCAAATGCCACAGACACAGGAGAGGACATCTCGTCACCATGCCCTGTGCCTCTGCCTCAGAAACATATCTTCCTAAGGGCAGCAACAATCATAATTTTATTAGTCTTAATGTCTTCCTCATCAAATTGCAGTCCATTGTCTGTCCCAGCCAAGGTGCTCTGGGCAGTAACAGCATAAACCCTTCTGAGTCTGCTGCTTCTCCACCCCAGAGGGATTTACTGGGGATCCTGAGCTGTGATACTGCCAATTCCACAACAAAAACTCTGGCTTTATCTTACTTTATGTTCTGTTATTTCAGACTATAATCTTAATCTATTCAGTGGTCTAGAATATAATTTTTTATAGTTTCAGCAGGAAAATCCCACTTTAATTTTTTAATTTACTTTTCAGGGACTTTAATAAACCACTTTTTAATTGATGTGCTGTTGAGAAACATAAACTTTCAGTGTAATTATGTACAAAGTGTCAAACTGGTAATTAGCCACAGTTTTCACACTTTTGTTTGTGGCATCAGAGATTCTACACAGTATCCTGTATTTCAGGGCAATTTAAACAGTTCAATGCAGCTGTGGTGCCACCTTGTGAGGTTTCATCATGAGTGTCTCTAACATCTACAAGGAGATAAAAATCAGCCCTGGGAAAGAGAGGAAAGGAGATTATTCCTGTTCCACACACACACACACACACACACACACACATGCATACACAGCTAACAGGGGCTTTAGGTAACAGGTTTTCGTTTCCTCTGCCCATTTTTGAAGGCAAATGTAGAAATGCCCATTCATATTTAAGACTTTTGCAATACAAAAATTATGTTCTCTTCTTTTTAGGCCAACTCCCAAAGTGTTTTAGATCTAAAATTCTTTTACTGTTTCAGTTCCTTTCTAAATGGCCTGATGGTTCTTTTTGAGCAAGCAAGGCTGGATGGAGCAACACTTGCCAGGGAACCTGTTAGACCCTACCAATAATACAAAACCCCGCGGTTTGGTACCTCTCAGCACAATTAAATGTGTAGGTCCTCATGCTGCACTCCTACTCACTGCAAGAAAAGTCCCAAGATAGCCAACTACAGTCAATTCAGAAAGTGCAAACAAAAAGCTGCTTTAGAAATCTCTCCCTTCCCTTTGCCATCAGTGCCACTTTACCCACTGCTGGGCAGTGCTGTTTCCTTTGGAAGTGTTCAGTGTCTGGATGCCTCTCAAACTCCAGTGTCTGGATCCCTCTCAAACTCCAGGAACTCCCATTTTTGGGACAGGAGAGGAACAGAAGTCCAAATAAATAAAGGCAGTTGGGACAAATGCACCAACATGTGCCTGCAGCATTCTGCAGCAATTCTCTTCCAACTGTGGACAGCAATATTCCTTCCCAGGGTGATCCTTTTTGTTTTTCTCTTTGTTTCTCAGCTTAGATGGATGACTCCAAGGTCAAACATCCAAGCTCAAGTGCCTCTTCAAGTGCTTTGTGACATTTAGGTCAGGGAGGACACAGGAAAACACATTGAGCACATTCCAAGGCAATGAGGTCTCCCTTTAGGAGGGGAGTGTGATCTAACCATAGAATAACACAGAGCTGTCAGGAGCTCAGGAATTTTAGCAGGCAGAAATCTTCAGAGAAGGACACTAATGGCAAAAGAACTGACCTATGTCATCAGCACTGGATCCTTTTGGCCTGAATGATCTGATCCAGGATCTTACAGCCTGGTATTTTACAACACAGCCTGATCATGAAAGGAAAACACACCCCAGAAGGCTTTTAGGATTAAATCTCTGTCTTGAAAGAAATAAAAAAACTAGGTTGTTTCAATGAATAGGAAGCAATTTTAACATAATCTCTCTTACTGTCAATCTCTTGCAAATACTTTAAATCAACCAAACTTAATCTGCTCAAAATGAAAAACACTGAGGCTTGAATCTCTTCTGACTCAAACAGAACTGAGTATCAGAGTTGATTTAGGTTAATTTTATCTTGGGTAAGGGAATTCAGGTTTTAATTCCTCTATCTAAACACAAATCAGTAGGAGGGAGCAGTGAAACTCTAAAAACCTCATAGATCACTAAATGATCATATCATGATTACTAAAACTATTTTAAAAGCAAGTGTCATTACTGACACACGAGTTAAATTTTCACTGCGCTGTCTTGAACAGGTCTTTCCTGTATGCCTTGAATATCCCATTGTTCTAGTTCAGCAGCCAGGACCAGTTTATCAGTGTGTGGGTGTGACCAAAGCTGTGTATTCTACACCCTCGATGCCATTCCCCAGGAACTGTTAACAATGGACCATTGGCAGCAGCTGCCCAGGACACACCTGACCCCTCAGCATGCAAGCGGGGTGGGAAAGAAGCCTGGGAGAGGAGCTGGGAGAACTCCCCTCTGGGGAGTCCTTGGCACCTCCACACCCACCTGAGGGGTCATGTCTGCTCATGGGCCAGCAACGATTCCAAAATCCCCCCTGACTCCCAGAGTCAGATCCCCCCTGCCCAGTGTGAAACTCCCTGCCCTGGTGGAGGGACTGGGGGCTCCCACCTGCACCTGAGGGGAGAGAATCTTAGGGTTTGTGGACTTCTGGACCATTCATCAGATCCAGAGGAGGAGCAGAACCTGGACAGGAGGAGACCACCACTCTCCACCAGACTGTGACATCATCTGCACCAACAGGTTTTCCCCTTCCTTTTACTTTGGACTCGGAGGAACCACGTGGGGCTCAGCACAGGGGCCACCAAACCCCACTGTGTTTGTGCCCCAGGGGGCTGGGTTCTGCTTCTGGGGTTTGTGGGTTAAACTCAATTTCTCTTTGTGCCATTGCATTTATTATAATATTTTTATTAAATTGTAACTGTGTCTTATAATCTCTTTTATGTTGGGTTCATTTCTCCTGCTGGTTTACCTTTAAACCAGCACACCCAGATTTCCATCAACACTTTCAATGCACCACCAGGCTGCTGGACAAACAATCCCTCCTCCTGCAGGGTGTCAACTGGACCAGCAAACAGCTCTGAACACACCACACATGGCAGGGCCCAAAGGAGACAAACATCTCCATCCCTACAGAAATCATCAGAAGGGTCATTCCCAGAACAGCTTTTTCAGTAAGAGTAACACATTTCAACCTTTGAAAGACTTCAATTTACAGTAATTGGAATAATGACCAGAAAGGAAATTGGTCTGTGCTCAGCCTCAAAAATTCTCCAAGTACAACAGAATGAGTCCAAAGTTTTAATTGTGATGACTTTGATACAGAAGCCATGTAAGTGACAGAGCCCTTCTAATTGACTGTTAGAACAGTAATTAACACACACATGATTGTCTTCAGGCCCCAGTACCCAAACAATACTGGAAGTGAAAAGGAAAATATCGAGCTGATTTCCAGCTGGAGGGGGGAAAGAAATACAGAGCTTCATTCATGCATTTTATGGGAAAGATTGCATAGCTGGTTTGGAAAGAAAGTGTCTTTTCATGTCCTCAGGAGCAGTTCTGTGCTTCTTCAACTTCTTCACCACTTACATCATATTCTTCCACTCAATCAGGAGCCCCAACAGAACAAGGACACAGTCCTAACATTTATCTGTTGTCATGTACAAAAGGCAAGTATTTCAAGTTTCATAAGGACACAGCAATCCATCAAATCCTGGCTGAAGAGCAGCACCAACCCCAGCAGCTCTCAGTGGCTGAGAGGTGAACTGCGCTGTGCTTTTCTTCAACTTCCTCTTGGCTGCAGTTCTGTCACCTCAGAGAACTTCTATGCAAGACCCCCAGCTGTCCAACACAGTGATAGAGGCATCTCATTGGTTAAGGTCTGTGCTTTCCTTCAAATACTCTTGGAAAATGCACCAAAGCTCATCTTTCTCTCAATCTATTTTTTTTGCACATTTAGGAGCAGTATTAAATATTCATAAATATAAAAACCATATGGAAATACCTTTAATAATATTCTGATTCTGACTGTTTAAAAAAAGGAAGGGGGAAAAAGAAAAACCCACAGCCCAACAACCAACCATCTTTGCCAGAGGGCTTGGCAAGCAGTGAAGATAAAAATGTGGCTATTCCAAATGTCCTGTAGAACACGTGATGCTTCTGCCTCCTTGTGGACTGCAGTTGTTTCAGTACTTTCTGCTGAGCTCTAAGAAGCCCTCAGGAGAGGACAAATGCCCCTGGAGTGCCTGAGATTCAGAAAGGCTGGACTGGAGAGTCATGTCTGGTGACAGTGGCTCACAGAAACACCTTCAGATCCTGATGTGGAAAGTACTGCAAAAGATAAAGATGAAGAGAAATAAACACATTTGTCATTATGCACAGTATTTTCTTAGTGTACAAAAAGGAAGGTGCTATGTAATGAAAGTAATGGTCTTCTTTCACACACTGAGAAGATTGAAACACTATGGGAGAAAATCCTCTCCTCTGAAAATGGTAGCTCAGGGGGCCATGCTCAGTTTTGGACTGATCAAGTGTAGATTGACTTATTTATTGGATATGGAGCAGAACTGAATGTTTCCCAATTTCCTTTTGCCTTGGATCAGCATTTGGGTTCCTAAACAAGACGAATCAGGCAGGTGAAGTTCTTGTTTCTCTTGCTGGGACAGAGAGATCCTGACTGTTGTCTTCTTCCCACCTGCCCCACGACCCCGGCCAGCAGCACATCCTACTGTGCCATCAGCTCCCAGAAGAGCTCCTGAGCATCTCAACAGGCAGTGAGGGGCAATTCCAGGAGGGCACCCAAAAACCTCACTGTGTGCAGGCAGCAACCCCTGCTCCGTGCCAGGAACTGTGCATTTCTTTCTGCATGACTGAAATAAGAAGGGATTATTATGCCTTTTTGTGTGTAAATTCTCTGATTTTGTTTCCTACGCTCAACAAAAACCTTAGAAGTTTGGAGTATTTGAGATGCTGAAGAGTTCTGGGTATACAGTTTGGGGATTTTGTTTTACCTTAATTGTTTTAATTATATTGTAATCAGGAATTCACTGAAGGGAGGCTGTGGCATCGATCTGGAGGAGATGAAATTTTATATTCCCCACAGTCCCTCAGAACTTTATATGTAGGGGTTAGTTCAACCTGGGGGACAGTGAAGGATGTGCTGGGCACAGCCTGAGGACTGGGAGAGAGCAGAGAGGGATGCAAAGAGCTTACAGGTACTAAGTTTTTTAAAAAAAGAATTATAAACATCTTGTTCACAATTCAAGCAATGCCAGGAGCCGCATAAAAATCCAAACTCTTAGAAATTTAACTCCCAGGTAGGCAATATCTAGGAACTAAAAAATTCTTAGTGTTCTATGTGAAAACATTTTGGGCATGACTCATTCTAAAACTCCATCCCAGTCCACATTCCACAACTGGAAATCTATTTACTAGAGAATGTTGCAGCCCTGTTTCAGGTGGGTCTGGAGGACCACCTTACAGGTTTCGCTTTCACCTTAAAAGGACATGTTTCCAGCCTCAACCAATTGGAGTCAGACCACTGCACCTGGGGCGGGGTCACTTGAGGTCATATATTACCTGTGTTTTTGAATAAACTTGGGATTTGCTTTACATCACATTGGTGTGTGCAGTCCACCCTAGGCCAGGTCGGCGACAAATGGTGGACCCCGACGTGTCTCGGAACATGGAAGCCACCTGCACGCCTGCCTAGAGCCTTAAGAAGTGGCCCCCGAGAGCTGCTGTGCCCCAGTTTTTTTTGGGTGCTTTGTGGAGAAGCCTCTGAGAGCTTCTGTCTCCTGTAAACTTGGGAGTTTATGTAGTGGCCCTGAGAGCTGCTGGAAGAACGTGGACTGAAGGAACCATGACCTTCGAACCGGTGAGTTAAAGAAACATGGGAAATTCCAACTCGACTAAAATGAACTTATTGCTTGATAAATTTGAAAAACTAGCTCGTGTTACAAAAACAAACATTGAAAGACAAGCATTACAGGAATTTTTGGACTGGTGTTTCACTCGAAGGCACCTAACAGATGCCAATTCCACGCTTTCCATAGAATTGTGTGATAAAATTGGGGCAGATTTGTGGAATTTAGTGCAAACTGCACCCGACGAATTTTTACAGCTCATTCCGTCATATGCAGCTGTAAGGAAAATGCTGTTAGAGGTAGAACGAGCCCGTAAAAACCTCAATCTACCGGAGAGAAAGGAAAAAAGTCAGCTTCTACAGAGCAGTTTTTCCCCTGAACATCCTTCTGCACCGCCGTGGGCATCGCCGCTCGCAGAAACGCCGCCGCCATACCCACACGCGGCACAGCCCGCTCCCACTCCGGAAAACCCGACAAGACCACAGCAACCATGGAATCAAAGCTTTTCCACGCCGTCCGTCACCGCAAAAAGCCAAGAAGTCGTCTTTGCACCGCCTTACAACTACCAAGAAACAGCCTGTGCACAGCAAATGAGACCACCGGCTGCCGCTGTAGAAGCGGCCGGACCTCAGCAGCAACCTTGGAACCCCACGAGACACGCCGCAGAAAACCAAACCGTGAGTGACTTTTATTTAAATCCTAACTCCGAGAAGGCGCGATGGGGAATGCCCTCAGCCGAGAGAGACATGTGGAGGGGGGGACAAACCCCGTGGAGTTTCTCTCCCCCTGTCCATCCACCTTCGGCGCCGGCTCCACCGCCGCTGCCGCCAATGTCCTGCGGGTACCTCGGGGCTGGGGTCGCCCCGCCGCCGCGCTCCCCGCCACCCCGCAGGTACGCCGGAGTCACTCCGTTGCGGCAGGAGACGGTTGAGGCAGACATTCCAGCAGGGCTACAGCCGCCCGGCATAACCGCGTGGCCAGGAAAACAGAGAGACCACGTGATCTCAAAGCCCACGAAATCAAACAAAGGAACGGCGCGCCCTTACCACGAGGCGCCAGGACCGCCCAACCCCCCTCCCTACTGCCTGCCAATCACAGCGCATGCGCCAGGCGCGGGTCCCCCGCAGCCCACAGGGGCCGGGGGCGGATCAGTTCCCGCGCCACCCCCACCACCTCCTGCGTGGATCGACCACGTCATGGAGACGGGAGAGACTCCTCCTCAGTGGAGCGGAGCCACCGGAGCTCCCCCTGAAAGTTCCCTTCACTGTGCGCCCTCCATAGCGCAAGTGTCCCGAGAGCGAGTTCCCACAGCGCCTGTCACGCAGGACACAAGTTCTGCAGCACCAGCGGGGACCCTCTCCCCGATAGCCGCGTGCTGCCCGCAGCTGCCAACACCGGCACTGGAACCCCCCGCGCCGGCAGAGACTGCCCCTGCGCCGGCAACCTGGTACCTGCAGCCTCCATCACCGACAGCCACACCCACCAGCTATAGCCCAGAATGGAGAGCAACATCACAGCCGTTTAAAGCCATGGCACCGAAAGACAAAGAAGCCTCTGTTTGGAACAGGGTGGGGGGAGCTGGGAATCGCAATGTAGTAAAAAAAGGGATTTGAAAGATCCAAAAATGCTGCTAACTTAATTTCAAAGCTTTCTGATACCCAGGTACCAGATTCTGCAGATGGAGTCACAAAGCCACCTCGCGACCTCACATTTAATACCCAGCAAAGGTACAAAGAGTTAGTATCCATAGCTGCAGAAGTAGGTACACCCTCACCTTCCCTGCAACCCCTGGTTTCTGCACCTGTGATTAACACTACACAAGGCTCAAAATGGGAGCCACTTGATTGGAAAATTGCACAAAAAATACACAGTGTAGTCTTTCAATACGGCTATGACAATGCCTTGGTAAAAAACCAAATCACAGCCTTCATAAAATACAATAACCTAATCCCAGCAGACACTAAGGCTTTAATGGAGTTTATTCTACCTCCTACTGCTTATATGATATTTCTACAGAAATGGAAAGAGCAGTTAACGGAGGAACAGGCAAAAAATATACACTTAGAAACTGGACATCCCTTAAAATTAGCATCTTTAGACCAGCTAATGGGATCAGGAGCTTATGAAGACCCACAAACACAAGCTGCATTACATTTTCATATTTTGCAACAGTCAAAGAATGCTGCTTTGACTGCATTCTCTAATCTGCCTAAGAAGGGAAAACCTTCTCTACCCTATATGCAAGTAATGCAGAAACCTGGCCAGACATTCATGGAATTTGTAGATAAAGTAACAGAAGCTTTGGATGCTGCTCCAAATATTACCCCTGACATTAAACCAGCTTTATTGAAAGATCTGGTGATTAATAATGCCAATCCTCAATGCAAACAGCTCATAGCCTCTCTACCAGCTACAGCTACTTTGGTACAGTTAATTGAAGCCTGTGACAGATTGCCCTGGGTAGAAGAAGAGGAAAAAGCAAAGCTACATGCCTCTGCTCTAGCCACAGCTCTTAGCAAACAATCCACCCAAAAAAGGGGGAAAATACCCTGGAGTTTAACAACAAAATCTAGTCCAGCACAACCAAAATATAGCAGAACTCAAAGGTTCACTGGAGAATGTAACCGTTGTCACAGACTTGGTCACAAAGCCCAAGATTGTCATTCTAAATATAAAAAGGATGGTACTCCTCTGACAAACATGGGGTGGGGAGCTGGGCCTCCAAAAAAACCAGAGGGGCTTCAAGCCATGGGGCGCAGCCAGTCAAATATCTCATGGAAACTGGAGCCAAGCTGCCTTCCCCATATGGCAACCACAACCACAAGCAGTGGTAGCCTAGGACTAGTTGTTAACTGTCCAATCAAACAAAAACAGTCCAGTTCAAGTTAACATGTTGTTTAGCCTGTATTTTGAAATTCTGTTAACTTTCAGTTAAAGTGCAGTTTTGATCTTATTGCACTGCCAAGTTGCCCAGCAGGCTGTAGGGGTAAAAACACCTGTCCCCTCAGCTGCTGAACATTTTCTGCAGAATGTATGTTTAGTTATGTTTAGCCTTTGTGAATTTTCTCTGTGAATTCACACTTGTTTGCTGCTTTACCAGGAGTGTATAAGGACTAAAAATCAAAGCTTCATTCTCAGACCTCTGTGATGGCCACACAGAAGTTCTGAGAATGGACCTTGAACATAAGGAGATTTAGCTCAGCTGGACTGAACTTGCTTCTTTGCTAAGGGAAGTCACTCTGCACTCTTGGACACTATGCACAAAATTTAATAAAATTTGTAGTTTGTTTACAGTGGTTTGTGCAGTGACGACTGCACAAAAAGACCACAATTCACGCGTGAAAGAAAAGTTTCTTGTTTTGCACTAGTTGTAAGTTTGCAAATTCCAAACATACATGTCTTAGTCATGTATTGGTTTGTGTTAGTTTACAAAGGTTACTGTACCTCCTTCCAAAAGTCTATTTTGAAAAGAGAGGGGGAGGTAGGGATGTATAACCTGCAAAATACCCTGTTAAGTCTTGAATTAGCAAAATTTAAGATTTTCAAAATGTTATTTCTCAATTTTCAAAATTTTCAACCTTTCTGTTCAAGTTGCAATATGCATAATCCTGATGGTAACAATTTCCCCATTGGATAAGTTAGCTAAGGAGTTATGTGTATTATGTTGTTTGCATTTTTGCTTTGTTCTTTGAAACAAAAGGGGGAGATGTTGCAGCCCCTGATTCAGGTGGGTCTGGAGGACCACCTCACAAGTTTCATTTTCACCTTAAAAGGACATGTTTCCAGCCTCAACCAATTGGAGTCAGACCACCGCACCCGGGGCAGGGTCACTTGAGGTCATATATACCTGTGTTTTTGAATAAACTTGGGATTTGCTTTACATCACATTGGTGTGTGCAGTCTCCTCTAGGCATGGGCGGCAACAAGAGAAAAAAAATCTATTTTTATCAGAGTGCTGTTTTTTCCCTTTGCAGATTCAACTTTTTACTCAGAAGCAGCTGAAATGCTCTTTGAAAAACACTACCAAAAATTATTGCCTTCCACTGTTTCTTTGCTAAGCATCTCTTGCCAATTTGTGATGAGCTCTAATTTGAGTCCTTAAGAACTAATTAATCTGCATGTTGGGACAGTCTCATGAGACACCCTCATGAGACACCCTTTCCCTTCAAGAGAGCTTTAGGCAGGACTGGGGTCATGACATAACTGCTATGGGGCTAAAGGCCACCAAGGGTTCAGAAATAACACATTTTCAGTGCTATCACATCATTTAATCTGTTGTTCCTCTGCCCAGGTCTGGCAGCTCCAGCTATTCCCAATGCCACATCCTTCTCCACCTCCATTCCATGCTGTTCCAATGTGTTTCACCCTCAGGCATTCAGATCAGCTGAACCTTCCAGGATGATTTATCCAACAATTTCCTGTGGGAAACGTGCCCAGCCTTGTAGAACAGAACACTTGGCTGGGTCCAGTTCAGGCTGCTCAAACCTCCATCAAACCACAACCAGCTCCTTAATGACGACCATTTGGAGTGAAATCAAAACTCCTGGGATCGAATTTTCTGAACTAGCAAGTGTCATTATCATTTACAGCTTAGTCACGCTACTGGGCTGAGAGCCAAGGGCAGAACTCTGCCCCTGCTCCGCCACCAGTGGTGGCCCCTCTGGAGAGGTTCCTCAGGACAGAGCAAGCTGCAGACTCACTGCAGCTCCACCTGCCTGCCAGCAGCACAAAGCTGCAAGGGCTGCCTGGGGGACATTAAACCCACACAGGGTGGGTTTAATTGACTAAAGGTTTGGGGAGTGAGATGAGGAAAATTAGCCAGTGGGCAGCAGATGAACTTCGGCTCCCACCAGGTCCAAGCCTGGACCACAATGTCAATATTAATGCCTGATGGACATGTCAAACAGGCAAATAAGGTGGCAGCTGAAAAAACACCCAGCAGGCTGAGCTGGGGAAAAAAGTGCTTCACAACCTGGGTGCGTATTGTATAAATCTGGCCTTCAAAGGTTTCCCACAGAGCAAAGATGTTCCTTCTCAGGAACTTCAGATCTCATGGCAATGACAATGAGAATGTTTAGTTGCTATTATTAAAGGTCTCAGTGTTTGTCAGAATTAATGTGGGCACCAGTCCCATGGGACAGAGCAGAGGGAACAGAAGGGGCTGTGGCTTAGCACAGACCATGTGAGGATAAAACTTCACAGCCTCGAATCCTCCATTTCCTCCTTTCACAATGTGAAGAAGTGGCTTTTGGTGGGGCACAAAGGCAGAGACCAGAATAAGAAACCCTTTACTACCTTCTGAGGTCTTGTTAAGATTTTCAGCATTTCCAAAAGGGTCACATCACAGCTGCCAGTGTGGTATTCTAGGATCAGATACTCAGAAATAAGGTTTGCCCATGGCTTCACCAGATCCCTGAAAACTGAAGTCCCAGCCCCTCCAACTGCTCACTGGCAACCACTGGCAGTGTGGCTGCCTTGGCTCCTGAGTGTTCAATTTTCACAGTTGCTGAGCAGCTGAAAGCATAAATCTATAGACAGGCCTCCTTGAAATGGAGTTCTGGAGGGCATTCACCTGGGCACAAGAAGTGGAGATAGGCAAAACCAAACAAAATGGTGACTGTCTTTGGGCATTAATGGGTTGGTATTTCTTCCTTGCATTCCCTTGAGATTTCAAAAGGGACAATTTATTTTAGGTGCAAACAGGTTTTCATATATTTTTGCAATATTAAGCTCATTCAGGCTAAGTTTGCCATGGGCCTATAGGGCTGTGCCAAGACACCTCCTGTGTTTTCCATGCTCTGTAGCACGTTACCCAGGGGGGCTGCACAGCCCTGCCTGTGCCTGCACACAGCCCAGGGCCACCACTGAGGAGGACACTGCAGTGGAGACTCAGAGAGGAGGAAAGTGGGAAGCCAGGAATGGAGCTGGAGATGAATCCAGAAGGACACAAGGGAGCATCATGTCATTAAATGAAGTTGTGCCCGAGACTGTTAAGGCACAACTAAACTCAGTGAACAGGCTCTGGCTTCTGTGGGGAGAGATCAGCCCCAGGAACTGCATTCCTGCCCCTGTCCCAGTCTGTCCCTCACTGGCAGGCCCTGGCTGCTGTCAGAGAGGCCCCATCAGAGCTGGGGGTGCCATCAAACTTCCATGAATCCCATTCCAAAAGCCCAGTCACCATCTCACTTTCGAACACAGCATTTTCATGGTATTTTAAAAGTGAGACTGAGTCCCTCATATCAGGAGGTTCAGCATTAATAAATATGTCAGGCAGGGTTGCAATGCCTACAGGAAAAATATGACCTGGAATACCCTAAAAAACCCCAAACTTTTACAGGCCAAGTGGCCAGTAAACCACAGTGAGGCAAAGGCATCGAGTCTTGCACACACATTGGTTTGGATAAAAGTGGTCTGGTGACCTTGTCACCTTCTTTTCCTGCAGCTGTTTATTCTGGCTGAATCAGAAACCAAATCAGACAATCTACACATTCTCTTCTCAGCTCTGAGACTTTTTTCTGTTATCCCTTCATTTTGCAATAGAGCTTCAAAGGTTAAAAACCATATTGATAAAGCCAGAGAAACATCAGTATCTCAAGAGGATTCTAATACTTTCTTTACATGTATTTCCAGCAGAGAAATTGTTTTCTTTGTACTGCTGTCAATATAGAAGCTACTACCCACACAGCAACTGCCTGGTCTGAGGCTCTAAACCACTGTTTTGGCTGGGAGCTGGAAGGAAATCTTTCTTTATGCCATCAGGAGCTCTTAAGCCTGAGAACTTCAGTGATGAATCCTGTGACTCAGCTGATTTCCTGAACCTGAAGGAAGTTACAATTTCTTTGAAACCAGGGATGGAAAATATCTGCCTTCAATATGTACATCACCATCCTGAACATGCAGGAGACACCTTAATAACATGGAGTTCACCATGTGATGATCATGGGTCCAAGGACACGTGTTTGAACTGAGCAATCAGATGCTCAGTCCCCAGTCCTTGGCAGCCTGACCTTTGATTTTATTGCTATTCTGCTTTCTCTTACCCAGTCAAGGGCTTCAGTTCTCACTCTATCCCTCTTCTTACTCATCATTTTGCCCTGTTGAATACCCAGCACTCAGTTCTTTCCACTCATTTCCTCATCTTCCCAAAACCTCACAAACTTGGAAAAGAAGAAGAATGATGACAGTCACCCCAGCGGCAGCACCAGCCAACATTGCTCTCTGCAGAGTTCCCAGGGAATGGCTGGACTGCACAGAATCCTCAGCTTGGAATTCTCAGGCAGCAGCTTGCAAACCCGAGCAGTGAAGTCAGGCATGGCACAGGAAATTCCTGGAGCTGCAGCTCCTGCTCAGTCTTCAGATCCACCTTCGATTCTTCATATCCTGTTGCTGTTCTCGACCAGATGTGAAGGTGCAGCACAGGCTTCTGAGGGCCTAAGGAAACTCCAGCTGAGGTCAGCAGGTTCTCCATGGAGAGCAGGACAAGATTAATGTCTTCTCCTAGCTGGAAATACATGTAAACAAACTACCAGAACACCTACTGAGCTGAGCCTCCCCACGGTGAAGAAATGGATCTCCTTCTGAAAGGGTTTCCACTGCTACGCCTGGTGGCTCACAGAACGCCTGGTAAGTATAAAAGAGAACCCCATCAACTTTGCAGTGTCTCCTCTCAAGAAGCTGATGTTTCCCAAGGTTCACAGGAATCATTTGCTTGTGCTTCACTGTGAAATCACTTTGTTTTAATATCTTTCCTCAGAAACTTAATTTATGAAAGAAATAAACTCTGCTGTGTTCTGCAGGACACTCAGAAGTTTTTAAAAAATGTTAGCACCAAAGATACACCCACCTCAGCACAGGAGATCAACATGTTTCCAGGTCTGTTTTTAACATGTATACAATATCTACACACAATCCTATGCAGACAACAGGAATTCTTGCTAAAGGCTTGAGAAAAACATGAATTCGAGTGTCCTGGTTCAGCAACCGAGACCGCTGTGTGGGTGTGACCAAAGCTGTGTACTCTAAACCCTCTACGCCATTTCCCAGGAACTGTTAACAATGGACCATTGGCACCAGCTGCCCAGGACACACCTGACCCCTCAGGCTGGGAGCTGGCTGGGAAAGAAACCTGGGAGAGGAGCTGGGAGAATTTCCCTCTGGGGAGTCCTTGGCACCTCCACACCCACCTGAGGGGTCATGTCTGCTCATGGGCCAGCAACGATTCCAAAATCCCCCCTGACTCCCAGAGTCAGATCCCCCTGCCTTGGGGGAGGGACTGGGTGCTGCCACCTGCACCTGAGAGGAGAGAATCTTGGTGTTTGGGGACTTGGGGAACCACTCACTGGATCCAGAGGAGGAGCAGAACCTGGACAGGAGGAGCCCACCACTCTCCACCAGACTGTGACATCATCCTCACCAACAGGTTTGTCCCTTCCTTTTACTTTGGACTTGGAGGAACCATGTGGGGCTCACCAAACCCCACTGTGTTTGTGCCCAGGGGGCTGGGTTCTACTGCTGGGTTTTGTGGGTTAAACCCAATTTCTCTTTATGCCATTGCATTTATTGTAATATTGTTATTGAATTGTAATTCTGACTTCTAATCTCTTGTGTTGGGTTTGTTTCTCCTGTCAGTTTACCTTTAAACCAGCACATCAAGCTTATAACAGATCAAAATATTTTCTCGAAGAACACACACAAAAGTCATTGAGCTCTTAGTCTTCAAGTTAGCAATATGCTCTAGAAAGATAAACTGAGTGTGCTGGTTTAAAGGTAAACCGACAGGACCAGATGGGAGCACTCGGTCCCTCACCCAGGGCAGGGAGTTCCACACTGGGTGATCTGACTCTGGGAGTTGGGGGATTTTGGAATGGTTGCTTGCCCATTAGCAGACATGACCCCTCAGGTGCCTGTGAGGGTGCCAAGGACTCCCCAGAGGGGAGTTCTCCCAGCTCCTCTCCCAGGCTTCTTTCCCAGCCAGCTCCCAGCCTGAGGGGTCAGGTGTGTCCTGGGCAGCTGCTGCCAATGGTCCATTGTTAACAGTTCCTGGGAAATGGCAGAGAGGGTGTAGAATGCACAGCTTTGGGTACACCCACACAGTGATAAACTGGTCCCACCTGCTGAACTAGGAGACTGAGTTAGGGTAAGAGTTCACCCTCTGGACAGCTCTCTAGTAAAACAATTATTTCTGATATTTCTTGTGTTACCTTACTCAGTGATGTCCTAAAAAAACCCTGATGTGTGCCAGAGCCTCCCTTTGCCCTGAGGCAGTACCTGAGGAAGTCGGGTGCCTTGGAGATCATGTTCTCGAAGTCGACAAAGCCCAGCTTGCCATCACCGTCCATGTCGGCCTCCTCGATGACCTTCTCACACACCAGCGTGATCTCCTCTGCCGTCAGCTCCTCCCGCGTCAGCTTGTTCAGCGTCTGCTCCAGGTCTGACTTGCAGATGAAGTTGTCTGTGTTGAAATCTGAGCAATGAGAGAACCAAAGGTCACCACCACCTCTCATCCCATCCCACCTGCACCATCCAGGGCATAGCCAACGCCCCCCCCCCATACCGTAGATCTTGAAGGCGTAGATTGCTTTGAGCTCTCTGGGAGCCATTTCGCTGAGCACAGAGAACATGTCCACAAAGTCATTGAAGCTGAGGCTGCCCTCTCCATCTTCTGAGAAAGATGTCACAATCCTTTCTTTGAAGGGATTCTCCTGTAAAAAACAGAGATATATATTGGTAATGGAAAAATCAAAAAACTTCAAAAAGACTCACTGATACTGAATATTTAATTCCATGGTTGGCTTTTTTTTTTAATCCCTCCAAAATACACCCCAAAATTTGCCTTTCTGTTTTTCTGCAGGCAGTGCCAGCAGCGCAAGATGCTGTCTTGTACTTCCTGCCCAGGTTCTTGCTCTCTAAATTGGTGCTTATCTCATTTCTCCAGTTCAGAACATGTGCTTTATAAATGTTAAATGTACAAAGAGTGTGAAGGGGATTTTCAGGTAACAGGTTCCTGACACAGTCAGGAGGGAAACAGCTCCTGAATGAAGAACCTGGCACAGAAAAACAGGATGGCAGGAGGGGATGGAAACAGAGACCAGGGGAGAAAGCAGAGGAGACAAGCATAGTCCTCCTGACTGAAGGCTGGAAGAACAAATAGCACTTAGGAAACCACTTTAAAAAGTCACTGTCTGCATTCCATACCTGATTGATGCAGGAGCATCAGCCATAAGGATGTGGAGCCACATCCCAGCAGGATCTGCTAGAAAAGCCTTCCAGTTTCACTGATGCACATGCACGTCCAACCTGTGGCTGGACTGACTAAATTCCAGAGATTTAAGTGGAATTTCATCTCCACAGGAGGTCATCCTGAGATCCTTTTCTAGAATAATATAATATTCTAAACCCACAAACATTAAACAAGCACAAGAAAAGCTGCTTTATTACTCTGAAGTCCAAACCAAATGTTTTTAGAGGATCAAACCAACATCTTTGTCACAGGTATATAAAGCCCCCAGACTAATTTGTAGCTGTAGCTATAAAACTGGTAAAATCAATTCCATGCAGCTGAACCTGAATGGAACAGGAACAGGTCTTGGGCTTTGAGCAGCATCTCATCAAAGCTGTCCTACAGACCTTATCTGAAGCCAAGACACCAATTAACATATCGGTCTCTGCTGAATGTAAACAGCTGCAGTGGTGGCATGTCCTGTTTGACATTTTTAATATGCTTGCAGCATTTTGTTTGGCCCTTAAAGGGCAGTATTGTGGAAGCTCAGAAGCTCAGTTATGTGTCCATTTAAATTCTTTTTTCTTCACTAAGTTCAATGTCTTAACAGGTATGCAGAAACAATCCAATTATTTTAAATAAAATTTCATAAAACAGCTATATTTGAGAGGAAAATGACCAGGAAAACCTCATTTTTCAGTTTACTTGGATTCTCACTTGACAGTTCACACAGAGAACAGATGCATCTATAGAACACATTTTCAGTATAATTGGGGAGACTAAAAAAAATAGAAGCATGTAAAAAGCAGAGTTACTGAAGAGATTGATGTTTTGTCTTTATGTAGGAGCCTTCATCTTGAAGGAACATAAAGTACCTTACAAGAATTGGGCCACTTCTTACTAATCTGCAGCTGCCTCTGAATGGAAATTCAACAATTCAGTGATGTGCAGCAGCTCACAACAGGAGCTGAAGAGAAAGATGTCCTGCTGAAACCACAGGGGCAACTTGGCAGCATAATCACGTTTGTCACCCACACTGAGATCACATTTATATGTAACATTATATAAAACATTAAATGTAACAATTCGTTATAACCTGGAATAATGACCAAGTTTTAAATGTTCTTGTTAAAAGACAAGCATAATATAGCAAAGCTTAATTTCTGGAAGAACATACAGTGCCTGGAAAAGCAGCTTTGCCTCTCCTTGCAGGTGGTGAGTCCATGTGTGGCATCACACCATGGGGTGTGTTATAAACGAGCAACCAAATAGCCAATCATTTGGTATAAAGGGTAGTTTAATTTTATAAGTAATGAAAGCTACAGAGTAAAGAGCATGGTGCTGGGTGCACTGGGAGTCTGCTCTATCAGTGACACACTTTTGAGCTCGCAGGCTCCTTTTTTATACACTCAAAGCAGGTTTATTTTTAACCAGTTCCAATAAATTATTTTCTTCTTTCTCCACATTGAGATCCTTTCATCTGACTCTTCCTGGTGCTTCTCTGTGGTCGTGGGGGCTGGTTCTTCTTTGGTGTGATTCTTAACTTAAAATTTAACTAGAGACAATATTGTTAGTTAAGCCTTATCTGTTGTTTTGAGGTATTTCTTCCTTATCTTGATTGGGTTCACTTCTCCATTGTATTTAGGTATTCTTGGATTATCTTTGGTCTGCGCTGTATTTATTTTACTTCAAAAGGCTGCTCAGTTATTAACTTTAGTTCTTTTCTTTTTCTACTTTTTATACATTATTTGATAAGCTCATAGACATTTTGTTGCTAAATCTTTACTGCATCAAGCTACACAGAATTCTTGTTACGTTCTTGACACAAATTAAGTCCTATATTTATCTCAGAGTGACCCTTTGCAGTGTCTGGTTCTGGGAGGTCCTCAGGTGTGGGTACATAAACACCTCTACCCTTTCACCAAGTTATTTCACCTGGGGATTTCAGGATCAGATTTCAGTGGCCATCCCAGCTGGAAATTTGAGATTCTTTTTCCCAGCAGCTTTGGTGGCCATTCACACCCTCCCAGAGTACCCCTTACTCCAGCAGGTCTGTATTTAAAGACATAGCACTCAAGATACATCAACCAGCTAAAGAAGATGTCCTTGGGTCTTGCAGTTTGCACTCTGGGACTGCTCTCATGGTACAAAGCAGTTGGAGTTTGCCAAAAGGCAACTACTCATCTCCTGGCAAACCCTATGAGTGTGTGTGCCAACCTTCTAAGGGTGAGTGAGATCTGAGAAACACAGTGGAAGTGTAAATCCCTGAGACAGGACTTGAATCCTGGGGTCAGTTTTGGGCCCCTCACTACCAGACAGACATTGAGGGACTGGAGACATCCAGGACAGGGAACAAAGCTGGCAAGGGACTGGAGCAGCAGGAGGGGCTGAGGGAGTTGGGGGTGGCTCAGCCTGGAGAAAAGGAGGCTCAGGGGGACTTTCTGGCTCTCTAAACTCCCTGCCAGGAGGGGGGATCCCAGGGAACAGGGATAGGAGGAGAGGAAATGGCCTCAAATTGCACCAGGGGAGGTTTCAATCATATATTAGGAAAGATGATTACACAACAGGTTGTCCAGCCCTGGCACAGCTGCCCAGGGAAGTCACTGAGTCATCATTCCTGGAGATATTTAAAAGACGTGTGGATGTAGCACTTGGGGACATGGTTTAGTGGTGGTCTTGGCAGTGCGGGGTTAACAGATGGACTTGATGAACTTAAGGGTCTCTTTCAGCCTAAATGCCTCTATGACTAAAATTCACTCCTGAATGCCAAGATCCTTCCAGACTTTGTGGCTGTGATAAAGGCCAGGAACAAGGTTGTTCTAAAGGCTACAAGTATGGCCACAGAGCCACAGCTCAAGTGACAGCCCACTGAAGCAGTCAATGCTAAACACAAATTCTCCTGCAGGGTTCCATGACAAGCCATTCCACAACAGGGACCTTGCAAAGGGCAGGTGCTCTGAGCAAAATGCAGAAGGTTGAGCTCACTGCTCAGATGGAGAAAAAACCAGGCCAAATAAAATGGAATTAAAAAGAGCAGAAAAGAGGCATTCCTGAAAACAAAAGCCAGCAGGCATAAAGCAGCAGGGTGACATGTCACCCACAGAATGAAAAACAACACCCCAAAACTTGACAGATGGCTGAGAGAGCCTCCCTGTAAAAGGATCTGTAATTCTGTCTTGTGCAGGATGTGTAGGTACAGCAGGGGAGCAGCTGGGGCTGCTGCTGAGCTCCAAGGGTGGCCCTGAGTGCCTGAAAATGTGCTTGGTTGTGATATATACTTGGATCTGGTTGGGATACAGACATATACCTGTCTGAGATACATACATACCTGTCTATGAGATACATATATACCTGCCTCTGACATGCACATATTCCTGTTTGTGATACACACATATACCTGTCTGTGATAAATATATATACCTGTTTCTGATATACACATATGCCTGTTTCTGATATACAGATATACCTGTTTGTGATATACACATAGATCTGGTTGTGATATACATATATACCTGTCTGTGATATACATACATACCTGTCTGTGCTATGCACATCTGTCTGTGCTATACACATGTACCTGTTTGTGCTATACACTTATTACTGTCTGTGCTATACATACACCACTGTTTGTCAGACATGCATAGAGACACCCAGTGCAAACCAACTGGTTTTATTGTTTCAAACTGCCAAGTTATTAACAAGCCAAAGACTCATTTGGGCTGAAATACACAAAAAGACCCCATTTCTTCCTAAAAGCATCCCAGAAAATAAGGGGCATCTGTTAAATTTTAGTACTTGAGAATGCCAAACATCAGAACAGATATCAAAACACATTAAAATTATTTTTTTATTTCTACAGTACTATGCAGCTTTCTTTGGAACAAACCTCCCCAGCAGTGCCATGGTAAGAGCTGTAAAGGAACATCTCAGAGGCAGGTTCGGTGACAAAGAGGGAGCAGAGAGATGCAAATCTCCCTATGAGCACTGACCATCAGCCATGGGACTCCTGGGCTGGAAATGTCAGGCAGGGTCTCACTGCCTCAACAAGCATCAGATGAGTTACTATTTGGCATGTCAGAGATCCTGAAAAGACAGAATGAATTAAATGGCCCTAAGCATACTCCTTAAGTAACTCTTTGCCAAATGGATCTCTAAAACCTAAATGAAAAATAAAATCTTTCCTCCTATTGATTTCTTTCCTTTAACTTTCTCATATTATGTGTCTTCAGGCAGTATATCTGTGGCTTACACAATGGAAAGTATTAGCTTACCTTCACAGATACTTTTCACATCCTTTCTGTAATTTCATTACCTCCACTCTGAAGAGCACAGATTAGGGTTCCATCATATTTAAAGGAAAAGCCATGGGGGAAGGGAGGAAAGGGGAGAGATACTGTTGCTTCCTAGACTGCTTTCCCTGAAGCACTAATTGTTAAAAACCCTATCCTTTTCAAACTAGAAACTTGCCTTGTTAAAAAGCTTTTTTCTGTGCTCTTACAATAGAAGTGACAGTGGAGACAGAAACAACAAAGAATTGCTACAACTGGCCAGAAAAGCTTCTGCTGTTCTGCAGCTTGATGCTGTTGCTGCAGTGGCTTGAGAGAATCCTCCCAAAGTGCTATCCAGCTTTGGAACAACCCCTTCTGCTACTCAGAAATTGTGTTTCTATACATTTTTTAATCCCAGGGGGCATCTATTCCAACATACAGACCTGGAGGACCATGCAATAAAACATAACTATTGGTTTTCTAAGAAACTATTAAATTAAACTTTATTCCTGAGGTTGCAGCTACTTCCTTTGTCCTCCAGTGCTGCAGTTTCCTTCTCAGGCTCCAAGAGAGCTCTGTGGTGGCCTTTTGCTCTGTCTCTTTTGCAGCTTGAGGAATTCATTCCAAGCACCCTGAATATTCCCACAAACTGACTGCATTTTGGAAAGAGGATGTTGCAAGAAAGGTTCTGAGATAGGTCAAGATAATTATTCTAGAGAGTCACTACAAAATGATTCTTAACTTTTCTATCCACAGAAAGACAATGATGATTTTCTCCTCCGTGTTTGAACCAAAGTGCCCACTGACTTCAGAGAAGATATTTAAATGCACAAAGCAGTCTGCTTTGCACACTACAGAAAGTCAGAATCCCTTTGGATGCTTTAACCAGAAGTGTTCAGAAGTGATACAAAGCTAAGCTTTCTCAATTTCAGGAGTTATTCCTGAAATAAAAAAAAAAAGGAAGTTAACTGTTACCAGACAACCATCAGTATAAAAATGGCCAAATTGGTCATTACCAAACTCCACAGGAAAGACTGGTGCTTTGGAAAGGAAGCATAATAAGCAACAGCAAATTATCCCTGGAGCAGATAAAAGCAAGTTTCTTGGGTGTTTTCTTCATTTTCTTCTTCCTAAAAATCAATAATGTGGGTTTTATGTGTATGTGATTATATTAATGTCATCGAACTTCTCTGCAGTGCCTGCAGGACACTGCTTAAGAAATCCCTACAGAAAAACAAGGCTAAAAACCAGCTAAACTGATATGTTTATGTCTTAAAAACCAGACCATGTCCTTCTGTCAGAAAGCAGAAACAGGAGACAGTTCAGCAATGACTCCTCGCTGAAGCCACAACAGCCAAATAACCAAAGATCCTGGCCGGGACAGAATGGCTTCAATATTGCAGAGCTCAGTGGTGCTCTCGGGGGAGAAGGGACTGTGACAAAACCTGGTCCCCTGTGGCAGGAACTGCAGGGGAAGGTGGAGGCCATGAGGGAGGTGCAGAGTTGGGCTTCAGAGGGCACATGGCCCTCACTCACAGCACTTGAAGCACTTACAGTTGAGACACAGAGTTCAAAAGGGGCTTCAGAAAAGTAGGAAGAGGGGTAGAAAAGGAGGAAAACATCCCATCCCAGCTAGAACCAACTAACAGGATGCAGACAGGGGTGCTGGGATGAGCTGGAGGCAAAGATTGGCCAGAGCAGGGGTTGGGAGAACATCAACCTGCTCTCTCAGCTGTCACTGCCCATTACATGGTGTCCCAGTTCAGCAGCTGGGACCAGTTTATCACTGTGTGGGTGTGACCAAACCTGTGCATTCTACACCCTCTCTGCCATTTCCCACAAACTGGTAACAATGGACCATTGGCAGCAGCTGCCCAGGACACACCTGACCCCTCAGGCTGGGAGCTGGCTGGGAAAGAAGCCTGGGAGAGGAGCTGGGAGAACTCCCCTCTGGGGAGTCCTTGGCACCTCCACACCCACCTGAGGGCTCATGTCTGCTCATGGGCCAGCAACGATTCCAAAATCCCCCCTGACTCCCAGAGTCAGATCCCCCAGTGTGGAACTCCCTGCCCTGGGGGAGGCACTGGGGGCTCCCACCTGCACCTGAGGGGGTGGAATATTGGGGACTTGGGGACTTGGGAAACCACTATTGGATCCAGCAGAGGAGCAGAACCTGGACAGGAGGAGCCCACCACTCTCCACCAGACTGTGCCATCATCTGCACCAACAGGTTTTTCCCTTCTTTTTGCTTTTGACTCAGGGGAACCACGTGGGGCTCAGCACAGGGGCCACCAAACCCCACTGCGTTTGTGCCCCAGGGGGCTGGGTTCTGCTTCTGGGTTTTGTGGGTTAAAACTAATTTCTCTTTGCATCATTGCATTTACTGTAATATTGTTATTAAATTATTACTCTGACTTGTGATCTCTTTTGTGTTGGGTTCATTTCTCCTGCTGCTTTACTTTTAAACCAGCACACATGGAAAGCTTTGGACCTGAAGACACTGAAATCACTTCTAAAATCCCATCCTCCTAAAACTGTGTCAAGTATTATTTTATTTGGAAGCCCCCCCCAAGCACTCATGTTTAAACCCACCAAACCCAGGGTGCCAAAGGTGGTTCTGCAGTGTGTTATGGAGCTCTGTGGAAAGGGCAGGGGAAATGGGAAGGAAAGCAGTTGTGGCTTGGGAAAAATACCAGTTTTGCTCCCTCCCTGGTCTTACACTGAACAGCCACATCATGGCTGCAATTAGGCAATATTAATTAGTGCAATCTCCAAGATGCCCTGCAGTTAATTGATGAGACAGCTACCTGTGCAACCAAGATTGACAAAATTAGAGGCTGCGGTGAGACTGGGGGAGTGAAACAGCTCTGTTAACTTCAGTGTAATGGTAGAACTAATCAAGTTAGAGCACCTGTCTCTTCTTTATTTATTTAGTTCTTGTCCTGACTTTCAGCTTTTAAGAATCATCAGTTAGTGAATAATTCATTACCAATTAAACTGAGTGACCACCAGCACTTTTTTTCTTTTAAATACAAAATTCCTGGCTCAAAACATTGAAGCAGGAGGTAAAGATCTTTCTTTATAGTAGCAGAATCTAATTTAGAAAAGTGCATTATTGATTCTATCCATTTGTCAGACTCTGCAGGGGTATTGAGCTCAACATTGCCAGTAACCAGAAATGTAATGTGTATATGAAAAAAGCCAGGTGCACTGAAATTAGCACTAATTGTATTAGAATTCAATAGACATTTAGTTCATTTATTTCTATTTTAAGATTTAAATGTTGGCTTCGTCTTCACCTGGATGAAAATTTACCAAAGAAAGAGAACACTGAGACTGGTGTTGTGCAGCCTGCAAAGGGTAAAGATGTTTTTTCTTGGTGTATGAGCTAGAGGTTCTACCTGGGACACTCAAAAATGAACTCCGGGGAACAGACTTTCTGCCCCTCACCCCCTCCTGCACAGGAGGTCACAAAATGCATCATGACCCAGATGGACCTCAGTTGGCCACAGAGATCTTAGGTGGCTTTTTGATATCTTCAAGTGTCAGTGTTTTGAAGGACCTGTGGTGGAAGATCTGCTCTCCTCTTACTGGTGTTTCATGGAAACAAGCTCTTGGGAGCACTCTGCCCTGGGAACTGCTAGAATTGCTGAAATAAAACCAGCAATATTTCTGAGGCTCTTTCACAGCCTTAGGAGGACCTGGGAGAGAATTAGTATAAAATTTGACAGTGAGTTTGTCCTGCTGTTTTAGTGTTCCATTACCCTGGAGACACCTTCTAAAGCTGGGTCAGAAAGCCTCGCAGGCTGCATGTGGTGCAAGAAGACAGGTTATGACCCACCTGATACATGGAAGGCTCTTAGCAGGTCTCATTACCACCTAAGGCAGCAAGATGTGCTCCTGTGTCTCAGCCTAAAGAGGTTCCAGCATGAAAGTTCTGGTTTGGACCTCAGCCTGAGCACCAGGCTCTCCTGAAACACAGCAGGATTCCATCTCCAAAGCTCTCCCAGAATGAGCTGTTCCTGAAGTGCTCAGTCCTGTACCACTGAAGCCAAAAAGATTGTGTGTAATCAAAATTTCTCCCCTTTTTAATTCTAAACTGAACCTTGATTTGTCACAAAGAACTCTGAGCCATCGGGCAGATAAACTGAGCACCAGAGAATTTCACATGGCACTATCAGGGAATTTCACATGGCACTGTCAGACGCCCAGAGGTGGTGACAGAAACCTTGAGGAACACTGATGCCATCAGAAAGAGAATAAACATACATTAGGATTTTGCTGGCTGTGAAAAAGAATTCTAAATTATTTCCCAGTTTCTTCAGAAACACAAATGTTTGAGCTACCCACAGACATCTGCTAAGAAAGAGTCTAAAGAATAACAGAGGGTAAAAATGTTTCCAAGGCCTTCTATTGAATTAAATGCTCATATGTGTTTAATGTTTCCATTTGGATGAAATGCAGGTCAAAGCCTTTTTAACAAACCTGTTTTAGAGTGAAATGTTGTTGTTCACTAAATGGGATTGTACCAGGATCAAACATGCAGCAAGTGTGGCACTAAAGGAATAATGAGTTCTGTGAACTTCACCCTGAAATCTAATTCCAAAGTTTTCCACTTCATGTTGCCTTCACCTCCTCCCCACTGAATTCCTAAAGAACTCCTCCTGCTTGTAAAATGTCGGACATTTGGGGAAAAAAGTACAGCATTAAGGAAGAATTTCTAAATCATTAAAATTAAGTGGAAGGCCATCAATTACAAGGGTTTATGGCACTGGTCTTAAAAAGCTTAAAAATGTTTCATGCAACTATCAGGTTGAACAAATAGTTGTTTCAATATTATAGGAATTTAAAGACAACAGCTAGTTAGTGTACATAAAAAAATAAATCATGAGACCAAACACAACATGATTCAATGTACTGTTTAAAAAATAAATGCTACAAATCCATATTTGTCCTGCTCAAACCATATTAAAAGGCTGAACTGATAAAAGAATAAAAACAAATAGTATCCCAATTTTTTTCTGCACTGATTGCTCTGTGCCTCCTGCTCCTCTGATGGACTGTCCCTCCACCAACTATCCTGTGACATCTCCATGAAAAACAGAAACTCCTGACTGTGCTCAGACAGCTGAAAAAAGGGGGAAGCCTTTCTTTTTCAGTAGCAGTGCTCTGCATGACTCCAGCAAATTCCCAATCACCTAAGAGACCAAACCTGCAGATTCCCTTCACACAGGAATCCCATACTCACAAATTTCCAATCACCCAAGAGACCAAACCTGCTGATTCCCAAGAGGCTCCTCACACAGGAATCCCACTGGCTCCTCTGGGATCCATACACACAATGGGGAAAAAAGGCTAAATTTCATTTTATTTCCTAATAACATCTATCCCAACTACCTCTGCATGAAGGACATCCACCTAAACATTTTCCAGTTTCTGGGGCTGGTTCTACCCTTGCACAGTGACAGGATGGGGAAGACCTCAGCACACCAAGTTGTTTCAGGACACCAAACTCACTTGGCAAAAAGTCTACATAAGGCAAGAGACAGTTTGTAAGCACTCAGAAGGGATACCTTGAGCTCAGGCATGTTTATTATAAGCTGCATAGGGAGTTTAACATCTGGGTCCTTTGTATAGTCCATGGGCACAACGTTTGGTGCCATTTCATGGTATCGGCCATGCAACCTGCAAACAAGCAGAAACAAACAGCCAATAACCAATTTAAAATAAACCAATTCCATTCATGCAAGTCATCAGACACAAATTTGTCTTGCAGCTCTAACCATTTTTTTAGTGCACAGGTCTGAGCCCACCAAACTCCCATCTTTTGGAACAAAGAGGCTTTGATGCATCTGCAGCTCAGCTGCTCCCAACTCCCATGTGATCCTGAGGTGTGGTGCTCATCAGGGTCTCCCCACCTGCATCTGGAGAACATCTGGGCCTGCAGCAGTGTCCTAGTTCAGCAAGCTGGGACCAGTTCATCACTGTGTGGGTGTGACCAAAGCTGTGCATTCTACACCATCTATTCCACTTCCCACAAACTGTTAACAATGGACCATTGGCAGCAGCTGCCCAGGACACACCTGACCCCTCAGGCTGGGAGCTGGCTGGGAAAGAAGCCTGGGAGAGAAGCTGGGAGAACTCCCCTCTGGGGAGTCCTTGGCACCTCCACACCCACCTGAGGGCTCATGTCTGCTCATGGGCCAGCAACGATTCCAAAATCCCCCCTGACTCCCAGAGTCAGATCCCCCAGTGTGGAACTCCCTGCCCTGGTGGAGGGACTGGGGGCTCCCACCTGCACCTGAGGGGAGAGAATCTTGGGCTTTGGGGAATTCTGGGACCATTTGTGGGATCCAGAGGAGGAGCAAAACCTGGACAGGAGGAGCCCACCACTCTCGACCAGACTGTGCCATCATCTGCACCAACAGGTTTTTCCCTTCCTTTTACTTTGGACTCGGGGGAACCACGTGGGGCTCAGCACAGGGGCCACCAAACCCCATTGTGTTTGTGCCCCAGGGGGCTGGGTTATACTTCTGGGTTTTGTGGGTTAAACCCAATTTCTCTTTGTGCCATTGCATTTATTGTAAAATTGTTACTGAATTGTAACTCTGACTTACAATCGCTCTTGTGTTGGGTTTGTTTCTCCTGCTGGTTTACCTTTAAACCAGTACAAGCAGGTAGCAACCCTCAGTGTACACAGGAGTACAGACTGAGCTGCACTGTGCAAGGAGATGTTGTTTACCAGCTCAGAGGATTTCAAAGCCCCACAACATCCAACTGTGATGCTGCAGACAGCAGATTCCTCAAAGACTCCCTTGTGAACTCAACCAGCCCTTTCCCTCTCTTTGCCTCACTAACACCACAGGTTCAGTGTTACACTGGCTGGCACCTGCACACAGACCATTTCCACTTCATTCTGGCTCACAGAGTTTTGTTGTACTCTTGACACAGCTTATTCATAAGCCAGTAGAGTTTAAAGGCAATAAACAAATGTTTTTACAGAGAGATGCAAGTCCAACACTCACAAATCTAGTTCTGCTCTCCAGGTTTGCTTCCTGTGCAACAGAATTCAGTTTAGTTTTCTAAGAGAGTTGGGAAACATTCAAAGGTCATGAAATACCAGCGTTTCTAATGTTTAGAAGCTGACTACCAGTAAATTATAAAACTGTCTCAGTCTTATGCCCAACCTGGGCAAAGACTGCACAGATGCTTCTATAACATCACTGCAAATTGTTAACTGAACTAACTTAAAATTGTTTATCCCACCCTTTATTTGCTGTCTCCAAACATTCCAGTGAATGAGTGCAAAAGCAGAGCCTGAAAGGCAAGAGGAAACAGCCCTATGGAAAGAAACCCCCAAATTAAGCAGGATGTAAATTTTAAAACTACCTTGGCACATTTATTCTTCCTGGGATTCTCACTCAAACTAGGAATGAAAACATTTCCAGTGCAATGGGTATTCTATTCAAACTCACCAATGGATCTCAAATGTTGAGTTCTCAAACTGCAGACAGAAACTGTCTGGGAAGTAAAACATTACCTGGCTGGAAGCAAATCACATGTTGGATTAAATTCTGCTGGTTTTCTGATTTTGCTGATTCTGGTAATATCTTATTCTAGTGGACAAGTATGTGGAATCCAAGACTGTCAAATAACAGAGGCAGAAGGATGGGGAGGGAACACCTGAGTCGTAGTGCAGGAGGGTTACTCAGAGATCAGTGTACTCAGCATGAATCTGTCAGTCCTCTGTCCAGTGCCACAAGTGGAAAAAGAAGAGTGAAGCTCAGGCAGTTGCTGTTCACAGAAAACATCAGGTTCTGTAAAATGTAATTATCTTATGGGGAAGTTTAGTCTGACTCTGAATTCACAAAGTGCTCAGGGCAGAATGTGGTCACTTTGTCATGTCTCGTGCCAACATGGAGTATTCTGGTCTCTCCTTAGGCCACAAGTCTTCTTGTATGTATTAAAAAGCTGCATTTTGGGACTTATTTTCCTTTTAGCAAAAATTCCTGCCTGCTCACCAGGTCTGCCCAAAAAGACCAATAGAGATGCCCTTTTTTAAACAGCAGAACAACAGAGCAGTTCCACACCAGGAGTGCCTCACCAGCCTCCATCCCTCCATTCCTGGTGCAGCAGCCTCTCACTCAGCCCCACTCCAACCAAACAGATTCCTCAGGGGTATTAAAACAATCTCTTTTCTAATGGTTGCAATGTGCCACACAGAGAACACACAAAATGCAACACAGGACCATGTTTTGTGGGACCCTTGGGAAGCTGATCCCTTCCCATGGCACAGCAATATTTGTGCCACACCAGAAATGAGAGCTTCCCTGATCTCAGCACTGCTGCCCCTGGCATTTCATAAAACCCCTGGAATTCACGATGCAACAGCCATTTCCCTCTCCAGCAACTCCGTCGTAAACAACAGCTACAAAGACGTCTCTAAACACAGCAGAAAAACCAGCTTAAAAGCACTTAAAAGGAAGCAAATCTTTCAAATAAAATATTCACCTAAGGATTATCTTGGTTTAAAAAAGGTAGAATAGTAACACAGTGTTCTAGTCTTCAAGAAAACATAACTTATTTTGGAATAGCTAGAACAGTAAAACTGTGTTCTAGTCTTCAAGAAAACAAAGGATCACTGTGGGCAGCACTTCCAAAGACAGGACATGACAATCTCTACTTGGTTTAACTGCCAGGATTGACTTTTCTCTGCTTCTCCCACTATTAGACTCGCATGTCTTTGCTCTGTCTCCCCCAACAGGGCTGTGAATCCACATACCAAGCTGGGCATCTTCAGGCAGTTCTCTTTTGGAAGACAGGGCAGGGACTGGAATAAAGGGATCTGTGTTTCCCACTTTACAAAGCTTGTTATATTAATCTAAAATGCAAGATATGGAATTTCTCCATTTGTCAGTAAAGGACTCTTAAACCTCATAATTATGTATATAAAAAAGTGATGCACTTTCTACTTGCAAGAAACATATGACAAATCAGAAACTGTGGAAAAGTGTTAGTGAAACACAAGCATATCACGAAAATAGACAAACATCTCTCTATAGTACCAAAATAAACAGCCCCAAAAATGTGAGCTGAAAGTTGCTTTAGTGCTGGGAGTAACACAGTGCTACACAGAGGCTGAACACTCAGATGGCAAATAAAAAGTCCTTATTAGAGACACACAGGAAAGCACTTCACTGTCACCACTGTGACTCTCAGTGATCTGGAACTCAGGATTGTTTGGATGGAAATACTGAGGCTTCATATGATGCTCACCCAGTGTAGGGCGATAGCTCCGATATGAGTTGAGGGAAATGCCTCAACCCCCTGGAGGGATGCTGGCAGGGCAAAGAGACTCCAGTGTCTCCCTGAAAGTGCTCATTGCTGGGGTTACTGAGGAATGGAGTGTTATGGAAATGACATGGCCTTTCTTTGCTGCACTCTGTGGCACCCTGCAGAGACCCAAGGAGCCACCCCTCAGGCATCTGTCTATCACCCCCAAAATATTGACTATAGTCACTCAACCTACCTAAGGGAAAAAAGGGTATAAAAAGAGATTGGACATGAGCAAAAACGGGGGAGAAATCATCATCATCTCTGCAGGGGTAGCTGAGAGCAGCTGCCCTGCCTCCTCCCACCTCTTCAGACAATGTAGGGGTGAGAAATCATGTGCTCTCTATACTTTATATTTTATATCTTATATTTTACTCTTTTACATGCTTCTACTTCTACTTTACGTCTACTTTGATCCTTACTCTATAAGCACCTTATTTGCTAACCATGTTTTGCTACTTTAATACTAATAACAATAACTTGCTTTACACTTTGCAACTTATTAGGTATTACTTTATATTAGTTGTGTTCCTTTGCAGTGTGCAGTTCCTTTTCAACATGTGTGTTGATGAGAAGCAGCTTTGTTCTTTCCTTTTGCTTTGTGTTACAGAGAAGGTGGTGTGCAAGTCATTTTGTTGCCCTGTGTTACTGAGGGGGGCGGGTCTAGATTTGTGGTTTGGGTAGTTGTGTTTCTGGTTGGTAGTTTTCTGTTGTTAGTTTCTGTTTGTCATGGGAGTGGAATGCACTGCTGTATTGAAACTTGAGTTTGGAGTGTTTGTAGAATGTGTTTTGTGTGCTGGTTTCTTTTGGGATTTTTGTCATCAATTAAATACAATCCTGCAGCCAAACATTATCACCAGCAATGCAAAACCCACAAGAACTGTCACATACTTGTGTCAATAAATGTTATTTCAGAAGCTGTTGTGGAGAAAGTTCTTTTCTTGCTTAAGTGTGGTTTCATAGCAGAGGTCAGAAACCCTTCCAACCTGTGTGCTGTCCATAGGTTGATAGGCAGTGTTGGGTCCAAAGACTCTGATTTTCTGGAGACACTTACAGCTTTTAAGCTCATATTAATACAGGTGGGACTAGAAATCTTTGCATTTCTGCCCCTCTCCCTTTCACGTGACACCCAGTCAAGGGGGAAATCTGGAAACAATACTTACAGAGCACACAATATCATCCTAACCCCAAATGCAGCCCTGGAAGGCACATGTGGGTCGTGGTGCCCACATGCCATTTGCTGGAGAGCAACAATCTTGTTGGGGCTTAGAGGGAGAGAGACCAAAGTTGGCACATGCAAAGCTCTGCCCAGCTGCTTCCTGACACTCCTTTTCCCAGGACAGAGGTTTGTCCCTTTATAACAGGCAATACCAGTGCAAAGGAAACCTGTCATTTCCTGCTGACAGTTCTGTGGACCCTCTTGTCCACAGAAATCACAACCATCAATTCACCCACCTCTTCAGCAGCTTAAAGGAGGATCTGTTTTTTCAGTTCTAGACTCTGCTGGAATTAGCAGCTGCTGGACACAGACATGTGCAAGCAATCAGCAGCTGCTCTGACATCCTAGTTTCCTCCCAGTTAACTCTTCCATTAATTCACCAAATGGGTCAGAGATCTGCAGCTTTCCACCTGAGTGGATTCCACACTAAAGCATCCAAATGAGTCTGTAGGAAGTGGCTGTGATCTGACTCCTGCAAACTAAATTGCAGCAATAAAATAGTCTTCCATATGCTTTTAGCTGAAAAGGATCCTGCAGCTCTCTTGGTAACAGCCCTATCAGGGCATGGCCAGTTGACACCACAGTGGAAAGGGCCATAAGGTTCCTTCAGCTTGGGTTCCAAACCCAACACAGTGTGTTGCACTTGCTCCATTTCCCTTTATAATCAAACATAAAAACAACCAACCTCCCTCTCTGATCAACCAAGCGAAAGCAAAAACCAGGGACACCTTTTCCCACTGGAAGGTCTTTATGCTGGAAGGTTCTTCAGGGACTCAATGCACTGCTTTGTGACAAACTGGATTCCCAGTGTAACAAAATGCTGCGGTTTGTAGTAAACAGGTTTTAAAAATAGCAGAGAAAATTCCTCAGCCTCTTAAAGTGATTCCAAGAAGGCCCTTTTGAAGGAGTCCCAACAACACTGCTGTTTTTCTTTTCCACCAGGTGAGCACTCCCTTTTTGGCAGGAAACCTGCATTTCTGATCCCATATGCTGTAACACAAGGGAAAGTTCAGCAGACAGCAGGGTTATTTAAACCCATAACCCTCTGCCTTTCTGCAGTCCATGCCCCCAGCCTGGGCTGCTGAACACTGGGACAAACCCCTGGGTCAGCCCCACTGTGCCTTTCGCAAATGCTGCTCCCATTACTGACCATTCTGACATATCTCTCAAAGCCATTAATGATGAACTGCAAACAGAAAAGAAAAAAATCTCTGCTGAAGGCTCTGATATTCCTGCTGACCTTGCAGAGGCTGAAGGCTCTCAGGCAGTCTGGACAGAGCAGAGCAGTTGTGCTCTGGAGAGGAAAGACTTTTTGTGCTGCCGCTCAGTGTGCCCCTCTCAAGCAGCACATCTGCAAATACCCGAAAGCTGCTTTAGTTGTCTATTCCACCCCCAGAAACCTTTGTGTCTCCTCAGGGAAGCACTGAAAGGTTTTCCAGTGCTGTCTGAATACATGCAGGCTTGGAAAGGTGCCTTTGCCATACACCATCATGTACACTCAGAAGCCAAGACCTGCAACCAGTCTCATTGTCTTTCAGTGGTGATGGGTACAGATTCTTCCTAGAAGATGGCTCTAGAAGATTCTTCCTGAGCCATTGTCCTAGTTCAGCAGCTGGGGCCAGTTTATCACTGTGTGGGTGTGACCAAAGCTGTGCATTCTACACCATGGATGCCATTTCCCACGAACTGTTAACAATGGACCATTGGCAGCAGCTGCCCAGGGCACACCTGACCCCTCAGGCTGGGAGCTGGCTGGGAGAACTCCCCTCTGGGGAGTCCTTGGCACCCCCACACCCACCTGAGGGGTCATGTCTGCTCATGGGCCAGCAACGATTCCAAATTCCCTCCTGACTCCCAGAGTCAGATCCCCCAGTGTGGAACTCCCTGCCCTGGGGGAGGGACTGGGGGCTCCCACCTGCACCTGAGGGGAGAGAATCTTGGGCTTTGGGGACTTGGGGAACCACTCATTGGATCCAGAGGAGGAGCAGAACCTCAGCAGGAGGAGTCCACCACTTTCCACCAGACTGTGACATCATCTGCACCAACAGGTTTTTCCCTTCTTTTTACTTTGGACTCGGGGGAACCACGTGGGGCTCAGTACAGGGGCCACCAAACCCCATTGTGTTTGTGCCCCAGGGGGCTGGGTTATACTTCTGGGTTTTGTGGGTTAAACCAAATATCTCTTTGTGCCATTGCATTTATTGTAATATTGTTATTGAATTGTAACTCTGACTTCTAATCTCTTTTATGTTGGGTTTGTTTCTCCTGCTGGTTTACCTTTAAACCAGCACAGACATGCAGAAACTTTTTCCCATTCCTGGATAGGCCTCTTTGTCACCAGGATGCCTCATTTAGTCTGCCTGGAAGAAGGAGAGGAAAAATTGCAGTGCCTTCCCTGCCACAAAGAAGAGTGAGAGAGAATGCAGTTATAAACTTAATGGCAAAATTAATTTACTGATGATGCTCTGTCCCCACAGGTGCTGGTATGTGCTTAAGCTTCACGTACTACACTCAAGGATGAAGGCTGTGATTGTGAAATCCAGTCTAAACACAGACTGGTGATCTGCCCTTGCAGAAATTCTAAGCCCACCACCCACCAACGTCCTTGCATAAGCACCAACACTTAAAAACCTGCAGTGAGGTTCAGGGAACTGATGTGGCTAAAAATGCAGAAGTTTTCAGTCAGCAACTTGAGGTAACTGAAACAGTTGTGTTATGGGTTTAGCCAAGTTGGCCAAGAAGTTAGGCTTTAAAGTTCAGACCAGGCCTGAAATTGTCAGCTGACTTGAGCTGGCCTGAGCTAGCTCACAGCTGACTTCTTCTAGCCAATAATATTGCATTCCATACCATACTACATCATCTCAAAGAGTGTGAAATCCAGTGTGTGGGAGCGGCTTAGTTAGTTCCACTATGGCTGGAGTACAGAGAAGACTGCTGCAGTTCTTCTCCTCTGTTAGGCCCTGCTCCTGCTGCCACTACATCGTATTTTGTTTGAATTCAGGGAAGGAGAAATATTTTGTTGTTATACTTTCTCCTTCTTGCAGGGTGTCTTTTAGAGTACTTATAGATTTAGAGTAATACACTTTGTATTAACTGGGGAGTGGGAAGTTATTTCTTGTTATACTATACATAACTTGTGTAAGTGTGTGTTATATTGTAGTTTTCTCTTAATTTTCTCTTTTCTGTATAAATACATGTAGTTAGTTTCAGCATAAGCCTGCTTTGAGGGGTTTTCTTTCCTCTCCCTCTTCTTTTTCCCTTGGCTGGTTGGGGGGAAGAGGAACCCTTTCTCTCTGTCTTGGACAGTTGGCGTTTTGCCAGCTCAACCCAAGACAAGTTGCAACAGCAATGCAAGAAAAGGGTGGGTTAACTTTTCTATTAAATTAATCAATTAAGCAAGGGCAGAACAAGACTTGCCCCTGCAAACAGTAGTTTTAAAATCAACTCAGCTGCCCATCAACCAGTGAAACCCAAAAAAGTTGTGTTTAGAAAAGACCCCATAACACAGTGTTTCCCCCCACAGCCTCCTTGTGGGGGGACTTTCCAACTTTCCTTTGCCACTTGAGATATTTCATATGGCAAAATGGTGTGCCAGAGTCTGTCCCCACTCCTCAAGGGTGCAGCACCCTGGAATCAAAAAGGGTGACCCTTTGTGGGTATTTGCTGGACACAATTTGATGTCTCCAAACTCATAATTGAGCCTCCAGCTACACCTGAGGAGACCTGAAAAAAAGAGATTTCTAAGTTTACATCGTGCAGAGACCACTTTAATTTGCCACTGAGCTTTGAGAGCGAGTCAGGCTCTCACCAAGGTCACCTCAGGTGTGCAAACAGAGCAGCTCTTCCTTGCCTCAATATCCATACATCTCCACCAGGAAATGTGGTGACAATACATTACAGCTGGCTGGGCTGCCTCTGTAACAGGAACTCTGCTCTGAAGGACTGCTGGAAACAAAAGATAAAAGCCTGTAATGGGTCACTGATTAGAAATAAGGAGAGGCTGTAAAGTGGCCTTTAGGAATGAACAAACATCTCCTCCAGTTCTGGTCCTGCCTTCATAGCAGCAATCACCTGATTTATGCTGTGAGGGGAAAGCATTTTATTCAGCAATATACAGCCTATTTATTCCTAAAGAACAGCAATGCATTCAAAGACTTGAACATTCCAATCAAGACCATCTCAAAGACTACATTTTAGGTTGCTCTGCATGTTCACAGAAAAGAAGCAGCACAATGGCCTAACTGCAGCAATGAAAGGAGGCAGGGAGTGCAGATGGACATCCCACCAGCAGCTAAGAGGATGGAACAGCCTGTGCCAGCAGCAGCACCACCACAGAAGTTTTCAGCTCCACTTTTGGTTTTTCACCACAATCAAAGATCTGGGCTCATGTCCAGATGCCAGAGCTGAACAGAACAGCTGGAGAAGGATTTCCTGAAGCACACAGGCAAGAATTCACCACCTCAGAGACCAGAAGGAGTACCGCCAAGCCTATCCAAAGCCCTGGTGTCCCAGTTCAGCAGGTGGGACTAGTTTATAACTGTGTGGGTGTGACCAAAGCTGTGGATTCTAAACCCTCTCTGCCATTTCCCAGGAACTGTTAACAATGGACCATTGGCAGCAGCTGCCCAGGACACACCTGACCCCTCAGGCTGGGAGCTGGCTGGGAAAGAAGCCTGGGAGAGGAGCTGGGAGAACTCCCCTCTGGGGAGTCCTTGGCACCTCCACACCCACCTGAGGGCTCAGCTCTGCTCATGGGCCAGCAACGATTCCAAAATCCCCCCTGACTCCCAGAGTCAGATCCTCCAGTGTGGAACTCCCTGCCCTGGGGGAGGGACTGGGGGCCCCCACCTGCACCTGAGGGGAGAGAATCTTGGGCTTTGGGGAATTCTGGGACCATTTGTGGGATCCAGAGGAGGAGCAAAACCTGGACAGGAGGAGACCACCACTCTCCACCAGACTGTGCCATCATCTGCACCAACAGGTTTTTCCCTTCCTTTTACTTTGGACTCGGAGGAACCACGTGGGGCTCAGCACAGGGGCCACCAAACCCCACTGTGTTTGCACCCCAGGGGGCTGGGTTCTACTTCTGGGTTTTGTGGGTTAAATCCAATTTCTCTTTGTGCCACTGCATTTATTGTAATATCTTTATTAAACTGTAACTCTTGACTTACAGTCTCTTTTTTCTTGGGTTCATTTCTCCTGCTGGTTTACCTTTAAACCAGTACACCTGGCAACAGAGAGGTCTGAGCAATCAGCCCCTCTGAGCCCCTGGAGTCTCTGAGATGACTGTAAGTGAAAGAGGTAGCAGAATCTGAGATGGGATGGCAGAATGCTCTGATGGGAACTCACTGACAGCACATGCTCCTGCAGATGGACAGATGTGGGACTGGTCAGCTGGGAACAGCTCCAGTCAGACCCACAGCCACAGGGGAAAAAAGCTGCCTGAGCTCAAAAAGGAGGTTCTTTAATATGTGGCTGAGAAACTGAGGCAGAGAGGCCTTTGGGGCTGCCAACAACTGATAGGGAAAATACCTTCAGTGTCTCAGATTTATGCCAGACTTACACAAACTGCTTTTGCAGCAACAGTTAAATGGTGCACATGGTAACTGAAATATAAATCTCTGTGCTGCACCAACTCCAGCCTATTAGAGAAAAGGGTCTACTATGTGAAGCTGAAACCAAAATGACAGGAAACTTGAAACCAGGAATTTCAGATAGAAACTGAAACCACAACGCACTAAATTGCCACACTTCCACAAACAGATAAAGAACAAAGAACAGTGAGAAACACAAGCAGGAAGAGCTGAAAAGAGAAGGAATTCTGTTATGGATATGCTTTGTCCCTTTTATGCTTTTCAGTTGAAGTTATTTTCATTACAGCAATAAAATACAGTAACTGGATGCAGAAATCAGACTTATAAAAAGGCAGCACAATAGGATAAGAAAAGGGGGATAGTTGAGCTTTCTGACAGTTTTTAGTTATCAGCGAGTTTTTAGTTAACATGTCAAGTGTTGATTCATCTCTGCAATGCAAAATGAAGCAGCACAAATTAATTCAAGAGAATATTGCATAAATATCCTCCCAAATCTTCTTCAGTAAAATCAAAAAGAAATTATGAGAAATATTTTAACAGATAATTTACAGTAATTCATTTATGCTAAAAGATCTAGTCATCATCCAGAAAGGCTTTGACTTTCAAAACATGCACTCTGCTGTTCCGAGAACTACATGATGTGCAATAAGAATAGATCAAAGCAGTTTATGATGGTTTTTTTTTTTAATCACCACTCAAATCCCTGCTCACAGGAGCATCATCCTTCTGCTGGTGACACCAAGAAGCACAGAATGACTGAGGTTGTGAGGAAGCTCTGGAGATCCTGTGGTCCACCCTGTGCCCAGCAGAGGCACCCACAGGAGACTTTGTTTGAAGGAGAATTCATTAATTTTCAAGTTTTCCTGAAGTTCTTTCTTCTCCATCTAATGTTTTCACATTTAACCCACAGATACTTATTTTCTAAAGCTCTCTGAAGGATGTCATCTTGCTTCTTCCCATCTCATAACCTGCTACTAACCTCAGTGCTCTCCTCCTGCAAGCTCTCAAATCTTTGTCCTCATGGCTTTGGAGCATCTCCAAGAATGGATATTCCTCCCCGCCCCCCACCCCACCCCCACCCCCCCTCCTTCCCTGGGTAGCCTGTTCCAGTGCCTGGTCACCCTCACAGGAAGGAAGAACCAACCAGCAAGCTGACCAAAATACTATAAAGGAAGGGTTTATGGCACAGACATGCAGGAACTGTCTAGAAGCCGTTTTTTTTCATTCACAGATGATACAGAAAGATTATTAACACCTGTCCTAGTTCAGCAGCTGGGACCAGTTTATCACTGTGTGGGTGTGACCAAAGCTGTGCATTCTACACCCTCTTACCATTTCCCACAAACTGTTAACAATGGACCATTGGCAGCAGCTGCCCAGGACACACCTGACCCCTCAGCATGCAAGCTGGGTGGGAAAGAAGCCTGGGAGAGGAGCTGGGAGAACTCCCCTCCAGGGAGTCCTTGGCACCTCCACACCCACCTGAGGGCTCAGCTCTGCTCATGGGCCAGCAACGATTCCAAAATCCCCCCCTGACTCCCAGAGTCAGATCCCCCAGTGTGGAACTCCCTGCCCTGGGGGAGGGACTGGGGGCTCCCACCTGCACCTGAGGGGAGAGAATCTTGGGCTTTGGGGACTTGGGGAACCACTCAGTGGATCCAGAAGAGGAGCAGAACCTGGACAGGAGGAGCCCACCACTCTCCACCAGACTGTGACATCATCCTCACCAACAGGTTTTTCCCTTCCTTTTACTTTGGACTTGAGGGAACCACGTGGGGCTCAGCACAGGGGCCACCAAACCCCACTGTGTTTGTGCCCCAGGGGGCTGGGTTCTACTTCTGGGTTTTGTGGGTTAAACCAATTTCTCTTTGTGCCATTGCATTTATTATAATATTTTTATTAACTTGTAACTCTGACTTCTAATCTCTTTTGTGTTGGGTTTGTTTCTCCTGCCAGTTTACCTTTAAACCAGCACAACAACAAAAACAGTAACATAATTAACAAGAAGATCAATAGCAGCTTCAGGATGTTCTTCCCCTATGTAGTTTCTTGCCTAAGTTCAGGAACATTCCCAGGAGTACAGAGTTCCCTCAAACTACATTCTTTTTCCAACAGTTGAAACAGCTTTTTCCAATATTTTTTTCCCCCAGAGCTGACAAGATGGGAATTTCCCCTTTCTGCATATAACCCCCAAACTCTTGGAAAGAAAACCAGGAGCTGTGTCCCAATTCCTCCCTTCATCTACACAGGAACTTTCTCCACAGAGAGCTTCTCCAGCCGTTTGCTCCCTTAAAAGGAAGACTTTCCAGACACTTGGAGGAATCCACTACCAACTCTCAGGCAGGTTTCAGATTTAAAATGCAGCACAGAGCTGGACTGGCTCCAAGGTCTGCTCTGCACCTCACCTTTCACCCCTCCAAACCATGCCTGGAAACAGAGAACGAAACAGAGGGGTTAATTTTCTTCTCCAGAAAGGTTCCAAGGTTTGCTGACTGGTGCCCAGTTAGTGCCATGTTCCCCTGGCAGCTGTCCAGCTTGGTTAAGCCTATCTCAAGTGACATAACTTTAATGGAGAAGTTTTGTGCTTTTTGCCTGGGACAGACCCCCCAGAGCACCTGCCTTTGAGTGCCCAAGGACTTGCCAAGTTGTACTTGTCTGCAGGGAGGAGCAGAAACAGCTGGGCTGGCCAGCACAGAACCATCTTGGCTGCTGCAAAATCAGATTTACAAAGCTGAGGGGGAGAAAAACTGCCTTTCAAGACAGAACTCAACCATCTATCCCCATTTACAGCAGCCAGAGAGGCACATGACACAGTGAGATTCATTGCTGGGAATAAAGTGCTTTCCCAACCTTCCCTCACATGTCATTTTTCCTTCCTCTTTGTGCTTCTCTCTATGGGATGTTTTCCAGCACAACAAATCCTTTTTCAGTGGTGATGCCCAAAACTGGGCACTCTCCTCCTACTGATTCAGGGACCCCTCAAGAAAAAGGATTTTATCCCTTCTCCATAAAATCATATAGTCTTTACAAATTTTCAATCAGACCTGTACTAACTTTGTATTTTATATTAATTTTTGATTTTAGCTTGTACCTTAGTTTGTCAGTGATCTTTCCCATGCAGAGCTTTAGACAAAGAGGAATTTAGCCCTGTAACTGTAAGATGAACTTTAAGAAATAAACCAAAACCTTGTTTAGATTTGAAGCGCAATTGTAAGAAATAAATCAGCAAACCTGTCTAGTTGAGGCTTGAAGCTGTAACATTGTTTAGTTAGAAGGAAATACAGAGCTGCAGAGACAAGAGCAGCCCATTAGAGCTGTTAGGAGACACCCAAAATATCCTGCTTAACTCTGGGGAGGGGTTTTCAGTTGTAACTCAGGATATAAACCTGGAAACACAAAAGTTTCGTTGAACATGTCGTTGGTGGAATTATCCCCCATGTTCCCAGTGCTAAATAAAAGGAAGAATTTAGTTCTATTCTATTGAATTTGATTGTTTCTTAACTCATTACTGAGGTCCCAATGCAGCTGACTTGGACTGGAAGTCTCACATTTTATAAACAATGCTGAGGCTAAATCATCATGGAAAGACATTTTCCTTTCTTGCAAGAGCACTTGAGGGGATGGTGTGTATTTGTTAGAATTATGCTCCTTTGGCTTAGATCACCAACTCCCTGCCCCATCTTTTTGTTACATTCTGCACCTGCAGATTTGCCTCAGCTCTGAGCACTTGAGAGTGTGAAATTCCTTCTGCTCACTTGGAATCTAATAGTGTCTCTAATATATTGAGCACTGTTGAAAAAGTTCCTCTTGATCTTCACAGTGTCTGCAATTCTCTTTACCTGGGTTTCTTACCAATTTCAGTAATTTTCTGTGCTCAGCAGTGCCTTAAACAAGGGCTGAGTGCACTCCCACCAGTGCAATGTGTAAAACCCCTTAAGAAAACAAAGATATGCTGTACCTGCTTTTTCTCTCTGACTTCCAAGAGCAGCCACTGAAAGGAAGGTTTGCTTTTAACATGTGCACAGTGGCTGTCCCTGAGCATGTGTTGTATTCTGAGCACTTTTAGACTGATTGTCTACCAGTGTTCTCTGCATCCTTCCCCACAGCACAGTTGTGTCCTCGTGGGGTTTCTGCTGATAAATACCCATCAAACACCAGACGTTTCCATTCTCCTCTTCCAACAGGCACACTTGTCTGCTGCAGCCTCACTTACTTTATTCTTTTCCTATTCTGTGTTAATTCCTTCTTCACTTTAAATTCATAAATTCTGCTATTTTCTAATAATTTTCAAATGAGCTGCACTCAGATTACCAACCAAAAGAATGTCCTCAAGCCTCTGAGCACAGCCTGTGTTTTGGTTGACTTAAGCCAGTGCTGACACCAAGGTCCTGCTCACTGAGGTCACTGTGTAGGTCAGTCCAACACCTCCAAATGCTCAACCTTGCTCTCCTCTCCTCTGGCTCTTGTGGCAGCTTTTGCACTCACCTGAGCCCTCAGAGAGCTGCTTCAGCTTATTGAACCAGCAGAAAAGAGATTTACTGCTGCTTGGGTTTTGGATGGACTACTTTCCCTGTAGGGACAGATAAAAACACTTAGCCCATTTCACCTGATTGTAACCTGTGTTGTTTTCCAACAGTTTAAATCAGCCTGAATTGGAGCTGCCACATTAATCCTCTCATCCCAACCCACACAACTGTCCCTCTGCCTCCCTCACAGCCAAGCAGGTGATGGGCAGCCATGCAGGGTTTTTTGGGTGGTGTTCTGGTTGCTCCTTGCTGGATCATCTCACTCTGCTGCAAGAACTTCAGTTCAGCCCCAACAGAGCTGGTCCTGCTCTGGACACCACCATGGGAGCTCCTGCAGTGCACAGATGAACTCCCAGCAGTGCTCAGTTCCCTTTGCACTGAGACAGGGATATGCTAATCCAGCAAGTGCTAATTAACCAAGGGATCACAACCCTGCTAATTAACCAGGGAATCACAGCCCAAGTCCTGCTCAGTACAACTTCACCTCAGACATGTAGAGACACTTCTTGATTCTACTCTATTCCTTAGACAGTAATTTGTATTCAATCTAATCTGACAAGACAAAGGAAGAATTATCCTCATGCTTAAAAGGCACAGAAATGTTCCCTTTGGGCAACACAAACTATTTTGAGTGGTGACCTGTTAAAGGCACTTCCACAGACCAGTGGCAGAGAGTGAAGAGGAGCTTCCAATTCCCCATCTCCATCCCACCCAGAGCCCCCACATCACACCTGCTGACACAGAAAGGCATTCCCTTGTCCTTGAAAAGCAGGAGGATCTCTGCCCAGTTCTGTGCTGCTTCCTTCACCAGCAGGTCCCATGGAGCAGGGACCTCCTGGACCCTGTCACACTTGCCAAGGAGAAAAACATTGCAAATTCTCTGCTTGCAAATATGGTTCCAAACAACCCAGTTTTTAAAGAGGCATATGGAGTGCTCTGTTTGGCTCTGTGGAATTGTCCCAGTTCAGCAGCTGGGACCAGTTTATCACTGTGTGGGTGTGACCAAAGCTGTGCATTCTACACCCTCTTACCATTTCCCACAAACTGTTAACAATGGACCATTGGCAGCAGCTGCCCAGGACACACCTGACCCCTCAGCATGCAAGCTGGGTGGGAAAGAAGCCTGGGAGAGGAGCTGGGAGAACTCCCCTCCGGGGAGTCCTTGGCACCTCCACACCCACCTGAGGGCTCAGCTCTGCTCATGGGCCAGCAACGATTCCAAATTCCCTCCTGACTCCCAGAGTCAGATCCCCCAGTGTGGAACTTTCTGCCCTGGGGGAGGGACTGGGGGCTCCCACCTGCACCTGAGGGGAGAGAATCTTGGGGTTTGGGGACTTGGGGAACCACTCATTGGATCCAGAGGAGGAGCAGAACCTGGACAGGAGGAGACCATCACTCTCCATCAGACTGTGACATCATCCTCACCAACAGGTTTTTCCCTTCCTTTTACTTTGGACTCGAGGGAACCGTGTGGGGGCTCAGTACTGGGGCCACCAAACCCCACTGTGTTTGTGCCCCAGGGGGCTGGTTTCTGCTTCTGGGTATTGTGGGTTAAACCCAATTTCTCTTTGTGCCACTGCATTTATTGTAATATTGTTACTAAATTGTGACTCTGATTTATAATCTCTCTTGTGCTGGCTTCATTTCTCTTGCATGTTTACCTTTAAACTGTGCTGCCACAGTCCTGCAGGACACAGGAGTGGTCCCACTGAAACAAACTGGGAGCTGTTCTTGCCATTCCCCAGGGTCCTGTGTGCAATACAGGCTCAGGGTTTGGACATGGCATACACCAAAAAACAACCCCAAAATGCTGTTATTTAAAAATATTTGCAAACCCAGATAACATATTTTTACTGTCTTCAGTGTCCTGATATCAAACTTCAAGAAAAGTTTTACCTCAGTCTCACAAGTCAAGGAAAACTGAAGAAGGCATGGAAATGTTCTATGACAATTCCATGCAGAAATACCATTACATTTTATATATATAATATATTAAAATATATATATTTATATTATATATAATACTTCATTTCAACCAGTCCTTATCTGCTTGTCAAAGCTGGACCGTGTAAACTCTCTCTCTGCAAGTGTGTTTTACGTACAGCAAACCCCCCCAAAAAGAGAACAGAACTTGCTGACTCCTCATTTCACAGCCAAGTTTTTCAATCCTGTAAATCCCCACCTGTCTGACGTGCACTGAAATTTTATGATTTCATTACTTTGGAGTATCTGCTCTTGGAATCTGCTGTGTATCTGCCAAAGTACACTTTCTGTATTTTCTCAGGATGTTTCAAATTTACAGTTTGAAAATGTTTTCCAGATTAAAAAAAAAGTTTGCTCATTCAGATTGAGCAGTTTCCTAATTACAACCTCATTGGAGATGTTTGGCTTCCTATTCCCTTTCTTTTATCAGCGTTTTACAGTTCTGAGTCCATTCTCCCCCCACCAATGTTATGGTCTTGTCATAAAAATGGTCACGTTTTATCTCATATTCTTTAAATTGGGTCTGCACTGCACATGTTTTATGCTTATTTCTCCATAAATTTTTCTCCAGTTGTATTTGAGGTGTACAAGTACCTGAATCAATCACTTCCCTTCCTGCCGTGGAAATCAATGATCCTTTCAGGTTAATTCAAATAATTCCTGGGGATCCTCCCACAGGAGAAAAAGAAGTGCAGGATGGGACAGTATCACAGTCTACAAACCACTTCACCCACAATTCTCAGTTATTCAAAGCAACAAAGAGAACACGAACTCATGTAATATGTCAAACCCTTAATTCATAATCATTTCCCCTCACAGGAGCACAGTACAAATACAAGTAACTGGCTGTTTATAAAGCTTTAACAAATGAGAGTCTAAATAAAATTTGAGAAAAATAAAGCAATTTTTTGACTGTTTATAAAGCTTTAAATTTGAGTCTGAATAAAATTTTTGAAAAAATAAGCCTTTTTTTGACTGTTTGTAAAGCCTTAACAAATTTGAGTCAAAATAAAATTTTAGAAAAATAAAGCAATTTTTTTCAGTTCATCCAATCCAAACCTATTTCAGCAGTTGTGTATCAGGGAGAAACAGAAGAAAAGGACATGCTGATTTTTAAGACTTAGGGGATGGCTAAAGGCCTCTTTTACTCAGGAAATTAAACCATTTGGGATTTTTTCCCTCTGGCTGTATAATGTACCTGAGATCTGGTGGCTACATAAGCACATCTTTTATTCCATATCCAAATGCTGGAACTACAGATGGCACAGAAATATCAATTTTCAACATTTAAACCACAAAACTTCTGCTATTTTGGGCTCACAGCTGTTTTTGTGACCAAACCCCATTCTTGCCAAATTCAGTGTTCTCAAGCAGAACCAACACCTTTGCAGCCCTGACAGCAGAAGGTGACCATTCATTCTTATTGAAGTTGCATGATTTTTTTAAGCTGCCACAGACACAGAATGACACTTCTTTATGGCTCCTGATTATGGGTCATTCTGAGAGGTTCAGTGTCATCACAATTCGTTGTGGTGGACAAAAAGGGCACAGGTGTGACACACAAGGTAATTCATTATAAAACAGCAAAAAATAGGATGAAGAAGGAAAAAAGGAAGATAGAAGAAAGATCTCTCAAACTACAAGTTACACAATATGTATCCTAAATCCCACCCATGGTCAGTTTTCATAGGTTCAGGGCAGTGTCCATAAACTTTATTACAGCTTCTATTTGGATGTTACTCACTGTCCAGATGTACTTTTGTTTCATGAGAAATCATCTACACACATTCCATTCCCATGCTTGCTTCTTTCAAATCCTCTCTTATCTCACTTTATTTCAGTTATCTTGCCAGTTTTCTCACAGTTTTAATTATCTTTCCCTGTCCCCAGCTGTACAAGGAGGCACCACTCTACTCTAGGCCTGGAGCTGCCTGCAGCCTCAAAACCTTCTTAATTCACAAAACTTTTCTAATCCTCACAGTTCAGAGCTTTGCTAAAGAAGTTCCATCACTGCCATGGCAATTCCCTCCTGAGCCACTCTGAGAACAGCAGGTCTAGAGCCACCCTGCACTAAGCTGTGCTCATCGTTGGACCATTCCCAGCCCTCACTGCACACTCATGTTGAGGGGTTTCTTTCAGAAAACGGGCATTTGAACGATCCAGGCTGCATCAACTCTGTGAGACTGGAGCAGGTATCAGCTGAGATCAACAAGGCCACAGCTGCTGTTGACAAGTAAAGGAGAAGTCACTCCCTAGGAGTTCTCAGTGACTCCCCAGAAGTTTCTCATGAGAACACTTTGACTTTCACACAGCACCCCAGAGGTGTACCTGAAAACATCTAGGATTGAGTTCATCTAACATTGGTCTTGTGAGATACAGATTATAACCAATTAGAGTTTGTACTTTGATGGTGTGAGGTTCAATTTAGCCAATAGAACATAGCCTTAACCCTATATAAACCATGTGCAGTGTGTAATAAAGGGTCTTTCACCATAAACCTCACAGGCTTGTTGCGTGAAGTCCTTTCCCTCCGCAGAAGATTGTTTGCTTTACACACACTCTGACTCAGCCACCCTTCAGCCTTCACACAAAGGTGCTCTAGCCATGTGAGCGGATTTGAAACTGCAACCCCTGTGTAGGAGGGCCCTGGCCCAGGTGCCAGCCTGGCTCAGGGGTGGCACTGCCACGCTGTCCCTGCACAGGGGTCACAGATGTCATGCTCTGCTGAGCAGTGACTGCATCGTTTCTCCATGAGGAATGAAAACAAGGCATGCAGGAAATGATCTGAAATGCCACCTCCACTTCTCCAGGAAAAAATCAAGCACCACAGTAAATGCCACCAGTCCTGCCTTAGCAGAGCCACCGAACATCAGTGTTGCTGAGGTCGGCAGTAACACTTCTCTGACACCATGTCTACTTTGGATGTCAAAGCTGTTCGCAATGCTTATGGAAACAAAGCTTTTCATGCCTGAGAAGCCATGGAAATTTGAGAACCCCAAGCATTGTGCCCAGGTAACTAAGAAGGCCAGTGGCATCCTGGCCTGGATCAGGAACAGTGTGGCTGCAGGACCAGGGCAGTGATCCTTGCCCTGTACTCAGCACTGGTGAGGCCACACCTCGAGTGTGTGTTCAGTTTTGGGCCCCTCAGTTCAGGAAAGATATTGAGGGGCTGGAGCAGGTCCAGAGAAGAGCAACGAAGCTGGAGAAGGGACTGGAGCACAACTCCTGTGGGGAGAGGGTGAGGGAGCTGGAGGTGTTTAGCCTGGAGAGGAGGAGGCTCAGGGGAGATCTCATCACTCTCTACAGCTACTTGAAAGGATGTTGTAGCCAGGTGGGAATTGGTCTCTTCTCTCAGGCAACCAATAGTAGGACAAGAGGGCACAGCTTAAGCTCTGCCAGGGAAGGTTGGACATGAGAAAGAAATTCTTTCCAGAGAGAGTAATCAGGCATTGGAATGGGCTGCCCAGAGAGGGGGTGGATTCTCCATCCCTGGAGGTTCTTAAGATGAGACTGGATGTGGCACTGAGTGCCATGACTTGGTAATGAAAGTGGGGTTGGATCAGGGGTTGGACTTGATGATCTCACATCTCTTCCAAGCCAGCTGATTCTATGATTCTATGCTGATTCTATGATTATGAGTTCCTAAGTCTAGACACATACCCTGGATTGATTCTCCCCCTCCAATGGGGTAAAAATCCTGAGGAAAAACAACAGGACAGGACCTGTGTCATATTTGCACAGATCCTTAACCTGAATAGTTGGAAGATCAAGAACCCATGATAAGAAGTCAGCAAATACATAGGCAGAAATTGCTTCAGTTTGGGTCAATCCATCACTACTAACACCAACCCCAAGGCCCTTCTCTTGCAAACAGTGCCCCCAGTCTTTGTGCCTTTCTGGGGGGGGAAAGTTTGCCCTGAAACTTTCTCAGTGCTCTGCATTTGAAGCTCCACCAGCTTTGCCCTCTCTTCAGCCCATGCCAGAACCTGTCCTGCTGGAAGGATGTGCCCTCATGGACAGAGCTGAGCAGAAAGGCAGCAAACTCCTTCCCTGCCAACTCCCTGGCTCATCCCTAGGAAAGTCTGTGACCTTAATCTGATCACCATCAGTCTCCTTCTAACAATGACAAACTGTATCTTAAGTCACATCTCACACTCCTTCATTCATGCAAAATAACTGAGTTCAGTTGGTTTCCTCACAATAAAAATATTCAGTCCCTTCCACAGGAATCACCAAGGAGGAATTTAATCCAATTTACTTACCGAAGGATTTCCTTCCGAGTGAAGAAAGTGCAATCCTGTTAAAAAACAAAATGTGTCATTGTACTACAGGAATAGTTAAAACAATCACAAATAATTATTTCTCAACCTTTTGGAAGGAAACTCAGATCTGACGGAAAAACATTGAGGATGCCATTTGTGTACAATCTACAAGCAAATGTGCTGTAAAATAACTGAAATATCCCAAGGACAAGCCCACCAGGAAAAAGATATTGTTAATGGGGAACTCCAGGAGAAAAAAACTCAGCTGGTTGAAACACTTTTCTAATGTGGAATGACCAGACCAGAAAATAAATTAAATCCAAAAAGTAAGGGACATCCTAGAAACTATAAGTAACAACTACTCAAAGTAAAATGTCTTCTAAATTGAATTCTAAATCTCCTCTATGGGAGATAACTGGGTTACTAATAAAAGTTAAGTACTTATTTATTAGTTATTGACTCTTTTTGCTGTCAATAACTTTGTGCTGTGTCACTTTGGCAAAGGCTCCAAACTCCATTGTCAGAACATGGATAATTCAAGAGTCCCTGCTCTGACCAACAGGCAAACTACTCAACTCTCCCTGTGCCATCATACAATTTGAAATAACTCACTGAAATGCAACGTGGAGCTCATTGGACATGAAAGCAGAGATTGCAAGCATTTACTTGAACTCTAAATGGTGTGGGGAGACTGGATTGACACTGGTTTAATTTACTTTATGGACATCTGGAAAATTCACAGACTGCACCAAAGACCATCCAAGCAGTGGAAGAGTTTGCATTTCATGCATTTCTAAACCGGTCACAAAACGAGTTACAGTTTTAGGCGATGGGAGGGAACATAATAATGAGTCCCATCCCATTAACAGGAATATTCCCTCATCTCCACTGTCTTATCTAACACTTACTTAAGGAATTCTGCCCTGCATCCAAAACTCACAGCACTGCTGGCAATGAAATATTTGATCATCGGTTGACATTGTTCATGAATTCAGAGCATGTGCCATTTCTTGTCCCCCAGAACACAGTTCCTCTTGATTGTCCACCTCAACATGGTTCCTCCTGACTGTCCCCCTCTCCCACGGGCCCATGGCATGTGGCAAGGCATTTGCCCAAGAATCCAGTTCTTAGCAGTTTTCCCCCTTTAATGTCAACCAATTTAGAATAAATCATCTTTTAAAATCAGCTACTGATAACATACAAGTGCTTGATCCCCCAGCTCTGCTCTCCAGCCAACTGGTGGAGAAGGATTTCCTTCCCAAGCTGAGCCATCCTGGCTGAATCCCAGCTTCTCCCAAGGAGGGCACAGCAAGGGCTGCAGCAGCTGAAGAGCCTGTACCTGGTGCCCAGGGCTGTGCCTGCCCTGCCCCCATCAATTATTGACTCTGCCTGCCTTGCCTCAGATCCAGTGGCAGGAGAGCAGCTCTTCCCTCGTGGATTGGGTGGCAGAATCCTGGATTGGGTGGCAGAATCCTGTTACAAGGCACAGGAGAAGTACCTTGGGAGCTCTGACACTGGTGGCACATTGTCTGCCACTGCACCAGGGGAAATCGGAGCCTGTTGCTTAAGAACTCCTTAATTCCAGCATAATCAACACTCAAACTGCCACTTAAGGCTGATTCACCGCCTAAGAAAAGGGAGGTGTCACCTCACAGATAACTGAGATGCCCTCAGCAGAATCAGTCTGTAATTATAGAGGGAACAGCAGCCACTGGTACTTAATCAGAAAGGGAATGGATATGCAAATAGAGACAAAGAGTAAAAGAAAAGTTCCCCTCTACCTTGCAGAAATCACCCAAAAAAGCTATTGGAAGACAAATTCAGAGATCAGATCATAAACCATTGTTGCTGACAGTCCACGTATTTTTTCTGATATTTTATTTTAAGCTGAGTTGCCTCTTGTCATTGTCTACAAACACTCTTTCCTGCCTATTTTTTAACCAAACAACACTTTGGCTACCATAAACTAATCCCACTCATGGCAAACCTTCATAATGGAGGCACTTCCAGTTGGGATCATTTCCTTTTATTGCCTTGGCACACAGTGGTGGAGGGAGATGAAGATAAAAAAAGTTATCTATTGCAGGAAAGGGGTGCAGGACTGATCATTTTTTTTTTCCTTTTTTTTTTTTTTTTTGAAGCACAGCCCTAACTTGGATTAAAATCATGATGGGACAAAGGTCTAAATAACATAATTACATTTCATAGTTGCTGGAACTCCAGCAATTTAATTCCAATTTAATTAAAGAATTTTGGCCAAAGAAACACGGAGGTGAATCATCCAATTTTCTCCTGGCTACTTCATTCATGTAGAAAATACACAAAGATGGACAATAAATAGTAAATTAACATGTTAAATTCACTCCCTCATGAGGAAAGGTGAAGTGGGTCCTGAAAAGTATTTGTCCTTTATGGACGTGATAACTTTGGTGTTCCCTCAACCCAAAGGTATCATGGAACACACCTGCTGCTTTGTGGACTGTCCCTGAGTTTATTATGAACCCAAAAAGCAACCTGTGTGTTCTATTTGGTCACTAAAGCCACCGGGAGTGCTGCTGAAAAAGCACAAACTGAACAAAGAAACAGTACCAGAGTTTTCAAGATTCTTCTCAATTCAACAATTCTGGCAAGAATTGATCCTGAGAACCTTTGCTTTTATTTCTAGTGCTGCACAGTGGCCTGAAAGGCCTTGGCTCACAGCAGGTCCATCATGGGTTTATCTTGTTTAGGGCAGAGGCTTTGCCCTGTCCCAGCCCCTGAGAACATCCTTTTCCAAGACCAACTGCCCCACTCAGGCTGTCCCTGAGCCCTTAATAATCAAGTTAATTAGAAGTCTGACATGGGATCACTGCTGGTTTTTTGAAGGTAAGATACCCCTTAAACAAATCTGCAGTTATCCACTTGGCACCTTATGTCTAGCAAAGACAACAAAATCAGCAAAGAGAAAGTTTCCCATTGATTTCATGAGATCATTTGATTGTAAAATGGAACTTGATACTCAAATTTAGCATTTAGGTGGTTTCACTGCTTCTTGAAACCATCTGCAGAGAGCAGAGGCAGAGGGCTGGTGTTCCTGGCTGGTCCCGGTCCTTTCTGCAGGTCACCAAACATTGATGTAGGGAAAGGTTAACAGTCTCTGCTCTGGAAAATGATTTTTATGAAAGAGTAGAATGCACATGCATTTATTTCCTCTGTCAGATGAAGGTAGGCTTAGGACAGCACAGACTGAAATAGGGTGATCCACTCCCTTTTCCACCAGTCTGTAAGACTTTACTGCAAGTTCCCAGGTCAGTTCTGCTCAATATTGAGTTCTAGAGTGACCTGAGCAAAAAACAGTGAGAGAGAGAGAGAGAACTGTGTGACACCAAACTGTGTGTCAGGTGTCCATGCCCAGAACAACATGGGCTGTGGTTCCACAATCCTGGGGGCAGAATGCCAGTCCTGAGGGCAGCTCATGGATGGCAGCAGAGCCCAGGGAAGGAAAGGTTCTGTCTCCACTGCAGGAAGTGTCTGTGCTTAAAGCAGTTCTAAAAGAAAGCAGTTCTGAAAAAAAGCCATTCCACACACACATGTAAAACACTTCTCTGCAGAAGAACAGCTGGAGACATGAACAACAGAATGAAAGAATAGAAATGCTCAAATACACAAAGCTACTGTGAGACACTTCTCTGGGGACACCCCCTTGTTGCGGGGGAGAAGCTTGAGTGCCCTCATGAGGTTGGGTGCTGTGCTGGCGGTGGTTTTGTGCCACCAGGAGGGTCTCCCATGCCAGACAGGTCTCAGCTGAAGGGTCAGACAAAGTGTGTCCACGGGCAGGATGGGCTCGCCAGCCCTCTGGCAACCATCCTAGGAGAAGGACAACTCCAACCCCAAACCCGGGCAGATGGAGCTCGCTTAGCCCTGTAAGGCCATCCATCTAAGAGAAGGATACTCTGACCAAACCTACGTCCTGAGGTATTCACTGTCACCGTCCAAGCTCGCTCGGCCCTGGCAGATGAACCTCAGGAGTAAAGGGTGGGGCCAGTTCTGCACACGCTGTGCCTCACCTAAAAAATCCATTGTGCAGACTCGAAGGGTTCACCCACATTGCAAAGCCCTGTAGCGACAGGTGAGGGTCGAAAACGGCAGGTGAGAAAGCGCTGGAAGCCACAGCCCCAACCCTGCATGCAGGTGGGGTAGGACATTGGCCATTGGAGACTGACCCCAGAGATGACAGTCTCTTGAGGCAGCATCCTGAACGACCAAGCAGCCTTTTCTAGGGACAGCACTGCTTGCTCCACACAGAGAGGGGCCTAGCAAAGGTGGCCTAAACAAAGCTCATCTCCACACCCAGTTGGATAACTGCGGCCAACCGGCATCTTCCATGCGATCAAACAAAGACAAGGAGATTTCAAAGGCATACACCTGCCTGCAAAGGTGTGCTCAAACTTACACTCACATGTTGGAACATCAGAACCATGCTTGATACTGGGGATAGTGGACGTCCTGAGCGTCGTTCTGCTCTAATTGCCCACGAACTGTCACGGCTCAACATTGACACTGCTGCTCTCAGTGAAGTTCATCTTCATGAGGAAGGCAGGCTTAAAGAACATGGTGCTGGCTACACACTCTACTGGTCAGGCAAACCCAAAACCAAAAAACACCTTTCAGGAGTTGGTTTCATGATTAAAAACTCCATTGCCTCCAAACTTGAAAATCTGCCGACAGGTCATTCTGATCACCTCATGTCCTTACGCCTCCCTCTACACAACAAGCAACATGTTGTTCTTTTTAGCGTTTATGCCCCAACTCTCCAAGCTGACCCAGCAGAAAAAGACAAATTCTACACTGACCTGCGCCACCTCACCCAAAAGGTTCCTGCAGATGATAAGATCATAATCCTTGGTGACTTCAATGCCAGGGTAGGTAAGAATTCTGAAGCCTGGAAAGGAGTACTGGGCAAGCATGGCGTTGGAAACTGCAATGACAACGGACGCCTCCTGCTCGAGTTTAGTGCAGAACGGCAGCTCACCATCACCAACACTGTCTTTCAACAGAAAGACAGCCTGAAGACAACCTGGATGCATCCTCGTCCAAGCACTGGCACCTCATTGACTATATCTTAGTACAACAGAGAAATGTCAGTGATGTCCGTCATACTCGAGTGATGCCGAGTGCAGAATGTCAAACAGACACCGCCTTGTGTGCTGCAAACTTAACCTCCACCTCAAGCCCAAACCTAAGAGAGGCAGCATTCCAAGGAGGAGGCTCCAAGTCAGCACTCTTCAAACAGCCACAGTGAGAGACAGCTTCCAGGTAAACCTTCAAACTAGACTTAAAGATAATCCCATAGATCCCTCTCCTGAAGCACTTTGGCAACATATTAAAAATTGCATCCTGCAGTCCTCTGAAGAGTCCTTAGGGTTCTCCTCCAAGAAAAACAAAGACTGGTTTGATGAGAACAATCAAGAGATCCAGGAATTGTTGAAGAAGAAGAGAACTGCTCACCAAGCACACCTTGCTCAGCCATCTTGCCATGTCAGAAAAGCTGCCTTTTGTCTTGCATGCAGTGAGCTCCAACAGAAACTTTGAGACATCCAGAACAAATGGTGGCTCAGCCTAGCAGAAAAGACACAACTATGTGCAGATTTGGGTGACCAAAGAGGATTCTATGAGGCCCTGAAAGCAGTGTACAGACCCATACACCAGGTTCAAAGCCCCCTACTCAGTGCAGATGGTCAACTGCTTCTCACAGATAAAACCTCCATCCTGAACCGATGGTCTGAGCACTTTCAGACTCTCTTCAGTGCCAACCGTGTAGTCCAAGGCTCAGCAATTCAGCACATTACACAACAACCGGTGAAACATGAATTGGATGCAGCCCCTACTATGGGAGAGATACTCAAGGCCATACAACAGGTGAAAACTGGCAAGGCAGCTGGGATTGATGGAATTCCACCCAAAATCTGGAAGCATGGAGGTCAAGCACTCCATGCCAAATTCCACGAGCTTGTTGTGTGTTGCTGGGAACAAGGGGAACTACCACCAGATCTCCGTGATGCAGTCATCATCACCCTGTACAAGAAGAAAGGAGAAAAATCAGACTGCTCAAATTACCCAGGTATTACTTTGCTCTCCATTGCTGGTAAAATCCTTGCAAAAATACTTCTGAGCAGATTAGTACCCACTATTGCAGAAGATCTTCTACCTGAAAGCCAGTGTGGTTTCAGAGCCAGTAGGAGCACCACAGACATGGTGTTTGTTCTCAGGCAACTGCAAGAGAAGTGTAGGGAACAGAGCAAAGGTCTCTATGTAACCTTCGATGACCTCACCAAAGCTCTCGACACTGTGAGCAGAAAAGGCCTGTGGCAGATCTTGGAACGTTTAGGATGTCCCCCCAAGTTCCTCAAAATGATCATTCTGCTACATGAGGATCAGCGTGGACAAGTCAGATATGGCGATGCACTCTCTGAGCCCTTTCCAATAACCAATGGTGTGAAACAAGGTTGTGTTCTTGCACCAACTCTATTCACAATCTTCTTCAGCAGGATGCTCCAAAGAGCCACAGCAGACCTCGATGAAGGAAACGGCATCTCCATCCGATATCGTACCGGTGGAAGCCCATTCAGCCTGAGGCGACTGAAGGCCCACACCAAGACTCTGAATCACCTTGTCCGTGAGCTGCTTTTTGCTGACGATGCCGCCCTCATCGCTCACACAGCAGCAGCTCTGCAGCACTTCACATCCTGCTTTGCAGAGGCTGCTGAGCTTTTTGGGCTGGAAGTCAGCCTGAAGAAGACGGAAGTTCTCTACCAACCTGCACCTCAAGAAGGCTTCCATCATCCTCACATCACCATAGGCAATTCAGAGCTTAAGTCAGTCCAGCAGTTCACCTGTCTGGGAAGTATTTCCTCAGACGGTAAGATTGACAAAGAGACAGACAACAGGCTGGCAAAGGCACACAGAGCTTTGGAAAACTCCATAAAAGAGTCTGGTCCAATAAACACCTGAAGAAAAGTACAAAGATCAGTGTCTACATAGCCATTGTTCTGTCTACTCTTTCATAAGGGTCTGAATCCTGGGTCATCTACCGCCACCACCTGCGGCTTCTCGAACGCTTCCATCAGCGCTGCCTCCGTTCAGTCCTAAACATCCACTGGTCTGATTACGTGACCAATGTGTCTGTTCTGAACAGGCAGGGGTCAGCAGTATGGAGGCCATGCTGATGAGAACACAGCTGTGCTGGGCAGGGCACGTCTCCAGGATGGAGGATCACCCACCACCTCCCAAAGATTGTGCTCTGTGGTGAACTCGCCACCGGCTGCCGCAAGAGAGGAGCCCCGAAGAGGAGACACAAGGACTCCCTGAAACAACACCTCAGCCTTGGCCATATTGACTGCCACCAATGGTCCACTCTGGCCTCCATTCAGCACAGTCAGTCAGGAGGAGAAAAGACCCCGCAGACAGAACCGTTCCTTGCCAATGTCACCTAAAGAGACGTTCCGCTGTGCCTTTTGTGACCGGACCTGCCTATCCCGTATTGGCCTTTTTAGCCACCAGCAGCCTGCAGCAAGTGTGGGTAGTGCCCTTCCCAAATCTTCGTTCGCAAAGCCGAGCCGTGATGATGACTGTGAGACAGGAGCTCTTAAACCCATTAAGGGCATATTTCTCCTCCAAGACAATATGTTTTGCCTTTTATATGTGTAGTTTCATAAGGGCAGGTTTACTCTGATTCTGCAACAGCTTTATTGGAAAGTTTTCTAAATAAGAAAAGAATATAAATCAGTCCAAAAAATCACTGTAAATTAAAAAAAACAAACGGCCTCAAACAAAATCCAGTAAACAACAGAGAATGTAAACCACTGACTAACATGAATATTGACAATATCCTGAAGGCAAAATAGATGAGATCCACTGAGCTTTCTGAGTGAGCAGCTTTTAAGAAATGCTAAGTACTGAATGATGCAGCACTTTAAAAGGTAATATTTCAAGTAAATTATTTCAGAGGTTTCATTTTTAAAATCCCAAAGGATGTTTGGTTCTGTGCCAGAGCACAGAGTGTGTGTAAGAGCATTTATCAAAGCACCATCAGAACATCATCCTATGAAGCAATCAAAGCCCTGGCACTGGAGAGAAGCAAAACAACTTCCAGACAAGATCTATTATCAACTCTATTCTGGTAATGTTTTACAAATGCAACACTTCTATTCCTCATGCCACACAACTAAGACTGGTATAGAGTTGTGCAAAGCTGAGTCAACAAGATATTTCTGTATTTTCATCACTGTCAGTGTAACTTTATCACTGTCAGTATAACTGAAGAGTTAACAGAATCAATGAGGTAAAAATGCTCAGAACATCAAGGAAGATTTTAAACAGCTCCCCTTTCCTTGTCATCATATATATTTTACAGCTACAATTATTTTACAGCCAAATTACAATTATTAACCACAATTATAAACTAAACTACAATAATCAACTACAATTATTTTACAGCCAAAACAGCCAAAACAGCCCCTGAGTTTCAGAAGGGAAAAGCTGCAGATCTAAGAACCAGTTTATATATTCACATTGCAACATGGGAGTAACACCAGGCTGAGAAGAAGCAGCTGCCACCCAATGTCATTTTGCTCACTCTATACAAGCACCAAATGGCAACGTGAGAGCACAGTCTGAGTGAAGGACAATTGCACAGAATCCTCCTCCCATTACCTACATTTGCACAGCAACAGCAATACTGAACCAAATGGGAAACACTTTTTCCACAAGATCCTGGAGAACCTGTGAGGAGTACACTGTTTGTGTTCTTGCAAAGGGTTAATTTGCCAAGATCCTGATCAATCAGCTTTTAAATCAAAATGCAGCTTGATGACCCAGTTTCACTTTACAAATGGCATTTCTGGTCAGACTTGTTTCATCTGGTTTTCCACAATTCTCAGGAAATTTTGATAAAACAAAAGTTAACTCTTTCATAGACAAATTCTTGTGTCATTATTTCACAGCACTATAATTTTTTGCAATATTGCCTGTAAAACTACCAGGGCAACCATCAGTTTTGAGCCTGCATTAAATATTGCAGAGGAAATAACATCATTAATGAACAAATACCAATGTAAATGGATTGCAATAAACCCAGCAACACGCCCTACATTATGTACATTCTATCTATTAGAAGGAAAAAAAAAAAGAAGAATCACATTTGTATCCAATTGGAGTAAGCCCAGGAAAGGGAAGGAGCTTGACTGAGCACTGCAGGAGTTTGTTCACAGCCCAAGCAGTTTCTCTGCGTTTCTCACCCAATGTCACTGCTTCTCTGTGAGATATTCAGTGCCTTGAGGCAAAACAGAGGCTCTGCTGCTGCTTTATTGCACACCTGTACTTTCCACTGCTTTAAACTACCTTAAATCCCCTTCATTTTCTTTTCCCAACCTCCAAAATCTGTAGGTATCTTTTAAAGCCTTAATTTGAAAATGTTCTTTCATTGCAATGAAATACATCTTAGAATCATAGAATCATAGAATGGATTGGGTTGGAAAAGACCTCCGAGATCATCAAGTCCAACCCTTGGTCCAACTCCAGTCCCTTTACCAGATCATGGCACTCAGTGCCACGGCCAAGCTCAGCTGAAAAACCTCCAGGGATGGGGAATCCACCCCCTCTCTGGGCAGCCCATTCCAATGCCTGAGCACTCTCTCTGGAAAGAATTTTTTTCTGATATCCAACTTAAATTTCCCCTGGCAGAGTTTGAGACTGTGCCCCCCTGTCCTATTGCTGAGTGCCTATTAATACTTACCTTTTCCCCAGCCAGACCCTGGTTAGATTTTGCATTTTATGTATTACAAAAAAAAAAAACCCAAAACAAACCAAAACCCAGACAACCAAAAAAACCATGAACAAGCAAAACCCCAACCCACAAAAAGGACCAGAACAAGAAACCACCACCAGAAACCCAAAGCAGCCAAGTACTCTGAGGGCAGAAGGATCAGAAATGCCCACTAGAATTCATTTCCTTACTTTTCAAATGAGGTGATTCTCCTTGAGGAAACCAGTGCCAGCAAAACCCTGATTTTCAAAATGTTTCATAAGACAATTTAAAAAGCTGCCAATTAGAACATCATCTTAATAACAGGTGATATGATCTTAATATGATGAGGTGGTAGGAGATTGACAGCTCTCCAGATCTATCTTTATTTGCCTCTCTTTTGAATTAAAACAAAAACAAGCTGTGAGGTTCGATATTATAAAGTTCTATTACGTATCTCTTTTAAAGACAGTTCCAACTGGCTCCCCATCACCAGCCAAAAACCCATTAAAAACACCGAGGTCATCCTGTGAGGCACCAGTTTTACCCTTCTATAATTTAAATGGAAAGGTCTTGCTAAAAAGTGGCTCTAGAGGATGACAGTTCACATGCAGAAAAGTTTATACACAGGCATTTCTTCAAGTTGTAGATAAATGAAATAGGGTTATTTTATTAATATCATATTCCTGAGCTGAGGTTTATGTGTGCTGGCTCTTCAAGCAGCTGATTTTTCTGCAGCTTTATCTTTACGCCCTGAAGCCAAAGCCACATATATGATTTGACCAGACTTAAAGCACATGAACTTCTCACTTTTCCATCTCAAAGCATCTCCTACAGAACAAGCACATAAAACAGGATGCATTTTTTAAAAATTACATTTTTCCTACTGAAGTAGTCTTTTGTGCTATAAAGCTCAAAGCAATTTGTGTTAAAGACAAAAAATGGCAGAAGTTACAACCACATAAGACAATGTCCAGACCTATATTTAAATAAAGACATTTTAAGTCTACCCATGAGGTGAGTGAGGTTTTAAACAGCCTTCCAATAGGAACTGTAGGGAAGTAAAAACAAAACAAAACAAAATAAAATAAAATACATTTTACAAAAAGGATTAAGTTGGCTCTTTGACTTCTAAGACTACGAGCACTGTACCCCTGGGTGCTGTTGTAGGGAGTTCAGCACTAACCCACAGACACACAGATTCACAAGGCATTGCCTGGCTCTCCTCTGGGGGAGAAGTTCTCCACCAGGATGCAGGGGAGAGGCAGGAGCTCAGTGTGGGTGGCTGCAGCCAGCCCAGCATCTCTGGGGTTAAAAGACACAAGAGTTGTGCAAAAGGAATGGATCAGAGGCAAATCCCCATGAAAAGAAGGGATTTATGTGATTGTCCACCTATCATTCCTTCCTGACAAAATCTGCAGGTCAGTGATTGTCCTGGAACTCGTTACCATTTATAACAAGTTATAACCAGTCAAAAATGACCCAGCACTGCACTAATGAACTGAAGTCTGTCTGTGCCAGAGCAATGCCAGTGCCCAGCCCCTGCCAGCCCTGAGAGAGATTACCAGCATCAGGAGAGGCAGGGGCTGCAAAAGCCATTAGGGAGAGGTAATTTCTACATGAAGAGCAGGGAATTAGGGATGACATTTCAGCTCTTGGAAATGTTTATGTCAAGGAGATAACATTAATTACATTTGGACTTCGTTTTGGTACGCTGCCCTTGTGCTCTGTTCTGTGTTCACTTCTATTGTTAGGAGGAAAACAGACACTGGTGCTTTACAGACCTTTGATTTCCCTCTTGCCTGTCCAGCAAGGATGGGAAAAAGCCTATTTGGATCTTGGACTACTAAGTCTAAGACCATTCACTTAGATTAATACATTACAGTGACAGACTGCTGGTGAGGATGAGACATGTGACAAAGTGGAAATTAAAGAAGGTCCATTTCCACATTTCCTACAATGCAAGAAAAAGGCTCCACATTTCCTACACTGACAAGAAAAAGGCTAGGTATTTTTCAGAGCATTTAATTCAGGCCTATTTTCAGCATGGGTAATGGTTCAAAGCATTTCAGCATATCCCTCTAGCCTGACTCTGTGGCTAAGCATTTACACCTCTGAAAAATCCATGTCAGCAGGAACTTGAAATAAAATTAGCAACCAAAATACCAGTTCCTACTTCAAGGGCTTGAATCAGAGATCCTGCAGGTAAATTGTTTTTCTGTTATGACTGGCTCTTTCCCTTGGTTATCACAGGATAAAATCTTGATTTCCTGCACTATTAATTCTGTGATTGTCCCTTCATGCAGTAGCACAGAGCACACAGCCAGCCCTGTCTGCATCCCTTGGAAAGCAAAGCAGTCAGTGCTCCTTCAGCACACTCCTGCTCCATCCAGCACCTCACTGCATCCTCAGAAACTTAGTCAAGGTGCAAATTGTGCAGAGAGCTTCCTGCAATCCACTTCAGCAAGTTTTGCAGTGTGCTGGAGCAGGACTGGAAACCAGGAATTATTTTTTACCCTACTAAAAATTCAGCTGATGCAATGTGAGTAAATAAAGAAGTCCCAAGTTATCCCTGATGTAAAATGCAACACTACTTTTGCTAAGGTAAGAAAGTGCCATCCAGGAGTGGATGCAAGCATAGCAATGCCTGTTCTAGAATTACATTAAGCATATTTCTATGATTTATCCTTAGGAGAAGCAAATTTAGACAAGACCTCCTTTTTTTTTTCCCCTTTCCCCTCTATTGCCATCAAAGGCATCGGGGAGACAAAGAGAGGTTATTGCTACACTTTGTCAAGCTCATCACAATCTTTATCCTGTTTTCTAGTCAAGGCATGGAGGATGTGACTCTTTTCCCTGCATGCAGAGGAGGAAATTAAACTCGGTATATTCCCCAACCCAGCCCTAGGACACTGTTATAGTGGCTGGAAGAACAGTACAACCTGCATGCAGGCTACAAGGGAAGTTTTCAACTGTATTAAGAAAAAAAACACTCCCCAGACCAAACAGAAAACCAAATCACAAGAAAAAAACCCACTCCCCAAACCAAACAGAAACCCAAATCAGAAACACATGACGATTATTCCCTTCCATCCAGCCGGAGATACCTTACCTGGTAGGCATCGAGCTGTTCATCCGTAAATATCGTCTGCTTATTGCCCATGTTCCCCGAGCACCTCTGGCGCTCTGCACAGGCATCCCATGAGCAGCCGCCGGGCTACCCTTTGCCGGAGGCATTTAGAGCTCGGGGGCTCGGGGAGCGGGCACAGAAGCTGCCGGAGCCCACATGGACCTGCCCGTACCCGTGTCCGTGTCCGTGTCCGTGCCCGCCCGGGAGCGAGGGCGAGCGCGGCGAAGCCTTGGCTGGAGCCTGCCAGGGAGGAGAGGGGGTATAATCACAGGCAGGTGTGGGGCACAAACAGCGATGCCAAGCTCCCTGTTCTTGGGTGCTTCTCTAAGAGGCGCACGGAGCCTTCAGAGCGCCGACTCGGCAGCGCTGAGGCAGCGGCAGCGGCTCCGCTCCGGCACCTCGGGAACTGCTCCGGGATTGCAGGAACCTCCTCCCGCACCGCCAGCCTGGGAACAGCTCTGCGGCACCTGGTGGAGCTGGGCAGCGCAGCCGTGTGGCACTGGCACACACAGGGCACAGCTGGGGACGGGAACAGGCACTGGGCACACACAGGGCACAGCTGGGAACTGAAACAGGCACTGGGCACACACAGGGCACAGCTGGGGACGGGAACAGGTACTGGCACACGCAGGGCACAGCTGGGAACTGGAACAGGCACTGGGCACACGCAGGGCACAGCTGGGAACTGGAACAGGCACTGGGCACACGCAGGGCACAGCTGGCAACTGGAACAGGCACTGGGCACACACAGGGCACAGCTGGGAACTGGCACAGACCTGGGCACACACAGGGCACAGGTGGGAATGGGAACAGGCACTGGGCACACACAGGGCAGGGCTGGGGACAGGAACAGGCACTGGGCACACACAGGGCACAGCTGGGGATGGGAACAGGTACTGGCACACACAGGGCACAGCTGGCAACTGGAACAGGCACTGGGCACACACAGGGCACAGCTGGGAACTGGCACAGACCTGGGCACACACGGCACAGGTGGGAATGGGAACAGGCACTGGGCACACACAGGGCAGGGCTGGGAACAGGAACAGGCACTGGGCACACACAGGGCACAGCTGGCAACTGGAACTGGCACTGGGCATACACAGGGCAGAGCTGGGAACTGGCGCAGGGACTGGCAAAGCGCAGTTCCTGCCGATGCCCACCCCGCAGATCCCAGAATCGCCCTGCCAAGGGACACGGGGCAGGAGGGAGGCTCCCAGTGCCAGCAGGTCCTCACAGCATCCCCAGGCGCTCCGCAGGGAATGCCTGTGCCCGCACTGTGGCTGTCGAGGAGGTGAGTTCACCACCACAGGTGCCAACCCCCCCGGTGCCAAGCACTCCTCACAGTAAAACCACTCAGCACTATTAAAGCGGTTTGACAGGTGCCAATCTGCATCCCGAGGCTGGAGCAGCCGCAGGTGGGAAGGGAAAACTCTCCCGCAGCCCAAAGGCAAAGCCCCGAGTGCCAGCAGTGGCTCTGGGGGAGGGTCTGACACCACAGCCCTGGCTCCGGCAAAATGAAATAATAAAGAGCAGCTACAAGAAGCAGACAGGCAAAATTATTAGATTCCAACAAAATTGTATTATCTATCATCTGCAGAAGGGCAAGATCTTATAACAACAGCAGGAAGAAGGCTGAGAAAGGATGGGAACAAGGAAGAAAGACCTGGTGGAACTTCACTTTTTCATTCATGCACATAGAAACAGGAGAGGGTGAAATTCCAACTTTATTTACAGCTCTGCCAATGGTCATTATTTCCTCATCCCATTAGCAAATTTAATTAAAACACTCAGAGAATTAACTTACAGCTTCTAATGATCCTGACCTGATATAACAGGATTGGGTAATAGGAGTTCACTTTACCTTGGCATGTAACAACAAAGAAAAAAGAGTAATACCAAAAATAAATGTATATATAGTAAAAATATCCTATGAAATGTGTTGGATGTGTAGTAAAACCATTCTCCAGAGTGCTGAACTGTTCTAAGAGATGGCTTATTCAAATTATAACATTTAGAAATGCAGGTTTGAGTCGCTGCAAACTGTTCACATATCAGACCCAAGCGGTCTCTGCTTTTCCAACCACTAATGGTTCTCTTTACTCTTCCCCGGAGTACAGTGGCATTGAATCCTCATTATGTTTCTAAAGGTTCTCCACAGGTAAGTCACACTGTTAAAAAATAAATTTGAGATACAGTATTTCTGTTTATTAAAAGTGCTCTTTAACATGATGTTTTTCGTTTTGTTTGCATCAGAAAACAACAACCTATGAGGCCCCTTGAGATTTAGAACTTTCACAGTTCTGAAAGTTCTTACATATCCTTAACTCTGAACAAGCTTAATCTCTGGCTTTAATGGTTACGTGTGTAATTAATTAAACATGTTCCCTATCTCTGATCTGGGGCTACTGAAATGCAAGAGGTGCAGCTGCTCCCAGTCAGACCAGACCAATACTTAGGCAAGTGGTTTGCATGGAACAGCACTCCATTCACAGCCACGTGCTCCAAGCTGCCCATCTATGCAAATCAGATTAAATGCAAATAACCAAATTACCTCTAATGGCATTATACAGAAGTGAATTGACACCAGGGGTAGAGTTGGCTCCGTATCTTGTGATTCTGTATAATTAACAGTGTTCCTGCAGTGAAGACTGACATCCCACTTCATTTTTCACCTGATTTACATTCCTGGCTGCTCAGTCCCACTGGATCCTCGATGACATATCAGATAATATCTATCTTTAGAATCAGAAGAACAGCAGTAAAACAGCACAAGGGTTACAGGGAAAACACCACCCAGGCAAGACTTACTGCTTACAAAGTAAGCCAGAGACAGAGATCCTGAGGTTCACATATTCCTGTTTATTCCTCTGGGCCTGGATTTCTACTCTGCCACTTCCACTTTCTCTTGCATATTAGAAATGCTTTGGGTTTATTCTCTTGTAGAGAAAACACAGGAAAACCAGTATGGCTAAAAGCCTTAATTGCTTTGAAAGAAATACTCAGCTTATCAAGGGAACAACACCCACTGAGTGTATGAACCAAAAACCCTGTTTCTCAAATTCTTTCCATACTCTGAAGAGTACTTTTATTAGTAAATAAAATTAAAATATGCATAATTTTAAAAAGAAGATTCAGATACTGACTGTTGAGGGTTCCACTACACCAGCTCCCTCTTCTCAGCCATGCTACAGTGGTAACTGTATTTCAACACATAATTATCTAGCTGTACTAATTGAGTAAAATTTAAAGACACTGTAATGCCCAAAGTCTTTTTCACTTCTATTTGTTTGTACATGTCAAAGTTCAGATAGTCTTCCAGTTTGCTTTTCTTCACTTCTCTCTGTTCATATTTGCCAAAGATCAGTTGTATTTGCCAGTTGGGTGTTAAGCAATACTTTCTCCCAGCATATTCCTGCAACAAATCAATACTTTTCAATGTGCACACTTTACCATATTTCAGTTTCTTTAAACTCTGCCCAAGCAAGTGCTTTTAAGCTATTAGCAACACATAGTATACATCTTGCAATCAGCTGCAAATTCATTAAGTTCATTAAAAAAAAAGTTCATTAAGGAGGACAGTATATATTGATGCTGTGAATGTCCCCCACAAAGCAGGACTCTGAGCCACATTGGTATAGGATAAGATAAAAAGTCCTTTAATAACAGGAATACACGATGACATGCACGTGCTCCCTGAACACTGGTTTCTATGGTCTTTTATAATATGATCCCTCCAATTATTACTTTACACATTTCTCAGTCCAGACCCAGTTCCACCCCTGTTCCAACCCCCCTGGAACTGAGGCTGGGGTCGGCAAGACCTCCTCTTCATCAGCTCTTCTTCCTCAGGCACACAAAGGGCTTTTGGAGTTCTTCCAGTTCTGACTTCTGGGTCACTCTGACCTGTGTTTATTCTGTGGGTCTTCTGGTATCCTCCAATCTTGTACCTTGAAAAAGAGACTAAACAGCTAGAGAATCTTGCTGCCTGTTCTGGAGCAGGGGTAGAGATAGAAAGACATTAAACTTAAGCCAGAAATAATTAACCTACTAAAAATCTACAGCTACTGTGTTGCTAAAAATCTACAAAATGTGAAAATCAAAAAATCAAAAACCACTTTGGCAACAGTATAAAACAGTCCTGTCATTACACTGCCCCTTATAGCAGAAACTATGGTTACAGGGTCACTGTTCATCTGCTCTGAGAGTTAACTCAGAGAGCAGCAAACATGCCATTAAGCACGTGCAGCACATGTAGTATTTTACAGCACATGTAATATTTTACAGCACATGTAATATTTTATAGCACATGTAATGTTTTACAGCACATGTAGTATTTTACAGCCCATGTAATATTTTACAGCACATGTAATGTTTTACAGCACATGTAATGTTTTACAGCACATGCAGTATTTTACAGCACATGTAATGTTTTACAGCACATGTAATATTTTACAGCACATGTAATGTTTTACAGCACATGTAGTATTTTATAGCACATGTAGTATTTTATAGCACATGTAATGTTTTACAGCCCACGTATTATTTTACAGCCAGGCATCCCCCAAGGTGCCCTCTGACCACAGCCACAGGGCCTTGTTTGACCAGCCACAGTTCAGGAGGGGGGCACAGCAGGCTGGCACTCCTGGGAGCCTCCAGGGCATGTTTTCCTGCTCTGAACTGCTGCCAGCCACAGCTGCTACACAAGGTGACTGCTCTGCTTTGCTACTAGAGATGGAAGTTTAATGAACTCCAGCAGACAGGCCATGCTACCCTGAACTGCCTCTGTAAATGATGCAGAGAGAACGTGGCTGTGGTTTCAGTATCAAAGCTCTTCTTCCTCACCAAAGGAAGATCAGACCGAGCTGTTACGACCAGAGATCACTTTGCCTGTTCAGGAGAGGATCCACAGATTTTTAACAACCAAGTGACATCTACTGCCTTCACGTGCTGGTTTGCTACAACTTTTAACTGGGGAGAAATTCATGCCCCTTACACCAAATATTCCAACAAATTCCCTCCAACACAGGTGCTTCCTTGCAGATTAACTCTTCATAAAGAGTTAGCAAAAAGACCAGTTTGGATGCAGAGGGGTGCCTGTACATTTATTCTGCTGTTCCCTCCTATGGGTTGTTAGGACCCCCTTCTGCAGGTGTAACAGTGGTAACTATTGCAAGGCTTACAAGGGGGAACTTCTCTCCTCCACTGATGTTGTTGGGTCTTTGAGGCTTGTTTTATTTACTGGAAAGCTATTCATGATGCTGTTTGCTTACAAATAAATGAGGAATAATAATATTCACCTACTGCAGGTGCTGTGGAGCCAAAAAATGCTGTGAGTTCCTGAAATAAAGATGCAGAGCTACAAAACATTACCTTTGTAATACACTGCACCAACCATTACAATGTGCCTCTTATTTAATAGTTATGCAAGCTGCAAAAAAAATTAACTGCAAACACACAGTTAGGGAATCCTAAAATAAGTGAAAAATGACAGTTCAATGCTACTGCAGTGGATAAAAACATTGCTTTTCCAGCACATGCTGAATGGGAGGATGCTCAGACCACACTAAATCTGTCTGGCAGTGTCCCTTCATGTGCCTGAGCCCTGTCTGAGGAGTGAATAAACAGCCTGAGAGAGATGCAAAACTCATGGCCCTCAAACTGGTTAAAGTGCCAACTGTCTGACTAAACTGCTTTTGTTCTGAGCAGCAGGAACTTTCTAGCAAGAGTTTTTAATGCCGAAGAAAACAAACAGAAAGGAAAAACTTTGGTGAAAATTTGTTGGTTTTAGGATCCTATCTATCTCACTTTAAAAAGTACACCGGGTTAGAAGATGGAGGTTTCTGACTGCAATTCATTAAGCCTAATTTATCCATAATATCTAGAAATAACCCTTTTTGTAAGATGCTTTACACAAGTCAGTGTCTTGCCTCAGGGACAAAATAACATAAATAAATATTTCCTAAGCAGACTAAATTTAATATAATGAGTTTCCTCATGGGGAGTCTCAGTTTAGTGCTCACTAGGGGGAAGACAGGACTGCTCTCTCTACACAGGCATCATTTTTCTAGGCAAAATATCTATTGGTGGGTTAATTTCTGTGTTTTGTAGCCTTTTTCAGGACAGATCCAAAACAGACACTGTCAATGGCTTATTCCTGTAGCACTACAATGGTAACACCTGTAAGACACACATTGACAGGAGTTGAAAATGTATGTCAACAATTTCTCTCCTCCATTTACACAGTGCAACCCCAGAATGCAGATGTAGATACAGTGAGAAAGACAAGAAAACAACAGAAATATACTGATCAGCATTGCTATGCAAAGTAAAGGTGGCACAACAGAAGAACGAACCAGTATGTGCAAAGTAGAGTCAAGCTTTGAACCAAGAAATAGAATTCAAAGAAACATTTTGAACAGGTAACTGCAGGGCCAATTTGGATTTTAGACACTAAAATTGAAACCCAGCAGTAGTTGCCAGAAGAAAATCAGTATCAAGACAACTCTGCACACTTCAAATTGCAGACACCAGGGTGACAATTCTCAGTTCAAAGCACTATCAAAACCCCGATAAAACAACAACAGAGGGAAAGGTGTAAGTACCTCTGGTGTCCTGTCATGAAAGACATTAAAAAAGAGCAAGTGACTCCAGAAAATGGAGGCTACAAATGCTGTGTATTGTCAAGTATTAATTCATTAATTGATCAAGACAAGAGGAGACCCCAGAAATGAAGGCACATACCAACCTTACAGTGCCCCATTTCGGCAGCTTCGGGTTCTTAGCACGGTGAAATGTGTTTTTAGGGGGGGTTATCTGACATTTTCTTAATAACTCTTTTTACTTTCCGTAAACGACCCAATTCTGGAAGCTGCGATTTTATAAAATCTTCAGAATTGTGGGGCTGCGCGGGGAAGCGATTCGGTTTGTGGCCGCAGAGGAGCCACAGCGGCGGCTCCGCACCCGCCCCGAGCGCTCCCTGCGGGCGGCCCCTCTGCGGAGCGGGGCAGGGACCGGGGGTCGGAGCGGGGGGATCGGAGCGGGGCAGGGACCGGGGGTCGGAGCGGGGGGATCGGAGCGGGACAGGGACCGGGGGTCGGAGCGGGGCAGGGAGCAGGGGTCGGAGCGGAGGGATCGGAGCGGGGCAGGGACCGGGGGTCGGAGCGGGGGGATCGGAGCGGGGCAGGGACCAGGGGTCGGAGCGGGGGGATCGGAGCGGGGCAGGGAGCAGGGGTCGGAGCGGGGGGATCGGACCGAGGGCGGCGGAGGGGCCGCGGGCAGGGCCGGGCACCGGCGCAGGGCCGGGCACGGCGGGCAGGAGCTGAAGGAAGGGCCGCGGTCAGTGCCCATCACCGCGGGCAGGGTCTGAGGGGCCGCGGGCAGGAGCCCATCAGCCGCAGTCGAGACCGATCATCCGCGATCAGGAGCTCCTCGGCCGCGGGCAGGGCCGGTCACCGCGCTCGGGAACTGCAGCGGCCGCAGGGCCGCGCTCAGGCCCGCCCGGCCACGCTCCCCGCAGGCGCTGCCGCAGCCGCATCGCGGCCCCGAGGGCGGAGCGGGCCGGGCCGGGGGCGGGCCGGGCCGTGCCGGGGGCGGGCGGTCCCCGCGCGCCGGTTCCGGTGTGCGGCGGTCGCGGAGCGGAGGCCCCAGAGCGGCGGAGCTGGAGCCGGGCGCGCCATGGCCGCGGCCGCGTGGATGCCCACGGTAGGCGGGGGCGGGCCGGGCGCCGCCTGACCTGCCCTTGGTGGGGCCCGGGGCACGGCCCAAGGTCGTGGGGCCGCCGGGCCCGGCAGCGCGCACGGGGTGCGGGGCCAGGGGGCCGGGCCGGGCTGGGCTGGGCCGGGCCGCGGGTGCCCCTGCCCGGGGCCGCGGGAAGGGCCGGCACCGAGCGGGCACCGAGCGGGCCGGGGCCGCCGCTCCGCCCCGGGGCGGCCTGCGGGGAGGTCGCGCCGTAGAGGTCACGGCGGCGGCGAGCGGGGCGGGAGCCGAGCGGGGATACCGGGCACGGGAGCGGCACTGCCTGTGGAGCACCGGGCACGGCATTGCCCATGGAGCACCGGCACAACCTCGTGGGGCACCGGGAGCGGCACTGCCCATGGAGCACCGGCAGGGCCTGTATCGGTTTCCCTATGGAGCACCGGCCCGGGCCGCGATCCCGCCCGGAGGTGCCCCCGTCCGGAGCCGCTGCTGTTTGCTCGGAGCAAATGCCACTTGTTTGTGCCCTCCGGTGAAGCAGCAGCCCCGTGGGTGAAGCGAGGCGGCCCCAGTGCCTTTGCCTCTGCTAAAATAAGGAGGAGCTGCCCCGAGCCGGGCGCCACACGTGCCGTTAAGGTCGGGCTGGGTCAGGTTCCTCAGCCCCGCTCTGTGTTATCAGTGGTAACTCGGTGTAAGGCACCAGGCCCGTGATCCCTGACAGGACAGACTGTGCGCTTTGCAGGGCTGTTGTGCCACGGAAATCCCGGCTCTAGATGCGGGAACTGTACCAGGACAACACTCCACTGTGTGGTCACCTTCTGGTTTTCCTTTCGTTGCTCCTGCTGCTTCCCCAGCCCCCAGGCTGCTGTAGCAAGCATAGCAATGACCTTGGACATCTCATGTGGGGCTGCAAGTAAAAATAGATCTAGCTTAAATTACTTGTCCCACAGCATTCACTACAATTTACATGAAAACTGTGTTGTTTGTAGTTGTTTCTGTTGGTGCCAACACAGTTTGTCCTTTTGGCCATACCCTGTCCGTGTCAGTGAAGGCGAGAAATACCAAGTGCAAAGGAGAGGAGAGGAATTCCCACTGCCAGGTTGCTCTCCAGTTGCTGCCGGCACATGTGAGCAGGCAGAGCTGAAGGAGGGTCTGCTGCAGCCAGAGCCTTGTGGCCCTTCAGTCACAGAGGCATCAATAGGCCCAGAAGAAGGGTAGGATTGGGAGGCTGAGATTTCTCGGCAGATTGGGAATTTTGGCCACGATGCTCAAGAGCTCGAGCTTAGAGACCATCCCAGTTTTGAAGCTTAATGCCAGCTCAGAACATCCAGGTGTGAGAAAGTGTAGTTTGGCTATGCTGTGGGGGCTCGTTGCTATGGTGAGTTTTGTCTTTAATGTGCATTTCAGTTGTGCTTTTAAACCCATCAGGCCTGCAGAAGGCAGCAGTACAAAACGTACAGCTGCAAAAGGCAGAAGAACAAAATTCCCCACAGTTTGAATGGAAGAAGTGACACAGATGCAAAGTCGTTTTGGAAATAGCACCTCAAATGTGTGAAGATATTCCCACTCAACTGAAGTGTTTCATTTTTCACTTTGCTTTCCACCCCAGTCGTTGGCATATCATCTGTGTAGTTACATCTGCTGCAATTTTGCCTCCAGCGTGTTGTGTGTGAGCCCTCCAGGCGTGGTGTTCCCCTTCCAGGGCACCACGGTCTGTCCTGGGCTCACCCCGTGCTAAGAATACTCTGTGCCCAGAGTGCTGGGCAGCAACTTGGCAAAGGGGGGGGTGCTCCTGTTTCACTTAGATTTTTATACTCCTTTGAGATAGGAGATTTAAAGCAATATATGATTTTACAAATGCAGATTCACTGCAGTAGTGGTAGCTTCTTACAGTCCCATTTGAGCAGTAAAATAGCGTGGGTTTGGTTTGTATTTTTGCAGGTTTCTCGGTTGCTGGGTGCATTCAAAAACCAAAAAAAGGTGACCAGAAGTTTTGGTAATGCTGTGAGTATTAATAGTCCCATTTTTTTCTTTCATGAAGTTTCTCAATAAAGGGGGTTGACAATTTTGTTGTAATTTTTATATTCCCAAAAAATAAGGGTTAAACAAGTGAACATTCATGCTCTTTGTGCCATCCTGTGTTTATGTTGGTGAATCACTGGCAATACGGATTGCCATGTAAGTGATAACACAAGAGGCTCCAGCAAAAGATACAAGTGGCATGAAGAATTTTCACAAAATACAGACATAAGTCTGTATAAGACATAAGTCATAAGTCTGATACAGACATAAAGTCTGTATTTCAGTCTTCTGAAATTCATCTGGAAATAGTCAAATATTGGGCAAAACAGATTGTTGAGAAGCTTCTCCTTTTCTTTCTTTTGCAGACTTCCCTCCAACCACTAGATTTACTTTACTGCTGCTTTTAGAATACCTTGCATCTACAGTTGTGCCTTTTCAAGGTCCTCTCTGAAGTATCTTAGGTGCTGATGGTGTATTTCCCTGTAGCTGTTTTACCCACTTTATGTGTCTGTGTCTGAAGGGCCCATGGGCCTCATTTTTCAGTGAAGGCAGGAGAAGGTCTCAGCACTGCTGCACATACTTTTAAGCAGGATTTAATTTTAAACAGGAACTGTGGCTTCTAGTTGGAAGTTTTGTGCAACAGCTAGAAAAGAAACTGAAGGGTCACTCATATCTCACAGAGTATAAAAAGAATCAGGTGAGGGACCTCTGACTCTGTTTATAACACACTTTAGCTCCGGTGAAGTCCTGCAGTGCTGTGACAAAGCTTTGCTTTTTGTTGTGCACAGTGAATTTCTTTGGCTCAAACAAGTTAAAAAAATCATTATCTGTTGAAATTCTGCGTATTTTTGGTGGAGAAGGATGGAAAAACACCTTGTGAGTTGATTCTATGTGGGGTTTTGCAACTAATGCTGTATCTGAGCTGCCTTTTTGTAGGTAATGAGCCCACACAAAACTGTTGGAACTCTAAAACAAAAAGAGCTGGGGCATGTCCTTAGAATAGTGATTATAACTTATTCTTTTTATCATCAAAGCAGAACACTCTTCCCCTGTTATTTGTTGAGCCTGTGCTATGCAATTTTTGTTACCTGTTTGATGATGGTGAAAGAAACAGGACTAAGAACATTATGATACTGTTAAAAATGGGTCTGAGATTTCTAGGAGGTCACTTGAGAAGTTTCCATTGGCATGGCCTTTTTTTAAGGTGGATGCAGCTTTTCCTACACCTTACTCTTTTGTAGCATGTGTCAGTGTTGCACAGCATGTTGATAATCCTGGAGGCATAACGAGGTATTGTCACCTCTCTGCATTTCCAGAGGAAAGCATGCTGAGAGCATTCATTGCAAGGAGTACTGGGCAGGAACCTGCCTCTCACATTCAACCTCTGTTTTGAAATAGGAATGGATAGTAGGCAAATTTTTAAACAGTTATCTCAAAACATTTTCACACTCCCTTGGAAAGCGAGCAAGCCCTTCTCACTTCAGTCCAGGACTGCTGTTCTCCATAATGAATAGTTGGTAACTGAGAATTTCTTCTGTTTTCTAATAGTTACTGGGTTCCTACAATACATCAAAATGTTTTCTATGTAGAAAACCAGCATTCATTTGTTGTCCTACTGATGTTTCTTTACTTAGGTACAAACAGTAACTTTAATCCCAGGAGATGGCATAGGACCTGAGATTTCTGCTGCTGTCATGAAGATCTTTGATGCTGCTAAAGTAAGTCATATTTGTCTTGCTATAGGCATTGTAAGTTTAACTACAACAACAAATACTAACTAGGCATGTTAAAGCTTTCCCTTTAGCTTCCAGAAGATGAAATCATATTTAAGCTATTAAAACTTCTCGACAACAGAGTTTGAAGCTTCAGTGAATAAAAGACAGGAATATGATACCAGGGCAGGGCTTGAAACTGTGAGATGGCTGAAGAGCAGAGAGTTGAGAGCAAATGCTGTGCTTAATTTTTTGAAATATGAACTCAGTGTATCATATGCAATATCTTGTTGGTGTAATCCTGAGCAACTGATAAGAGGATGTTCTTTCCCTGATTGTGACTTCCAGTGCAGGTGGAAATATGTGTGAAAGGACTGACAGCAGGGATGAGGAGTTCTCAGTGAACTCAGCTTTGCAATCCAAACCATGTCTCTGTATATGACACCTAGGGAGGTGGTGTGGAAATCAAGCTAGTGAGGTGCTGTTCATACTATTTCATTTACTTAATTACCTTTTTTAAAAATTGCTTTAGTTCAAACATCTCATGCTTACTTTCACTCACCAGAGAAAAATTGTTTATGAAGGCCTAGGCAAAATTCCTAATGCACCTTTTTGTGGAAGGAAAGTCAAAACTTGAAGCAAAAGTCATGACATTTAAGTTAACTTGGAGTTTATGTGTTTAGGCTCCTATTCAGTGGGAAGAGAGGAATGTTACAGCTATCCAAGGACCAGGAGGGAAGTGGATGATACCTCCAGAGGCCAAAGAATCCATGGATAAAAACAAAATGGGATTAAAAGGTATTTTAGGGGTTTATACAGAGATCCTAAATACTGTGGGTTTTATCATGAGTCTGATTTAAAGCCAAAGTTCTTCATCTGTAACACAATAAAATGGGTAGTTATTGGGGACAGCCTGTCTTGTTGTCTGTAATCTTGAAACAAGATTTCCCTTCCAAGCCATAATTTTGATAGTTCTCGTAGCTGAAGGTGGGTGTTGCTGCATTCCAACCTTTGGACTTTCTGCAGGAGGCATTTCTAAGATACACAATAGTATGCAATAACTATATTCATAGTGAGTGGTATCTTTACACATGTTTCCAATGAAAACCTTTTGTATAATCTCCTATTCCATGTCAGGATTGTAACTTGGCCTTCAAACAGCTGATCCGTGTCCATGTGCAGCACTTGATAGCACAGAGAGTTCCCGTGGCATTTCAGCTCACGGGTTAAACAGGAACTTTGAGATCCTCTGTCAGAGGACACTTGACCAGGAGCTTCGCCTCAAATCCGGGGACAGGTTTATTCTCTCCTTCATTCTCGTGTGTATTTTTTGTTTCCTTCAGGGCCTTTGAAGACCCCAATTGCTGCGGGGCACCCGTCCATGAACCTGCTGCTGCGGCGCACCTTCGACCTGTACGCCAACGTGCGGCCCTGCGTGTCCATCGAGGGCTACAAGACACCCTACACCGACGTGAACATCGTCACCATCCGCGAGAACACCGAGGGCGAGTACAGCGGCATCGAGCACGTGGTATGGGGCTGGGGGGGCTGTGCTGGGGGGGCTGTGCTGGGGGGGCTGTGCTGGGGGGGCTGTGGGGAGTTGTGCTGGGGGAGCTGTGGGGAGCTGTGCTGGAGGGAGCTGTGCTGGGGGGAGCTGTGCTGGGGGGGCTGGGGGGGCTGTGCTGGGGGGGCTGTGCTGGGGGGAGCTGTGCTGGGGGGAGCTGTGCTGGGGGGAGCTGTGGGGAGCTGTGCTGGGGGGGCTGTGGGGAGCTGTGCTGGGGGGAGCTGTGGGGAGCTGTGGGGAGCTGTGCTGGGGGGGCTGTGGGGAGCTGTGGGGAGCTGTGCTGGGGGGGCTGTGCTGGGGGAGCTGTGCTGGGGGGGCTGTGCTGGGGGAGCTGTGCTGGGGGGAGCTGTGCTGGGGGGAGCTGTGCTGTGGGGGGAGCTGTGCTGGGGGAGCTGTGCTGTGGGGAGCTGTGCTGGGGGGGCTGTGCTGTGGGGAGCTGTGCTGTGGGGAGCTGTGCTGGGGGGAGCTGTGCTGGGGGGAGCTGTGCTGGGGGGGGCTGTGCTGGGGGGAGCTGTGCTGGGGGGGAGCTGTGCTGGGGGGGAGCTGTGCTGGGGGGGCTGTGGGGAGCTGTGCTGGGGGGAGCTGTGCTGGGGGGTCTGTGCTGGGGGGAGCTGTGCTGTGGGGAGCTGTGCTGGGGGGTCTGTGCTGGGGGGAGCTGTGCTGTGGGGAGCTGTGCTGGGGGGGAGCTGTGCTGGGGGGAGCTGTGCTGTGGGGAGCTGTGCTGGGGGGGCTGTGCTGGGGGGGCTGGGGAGCTGTGCTGGGGGGAGCTGTGCTGGGGGGTCTGTGCTGGGGGGAGCTGTGCTGTGGGGAGCTGTGCTGGGGGGAGCTGTGCTGGGGGGAGCTGTGCTGGGGGGTCTGTGCTGGGGGGAGCTGTGCTGTGGGGAGCTGTGCTGTGGGGAGCTGTGCTGGGGGGAGCTGTGCTGGGGGGGCTGTGCTGGGGGGGAGCTGTGCTGGGGGGGAGCTGTGCTGGGGGGAGCTGTGCTGGGGGGTCTGTGCTGGGGGGAGCTGTGCTGGGGGAGCTGTGCTGGGGGGAGCTGTGCTGGGGGAGCTGTGCTGGGGGAGCTGTGCTGGGGGGGAGCTGTGCTGGGGGGAGCTGTGCTGGGGGGTCTGTGCTGGGGGGAGCTGTGCTGGGGGAGCTGTGCTGGGGGGAGCTGTGCTGGGGGAGCTGTGCTGGGGGGTCTGTGCTGGGGGGAGCTGTGCTGGGGGAGCTGTGCTGGGGGAGCTGTGCTGGGGGGAGCTGTGCTGGGGTGGCTGTGCTGGGGGAGCTGTGCTGGGGGGGGGGCTGTGCTGGGGGGGGGGCTGTGCTGGGGGGGGCTGTGCTGGGGGGGGGGCTGTGCTGGGGGGGGACCTGTGCTGGGGGGGGGGCTGTGCTTGGGGGGGAGCTGTGCTGGGGGGGGGCTGTGCTGGGGGGGGGCTGTGCTGGGGGGGGAGCTGTGCTGGGGGGGGAGCTGTGCTGGGGGGGGAGCTGTGCTGGGGGGGCTGTGCTGGGGGGGGACCTGTGCTGGGGCGGGGGGCTGTGCTTGGGGGGGAGCTGTGCTGGGGGGGGGCTGTGCTGGGGGGGGCCTGTGCTGGGGGGGGCCTGTGCTGGGGGGGGAGCTGTGCTGGGGGGAGCTGTACTGGGGGGAGCTGTGCTGTGGGGAGCTGTGCTGGGGGGGGAGCTGTGCTGGGGGGAGCTGTACTGGGGGGGCTGTGGTGTGGGGAGCTGTGCTGGGGGGAGCTGTGCTGGGGGGAGCTGTACTGGGGGGGCTGTGCTGGGGGGGGACCTGTGCTGGGGGGGGACCTGTGCTGGGGGGGGGGCTGTGCTGGGGGGGGGGCTGTGCTGGGGGGGGCCTGTGCTGGGGGGGGAGCTGTGCTGGGGGGGGAGCTGTGCTGGGGGGGGCTGTGCTGGGGGGGGCTGTGCTGGGGGGGGCTGTGCTGGGGGGGCTGTGCCAGGGAGGCCCAGCCCAGGGGGGTCAGTCAAGCACGTGATACGTGCTGCTTAGGGCTCTGGGGCGCTGTGCCGGGATGGGGGCCGGCCCAGGGGTGTCAGCGGGGCCTCTGCTTTGGGAATGCACCGTGGGGTCTGCCTCCCTCAGAGTGCCACTGCTACTCACACCAGGTACATGAGGAGTGAGCTGACACTTTTACTGAGGGTGTGATCTGTCCCCTCCCATGGTTGATACACCATTGACTTGAATAAGCTGACACTTGCACTGAGGGTGTGCTCTGTCCCCCAGATCGTGGATGGGGTTGTGCAGAGCATCAAGCTGATCACAGAGGAGGCCAGCAAGAGGATTGCAGAGTTTGCCTTCGAGTACGCCCGGAACAACCAGAGGAGCCACGTTACTGCTGTGCACAAGGCAAATATTATGTATGTCCACACTTCTCTTTGAGGAGGACAAAAGAACAGTATGCATTTAATTATGAACAACTTCTTAAGTCTTACTCAAATGTATAACTTTTGTTGATCCAACTGGGAGTAAGTAAAATGGGAAAAAATTCAAGCGTCTCCTAAGGAAAATGGGCAATGCTGACCCACTGTTGATAGGGCTGCAGTAATGATGTACTGATGCTCTTAGTAGGAAGTTTGTAGGAATCCTTCCTTGCAAAGCTCTTATTTTAAAAACTTCTAAACAAGGAAAATTAATTTAAAAACTGAGGGTGAAAGTGGCTATTGGCTTTCATGGTTTCCAAGCTGCTTTGTACTGAACTGGGTCATACAATGTGTGATATGACATGACACCACCATCACAAGTTCCCTAAGCCTTTGGTAAAGGAATAGAAATCATTCTGAGAATGAATGTGTCCCTGTTAAACTACTGACACAAAAATGTTTTAGGAGGAAATTTAGAAAGCACAACTTCACTGTAATATGTTTAAAATGTTATTTTTATTTAAGGGATATTTAGTAATTCTAGTATTTTTATAAATCTCTGTTACATGCAGTTTTCTTTAGCTTGAGTACTGCTTCCTTACAATAACTGCAATATTCTCTTGCTTACCTAATTGCAGGAGAATGTCTGATGGGCTTTTCTTGAGAAAATGCAGGGAGGCAGCAGAAAACTGTAAAGACATTAAATTTAATGAAATGTATCTGGATACTGTGTGTCTGAATGTGAGTATTTATATATTTTAATGTTGGTTTTGTTTTTTTTAATTTAAATTCTTAACCCTAATGAAAATATACTTCCTTCTAGATGGTTCAAGATCCATCACAATTTGATGTGCTTGTTATGCCCAACTTGTATGGTGACATCCTCAGGTATGGAGATTCCAAATTAAAGGAACCCAACATGTAAAAAGCTGGTACTTTCCCAACAGTTATGTGCTGGTCACATGGGTCATCTGAGCTGAAAACCTCATAAACCAGACTTCAGGTGGGAGGAAAGGATGGTATTATTACACTTCAGTTATTAATATATTGTTGTGAGGGGCCACGTGTGAGGAATGGGCTTCTTAGTTAAAAGAAAGTTTCTGCTTGTGGAGTCTATGAATATTGTTCAGATGGAGCAGAAGAGGAAATTTCTCCAACTGTCTGGAGAATTTAATGGCTTACTTTGTAGTAAAGAATGCTTGGTTAGAGATGAGAGAAAAACTCTCATCTTAAGCACTAAAATAGATTTTGTAAGGTGACTGGGACCATGATGTGTACGGAGAGCTGGTCACACAGTTCAGTGATTCTGCAGTGTCACTGAGGAACGAAATGTGTGGCCTCTTAATATCCTGCCAGCTCTTGTTTTATGTATTACGTTTGTTACTGACCTTCAAAGTAAATTTCTTGTTTGAGTGACCTCAGTGCTGGAGGCACTTGGTGTCTTGAGGGCAAAACCCACCAGCACATGTTTTCCATTCTGTAAAATGTTTGGGTAGAGTGTAAGTTCCATCAAATACTGTGTGCAAAATGCAGTGTCTTGATCTGACCTTGCAAGTGTATAACATAACATGGCTTCTCCTTCACCTCTAAGGAGGGATTGAGAAAACAGCTTGATTCAGAATTTGTTTACAATTAAGTTCAACAACTATTTACATCTTAGAATCCATCTCCTGGGTTTGTACAGATAATAAATGTAGAGGTAACTTATATATAAGAAGGAATGCTGCTTAAGCTCTTTTAAAATTGGCCTCTCTCTCTGATAAGGCTGTCTGCCCACTCTAAAAAAACCAGATTCCCACTAATGCTTCTTGCTTTAAGAACTGGTAGGGGAGTGCAGAGAGCCCTCCCAGCTGCTCTTGGCTCTTGGTCAAAGAGATCAAATCACAACAGTCCCATCAGCAGTACTATTGCAACTCACTGCACGTGGTTCAGTAGCACCCATTTTAGAGTTCTCATAAAAACTTCAGAAACTCCATAAAAAATTCAGTTCTAAAAAGTTGCAGTAAATCTGAGGCTGTTCTTGAAGAGGGCACTGTCATCACTGGGTCAGGTCTCACCTGCTGCTCTTTTAAAGTGTGGCCATACTGCCAGACAGGTTTCTTGGACTGAACAGCTACAGAAGGAAATCTCTTCTTGAAGCCTTAAATACAGTGAAAAATGCAGACTTTGTCCATGTTTTCCCCAGACTCTGTAGAGCAAAGTGGTTGGTTTTAGATTAAACAGTCTTTTCTTGTAAGGCCATACAGACTTTTCTGCTTGTTAGTCCCTGATGAGCTAATTGTGGAAATGGCAGTTTTAAGAGCCTTGTCCATCAGTGTGCCCAGCTCTGAGGGTGCAGCCTGATGGCTGTGGCACAGCTGGTTTGCCCCTCCCCTCGTTAATTGTGGAGGAACCAAATGCAGTGGCTGATGATCTGCTGCTGCCAGACTTGGGACTCACAGTGAGGAGAGGGGGCAAGTCTGGTGTCGCTTGGAAAATGTCCCTGGAGGTACACACAACACACTACAAAACTCCTGGTAATTCAGCTACCTGAGCAAAATTCTTCCATGTTTTTTAGAAGGACTTTCCATACGAAAAGTAGTTCTGTGGCCCCTTGAGGAAACAAAGGTTCTGCATAGTTACAGGGAACTCTGCATTACAATCTTTGCTAGTTTTGGAGACAACACATATCCTGTGCTTTTAGTACTTCTTGTGCCTGTGTCTTGATAGTTTTATCCTAGTATTTGGAATTTCCTTTTAATTTTCCTTTATTACATTGCCCTCTGCTAGTAGTCCTAAAAATTTCCCAATGTTGTAATGGAGCACAGGTGGCTCACAGCATCTGTCCTTTCTCAATACTATTCTCAGATTATGGAGATGTATAAAATAAGTTACAGCTGAAAAAAATACTGTAATACCTTGCAGAGAGGCAGCTGTCTCTGCAAGCTGAGGGTTTTTCCTCTGATGGTGGTTTGCTTTGCAGTGACCTGTGTGCTGGGCTCATTGGGGGCCTGGGGGTGACCCCGAGCGGCAACATCGGTGCCAACGGCGTGGCCATCTTCGAGTCGGTACGTGCTGGGGCACAGCTGGGGCAGCAGGGGCTGCTGGGGCTCCACCTGGCAAGCCAAATCTTTCCCATACCCTATAATACCATCTCGTTCTCCACATAACTCTTTTGTGCTGTGGAGATGGTGGAGCTTTACCCAGGGAGGCTGGTTAAAGTGTGTATCACATGTTTTGCATGTCCTTTTTTTGAGTGACACTTCATTTTCCCTCTTTTTCATGAGATAAATACTTCTGTGAAATAGAACCTGAGGGGCACAATTTAGAGGTGTTAAGTGACCTAGTTCTGCCTTTCTGATGCCTTTGAACTAAATTGTTTTGGTCTTTGGTATCTCCTTTCCACTGACTCTATCACAGTCCTTTTCTAACATGCATGAGGGTTCATGGTTCAGGTTCCTGCACACACTTGGGCTGCCCAAGACATTTTGGCATCATAACTGATAGGCATGTTGACACAACTGATGGCATACTGACATCATAACTGATAGGCTGATTTTTATTTCCAGGTCCATGGAACAGCACCAGACATTGCAGGAAAAGACATGGCGAATCCCACTGCCCTCCTGCTCAGTGCTGTGATGATGCTGCGTCACATGGGACTGCACAAACACGCCACAAAAATAGAGTCAGCTTGCTTTGACACCATTAAAGATGGAAAGGTAAGATGAGGGTGTGCAAAGAAATATATCACAGCAAAAATTGACTTGGAACATGAACACCAGAATGGTGGATGAGCTGCTGTGCTGGGCTGTTGCTGAGCAGGGCCACTGTCCTCCTCTGACAGCATTATCTCACCTTTGGTGGCATTGAGCCTGCCCAGCTCAGTAATGAGGGACAGGCTGTGGCATGGCTGGTGTCTCAGCAATGCTCATCTTGCATTTCTACAGCTTTGTGAACTCCAAAAGCTGGACCTGGATGTCTGTTTCTCAGGAAGGGCATTAGGGGTTTAAGTAATAAGTAGTATTTCACTTACAAAGTTTATAAAACATACGAAGCAAATACATTTAAATCTGGATCCTGAAGTGGACACTCATTTGCCTTTCACAGGCTTAATGATCCACCTCATTTATAGCATATCAGTCCTGACTGTAACACTTCTTTTCCTGTTTTTTCAGCTCAGTTGTTTTCTTTTTTTTATCCTTACTGCTTTCTCTTGTTTTTCAACTACAAAAGATCAGTTTTCATCCAGCATTAACTTTTCCCCTTAAGCTTATATATGATTTCCCTTTGGCAGTGAGTGTCTCCAGATTCAAGACTCAAATGGGATATTTGGAGGGGGAGAGGAGGGAGCTTATGCTCTGAAACTTGACGGAAGGTGTGCTCTTACCATTCTTGGTTTCCTCCTCCACTCTTATGTCCATCTTTTCTAAAGATGCTGAGGATGGCAGTTACACAGGATGGGCACTTGGCCCTGCTGGTTCACTTATCATAGCAGGAGCAGAAGAGGCTGCTTTGCAATTAAAAGTAACAAATATGCTGAACCCCAAAGTTGTCATCACTTTGTAAGTGGTCTGTTTGCAGCGACCTTACTGTGTGTAGGAGCCAGTTAAAAAAAACTTACAAGTAGATAAAGAGGTGCTCCTGTAAAGTTCCCATTCACTGCTCTGGAAATGGGATCCTCCAGCTGCAGGTCAGTAATTCTGTGGAAGATACCACAGTGCAAGTTTTGTGACATGGCTACTTGTCTGCTGCCTCCTTACATGATGATTCTGTGCTCACAGTGGAGAGAATCTTTTTGATTGAAAAACCCCATCATGCAGTTAAAATGACAAGATCCTAAAATTGTAACCTTGATGGCTTCTCACACTGCTATTTCTCCCTGTCCTCCCCTCCCCTCAATCATTTAATTAAGAGATGTGTGTGCCATGTAAGGGGGAACTAATGATTTTAAGTTATCTCCCAGCCTGCTTTGATCTAGCTGGGTTAGACCAGCAGTGCTGCTCACTTCTTGTTTTACTGCTACCAGGCAGGAGTTGTACTTAATGACAAAGATGTTTAACTCTACATTCTCCACCTCTTAACTGAACTAAGCAAACTTAAAGAATTGATAACATGTGGCATTAAGAGTTGTGTGCTTTTTCTGTGTGGATTTCCTTAAAAAAAACCTGAGCCTTCATATATGAATTTTACTTCCGAAGAACAAACTTCTTACCAAAAGCTTAATTACTTAACAATAAATTACACTATTAAGGAACCAAAGGAGTTCATAAAGCTGTGACCAAACACACTTTCTCCCTGTAGTTAAGGTAAAATCCTGTTTGAATCTGGCAGCACTTGCAGCACCTGCTGCTGCTGCTCCTCCCTGTGCCAGTCCTGGCTGACAAGCTCTGTGTGGGCTGCAGGACGTTGTGTGTTCCCCTCACCCCACACAGAGCACAGCAGAACATCCAGGACTGCTCAGAGGCAGGACCAGCCCCATGAAACATTCCAGTAATGCTGTTTTTTCCTGCTTTCAGATCCTGACAAAAGACCTGGGAGGCAATGCCAAGTGCTCGGAGTTCACAGACGAGATCTGCCGCCGAGTGCGGGACAAGGACTGAGCTCTCCCCACCCCGAGGTGGCCACAGGGGACATGGCACAGCCCCCCTGAGGTGGCCACAGAGGGACATGGCACACAGTATATTATGTGTAACCTGACACCCATATGCAGATAGTTTGCTTGTCTCTTGAGAGCAAACTTTTTAGTTAAGGCCTCTCCATTAATAAATTTAGTCCAAATGATGCTTGTGCCTGCTTTCAGTGGACTTTTCCAGGTGCTTTGTCTTATTTATTTTTTTCTATCTGGTGAACATTTTTATGTAAGTGAATTCTTTTATTGGCACTGTAACTGTCTACCATTTTTCATTTCAATTAGAGGGTTTTACTTTCCACAAAGAAAAATTATGCAAATAAATCAGTAACAGAATTAGTGAAATGTAAAAGCACCTTAATGGTTAAAACCTGCTTTATTGGTCTTGCTTACATTGGAAAGGTTTTCAGCCTAACAGTAGCACAAGATGACCTTCATAAACAGAAACGGGTATAAAATAACTTAAAATAGCAATTTCCTGGTAAAAGCAATGAGAAAACCCCATCAGATACTCTGGTGATTCAAGAAATACAGCCCTGCCCACCAAAGGCATGAATGAGGACGTACAAAATTCTGATTTAATCTGTGTATTTTAAAAAATCCCACAGCCATTAACAAGAATTAATGCTGAAGCCAAGTTATTTTTCAAATCTAGATACCAAAATAATCCTTACCAATTTTCCCTCTCTGAAACACCCTTTCCAACAGAGTTCTAGTGAGGTTAAATTGTACCAAATTACCTCTGCCAGATATTGTGAGGGGAAAGTACTGACTTCGCAAATTTATGCTATTTCATGATTTCATAATGCTCTTTGTGCTGTAACTTCCTGCATAGGCTGTTCAGTGTGTCTTGCTGTGCTGGCTGGTAATTGTACTCAACACCTTGAATGTAAGGGACTGGTCCTAAAGGGATTAACACACAGAGCAGTTTGGCTCTGGTGCCTGTGTTCCAGAAATACAATTTCATCCCCATCCAAGGGGACCCAAGACTTATTTTTCACTTGCTTGCTAAGCTTAGTGGATGCACAAGCAGCTCTTCTCCCTCCTGCCTCACATGCAGGTGCTCACAGGAGCCATTATGACCTGCATGTCCACAGGTGTGCAAGAAATGGGTGTTTAAAACTCCTTAGGATAGCACAGGATTATCCCTACTGCCAGAACCAGGCTCCTCAAGGCTTAATTCTATTAATAGAAAGTAACTAAGTTGAATAATATCTCTTAAGACTGTTTCAGGCTGGTTGTTTCAGAAGTAAAATGGTTTTTGTGTTACAACTCTTCATGTCACTATAAAATGAGCATCCCAGCTTTTTTATACAGTCTAACAACGTGTTGGAGGAGCTTTATTCCTCATGCACTCTGCTTTTGGTGAATAGGGCAATATTTCTTTCTGTGTTTTACAGCTGCTGCTTCCTTGTTTCCTTCAGACTAATATTGTTCAAGAACCTCTGAATTACCATTGCGCACAAAATGGGGAAGAATAAACTTTTCAAAGTCCTCTTGCTTGTTCTGGTTTTATAATCCTAGACTGTCTTATGTGTTGAGCTGATTATTGGTACTTGCTCCAAATCCTGAGGCTGTGGGATAGGCTGGGAATGGAACTCCCTGGAAGTAATACCCTGGTGTGCATCATGTGCTCCTCTCAAGCACAGGGGCCAGAGCTGCCCCTGAGCTCTGGCAGCCAAAGGGCACTCCCAGCACCCCCCTCAGGCAGCTGTGCCAGGCATGCCCCTCACAGGGACAGGAACAGGATTTATTCCTCATGGGTGAGAAGAAATGCAGCTCCATTTGTCAGGATTAGTACCATGGGAACATTGACCCATGCAGGGCCACACTGGCAAACTCTGCTTCAAGAAGAGCACAGTAAACAATTGAACAGAGGTTTCTGTTCTAAACAGCATGTCAGTGTGAGAGCTCCTCTATTACTGCTGTCTGTCTTTCAGTCTTAGGGAGCTATTCCCCCAACCTTTTTGATTATTTTGTGTTTAGGAGAAATAATAATGCTTATTCCAACATGGGCCTTTCACAGAAGTCAATTGTAGCCACTACAGAAATGGAAGAGGGAGGAGTGTCTTTGGGTTCTGGAATGTGTTACTGAACAAGAAAGTCTTCTGTAGAAGGGGAAAAGAATTCAGCTCTTTTTTTTTTCTTTTATAATTCTCACTGGAGTGGTCTGAGAGTTTCCCTAAGCAGTACTGCCAACTACCAAAATATATCCTGAGCTACAGGCAATGCCCTGTAGAACAACTGGAAAAAACAAAAAAACAAACAAAAAAACAAAAAAAAACCTCTTGTATTTTAATCTAAAGGGATATTAGTTATACCCACTTTATCCAACACAGAAGGATGTTTTAATCATTTAGGTCATAAAGTAAAAACTATTAGAAAATGAACACACTGTAGATGCTTCTGTAAAAAGAGGACAAATGATCAGGTGAGTATCAGGAACAACTAAAATGACACAGCAGCTTTCTAGTGGTTTGATTCAACAGACTACAAACCCAAACAAAGCACAGATCTTCATTAATGCTTTTGATTATAAAAGACTTTGTTTTGCTCACAGATTTTTCTTGGTGCTTGGCTGAGAGACTTCCTGCTCTTCATAGAAGGAGTCCACCTCCTCTCTGTACTTCTCAAGCACAGAGAGCCTCTTCAGCTTCATTGTGGGACCTGAAAGGAGGGCACAGTTACACCACCAGAGCTGGGGACAGAAACTCCTGCCCAGGCTGGCTTTGGGGCCTGAGGGGTATTTAAGAGCCTGTTGGGAAGAACATGCCCCCCTCTCAGTGTGGATTAAATGCCAGCAGAGAGGTGGGTGAGGCTCCCTCCACACCAGCAAGAGCCCCTCAGAGGGAGCTGCAGCTGAGAGGCTCTAACTGACCACTGCTTTTTTCATTTAAAATAAAGAATGATGGGTTTGGAAGCTTTTAAATCATTCCTAGTGTATTCAAAGAGTTTGGTAACGTGTTTCAGTCTCCATTATCAGGCTGTTTCACTGTCTTGCTTCTCTATTTTTAATGAGAAACTTTCAGTATTATTACTGGAAGTTATTAATACTGCACAAAGAATTAACCCAAACTGATTGTTTAATTCCCCAAAGCAATCTGAAATTTAACTATAAGAACTGCACTTGCAATTAAGCACAGATTAATAAATGTGTACACAGCTGAAACTCCAATTTTTGTATTCTTTCCCACGGACTGCAGAACGTTTTTCCTTTCCCTCTGGTGGCTGTGCCCAGGATTTGACATGCAAAACTCCACCTCAGCATAAAGCAGCAAATCTTACCTAGTTCTCCCCCAGAGATGGAGAAGTCTCTTGGCAGGACTCTCCACTTTTGGATGCAGTGGACCCTGTTGGTGGCAGTGCTGTTGACTCTGTCAATGCCCTCCTGGATGGCCACAAACACTGCCTGGTCTCTGGTGGCCACAATCTCAGATACTCTGGTGGCTTTGCTGCCAATCTTCTGGCAGAAGTCTCTGGCTTGCTCAGTGAGAATGTCAGTGGGCTCAGATGTGTCTGGGTCCAGCTCAGTCTGAAACAGCAAAGGGAGTGAAGCACCAACTGCTCCGTCCTGAAGGCACTGACAGTTCTCTGGTCGGGTCCTCCCTGATTGAGAAGGTTCAGCACAAACACACAGACCTACTGCAAGCCTTAAAAAGCAGGAGCACCCACAGGTGACCATGCTGCTCTTTCCACTGGGCTACCAAATGCAAGTATTTTGGGCTTATATGTACATGAACAGATGTAAAACTTGTGAATGGATGAGGCAACAGAGCTGGAATTTCTACCATTCTTTCCAAATGACTCCTCCTTGGAGGGAAACACTGAGCTCATCATTAAATGGAATTCCTGTGGTGCAATGTAAACAGCTCGAGATAGAAGCCTGCTTTGAAGTTAAACCTCTTAAATTAGTATTTCTATTGTACCTGAAGATGGGGAGCATCAGTCACAGAGGTAAACAACTTGAAAAAACCTGCAGTGTCAGCCTCAGTATGTGCATAGAACACAAGTGCAAAGGTTTGAGGTAAACAGTGATTTTTCAATGGAATAGAATTGTATACCTCAGCAAGGCCATTCATTATTTTGTTCTACAGTCACCCTTCTTGTGTTATAAAAATAACAAGTGGAGAAATATTTCTGTTGGAAAGTTTCAGGGTTTGCCCAAACACAAACATTTGTTTGCTGTCAGAATAAACCCCGTTATTGTGCTCTGTACAGAGACTTCTCAATATTCCAGCATTTCTTAATGAACAGTTTGCATTGAAATAGCTCTTATTAGAGCTGTAGGAGAAACAGCAGTAAATATGCAGATGTCCAGCAGAGTAAGAGGAGCAGTTCAGACCAGCAGGGTTTGGGTTGTAGTTGTTACACATTTCCCCCCTGCTGACATCTCCTGTGTAATTTAGATCTTTTTATAAATGGTTCAAAATGATTCTGTTTTTTTGTGCAGTGTATAACTTCACCAAAAGCAATATTAGAACTGGTTTACCTTTAGGGTCAGGAACATGGACAAAAACTTCTTTTTATCTCCAATCATCATAGCATTGCTAACAATTGGGAGCTCTTTTTTAACAGCATCTTCAATGGGAACTGGGGGCACGTTTTCACCGCCAGCTGTAACGATCAAATCTAGACAAGGAAAGAAATGCTGTTAATGGAATTCCAACAAATTTCCAGGATAAATTCCTGGAGCCACCCCCTGTCTTATTCTGACATAAAGAATAACAGATTTTTTTCCAAGACAATGTTTTCCAAAGACAACAAATCCTATTAATTATCCTCAAAATAAAAATGCTACTGTTTTTCAGACATCCTCAAGTTTTCAGCTCCCCCTCAGTGTAACATATTTGCTCCAGATAATTTTTACATAAACAGGTTATTCTCAAGACACTGTTACCTAATCTGGAATTTTTCTGTGAGAGATCATCTCTCACAAATTAGGATTCCCCCTCTAATTTATTGTTGCTGTCTTACCAACAAGCAAATTCATTGTTAACATCATGATTAAAACCAATTCTTAAATCCACCAAGAGGGGTCAGACAAAAGTGGCTGCTTCAGGAAGGCTCCATAAAAGCAACATGCAAAAGGCAGGAGGAGTTTGGGCAGAGGTGCAGGGAGGAATCTGCAGAGGAAGGAGGGATTCCTGCCCTGCTTTTCGCAGGATGAGAATATAATGACAGTGGAATCTTAATATTTTTCAACCTTGTAAGCAGTGGGGATACCTCACTCTGTTGATAAGGAATGTTTATTTTATTTTAATACCTTTGTTCTGAAGTATAATATTCAAGTTAATTATTACAAATTTGAGTGTTCCCTAAGTAAATTCCAACTCTTTGCTTTCATTACGCTGGTGACTTCTCCCTGTCCTTAAATAATCCTCTTTGCAGCATTTAAGAACATGCTGCAACAAATAATGCAGCCAAACTTTTCTAGGTCTAACCTTTCCTTTCATTCCCCTCTCCTGCAATAGCCCTGATTTGTCTCAGACTCTCTGCCAATCTCTCTGGCCCTCACTTTGTCACTGTCTGACACATCAGCTTTCCCCCAGACAACTATAATAATTGCAAGGAGTTTTCCACACCTCCACAAATACTCCCCTGTATGGATTTCTCCAGCTGCATCTTTGAACTCAGGAGTCCTAAAACTCCTAAGACAGAGAACCAGAGGAAGAAGTCCTGTTGCAGTCACCATCAGAAAAGCTTCTTTGCTGCCTCCTGTTGGATTTTTCCTTGTTTGGACCTGAATTTACCACCTCTGACAGGGTCACTGCCCCATGTCATCCCCCTAGTGATTCACTGTCTGTTCTAAAGGGACAGTTACTCACTTCTGAAATCTTCTTGCCTGGGACTAATCCCACTCCCTGAATATGGGCTGGGAAAAAAGCTCCCAAGTCAGTAAGGACCCATCTGGCTGTACTGAGACTTCAGCCAACTGCTGGAACAACCCCAGGGTCATTGGTTTAGCTATAATTTTCCCCCCCAAGCTTTAACTCTCTGCAAATGCAGCTCCTGAGGCATCAGAGGGACCTGCCCCTGACCTGCAGCAACAACTCCCAGAGCATACACAGTGTCCTCTCCTTCCTGTCCAAACAGCCTAATGGGCAATCAGGCCAATTTATTCCAAGGGAGTCTGAGCAACCCAATGAATCCCTCAAATTGCAGAAGACACATTAAACCTGTGTTAGTAGTTTATATTGCTAATTGTAATTAATGCTGACTAGTAAAGGTCTGGGAGATAAAAAACCTCATTGCAGGAAGTGAATCATCTCCACCCATTACAGTTTGGAGGGGAACTTTCCCTGAGTGCACAGTACACCCTGGTTTGCTCATGGGGGAGTTTATTTTCCTTCCTCTGACGGTAATGCTGGCAGGAGAGGAAGGGCACTCCTTGGGGGCACCTCTGCCATGAGGGTGAACCTCTGCCATGAGACTGAGCCTCTGCCATGAGAATGAACAGGGCTGAGCAGTTACCACAACAAGGAGCAAGGTTTTGCCTCTTACCTTTAATTCTTCCAGTGACATAGAGAAAGCCATCCTTGTCTAGCTTTCCTAAATCTCCAGAATGCAGCCAACCCTCCTCATCAAAGGCTTCTTTAGTTCTGTCTTCCATATTTAAGTAGCCCATGAAAACAGTCCTTCCCCAGAAACAGATTTCTCCATGGCCTTCTGTGTCTTTGTCCAGCAGTTTCACTCTGCATCCAGGGGCTGGTTTCCCACAGCTTTCAGGGAAGAGCAGAAAAGCCCCACAGGGAGCACAGGGATGTCAAACATCATTCTGATAAGAAGCTAACATGCCCAATGCCTGGAACTACCAAAAGAACAGTGACTGCAGATACCACCATTGGTTCAGCAGGGCAGAGATGCTGGAGAACCTGAGCACTTTCTGGCAGTTTGTCCTGCCTGTGCTTGCTGGTTTCCCCCCCCTCTTTATCTTCACTTTTGTATTTGAGGTCTTGCATTTGAAAGTTACACTGCCCTGGGCCAGGACTGGGATATAAATCAGATTTAATGACTGTTCTGCAATAATGCTGTAGCTCCCTTCAGTGCAATAGTGCAGCGATAGTGCAGCTCCTGACCTGGGAGTTACCTGTATCCCAAAGTCACAACAGAGTGACAATGCACTCAGAAACAATAAAATAGCCACAAGATAATTGCTGGCCTCAGTAAATACTCTTTCCATAGACATAATGAAGCAGAGCACATTAAAACAATAATAAAAAACAGCAAACTCACCTATGCTGCCTGTATAGATGGGGGCCAGACAGGCAGTGGGGGCCCGTGGTCTCACTCATGCCATAGGCCTCATAGAGGGGGATGTTGAGCCCCAGAAAGAAGTGCAGGGTCTCTGTGGTGAGAGGGGCAGCCCCACAGAAGTGCTTGTGGCAGCAGGAGAGCCCCAGGGCACCACGCAGCTTGGCCAGCACCAGGGAGTCTGCCAGCCTTGCCCACAGCTGCTTCAGGTCACTGCTGGGGGCACAACACAGGGCACAGCAACACAGCAAGGGTTCAGAGCAAAGTCAGGCACAGATTCTGTTCAGAGAGATATCTATCATTTGGGTTTGGGTGTTGACAGAGGTTACACCAGTAAGAACAGGTGAGTTATTCACCCTTTTTGAATTTATTCAGTGTCTTTCACTGCTCCCGCTTTCATACCTCCAACTCTTGAGGTATCTGAATACAGCAAATACATAAAGAATCTGCAAAACCATATTGCACACAGCAAAGCTCTGGTATTCCTGATTCTTTATCCCTTAAATGTGTCTCTGAGAGCCTACACCACTAACATCTGAGGACTTCTCTGAGAAGCTGAATGATCAAACAAGCAAAGCAATATCATGGAATGATCTTCTGGAATACCATTTTCTGTAAGCAATTTCACACTTCATTGCATTGTTGTGCTTTAAAGAACTTTGGGACAGGAGAGAACTGAATTGGGTTAGTGTTTGCATTTATACATTATGGTCTGGTAATCAATGTGGGGTTGGATCAAGGGTTGGACTTGATGATCTCAGAGGTCTCTTCCAACCCAGTTGATTCTGTGATTCTGTGATTATATCCCCAGCTGTGCTAAGCCAGTCTGTCTGGGCTGTGCCTGAGTTTCCCCTTCCCACAGACCCTCTTCTGCCCCTCCTTACCCCAGAGAGCAGCCCCTGCACAGTCTTGGGGAGCAGGGACTGCCCAGGGAGCTCTCCCAGCTGCAAACCAACCTAGCAGGGGATATGCCAGTGGGATTGTCCTCAAGGAGGATGGAGGGACACTTGGGACAGTCCCCTGTGTTTAGGATCAGCCTGCAGGGATTGGGAGCTCCCCTCCCTCTGTTTGCTGTGTTGCCTGGCCAAATGTGAGCCATTTATACTCAGAGTCCTGCTGGGGCTTCACAGCTCCTTACAAGCTCATCCAGGTTCCTGGGAGTCTCCCTCACTGCAATACATACCTGCTGGAGCCATTCAGGTTCCTCTCTAAGCTCAATGCCATAGCCCAGGAGAGCATTTTCTTCTTCAGGAATCCTGACTGAGCAGAAGCATCCTTTATTTTCTCCATGATTTTCTCCCACACTCGAGGAACTCCCATGTGAGATGTTGGCTGCACTTCCTTTAGTGTGTTGATCAAGCTGCCCTGTTAGAACCATTAACCAGTGTCAAAGCTTTGCAAAAGGCACAGAACAGAGCTAAAGAGGTTTGGTGATGCAGAACCTGCATTTTTAGGGGTGCAGAACATGAGTAGAATGTAGGATATGAAGGAGGACTGCTTCAGTCAGACCTGCAGTCACCTGTGCAGGTCTGACATTGGGGAGGCACAGAAAACACACAGGTGGGTTAGTTCCTCCTGCCTCCCTTCCTCCAAAAATTGCATGTACTTCTCTTGCTTTAGATGCCTCCTCTTTTGTTTTAAAAAACCCTTATGGATCTGGAGTATATATTTTAATTGGAATCTAAAGCACTGGATCACCAATCTAATGGACTTTATTTTTCCATAATTCTTACAACAACAGATGTTCAATCTTCATCCTTTACAACTCCTCAAAGATCATATTCTCTCCTTAGGATGTTTTCTAACAGAACGAAGTGCAACCTTCATTAGATGCAATGCAAGACAAGGTACCTTTAGAGCATCTGGCTCAGCAAAGTAGACCTGCTCTCCCCACTTGATTCCAGTCCACAGGTCATAGATCTGTGCAGCAATGTGGCTGAGGGGCAGGTAACTCACTATGGACTCCTGCTGCACCTCTGCAGGCTGCATGTCTCCAGCTCTGCTGCAATGGGCTGATGTCCAAGTGATCTGTGGGAATAAATAAGGAAACACATGAGGCATGTTTGGGTTTGAGTTGAATTTTTTAAACTAAGGACCCTGATGCTGCACTGATGTAACTATGGAGAATCTGTGCTCAGAGAAGTTGCTGCAGACATTGCAATAGTGACTGTCAACTCCCTGGGGACACTCAGGCCAAAGCCAGATGACCTTCACAGCAATCCAGAAGTGCAGATGACATGAGTAAAAGGAGTCCTGCTGCCTGGCTGGGCTGTGAATGCCACCAACTCTCCTGTCCCTGGTGACATCCTGAGCAGCAGCCATGGTCTGCATGGACAAGCAGGAAATTCTGTGCCCCTTCCTTCACAGCTCTCCTGCTGTTCCCACTCTCTGTCAAACTGGCCCTTGGCACCAGGGCTGTGCCTACAGGTTTACCTGGAAAAGGACAATAAGTGATCAGTGAGCTCAGAGGACAATTCAGCATTGGCACAAGCTCCTTGTCTTGTATTGACCATCCCTGGGTGAGCACTCAGGAGGTGACAGCAGCTCTGCTCTGCTCCTCTGGAAGCCTCTGGAATGTTCTCCACAGGGGCTCACAAGTGACACACACATAAACACCCTCCTCAGGAGAGGCAGCACATCCATGGATATTTTTAAGGATGTGCTGCTTGACTTCTTAGTGAAGCAGGATGGTATTTCCCTCCACTTCTTCCCAAGTCCCGCTGAGCCTCAGAAAAAGCAGTTCAAAGATGCTAAATATGCACCTCTTCATTATCAGAACACGGACCCACAAATATGTCATGATATGAGAGGCAGAGGAAAATGTTTGTATGTATAAAAGCTCCAAGAAAAATAAAACCCAAAACAAACAAACCCCCTCAAAACCCCCAAATAAACCAGAAATCCATAACCAAGAGAAAGAAACAGCTCTTTCTCAGGGGAGTCTGTGACCTAAAGTGGGTAGTGCAGGACACAGGAATGGGATTATTGAAGGCGGCAGAGACACAAATCGCACGTGACATCCTTTGCCACAGCATGGCCCTGCCACCTCCCCTGTAGGGAGTGACATGGGACAAGGGCACACTTGGCCTGAGGAAACAGGGGCTGTCAGGAGAGGGCTTTAATGTGCCAGGTCAGGCCACTTCAAGCTCAGATGGCAGCACTGGCCAAGTGGCTCTCGACACTCAGACAGCAGAAGGATGGGAGGATCCTCAGAGCAGACTGTGTGGGGCAGCCAGCACTGACCCAGCCCTGGGTGGGCACAGGGACACTGGCAAAGCTCTGTGCCTAAAGAAGGCAGCAGCACAGCCACGGGCAGGGCTTGCCTTGCAGAGTTTGTCAACACAAAAATAGCCTGTTTGTGATCAGCAGCCAAGAATAGTTTGGCAGCTGGCAGGAAATGACACCAGACTCCTTGGAAACAGAGATTTGCAACATCAGATCAGCCTTGTTGTCTCCCAAGTCCACAGTGTTCTGCTTCCAAATGCTACTGTACTAATTCCCTACATAGGAGTGAATTGCTGCTCACAGGGTGCATGTCTGCAAGAATTTCTGCTTTATTTTAAGGGAAGAGGCCACAGCTCAGACCAGCTTTCTCAGATCCTCTATGTGCTCAGAAAGGCTCCACCTTCCACTCCTGCTCAGCTGTCTTATGACAAACTAGATATATAAACTCCCAACACAACTCCACTTCCACCCTCTGCTAGCAGACCTGTGTGGAAAGTCCCCTTTGCAAACTCTTTGCTCTTCCCTGCAGCTGGAAATGTTCTGTTTGCAGCAGTGCAGGGAGGGCTGCTGTGAGCACCAGCACTGGAGCTGTGGTATTCTCCAGTGACAGATGGAGAGACCTGCACACAAAAGGCCAAAGCACAAACCCACATCTCCACCCTCAGCTTTAACGAAAGGTGCTCCATCAGTCCCCCAGTACCTGCCTGATGTCTGGGATTTGTTTTACAATGATCTGTCACATCACCTGACAGACTTTTTGGCAATCTGGGAATTTTATTTATGAATATATGCACTACCTCTCACAAGCAATCCAGGGAATAAAAAAATTCAGATTTATACTCATGAGCTGTTCAGCTTTGTGGTTTGAGTGGAGTTTCATTCTTTATCTTGCTCATACTTTACCAGAAACAGCTGAACACTCCAAACATTGCTCTGCAGTGCACCACCCTTGTGGTGAAAGGAAAAGGATTTCAGGGCTCTGGTGTGTAGCAGTCACTTCAAACCACAGCAATAAACACCCTCCTGCTTTGCCACTTCCCTGCCAAAGGCAGAGCCTGAAGCACATACATTGTCATGGCTCAGCATGGCTCCCTTGGGCTTCCCAGTGGTTCCAGAGGTGTAGATCAGCACACAGCACTGATTGGGCTTCTGGGAGTTGATAACATCATCCAGAGTGATGTCAGGGATGTCATCTCCAAGCTCCAGAAACTCCTCCATCTAGAACACGTAACACAAAACAGAGGAGATCAAATGGCTTCTCAGGAACTGATACAGTTCTGCATCTCCCCCTCTCAAAACCCTTCAGTGCCTGGTTTGAATGTGTGTCCCAGCCAAGTTGCCCAGATCTTGCCTGTGTAACAGGCGTGGCAAATCCAGCTTAGAACTCCCTGTGTGATGGCAAACACACTCTGTGCTGTCCTGAGTCTTTTCCATGTCCAAGAAGGGAACAGTAACACTATTCCTCCTCCAACGTGGGTCTGGGGATAAGTCATGGAGGCTGAAATGCTGTTACTGTCTCACACTGTAAGAATGATTTTGAGTCTTATTTAAAGGAGCCTGGATGCATCATTTTTAGGTAAGTGAACACTTGTGTCATCTCCTATATAAGTCACTGTACTCTACATGAATATAACCATAAAGCAATTGGATGAAAGCTTCTTTGCAAAAGCATCATTATCTAGATTGAGTGAATGTTTGCCCAAATTATCTGCTGTTTTCTAGGAAACAGAGCATGTGATGCTTGTCACAACCTGCATTCAAATTTGGCTCATTCTGGAGTGGGATAAACCCTTTATGACAGTGGACTTTTGTGCCACACAGATGAGCCCAGAGGGATCCTGAACCTGATGGTCTGTGTTACACTGGTTGTTCCCAAACACTTCTGTTGCACAGCTCTGATGGGTCAGTGCACCTCTGAGTTCAATGACAATGGAAAATTAGTGGGTCACAGCAGTTTTTAAGAGGATCAATAACCAAACTTCCAGTTTAGTTTCCCACTGCAATCAAGTGGCTGATCCTGTGCTACAGAACTGTTTTATTCCAATGCAGCACCTCCATTTCCCAAGGATTTCTTGGAGCTGTAGCTGGGACCACAAAGCAATAGTGACTTGAAGAGGTGGAAAAGGAGATTCCGGGCTTGAGGGTCTCAGAGCTCTGCCTTTGCCACTGAGATTACAACAATTGGCCTCTGTGGCCCCTAAACTTCCTTCCCATGGGTGGAAAAGCCGTACTGAGGATTATCCATCACTTTTATCCTTTCTCCCAACAAACCACCCCCAAAAAGAGAGGCAATGCACTGTCCAGCTCTGCAGCAAGGAGACATGTCTTGGTATTTTCCATCAGCACCAATTTCCCAAGCTCCTGCAAAGTATCAAGGATGTGATTGTCCAGATTGGAACAGTCACTGTTTGTTATTAAGTTATATGCAAGATATAAGGGGGGAAAAGCACAGAAGATTTTTTCTTACCAGGTTGTCAACATTGCAAATATTTTAAAATAATTCTCTGCTATTCACTCTTCATTAATATATACTTTCCACAGTTTAAGTTTTATACCCTAAAATCCGATAATCTGTAGTCCCCTTAAAATGCTGATTTTTGTATTATTATTGCTTAAGAATTACTCAGCTTCAATTATATTTTCCAAATATATATATAATATTTATATTATATACAAAACATATTCTATAAAATAAATATATATAATGTATTATATAAAAATCTGGATTACTACAACCTCTTATACTTAAAAGCTGAGCTTCTACCACTCAGAAGTGTCTTTTCCTTGTACTTTTTTTCTTTACTTTTAACATGTGCTACAAAGATTCTACATGTACTCAGAAAATGAGCTCCTCTGTGTAGTCCACAGTCCTTTTTGTTGCCTATCCCCAGAAATATTTGGTGCAAGCAAAATGCAACTCTCATCTGTAAAAGAACAAGAAGTCTCCTGTTCTTGGATCCAGAGTAACACACCACAATTCAGTGTTCATCAGGGACAATTTGATTTTTAACCATCTGAGAGTACACATTGCCACCTGAAACCAAGAGGTGTCAACCTGAATACAAAGAAGACCCAAGAGAGAGAGTTAAGCAATTTTAAATGTAAAGTATCAAACAAGAAATCCCAGGTAAATTAAACAGAAAAAGCTGATGAAGCTTCTGAGTGTGTTTGGTGGAGAGCAGCAATGAATTCTCAGTGACACTTCCCTGACAAAACAGAGCAGAAATGTATGGAATAAATAGGGCAGAAATGTGTGGAATAAATAATACCCCCAAATTCTAGGTTTGTTCTGCCACTCACATACCGTGTACAGATTTGGGTGTCTCTCTGCAATGGAGTCCTTATACAGCACAACAGCTTTCAAGTGTGGCAAGTGATCCCAGATCTGTTGGATTTTAAAAAATAATTATTTATTTTTCATATCTTGTGTGGGCTTTTCCCCACTAAAATACTGCCAAAAGTGTAATGGCTTGACAGGCACAAAACCTTCCCTCCACTCCCAAATATTGTCCCCCAAACTCACCCCAACCAGCTCAGCTCAACACGAGGCAGGGGAAGGAGGAGGGAACTACAGAGTCTGCCCTAGAAAATCTGGTCAAAAGGTGTGAAAGGAGTGAAAAACGGCCCAGAAGTGGCTCCTCAGCCTCCTTTCTCCACTGCCCACGAGGGCACACCCAGGCACACAGTGGCAGGACAGGAGCTGCCCCTCCCTGCTGCAATACCAGCAAAGCCCCTCAGCAAAAACTGGTGTTCAGGGGCTAAAAAAGGGTTTACTTCCTTCAGGAGAAAAGCAAACATATCATTGGAAGGACAGCAATTGAAATATGATTTCAGTCTTAGTTCTTCCAGGAAAAAAGTGTTTCAAAACCCCCTCTGTTCCAGAAGACATATAAAAATCTGTCTTCCTACAAATCACATATAAAATAAAGCTACAAAATACAAAATAATTAATGTACAACTTATATCAAACACATTTGGAATAAAACATGAGCTGATTTCCCTCTGGCAGGTACATATTTTTGGCAGAAAACTCCACCCTGGAGGATCTCCTTGCTTCAGCAAACTGCAATTTGGGGTAAGTTTGATGCCTTCCCAACATGTGAGAGAGAGCCAAGCCCTTCCCAGGGAGCTGCTGAGCTGCTCCCCATGTCCTGGGATGCGGATCTTTCTGTCAAATTGGGCTTTCCATCTGGCACCTCTGCTGAAACCCAGTCCCAGCTCTCCAGGGTTCTTCAGTCTTTGGAGGGGCTACTCCTCCTCTCTCACTCAGGTCTGTCCCACGTTAGCCATGGTGCCACCAAAGTGCAGGAACTCAGCAGCCTCACTGGCTGATGTAAGGAGAGGAAAAGGTGAGACCTTGGGCAGAGGAAACCCTGAGCACTGGCATCCTTGATATCTAAACTGCATCAGCATCATCTCTTCCATTCAAGTTTGGCCAAGCACAGAGAGAACCAGGTGGTGACAGTACAAACATGGGATGTGTCCCAGTTCAGCAGCTGGGACAGTTTATCACTGTGTGGGTGTGACCAAAGCTGTGCATTCTACACCCTCTATTCCATTTCCCACAAACTGGTAACAATGGACCATTGGCAGCAGCTGCCCAGGACACACCTGACCACTCAGGCTGGGAGCTGGATGGGAAAGAAGCCTGGGAGAGGAGCTGAGAGAACTCCCCTCTGGGGAGTCCTTGGCACCTCCACACCCACCTGAGGGGTCATCTCTGCTCATGGGCCAGCAACGATTCCAAAATCCCCCCTGACTCCCAGAGTCAGATCCCCCAGTGTGGAACTCCCTGCCCTGGGGGAGGCACTGGGTGCTCCCACCTGCACCTGAGGGGAGAGAATCTTGGGGGTTTGGGGACTTGGGGAACCACTCGTCGGATCCAGAGGAGGAGCAGAACCTGGACAGGAGGAGCCCACCACTCTCCACCAGACTGTGACATCATCTGCACCAACAGGTTTTTCCCTTCCTTTTACTTTGGACTCGAAGGAACCACGTGGGGCTCAGCACAGGGGCCACCAAACCCCACGATGTTTGCGCCCCAGGGGGCTGGGTTAGACTGCTGGGTTTTGTGAGTTAAACCCAATTTCTCTTTGTGTCATTGCATTTATTGTAATATTGTTATTAAATTGTAACTGTGACTTATAATCTCTCTTGTGGTGGGTTTGTTTCTCCTGCTGTTTCACCTTTAAAGCAGCACAGATGCAAATGTGGTTTATTCAGGTGAGTCTGCACTGACCCATCCCCTGAGCTCCGCTGGAGCCACAGACACTGCAGGGGCCAGAGCAGCAAGCTTCCCACGAGCTCATGCCCTGGATCTCTGGGTGAGAACACTCCCATGAAATCCCTCAGGGTACAGATGGTGTGTGAGGCATTTGGGAGAAACACAGCACTGAGAAATGACAGCATGATGGCTCTTCAGTAACCCCACAGCCACCCTGTACCTGCATTATCTTCTCCAGTTGCTTCTGATTTTCCACAACCATGATATTGGTTTTGCTGTCATGAGCAATGTACTGACAGGCCTCTGGGGAATTGGTTGTGTATATTCCTGTGACAATGCCTCTGTATCAAAACATTTATATATACACATATAAGTACATATATTTATATACATACCATACACATGCACTTAGTTTCGAAAGAGACTCATAATCAAAGGTGAAGGCTGAAAGAGTTTGAAGATGTGGGAGCAAACAGCAGCACAGTTCTCACATTTGGATCATGTACTCAGACATAGTGCCTCGGATTTATGCCCATTCCAAAAGCTCCTCTCAGAACTCTGTTCAGTAGAAGGTGCTTTGGGCCACGATTCGGTGTCTTCACCCACTTGAGGCGACTTGAGAGTCAGCTCACAAGTGGTAAAAATCCCCTCCCATGTCCTCCTTCTGTTCAAGCTGGACACAGATACAGGTTTGGATTTCACTGACACAGAACAGCTGAAGAAGTAAAACCCCAATTGTGTAAAGGGGTGTCAGGACAGAAGGAATCAGGATAGTCAATACTCAGATGTTATTTGCTCTACTTGAACATACCTTGCTGCAGACAAATACCATTCATATCAAACTGGGAGTCTCATCTGTTGCCCACCTCTCCCAGTGGTGAGATACTGTACAAGAGCTTCTGTCACAGCTGAGCCCACAGCAAACAGGATCAGTGTGTGTGTCTGGACCGCTGCAGATATGAGACTGCAGCAGGTCCCTAAACATGCTGCACAACTTCCAAAATATGACACCACATACTTATTGCTACATTTCCAGCTCTAGCAAATCAGAAATCCCCAGATCCCCCTCAAAACCAACCCACCCCCCCCCCCAAAGTCTTACCCAGCAAAAACAGCTCCAACAGCTGAGATGAACCACTCTGGAGCATTAAATCCAAGAATTGCCACGCTGTGGAACCGTTCCAGACCAAGCTTCCAAATAACCAACATGAGGTTTACAAAACAGGCACAGTGAGAGCAGCATCCCCAGGCACATAAACCCTGCAAACTCCTGAGTTATTCCTGCAGGACTGACAAGGCATGTCCACACACAGCTCTGCTTTGGCACTCACAGCAAACCCAGTAATTAGCAGCAATTAACAGAAGGGAACTTCTCCACTACCTTCCCCTGTCTGCTTGAGCTCTGCTGCCCAGGAAGGCCTGACCCCCAGAACATTCCAATATGAACCAGAGCATAATGAGGACTAATATTGCCTTGTGTTGAGAAGGTTTTTGAATTGCCTTTATCTCACCGAATTCATGAAAATACCACTCTGCCTTAGTTTTCTTTTTACTCTCAAAGGCCCCCCACTGAGCTCTGTGCCCATGTCCCAGTGGGACAGTGGGCTCAGCAGCTCCCGCAATGTCATCTCCTCGACCAAACCCCACTTTCATCAGTATTTCAATGTCTACTGATCTTCAAATAATGGGAAAACCTCTTATGTTGTGGGTTTGGGGGTTGATTTTGTTTTTTGTTAGGCTGGTTGGTTTGTTTTCTAAAGGACACAAAAGGACAAAAAGAATTGTGGTGTTTTTTTTTTCCTGTACTTACCTTCAAGAAGCTCTTGGCTGCTTTCCTGGAGAGGCAATAATACTCTGAAAAAGTTATTTTCTCCCACTTTCCATTCTTTTTGCTGGCCAAAGCATTAAGGGACCCGTATTTTTCCAGGCTCTCCTTGAACATCTGATGAACTGTTATGGGAGTCTGTGGACAGGACTTGTCTATCCTCAGCCTGACTCTGCCATCAGCAAAGGAAGTCCACAGGGACTCTGGAAGGTAAAACACTATTGTCAGGGAATTCTAGCACTAGAAAAGGCCACGTGCTGTGCACCAGAAGGCAAGAGGATCAACAAAAACCAAGCACAACTCTGACACTTCCCACCTTTTGAGAGAAGGGCTTTCTAATTATCTTACTCTCAAACACACAATGTAAAAAGAGGACTCTTTCTTTGTTACACCTCGACCAGAAGTGCAACCACACAGAGTTATGCTGATCTCCTGTGTGTTACAGGCACACCACCAGCCCCAGAGCCACCTGTGTGCCCATCCCCAGCCCTGCAGGACTCCTTGTGCTAACAGAGCACTCAGTGAATCAGGTATACAGAACTCCAAAATATTCAATATCCAAGCTCTTTTTGCTTGTTGTAACTCTTGCCTCCCTCCTTCCCCTCCAGCTCTTCTCCCTCATCCTGTCCTGGTCACACACTATTTCCCCCAGTTTTTTCATTGGTCATCTACCCATGTTCACTCCATCCACCCCTCTTTCCATCTTTTTCCATGGCATTTTGCATCTTTTCCTACTCCTGTCTTCCTCCCTCTGCCTTTCCACCATCCACTTGTTCTCTCCCTGTATTTTTTTCCCCTTCCTGACAGGACACAGACACAGCACCAACAAATGCCAACTGATTCTCACCAAGGACTTCGTAAGAAATGTGTGTCTCAGAGACTCTACTTGGCTCTTGCAAACCAAGCAAGAGTCTAAATACACCCCTTAGAGGATCTGGGGGTTGGTGACTTGGCAAAATTCAGGTGAATTCTCACAAGGAAAACACAGACCCTCCCACAACTCCCCTGCCAAACAGTTCCCACACTTCTCAATAAAACAGGACAGGAACATCTTAAGAACAACACTTCTTTCTTTAGATTTAATTTCATAGATGGAGAAACACTTTTAGCATAAACATAAAAAAGATATATTGTAGAGTGAGACAATGAAAAAATTTTAGATTAAAGTGCTCAGACTTGTAAGCATTAAGTGTAATAGAAAAGAGGATTTCTGAAGTTCCTGATAAAAGTTAATTAGCACAATTGTCTTTTACTACACTTATACAAAGCAAACAGTGTGAAGAAGTTCAGATAAGATCTGTACTGTTTCCTGGCAGTCCAGAGGTTGAGAAAGAGCATTTCTGGACCGTTCAGAAGTACAACATCCCTCTGCAATGCTACTCCTCTTGTTGCTTGTCCTGGTTCAGCAGCTGAGACCACTGTGTGGGTGTGACCAAAGCTGTACATTCTACACCCTCTCTGCCATTTCCCAGGAACTGTTAACAATGGACCATTGGCAGCAGCTGCCCAGGACACACCTGACCACTCAGGCTGGGAGCTGGATGGGAAAGAAGCCTGGGAGAGGAGCTGGGAAACTCCCCTCTGAGGAGTCCTTGGTACCTCCACACCCACCTGAGGGCTCAGCTCTGCTCATGGGCCAGCAACGATTCCAAAATCCCCCCTGACTTCCAGAGTCAGATCCCCCAGTGTGGAACTCCCTGCCCTGGGGGAGGGACTGGGTGCTCCCACCTGCACCCGAGGGGAGAGAATCTTGGGGGTTTGGGGACTTGGGGACCACTTGTTGGATCCAGAGGAGGAGCAGAACCTGGACAGGAGGAGACCACCACTCTCGACCAGACTGTGACATCATCTGCACCAACAGGTTTTTCACCTTTTACTTTGGACTCAGAGGAACCACGTGGGGGTGAACCCATAACAGCCCAGGGGCCAGCACAGGGGCCAACAAACCCCACTGTGTTTGTGCCCCAGGGGGCTGGGTTCTACTGCTGGGCTTTGTGAGTTAAACCCAATTTCTCTTTGTGCCATTGCATTTATTGTAATATTGTTATTAAATTGTAACTGTGACTTATAATCTCTTTAGTGTTGGGTTCATTTCTCCTGCTTGTTTACCTTTAAACCAGCACAGTGCTTCATGAAGAAACCACCTCTCTGGGCACTTCTGGCACTGTGTGACCTCAGCCCCCACTGCTGGACCCACAGCAGCTCTCCAGGACACACTTGCAGCCTCCCTGAGTCAGTCCTTGCCACATGCACTGACAACCAGAGGCACAACAAGCTGTGGGAAGCTCACAAACATCATATTCCATTCCTGCCCCTGGCTGGCAGATTTGCATTTTTCTCTTGCCAAACAGAAGGTACTAATGACAGCAATAAATACAAATAAAGCTGCTTCATCTCCATCAGCCTTCATTTGCTTATGTGCAAATTGCAGGTAATGATTTCCAAAACAGAGGTGTGGAGCTTGTCTTAGGTCAGTCACTCCAGAAAACAAGGAGCTGGGAAGGATTTCAGGTAACAGAGAGACTTCATCAAAGTGTAAACAGCAGCACCCAATAAATATTTTCTGTGTTGAGAAGGCAAAGCAGGTGTTTTGCACTTAACCCCAGTGGCTGGTGTGGAAAGGATGAGAGGTGAGGTTGGTCAAAGACAGAAGCTGCTGTTAATCCAAATGCTTATTCTCTGGAGAGACACACCAAAGCCCAGGGGAAAACTGTCTCTTTAGATGTTCTGGCTCCTAAACCAACAGAGGTGGCAGGGATTGCAGGTCTGCTTGGGCACAGAGGGGGGACTGCTCTGTGGAAAGCAAAATTGTACCCCACAGAGCTAAAATACAACATTCTGCTTCATGGGTTATTAAAAATGCTTTTGGATAAAGAGCACCTCTCTTCAAGGGAACTGAAAATACTAGCAATATTCCTAAAATAACATTACTAAAGTTGCATAATTACTATTTTTCACTGCAGATGTACAGCAGATCACAGAATAGTTCCCAGAGAAGAGTGAAAATCAATCAAATAATTGAAATATCTACACACAGAAACCAAAAATGTACTTGGAAATTGGGTTTCCTTTTGCTTTTCCCTATGCAGGTTTTTCTGGTGTCCAAAAGGCATCTTTGATTTCCACCAAAGACTAAGAAGAGAAGCAGTTTCAGACTCAGCATCACCTTGATAATACACAAGACAGAGTGCAAAGGAATATAAACCTGAATGCCCATTCAGTGTCTGCTTTTGCATGTGTTTGCAGGTAGAACTTACATCTCAAAACAGTTCTCAAATACAGATATAAGCCAAATAATTCTAAGAATCTAATTAGTCTGTCTCACAGAGTTAGTGAAAATAGCAAAACAGGAACAATATATTCCTCTGTGAGTTTGCAGAGGGATTTTGAGCAGAGGGCTCATTCTCCTCAGAAAGAACCTGGCAAGGAATGCCTGGCAAAATCCTGAGTGTGTCAATCATAAACTCTGGGAGAAGAAAAGCAGGTGCTGTGGCTCATTAACATCTGGCAGTTAAAATGCAATGTCCAGGCTGGAAATGAGCTTAGCACCTCCTGGAAGCACAGTGGGAATTGGAATAACACACTCTTAGAATGGGCACCTTAAACAGTCACAGGTCACAGAGAGCACAGGGGAACACAAGCACTGCGCAAGCCCAAAGGACCTGATGCCACTGCAAGTTCCCTCCAAGGGTAATATTTGTTCCTCTCCTCCTTCTCCCAGTACCTTCTGCTGCCTGCACTATGCCTGGTACCCCAAATGCCTGTTTGTCCCTGATATGGGACCTTGGCTTACATTGTCCTAGAATCATAGAATCATAGAATTGATTGGGTTGGAAAAGACCTCCAAGATCATCGAGTCCAACCCTTGGTCCAACTCCAGTCCCTTTACCAGATCATGGCACTCAGTGCCACATCCAATCTGCGTTTAAAAACCTCCATGGATGGAGAATCCACCCCCTCTCTGGGCAGCCCATTCCAATGCCTGAGCACTCTCTCTGTAAAGAATTTTTTCCTGATATCCAACTTAAATTTCCCCTGGCAGAGTTTGAGCCCGTGCCCCCTTGTTCTATTGCTGAGTGCCTGGGAGAAGAGACCAACCCCCACCTGGCTATAACTTCCCTTCAGGCAGTTCCAGACAGTGCTGAGGTCACCTCTGAGCCTCCTCTTCTCCAGGCTGAACAACCCCAGCTCCCTCAGCCTCTTCCCACAGCACTTGTGCTCCGTTCCCTTCTCCAGCCTTGTTGCTCTTCTCTGGACTCGCTCCAGCACCTCAATCTCTTGCCTCAACTGAGGGGCCCAGAACTGAACACAACACTCAAGGTGTGGCCTCACCAATGCAGAGTACAGGGGAAGGATCATTTCCCTGGGCCTGCTGGCCACGCTGTTTTTGATACAGGACAGGATCCCATTGGCCTTCTTGGCCACCTGGGCACACTGTTGGCTCCTGTTGAGCTTCCTGTCAATTAGTACCCCAAGGTCCCTCTGCCTGGCTGCTCTCCAGCCACTCTGTGCCCAGCCTGTAGCACTGCAGGGGGTTGTTGTGGCCAAAGGGCAGGACCCGGCACTTGGCCTTATTGAACTTCATCCCACTGGAATCAGCCCATCCCTCAAGTCTCTCCAGATCCCTCTGCAGAGCCCTCCTGCCTTCCAGCAGGTCGACACTCCCTCCCAACTTGGTGTCATCAGCAAATTTGCTGATGATGGACTCAATCCCCTCATCTAAATCATCAATAAAGATGTTAAACAGGACTGGACCCAACACAGACCCCTGGGGAACACCACTGGTGACCGGCCACCAGCTGGATGCAGCTCCATTCACCAGCACTCTCTGGGCCCGACCCTCCAGCCAGCTCCTAATCCAGCAGAGGGTACACCTGTCCAGGCCATGGGCTACCAGCTTTTCCAGGAGTATATTATGGGAGACAGTGTCAAAGGCTTTGCTGAAGTCCAGATAGACACATCCACAGCCTTCCCCTCATCCACCAGGTGGGTCACCTGATCGTAAAAAGAGATCAGGTTGGTCAGACAGGACCTGCCCCTCCTAAACCCCTGCTGGCTGGGTCTGATCCCTTGTCCACCCTGAAGGTGCTGTGTGATTGCACTCAGGATGAACTGCTCCATAACCCTGCCAGGCACTGAGGTCAGGCTGACAGGCCTGGAGTTGCCAGGGTCCTGCTTGCAGCCCTTTTTGTGGATTGGGGTGACATTGGCCAACCTCCAATCATCTGGGACCTCCCCAGAGAGCCAGGACTGTTGGAAGATGATGGAGAGTGGCTTAGCAAGCTCTTCTGCCAGCTTCCTCATCACCCTGGGATGGATCCCATCTGGTCCCATAGACTTGTTAGGATCCAGCTGGCTCAGTAAGTCAGTCACTATTTCCTCCTGGAATACAGGGGGGCTATTCAGCTCCCTCTCTCTGTCTACCAGCTCCAGAGGCCAGTTGTCTTGAGGGCCACCTGTCTTACTGGTGAAAACTGAGGCAAAGTAGGTGTTAAGTACCTCAGCCTTCTCCTCATCTTCCTTAACTATATTTCCCTCCAAGTCCAACAGAGAATGGAGGGTTTCCTTGCCCCTCCTTTTGTTATTAATGTATTTATAAAAGGACTTTTTGTTGTCCCTAACTGAAATAGCCAAATTTACTTCAAATTCCACTTTTCTTTCCCTATTTTTTTTCCTGCATGACCCAGCTCTATCTGTAAGTTCTTCATAAGTAGCCAGCCCTTTTTTCCATAGTCTGTAAACTTTCTTTTTATCCCTGATTTCTTTTAGAATCCCCCTATTTAACCAAGCCGGCCGTCTTCCCCTCTGACTGGCCTTTGGGCACACTGGGACAGCCTGTTGTTGTGCACTCAAAATGTCCTTCTTAAAACATGTCCATCCCTCCTGGACCCCCTTACCTTTAAGGGTTGTTTCCCAGGGTATGCCCTGAATCAGTTTTTTGAATAGGCCAAAATCTGCTCTCTGGAAGTCCAGAGTAGAGGTTTTAATGATGGTTCTCCTTGCATCTCTGAGGACTGAAAATTCTATTATTTCATGGTCGCTGTGCCCCAGGTGGCCTCCAACCACTACATCATCCACCAGCCCCTCTCTGTTTGTAAACAGTAGGTCTAGCAGGCCCTTACCCCTGGTAGGCTCATTTACCAGTTGATGAAGGAAATTGTCCTCTATACACTCCAGGAACCTCCTTGACTGCCTCTTCTCTGCAGTATGAAGCTCCCAGCAGATATTTGACAGGTTAAAGTCACCCACAAGAACAAGGGCTGGAGATTTTGAGACATCTGCCAGCTGCTTGTAGAATAATTCATCTCCTTCACCATCCTGGTTGGGCAGTCTGTAACAGACACCCACAAGGGTGTCAGCCTTGTTGGCCTTGCCCCTGATTCTGGCCCACAGGCACTCAACCTTGTCACTGCTGACCTCAACTTCAACAGAGTCAAGAGACTCTCTAACATATAAAGCCACCCCTCCACCTCTCCTTCCCTGCCTGTCCTTTCTGAAGAGCTTGTAGCCTCCCATAGCAGCACTCCAGTCATGTGAGTCATCCCACCACGTTTCTGTGACAGCAACTATGTCACAGTTTTCCTGTTGCACTGTGGCTTCCAGCTCCTCTTGTTTGTTTCCCACACTGTGTGCATTGGTGCACATGCACTTCAGCTGGGCCATTGATTTCATTCTCAACTCGGGCTCTATGCCCTTAGGCCTGTCTCTGGAGAGCCCAGTTGCTGGTGAATTCACTGGAGGTCAGCGAGGGTTAGAGAAGATTTCTTCCTGAAGACAATATTGTCATTTAAAACAAAACCAGCAGAGATTTTACCCAGATAAGTCCCTTTGCCTGCCACTCTTTCAGCCTCTTGAGCATCATTCCCCAAGGCCAAATTCCATGATCAGCCTCTTTTCTGGCTCAGAGCAGTCACACACACAGTGGGGACTCAGGCACTGGGCTGCAATTTGTCTTGGGAACTGCTCCAAGGAAAGCTGAGCTAAATACTTGGAATTTTAGCTGTGCTTGGGATTGAATTATCCCACCAACGTGTAAATTTTTAACAAGAAACTTTACAGGAGAAAAGAAGTAGTTAAGGACCACTTAAATGGAACACTGAAAAGTGTTCAACTGGAAAAAGTAGATAAGAACCACTTAAAAGAAACACTGAAAAGTGTTCAACTGGTCTTTTACAATCCTAAACTTATGAAGCACATGTGAATACTGATTTATAAAAGTACATTTGTTACTCAAATATTTTTATCCATCTGAAATGATACACAACATAATGATATTACAATTATTGTATTTTTATCAGGCAGCTTATTCCTTCCCCCATGTGTGATGGAGCAGTTCTGACACAGTACAGCCTCTTTCCCAGCCCAGATACCAAAAATTACTTTAAATAGACAAAAAATAGCAAGTGCACTTTTTTTCTTTGCATGAATAATCAGTCTGGCAGAAACTGCTGGAAGTATGAATGAGAGTGTGTACTAGTTTAAAAAAAAGAACATGAAAAGAGAAAAACACTAATCCTACAGTTTAAAGCATGAAACCTTCTCCCTGCTCACTACTTGGCCTGAAAGCATCCTGCTGACTGCCAGAAAGGACTGGAGAATGTAAATGAGTTGAGATGTCTGTGGGAGAGCAGCTCTGGGAGCCACAGGAGATGCAGAAGGACCAAGGTGACCTTTCAGACAGGTAAACAAGCTGAGTAACCTCAAGTGATACCCCACAGATGTGCCCTGAGAAGCAGGAACTAAACCAATAATTTAACTTCTGTTTGAAACTGAATCAGGTTTAACTCACAAAACAGTGCCTTGATTATACCCCAGTTGCTGCAACACATCCCAGTGCCCTAATGAGGGGAGCAGGAGCTGAGCTCCTTGCTGGAGGCACTGCTGCCAGTCACCACCCCAAATTCCACAGCCCTGATGCCATCACAGCTGCTGACAGCACAAAGGCATCATTCCTCATCTCACCCCCTGGCTTTTGCTTTTCTTCAAGATGTGACCCTCAAAGATGAAGTTCTTTACAGTGAAAGCTGGAGCTGAGCACACACAGGCTGGAGCCCGAGAGCTTGTTGGTGTCTGTGTCAAACTTCCTCCTGTGCCGACAAACAGATTAAACCAAAGCACAAGAACGTTGGAATTTCAAGTATCAGCCAGACTATACACACAGTGCTTTTTCTTACATACAGTGATTCCTCTAATAAAATACAGAAACCACCTTCCTGTTGCTTGCCTTGCCACAGCTGGAGGAGGAAAAAAGGGGTTTCTGCTGTATTCCCAGTTTTCCACAGTAAACATGTAATCTTACACTCTCAAGCAGAAAAGACTGAATTAAAGGAGGAAATCTTTTTCAATTAGGCAAAACACACAAAAATATTTCACTTCATGAAAACTTGTGCCTTTCCCATTGAAGAAAAAGGGAATATTTACAAACTGCAATAAAATACAGTGCTCTTCACACCAGTGAACTCTCAGAGCAGTGAGATATCCCCAAAGAATCCTCTTGGAGCTGACGTGGAGGGAGTGGTGCAGCAGGACAAGCACAAAATAAGCCTCGTAATCACTTCTAAAAGTGATTAGAGCACCAGAATAGGAGCATGGGGAGGTGTAATCAGCAGGGAACATCACCACACAAACACTGCCCAGGCATGCAGGGATGGAAAGCCAAAACTCAGGGCTGAGATTGGTGAGGGATGGCAAAAGCCACGAGAAGGGCTTCTGCAGGTGCACAGGGAGAGCCAGAGACATGGGGCAACTTGGTGACACAGGACCTGCAAAGGGGTGATGCTCTCAGTGCCTTCTTCACCCCAGTGTCTGCTGGAAGGATCAGGCTCCCTGCCGTTCCACACCAGGAGGAAACCAAAGCAGGGACCACTGGCACGAACTGGGCACACAGAGAAGTGCTGATGGGACCACATGAGGTGCTTCAGAGTGAACACTGAGAAAGCAGGTCAGAGCCAGCACCAGGCTGCTCTCTGCCATGGGAAAAGCACAGCAGCCTGGTGAGGTCCCCACGACAGGAGAAAAGGCAAAGGTCACACCTGTCCTCAAAGAGCAGAAGAGGAAAGGCTGCAGAACAAACACTCCTGGAAATCACTTTGAGCTACAAAGGGTGACTGAAACCAGCCAGGATGGACAGACTTGATTTGGGCTTGGTAAGTCTAACCCAAGTCCCTTCCATGAGGAGTTGAGTGGCTCTGACATGGTGAGGCCAGTGCCATGGTGCTCTCTTTTTACCTTTAACAAGGTCCTTAACAAGTTCTGTGTAGCATCCTTGGAAGGTTTGGACCAGATGGAGCTGCAGGAACATGTGGATAATAAACTGGCAGGATAACTAGTCTTTGAGAACAGTGGCCAACAATTCCCAGTCCAGCCAGCAGTAAATGACCAGTGCCATTCCTCAGGGGTCACTCAGAGAAGGACACTGTGCAGAGGTGGCACTGCTGCCCTGGACAATACAGGGAACACTCACAGCTTCAGAGACAACACCAAACTTGAGGAACTGTCCAACATCACATTCCACCCAGAGGGACCTCAGCACACCAGAAGAAGGGGCTGACACAACCCCAGAGCTCACAAGGGTGACCATGAGTCCTGCACTCTGGGCAGGATAAGCTGATGCCCCAGCATGGATGGGATGGCTCAGCAGGGCAGGCCCTGTGGCTCCTGGGGGACATCTGGACAGGAGTCAGTACCTCCCCATGAAGAGGAGGGCTGGCCACATCCCAGCTACACTGGCAGGATCACAGACTGGCAGGACCTGGTTGTCTCCCCTCCTCAGCTCTCTGGGGTGCATTTGCAGCCCAGTGCAGCTCTGGGAGCCCCAGAGCAGGAGAGGGATCCTACAGGCTGACACAACCCAGGACTGGGATCACCACACCAGGGAGGAAAAGTCCCTGCAGGAACTGGGTGTCTTCATTGGAGAAGGTGAAGAATGAATCTACCTGAAGTCTGCCACAGACCAAAGCAGGGGCTGCAAGGAAAGCAGATCCTTCTGAGACTCCCAGAAGGACATGAGCTGATGGACACAAGCTGACAGACATGACCTGACAGACATGAGCTGCAGGAAGGAAAATTCCCAAGGATCAAGAAAAGTTCTTCCACAATGTAGGTGACTCAGCCTAAAGGACTGAGACGCTGTGGAATTCCCATCTCTGGAGGTTTTCAAAACACAGCTGAACAAAGCCACAAGCTCTCCTCTGAGCAGACAGATGGACCAGTTGCCATCCAGTGGTCTTTTCCAACCTACACAGTGTTGTGATTCCATCAGTATAAAGCCAGCATGAATGACTTCTCTTCCAATGTCACACTGGTTTTAAGTCAATGCAACCCTTGCTGCCAAGAGTAAGGGTACTCTGAATTTCCATATGCATTGGAAACCCCCAAATGAGCTTCTACACATTGGTGGAAAAGAATGGGATAGAATTCCAAAACAATCTGTGTTCCCCATTAAACAAGTTTACTCCTGAAATTGCAGAATGTGTCAATAATAAAGTGAGAAAGATATTTCTGCACAAGCAGAAAACATCAGGATCTCTTTTTGTCTTTACATATGCTGCAGACCGACTGAATTGGACCCTGAACTCCCTTCTCATAAAGACTTTTTGGGAGGAGTTGTTGGGATTCAGCCCTCACTTCACCACTCAGCATCTGCAGAGCAGTGTGATGCTTCCCAGGCAAACACTGCTCCTCACTTAAATGGGTAACAAGCAGTGCCACAGATTCTCAAAGTCAAATAAAAGTCAAAGTTTTACAATGGTAAGCTCCTGATTCATCAGCTCAGAAGCAAATCTACCCACTAATACAGGAAATGCTTCATTAGAGTGGGTGAGGGGTGACTTGTGTTGGCAGGAGAATGATGAGGGAGCAGCTGGACTGGCTTGTCCCCTCACTGTCCCTCACCCCTGTGACAGAGGCTGTGGGCAGCTGTGCAGCAGTGGCAGGGTGGCATGGGCATTCCCTCCTGGGCACAGGTGCCCTGCATACACCTGTAACCTGCAGCCAGCAGCAAGCTCAGGGAGAAAGGCAGGGTAGTGGCTGACAGCAGCAACCAGAGCCCCAGAAAAATGCTCAGAAAAATAGGTCAGAGCCTTCAGGAGCACACAAGGACCCTGCTGAATCCCATAATAATCCAAATATAGATTGTGTCCCTCAAATAGCTCAATAAAATACCCTGAAAATGTGAACACAGAAGTTAGTTATTGCCTTTATCCATCCAAACTTATTTCCTGCTTACTGAAAGAGCAAAAAGCTCGTGGCTGGCAGTTCAATTCTTGGAAAGAACCCTGCTGTCTATCAGAGAACTGCCTTTTAAACAATAAAGATATATCCATATTGATACATGTGTATAAAGTCCACATCAGACATTCCCACACAGATGTGATATCTCTGTAGTCTTTGCTCCAGTTGTCTCTGGAAACAAATATTCTGTTTAAATGAGCACATTTAGGTACTCCCAGAAGCCTCACCAAGGCAACAGGGAGCTCTCCCAGGACTGCAAACCTTCCAAAGGGCCTCAGAAAGTCATGACAACCCTCCTTCAAGCCCCACAGCAGCACATTTAGGTGGGTCATTAATCAATGCAATGGGTTCCAATGCCAGGAGGAGGCACCTGCTGTAATGCACCAAAGCACAGAGCTGCTCCAAAGCCTTCAATAATGGCACTGTCCAACCAACCCTGCACAGGTGCCAGCTGGGAGTGGGCTAAGATACCAAAGGCAACACCACAGTGTGAATGATCTCTAATGGGATTGGGCTATTTTTCAGTTTTATCTAGTCACTATCTCAAATACAGACACAAACTGCAACTACTGAATCTGTGCAGATTTACAGGAAATTTTTCAGCTGCTCTGGCTCACTTCAGCTTTACTTTGTCCCTCTTTGTCTCTCCTCATCCCAGCCCTGCAAAGTTGCCAGTCATAACCTGCTAGAATAGAAATTACATTAAAAGAAAATTCAAAGCACAGCTCAGATTTCCAAGGCTCACCTGCCATGTGCTCCCCTGCTGGATCTGTGCCCCCATTCTGGGCCTCTCTGCAGACAGGCTGTGCATCTGGAAAGGTTCTAAAAGAAAATAAAACCATTAAAACCTTCTCCAGGAGCACTAGTAGCGTCCAATACAATCAGCATACAATATTTTGAAGTGGAAACAAAACCACATCTTGTAAGCCCCTGGAAATGCAAAGAGGTGAAAAGAGAAAGCTCAGAGATACCAAGAACATTTGGGGTCTACTAAACTCCACTAAGGCCCAGTTAAACAGGGAAATGCCTTCTCTCTAAGGTTGATATTCTTTATTTCAACTTGTGGTTTCAACATCAGGGACTTCACCAGTTGGAGGCACTAACTCTGAACACTACAGGTAGGAAGGGTATTGATGTTCACTCTGCCCATCCTGGCACTGCACTGATGCCACAGCACCCTGGAAGGGGTCGCTGTTGGTGTCTGTTGATGCTCTGAGGTCAGGAAGCTTTTTGGATGCTTTTTTAAAGCTAGAAAGAGAAGGAAGTTTAGTTACTAATCATAATAATAATAATGAAGTTTCTCAATAACATTCACTTTTCTTGGCTTAAAGTAAACAGATCAAGTTTAAAGCAGAAACAAATTCCAACCCAAAAAGTCTGGGACAGACTAAAGGGAATTACATGTGCAAAATCTCTAAACAATAACTAAGCATTTAGAAATGTCTGACTGCATACAGCAATGCACTGCAGAATATTCGTTAATTCATTTTTCAATTGAGTTCATTTCACAGACCAAGTGGTGGGAAACAGCAGCCTTTAGAAGCCAAGAACAAGTCAGAATTGCCTTCATTCCTCTCGACAGAAGAGTCCTGAGTGAAGCTCAGAAAGTCCTTCCCCTCCACAGTACAATAAATTCACTCAAAATGTAGGAAAAGAAAGTTGAAATGATGCCCTTCCCAGCTTTGAAATAAATACTTCAAAAGCAGATTTTTACCCAGCAGTGTCAGGTACAAACAGGAGGACCAAACACCACATCAGGCACTATTTCCTATCTCATATTAACAACTACACTTGTAGAATACTTGAATGGGGAACATTCTTAGAATTTATTATTGTTACTCACAATAAAATCATTGTTTAAAAATGCCTTAACCAAGCCAGGTGCCTTTTACAATAATTCAGCAGGCTCTATAACTCTTCCCCCATCAGAAGTGACTATCCCAGTTCCTTTCCTCAAGTTGATGAGAAACTGAGTAATTTAAATATAGAAGTAATTCAATATATTCAGTGCCTTCTGTTAGCTCAGCTGACAGCTTTGGCCTAATCCAAACTTCAGAGCCCAAGTCTAGGCCCACCCAGGTGAACCCAAAACAAAGGTAAACCTGTGTCTGGCATGGGATGGTGACAACGAGTGGGATTGCAAAGGGAGAGGGAAAGAGCAATAAGTCATATTTGGGAATAAAATGAAACCCAACCATCTGAAATACCTTCAAAACATGTTTTGTCTGCCATGTGAAAACACTCAATAGTTCTGGAATATACCCTATTTTAAAGAAAAACTATGTTTGATATTTAGAAATCCAGTGGAATCTTTTCCTTTAAATATCTCCTGAACAATAAAGCTTTAAAAATTTTTATTATTGTACAAAACAAATAAAACAAAGTCTAAAGATAATTGAATATTACTTTTGAGGAAAAAAAAAGGCAAAAAGCCTTCAGTAGAAAAGAGCTCTGTAGTGATGCACCAGAAGAGCCTCCTTTGAGGCTACTCAAAACTTTAATAAACATCATTAATGACTTTTCCCAGATTAATCCCTCCTTACTTTGCTTTAGTCTCAGCTGTTATAGGATACTCGTTCAGTTTATATTTTGTTGCTTTTATAGAAAAATAACCAACCAACAAGCCTGAATTTCTGGACTTTCTGGTAATGCTTCCATGAGCAAAAGTCGAACGAGCAGCTCTATACACCCAGTTTGTGAGTGTTGCTGCTGCAAACAGTGGAGTTGGAACCTCCTTCCATGGATTAAGGAGTCCATTTGAGAGTGGGGTTTCGGGTTTTTTGCCCCAAAAGTACAATTAAGAAATTTCTCTTCCAACAACAATTTCAGTGTGTATTCAGAAATCCCCTCCCTTCTGAGCGAAAGTGTTTTTGACGTCTTTCCTTCTACCTTCTGTTACGAGTTATTCCTTTCAAAATGAAGGGAAGCCTCAGGAATGGTTCTGTTGTCTGGAACTGCTCAAGGAAGACTGAACTGAACAGAATTCAAAGATTCTGCCTGACCAAGGGCTCACTGAGCACTCTGCAGCCAGGAGGGGATGCACTGCAGAGGGCTGGGATGGCTCAGCACAGCCAGAATGCTCTGGAAACCTGCACTTGGGCTCCTAAAGATTTTATTACCACCAAGGTTCTGCATTGTGCTGGTTTAAAGGTAAACCAGCAGTAGAAATGAACCCAACACAAAAGAGATTAAAAATCAGAGTTACAATTTAATAAAAATATTACAATAAATACAATGGCACAAAGAGAAATTGGGTTTAACTCACAAAACCCAGAAGTAGAACCCAGCCCCCAGGACACAAACACAATGGGGTTTGGTGGCCCCTGTGCTGAGCCCCACGTGGTTCCCCCAAGTCCAAAGTAAAAGGAAGGGAAAAACCTGTTGGTGCAGATGATGTCACAGTCTGGTCGAGAGTGGTGGTCTCCTCCTGTCCAGGTTCTGCTTCTCCTCTGGATCCAACGAGTGGTTCCCCAAGTCCCAAACCCCAAGATTCTCTCCCCTCAGGTGCAGGTGGGAGCCCCCAGTGCCTCCCCCAGGGCAGGGAGTTCCACACTGGGGGATCTGACTCTGGCAGTCATGGGGGATTTTGGAATTGTTGCTGGCCCATGAGTAGACATGACCCCTCAGGTGGGTGTGGAGGTGCCAAGGACTCCCCAGAGGGAAGTTCTCCCAGCTCCTCTCCCAGGTTTCTTTCCCAGCCAGCTCCCAGCCTGAGGGGTCAGGTGTGCCCTGGGCAGCTGCTGCCAATGGTCCATTGTTAACAGTTCCTGGGAAATGGCAGAGAGGGTGGAGAATGCACAGCTTTGGTCACACCCACACAGTGATAAACTGGTCTCACCTGCTGAACTGGGACATGCATAAGTTGTTCAGTGTTAGTGTGCAGGGGTGAGCATCTTCCAAAATCCAATAACTACTTGAAAAGTGGATTTTCCACATCTGATTTTTGCATTGAAAGTCTACAATTCCAAAATCAACACGCAAAAAGCTGCACAAACCGCACACAGAGAGGATTTAAGAGAAGAGGTCACTTGAACAAGTCAGTTAGAACAAGCTGAGATCATGTTACCAACCCTTGAGCAGCTGGAACTAAACAAAGCCTATTTCTATGTAACTCCATTGGCAGGAGGTGGGTTTTCAAGCAGAGCATCTCCTGCTGTAATTTGGGGTTTAATTCCAAGGCACCACTCTGGCAAACATGTCCTCACCTCTGCCTCGATTGTGCACAACAATTACTGTTTTTATCAAGTGTATTTGATAGCAACCAATTAATACACTATCATTTCTTATTCTAACTAAATGTACTAAAAGCCACAGGTGAATCTCTGCACTTTTATCATTGTAAAATGCAGTGCTCTTCTGCTAATGACACCCCAGCAAACTGCTTGTTCTGTGACCACAGTGACGCTCAGTGATTAATGGCACTGCTTACTGAGATACTGATTTCCACAGGGGTTTTTGATTGTTTTAAGGGAATTTGGAATTAGCCTTTTCCTTCCACGGGCTCTGTGTTTCCTTTTCTGGGAATTAGAATTTCTCCTTACATCTCATACTCCAGGTCAAGTACAGTGAGATATTTGCTGCCCTCTAAATTCTTTCCTCATAGTAAAATCTTGTGAAAATATTAACACTAAAAGAGAGAACCTATGAAGTCAGTCTTTAATGTGATAATAAACTGATGTTTTTTATGGATAAAATGTTTTACAGAGGTTCTCACTTGAATAAGCCTTGCAGGATGCACTGCTCATGGTTGTCCTGTATAATCAAGTTACAATCTTTTCTCCCAAATTCAAAAACTACAAAATTTGTGTTCTAGGGGATGATACGTTTTGGCCTTGATTGTGGAGTCATTTCCAGTATCATGAACTGAATCAAGAGAATATGAACACTGTTAAGCACCACTCATGTTATGAGATTTGAGGGGAAGCTCTTCATTAAACAGATTATGTGTAATGGCAAATAAAAAGACAGCTCAGATTCTTTTTGTATTCCTACTCCTTATCACTATTGTTCAACTCCTGTAACTTTGTCAATGTTTTCACCAGCTCTTATTAAAATTTTAAGAAATAAACCAGCTGCCCTTAAACTTGCAAAACCAAGCCATTTATCAAATAACTTTTTATGTAAATTGCTAATATATTATCCAGGACAATGGATTCCTTTAGAGTTCAGGGTAGTTACTCACAACCCTTTACACACATATAGCAAGTCAAAGGACTTCTAAGCCTGGAAATCCCATTCACAGCTGCTCACAAAGACGACTTCAAATATTTTTTGCAATTAAACCAGTCAGTAGCTCAGACTAAGCACTCACCCAGGAGCCACACTCAGCTTCCAGAGCACTGCCTGGACTGGGGATGCAGATACCATCTCCTCCTCCCTCTCCTGGTATTTCCCTGCAGAGCCTTCTCCCATTACACAGCTTCTCCACTCCCACCCTGCTCCTGGATACTGCTGTACCACATGGGTGAGCTCATCAAGTCGTGCAAACACCTTAATTCATTAATTATCTTTATTCTGGTTTGATGGATGAGAAATATTCCCTGTTGAAGACACTGCGTCCATAATGTACATTATCAGACAAGCTGAGGTATATGAGATGCCCAGTTTTAGAAGGACAGTATGTTCAAGGTGCATGGCTCTGGCTGTGCTCAGCCATGTCACTGCACCTCAGCTCCCCTTAACTTCCAAAGCTTTCATTACAAAACAACTGCAGGACTTTGGTGCTTTTGTCTCTTCAAAATAAATGACTGCAGATTGTCTGCAACAGGAACATCTCCAACAACGAGGAGGTGTTCAGGCCCAGAGTCTGCTGAGTGCCCAGAATTTCCCTGACCCTTACAGGCCTTCTCCAAGGAGCAATCCCCTTTAGCTGCAGTGGCCATTACTTCATATCCCTCACCACACAGACTGCACCTCATAATTAAACTCCTTTCTCTGCTTGCCATGCCCAAGGAAGTGTTTTGTAAGACACAGGTGTTTATTTCAGGTGTTTATCTCAGTGTGCAGATCCCCATTTGCACAAGTACATTCTTCCTCAAACACTTTTGTTGAAGTGGCTTTCCAAGCTATTCATCTTATTTAATACACAAAAAACAGGCTGAAGTGGAAATTATGCATTTTCCCAAGACAGAACTTTTCAATGCATTTTGTTTTAATCTTTCACTGTTGGCTTCTCCTGAGGATGACCTGGTGAATTCTTTTTCCAAAATTCCACAGCTTGGTTGTTTGATTAAGTAATCCACAATAAAGAGGATGATAAAACATCCTTCTTCCATTCAGTGTCCATCTTGGGTTGTTCCACTGTTGGTGACAAGTGCCTTCAGTGTTTATCTCTGTTCCAACAATGAGAATTTTTTTCCTCTCTGAGCTTTTTTTGCAGCTTCTCCAGGCCAGCCCAGCTCCATCCATTCCACCAGCTTTGCTCCACCCCAGAGCTGCTCTGGGAGTGTGTTTGGGGTCCACATCTGCACATTGTTAGGAATTTTGCATTAGCTGTTGCACATTTTCAACAGCTCATTGTGGCATTTGAATTCAAGATGTATTAAGTATTCACCTGACAACTCTTCTGGCAGCAAAAAGCAATGGCTTGAATTACCTGTGGATACCTCTGAACACTGTAGTGCTTCTGGCACTTTGCCTAGAAACTTCAGAAACTGAATTTCTTCATCTGGATCCCATGCATGAGAACCCCCTTCCCAATAAAGTCAATAAAGGCGATAAAGTCACTCTGACTTGAGCAGCCTCACAGCTCTGACAGCTCAGCAGAAGTCTGTGACCAACACAGACACAGCCAAGGAAATCCTGCACCTCTGACTCTGAGGAGCTCTCAGGTGGGACCTGAGACAGGCTGGAGATGCCTCCTCATTGTTTACAGCATAAGGGGAAAACCCCAGAGCAATGACACACCACAGCAGTTCTTTAAACCCTCATTTTCCATGACATTTAAAATTCTTCCTATAATAAAGGACTAGAGTAGAGAACCACAGGAGGCCCTCGTGGTCCTTCACAGGACATTGCTGTCTATTAATGGCTGGTCATCTTATTTACTAATTACTCCTCTGTTCAAAGAAGGGCAATATTGTAATTCACTCCTTATTAATTCTATTTAAAATCTCCCTTTGCCCTCGAAGAACAGGTTAGATTTAGCTGCTAATTGTTTCTCCTGCCCTCATGAGACTGAAAAAGGGGGCAAGGATCAGGCCAGATATGTTCCTACTCCTGCAAAAAGCTGAGCCCACGATGCTTTCCACAGTGCCCAGGAAGCCAGTCTGGCTCAAACTATTCAGACAACTTCTCTCCCAAAGGTACATCTAAAAGCCAAATGCTTAATAAAGAACAAAGTAGGAGAGAGAGAAAGCAGCTTTTTCAGACCTCTTACCATATAACACAGTGGGCACACACCTTCTAGTAGATGATCTTTGCTTGCAAAAACTAGAACTAAAATATTTTTTCCCCTGTTAAGAATAAAGATGTTTGCTTGGAAAAACTAGAACTAAAAGATTTTTTTTCCTGTTAAGAATAAATACCCTCAAAAATCAGGTCAGTTATTTTGGTGCCAGACCAGTCTCAGAGAGAGCTGGGAACTCTGGGGCTGAATGGGAAGAAATGAACAATGACCCAGCCTTTTCTATCCCCCAGAAAGGCCCTATTCAGAGTTGGGAGTGTGCTAAAACCCTTCCCTGACCTTGGGATGGATTTTCTGGCTCTGTTCTACCCTACCCAGCAAACCCCAGACCTGGAGGGGAAACCTTCCCTCGCTGCTCTGGCTGGCTGTGTGCAGGGAAAGCAGCAAAGGGAGGTCACACAGAGCTCATTATTTCATCTCTCCCTCAGTTTTTAGGTCACACATTCATTTTCAGCCTCATAAAAGGTCTTTTTTAACTCTTTCCAGTTTGCTGGGTTCTTATTCTCTTTGTCTAGTCCTTTCAAACCGGGGATCCTCCTTTCAGCACTGCAGAAGAGGGATCTGAGTTTGTCACCTCACTTCAAACCACACCAGGTAATAACCAACACTGTTTAACAGGACAACATGCCCTGACTTCCTCAAAAAGATAACACAGGCGTTGAATACATCAAAACTATTTGGAGTTCTGGTGTCAGTGAAATAACAACCCGAATGTTAAACACCTTTCTAATACAGGAAGTTGAAACTTCCTGTTCACAGTGAATGCACTAAAATAGAGGCATTGTTACTAATTTAGCAACCTCCCAACTTTCACAAGTCAGAGGGTACATATATCTATTCTGATCACAAGTCAAATAGTGGTTTATGACTAAACAAAGCTGGATGGATTAAACAAAACATGATGATTCCAGTAGTAACTGCATTAGGATTCCAGAAACAACAACAATACATTCAAAAGTTTTCAAAGATTTCTTAACTTCTTCCTGTTCCAAAAACTTTAAGGCTTTGGATTGCTCCTTATGATTCTTATCCAGGATTACAAAGCCTAGAACAGAGGAAACCATTATGATGCAAATTACCCCAACAATCCTTCACCTGAAAGGGTCAAGCAAATCTTCCAGGAGATATAATATGCAAGTTGTTGCCTAAACAAATGTGAAGTTAGATTTAGGTTAACAGAAGAGTAAGTATCATACAACAGTTCAGTCTTTGGTAATGAATCATTAGTACTCAGCAAGAGTGACAAGCTTCTAACAATCAGAATCTGTTCTATTTGTAAAACAGAACAATCAGAATATAGAACAATAAGAATTCTTGTTCTGTTTTTAAAATCAGTATTTCCAGACACTCCGGAGATGGGCAGCTTTCTCCAACAGCAGACACCATTCCAGTGGCAGCAACAGGAAGAACATTTTCCTTTTGTGCTGCCCAGGACAGAAAGCAGACAGCAGCCAGGAGGATTATTTCACACGTAAAAGGTAATATAAACATTAAAACAAACTGTTCTACAATTCAGTTCCCCACTCCTGTCTCTGAGAGAAGGGTTACCTGGCTGAGCTCTGTTGCCTTTGATGGGAAGGAGATGCTCCATCACAAGGATCCATTGTCACCTGAGGATCCCTTCCCAAGATCCAGAGGGGAAGAGACCTTCTTCCATAGCTGTGGGGAGGGTATTTTTAAAGTCCATCCAAAGGAGATTGTGTGCATTGTAAGTCATGTAGAGCAACCACCACTGAACTCCCAGAGCCTTCAGTGCTGCTCTGACCATGAGACGCACGAAGGGATGGCACAGGAGCACGGACTGTGTGGGCTTTTTCCTCCTGACTGCCTGGACCTCAGTATTTGCTGGTGTTTGAGAGTGCCTGGGATGTCACCACAGGGTAGAAAAGCCACTGACCACCAAATATTCTGACTGTCTAAAGCATTTTCAGCCACTGGGAGCCTCTGAGCCCCTGGAGCTGAACACACCTCCCAGAACTGCTGCACACAAACTGTGCCATAAAATAAACATTACACATGCCAAAAGGATACAACATGGTCCATACTGACTGATGCCATTAGATCTAACATCAAAGCAGAAGTTAGCACAGGAGAATAAAGCTATTTAGAAACAGATACACCTCACCCTGCACTAGAGACACCATGAGACAAAGTTCTTGCTGCAGTCCAAGACAAACTCAGGTTGTGAAAAACTGGTAGATTAGTTGGTTAAAATAAAACCTCAGGCTACTTTACCCATTTTCCAGGCCTCCTGAACCCCTGAGTGCCTTCCCATCCTGTGGCTGCTTCGGGAGGGCCCCTGCAGTGCCAGACATGCTGACAGACCCTGCTCACAGCTCTGGGCACAACTGTGGGGCTCAGGCATAAATAAATAAGCCTCTTGGAGCACTGAGGAAACCAACAGGAGCTGGTTATTTGTTAAAAAACAACCCCCAGTTCAAGAGGAGGAGACTGCTTGCCACAAAAGCTGCTTCTCTCTGATTTTAACATGCTCGAAATGTCGCAGTGCCTGTGAGCTGCTTACTGTTCAACTTCCCTTTTCATTCAGGTTTCTGTAATTATCCATGAGAAGAATTTTAATGAGTCCACAATGCTTTAAGATGCAAATCTTTTCTTTTGCCAGGATTTCCAACAAATTCGCTCTCAGAAGTTGAAGCAATTCTGATTTTATGAGCACTAGTTTCAAAACAGAACATTCAGGGAAACTATTTTCCTACAGAAAACACAGATTAATTACACTAGGAAATGCCTTCAAGTCAATTATACCTCTGAAGCCCAGCACTGCAACAGCCAAGCCCCTCCTCCAGCATCACATCCAGCATCATCTGGAATGATTTATTTGCTGCTACAAAGACAGCCACAAGGATTAGGAGTATCTAAGACTTGTAAATATTAACTTCATACAAAGATGTGAATTAAAATCCAGAGTATTTTGCACCATATCCAAATGTGTGATTGTAGACAATGCAATTTGAAATGAAAAGACAACTTTGCAGTGAGATTCTAAGGGGTCTATTCTCACACCAGAAACTTGTTTTGAAAACACCCAAACACAGAACAGGAGATAATTCAATGGTAAAAAAGTGTCATGTTATGCAGCAAAAATTCATTTTTGTCAGGATTGATTTAGCTCCTTCCTTTTGGGATAGTTCTCCAGACTCTGACTGTTCCAATGACTCTCTGCAGGAAGCTGCCAGGTGTCTTCCTTGGGCCTGCAGCCAAATTTGCAGTAACAATATAAACTGTTCCAAGAAAAGTGTTTGGGTTTATTCTTCTGGGCACCTAAAATGTTTTACATGCGATATGGAAGGAAAGTATTAAAGCTTGTATTTTCAGCAAACCTCAAATATGCATGACATCCATACACACTGTGTTTAGAAATAGGCTTTTTTGCTTTGTTTTTCCTATAATCTTCCTTAAACTTTCTATGGATATTTTGGCACCACCAAGGGTTCCTCAGTGACAGACACTCCACCCATAACAGGGGCAGCTGCAGGTGGTGGGGCAGAGGGGATTTACCAGGGGGAACTAGGGGAGAAGAGCTGCTTTGGGACTCTGTATCATCGGACTGGGACAGAAAACTCACCTGAGTATGACAAACCCTTCCCTGCAATTCTCAGCTGCAAGCTGTCCTGTCACTTGAACAACAGGCTCATGGACCCAAAGCTGTAAGAAACAGGTGCACACAAAACTTGCCCTTGCAGTTCTGCTGCAATCCTAGGTAGCCTTCAAGTTCCAAGCAATAAATCCTAACAGATGAGGCTGGAACTTGTGCAGAATTCCATAGGGAAGGCCTTCTCCTTGAGATGATCTCTGGGTGCTGCAGGTGACACAATGATCCCCTTCCTTTTCTCCTCTCTTGCTGGGAGTTTTCTCTGGAAGAGTTGTTGGGAGATTTTGTGGGGTTTAGGTGGTTGGAATCTGCATTATTTGGTTGGGTGACTTGGTAACTATTGTTGTTAATTTTTGGGGTTTTTTCCCCACATTTCTTTTTATATGCATTATATCATATTCTAATTGTCTTTCTTTTGTATATTACAAGAAGTTTGTACACTTGCAGCAAGCGTGGGTAGTACCCTTCTCAAATCTTCATTTGTGAAGCCTGGCCATGATAAGAAGCTTGCTGAGGTCTGGGGTTTTTCCTCCCTCCTTTTCCCTTGGTTAGGAGCAGGACACCCCCCCTCCACTCCTTTCTCTCTGTGTTGGGCAGTTGGCACTTTGCCAGCTCAACCCAACACAGGTGGGCTGCTTTTTGCAGCTACAGGACAAGATTTCTGGGCACTGACAGACACACAAAGTCATGAATCACAGAATCATAGAATGGATTGGGTTGGAAAAGACCTCTGAGATCATCAAGTCCAACCCTTGGGCCAACTCCAGTCCCTTTACCAGATCATGGCACTCAGTGCCACGTCCAATCTCACCTTAAAAACCTCCAGGGATGGGGAATCCACCCCCTCTCTGGGCAGCCCATTCCAATGCCTGATTACTCTCTCTGGAAAGAATTTTTTTCTGATATCCAACTTAAATTTCCCTTGGCAGAGCTTGAGACTGTGCCCTCTTGTTCTATTGCTGAGTGCCTGGGAGAAGAGACCAACCCCCACCTGGCCAGAACTTCCCTTCAGGTAGTTCTAGACAGTGCTGAGGTCACCTCTGAGCCTCCTCTTCTCCTGGCCAAACACCCCCAGATCCAGATGCCCTGTCCCAGGGTGGCACACAGCAATGCTGGAGGGCAAACAAAAACCCTGCTGTTCCTGAGTCAGGGAGCAGCCCCACGTGGGAGCCGCTTGGCTGGGACGAGTTCATCCCCAGTGCCACCGTGCCAACACGGAACAACGGGATGGGCACTCCCCTGGCCATTTACCTGCCAGGCAGGAGTGGGAATGTTTGTGTTTCACCATGAAACTTGTGCTTATTTTAAACAAATGCAGGACTTCACTAATTCTGGATGCCAATTCATTTAAGCAACTGTGTGAGTGATACACCTCTCCCCCCACACCTTTTTTTTTAATTAATTTGACTGGTAACAAATATCTTTTTATGGTAAAAACATGATATCGTGATATTAAACTATTCTTATTCCAGTCTTCCAGCACTGAGTCTAAATAGAACAACCTTCTCATCCCTCAACAGCCACCAGTAAACAATCCACACAACCTTTACATTTTTTATTTCAAAGGTTTCAGTATATTTTTTTTGCCAAAATGGCACCACTTCTAATCCTTTTTTCCTTATTTCAGATCAGTTCTCTTAGAGCCTGGCAGCTTTTCGACTTGCTACTAATTGCAGGCCTGTGCCTGCTACATTTCTCGTGTTAACTGTATTTACTGTGATTATTTACAGCTCTCACACACAGCATATTCTTTTTCCGAGTTCCTTATAAAATTAAGGTTTTTGTTTGGCCTCTAATATGGGTCTGAATCCTGGGTCATCTACCGCCACCACCTGCGGCTCCTCGAACGCTTCCATCAGCGCTGCCTCCATTCAGTCCTAAACATCCACTGGTCTGATTACATGACCAATGTGTCTGTTCTGAACAGGCAGGGGTCACCTGTATGGAGGCCATGCTGATGAGAACACAGCTGTGCTGGGCAGGGCACGTCTCCAGGATGGAGGATCACCCACTGCCCAGGGCACGTCTCCAGGATGGAGGATCACCCACTGCCTCCCAAAGATTGTGCTCTGTGGTGAACTCGCCACCGGCTGCCACAAGAGAGGAGCCCCGAAGAGGAGACACAAGGACTCCCTGAAACAACACCTCAGCCTTGGCCATATTGACTGCCACCAATGGTCCACTCTGGCCTCCAGTTGGGATTCATGGAGACACACCATTCACGACACTGCTGCTTCCTTTGGGAACGCAGCACAGTCAGTCTGGAGGAGAAAAGACCCCGCAGACAGAACCGTTCCTTGCCAATGTCACCTAAAGAGACGTTCCGCTGTGCCTTCTGTGACCGGACCTGCCTATCCCGTATCGGCCTTTTTAGCCACCAGCAGCTTGCAGCAAGTGTGGGTAGTGCCCTTCCCAAATCTTTGTTCGTGAAGCCGAGCCATGAAAACACTGGACCTCTAAAATGAAAACATTATTAACTCCACAGTTACTATTACATGAGAGTAGGTTTCAGGGTTTAGGCAAAATTTTAAATCCAAATATGTCTTCAAAGATTACTGTGGCAAAGTCCCCAATAAGTCTCACTACAGAAGTGACTCTCACCACAAACCTTAAAGAGCAGCCAATTTACTCTCCCTTGGGCCAAGGAGATGCTGCTGAGGGCACATTCCACAAGGAAAAGCTACAGGCAAGCAACAGCTTTTTAATCTCACATCTGATTTTTATACTAATTCATTTCTAACAAAGGAATTCAGATTAGAGGAAGAACTTTAACTCCTGGTTGTGTCTCTCTGCACTCACAGAACTGCACTGAATCTTTCCATACTCAAATCAGCACCCACAGGCAAACCCCAGACTGCCTCATGCACATCCAGAAGCTGAAGCCACCAAAATTATATTATGAAAACAGGGCCTTTTTACTCTATCTGTATTACTAGCAATTAAAATTAATCAATACAGATTGATGCACATTTTCTTTAAAAGTTCCCTCAGAAGAATCCTCTGAGGATGCTGGTCACTCACTTCCCTCAGAAGAATCCTCTGAGGATGCTGGTCACTCACTTCCCTCAGAAGAATCCTCTGAAGATGCTGGTCACTCACTTCCCTCAGAAGAATCCTCTGAAGATGCTGGTCACTCACTTCCCTCAGAAGAATCCTCTGAGGATGCTGGTCACTCACTTCCCTCAGAAGAATCCTCTGAAGATGCTGGTCACTCACTATGCAGTGCCCTGAAGGAGCTCAAAACAAATGCCATCATTTAGATTGTGTTGCAGATACAGATCTCACACTCCATCCATAGCAAAATGATTTTCCTAAGAGCTTCTTTCTGGTTAAGACATATTTTTCAGATATTAATTACTGGTCCAGTACCATTAAAGGTCCACCACATAAAACTGTTACACTTTACTTTTTGAAGTACATAAGACTAAATATGATAGGTTATAAATATTATTTAAAGAATGTTTTCCTAACAGCTCTGTAGAAATTGCGATACATGTTTAGGTTTGGGTTCTTGAAAGAATCCAGCTCAAAACTAAGGAAAGGCTGCTGTGATTCTAATTTCACCTTCCTGAGGAACTACTGAAGCCCTTTATGCAAATAAAGTGTGACTGAAAACAGACACGAGTTTCCAGCCCTCAGATTTCTGATTTTTTTTTCCAGGTGTTTGTAATAAAAGTTACTCCTGGCAATTCTTTACAAAAATTAAGGGTGCTGCAAGAAGCTGCAGTCCAGCAGGTTGTGCTCCCACCTGTGTCTCCAGGAAGCTGCTTCCAGCAATGAGGAGAAAATAATAAAATAAGGAGAAAATAAGGCTGTAATTGCTGAGAAATATGTTGCACGTGTGAAGGCACAGGATGACACAAAGAATATCCATGGACTGGTGTATCTCCTGTTCTTCTGATCGTAAACACCAACCCTTTCTACTTTTCCCATTAATTCTTTGAATAAATAAGTTCAGTTGTATCAACTGGAACCAAGGATGGAGAAAACAAATACTGACTATTAAAGTCAATGTAATAGCCTGATAGATCTCTCTAATAAAATGACAGCAAATAAAGCAGGAGGCTCAACCCCCTGAGCAAAGATCCACACCAGCCAAGCTGGGGCTGTCGCTGCCAGTAACAAACCAAGAACCCACCCACCAGTCTGAGTTCTCACCCATTTACCAGTGTCTGCACACACCCACACAAGGATTTCTACACTGTCTTTTTACAACATATTATAAATTGAGCTCTGAAATTCAGTATGTGCTTTGAAAGCTTCTCATCTGCTGAAGAATTCAGCTACTGCAAAGCTATTACCAGATTTATAATTTCTTTTTAAACAGAAATATTGTGTTCAAAATTATACGATTATGGTGAATTTAAGGTGAAGACTTTTACTAGAATAAATGGGGTTTTTCCCTTAAAAAAGGATATATAGTTCTCAGCCAACAAGTTTAGAGTAACTTACTATAGTTATTTTAGAAATAATTTCTGCATTTACTTCTCACTATAATTTCACAATTGCAAGCCACAGATGTTCATCTGCTAATAATTATTCTTAGAGAAAATAAGTTACCAACCCTGATTTCTTTCTTGTGGTTTTGAACTGTTCCTTGCATTGATATTTTAGGCTGTTTTCCTGTAATTCCTTCAGTGAGTTTTCATGCTTAATACAAGCAGGTTGCATTAATTCAACCTTCTAATACTATTTACCTGAAGTACAGCAGGAAGTTCATCATAACAGCACAGAAGAGCTTTAAATGATGGAAATCTGTCATACAAATCCCACACTGGTGCTGTTACCACAACCAGGGGAGATGCTCCAGCCCTATAAAACTGTTCCCAGGAAGAAAGAACTGCCTGCTGGAATGAAAAAGCAGCTTGTCAGCATTTCTACTCAACTCAGGTTAAAAAAAATCTGCTCTCAGTTCATACAGCTTTTTTTTTGGCATTTTTCACTTGAGCTTTTCCAGCATTGAGCTGCCACTTCGTATGAAAACACACTTTTGCTCTGGTCCCACACTGATACCAGTCACCTCCTCTCCCTGGGCACCAAATAATTAACTGGAGAGCTGTGGTGGCCTGGAGAGAGAGGAAAACAACTGAACTCCATATTTATTCAAAGAATTAGTGAGAAAACTAGAAAGGGTTGGTGTTTGGGATCAGAACAGGAGAGATACCAGTCCATGGATATTCTTTGCATCATCCTGTGCTTTCACACATGCAACATGCAGCTTGGGATGGTTCTCCTCTCTTTCCAGGCAACTACGGCTGGATGGTGAGGAATGAGGTGCCAGGGATGCTGTGCCTGGTGCTGGGCCCTGCTGGGGTTGGATGGCACGGCAAGGGAGAGGAACCAGCGTGGGATGTGCCCCTGGGTCCAAACACATGGAGTTTGGGGAGCAGCCCCAGCCTGTGCCCCTCCCAGCCCCAGCCTGTGCCCCTCCCAGCCCCAGCCTGTGCCTCTCTCAGCCCCTCTCAGCCCCAGCCTGTGCCCCTCCCAGCCCCAGCCTGTGCCTCTCTCAGCCCCTCCCAGCCCTGGCCATGATAGCAATGATGGGTTACAACACACAGATAGAAAATATGGGGGTTCTTTAGTATGTATTTCAGATTCCATAGTCACACTTTAACCCTAATGAAAAGTGTATCTAAAGGCTCTGCTTAACACAGGCTCAGGGCTCAGGTCCAGGCTCAGGCTCAGGGTACAGGTTCAGGGTTTAGGATTCAGGCTCAGGGATCAAGGTCCAGGTGCAAACTCAGATTCAAGCTCAGGGTTCAGGCTCAGCTCCAGGCTCAGGACACAGGGTTCAGCCTCAGGGTTCAGGGCTCAGGCTCAATCAGGCTCAGGGTTCAGGACTCAGCTCCAGGCTCAGGTTCAGGGCTCAGGACACAAGGTTCAGGCTCAGGGTTCAGGCTCAGGTTCAGGGCTCAGGATCAGCTCCAGGCTCAGGACACAAGGTTCAGGCTCAGGGTTCAGGGCTCAGGGTTCAAGCTCAGGGTTCAGGGCTCAGGACACAAGGTTCAGGCTCAGGGTTCAGGCCTCAGGACACAAGGTTCAGGCTCAGGGTTCAGGCCCAGGTTCAAGGCTCAGGCTCAGCTCCAGGCTCAGGGTTCAGGGCTCAGGACACAAGGTTCAGGCTCAGGGTTCAAGCTCAGGGTTCAGGGCTCAGGACACAAGGTTCAGGCTCAGGTTCAGGGCTCAGGCTCAGCTCCAAGCTCAGGACACAGGGTTCAGGCCCAGGTTCAAGGCTCAGGCTCAGCTCCAGGCTCAGGGTTCAGGGCTCGCTCCAGGCTCAGGGTTCAGGACACAAGGTTCAGGCTCAGGTTCAGGGCTCAGGACACAAGGTTTAGGCTCAGGGTTCAGGCTCAGGGTTCAGGGCTCAGGACACAAGGTTCAGGCTCAGGTTCAGGGCTCAGGCTCAGCTCCAGGCTCAGGACACAGGGTTCAGGCCCAGGCTCAGCTCCAGGCTCAGGACACAGGGTTCAGGCCCAGGCTCAGCTCCAGGCTCAGGGTTCAGGGCTCGCTCCAGGCTCAGGGTTCAGGGTTCAGGGCTCAGGGCTCAGCTCCAGGCTCAGGTTCAGGGCTCAGGACACAAGGTTCAGGCTCAGGTTCAGGGCCCAGGCTCAGCTCCAGGCTCAGGACACAGGGTTCAGGCCCAGGCTCAGCTCCAGGCTCTCGCTCCCACCTCCCCCCAGCCCCCCAGCCTCAGACTCCCCCCACCCAGCCCCTCCCCGAAGCTCCTCCCCCGGCGCGCGCCGGCGGTGACGTCACGCGCGGCCGTTCCAGACCGTTCCAGGCCGTGACGTCACGCGCGGCGTCATTCCAGAAGATTCGGCCGGGCCCGTATAAAGGCCACGGAAGAGGCGGGGCTGCCACCGGCAGCGGCGAGGGGGCACCGGCGGGACCGGGACTGGGAGCGGCACCGGCGGTGAGCGCGGTCTCCGCAGGGCTGGGCCGGGGGTGGGGGGTGACCGGTGGGGCCTGGGGGTGCCCCGGTAACAGCCCCGGTAACAGCCCCGGTAACAGCCCCGGTAACGCGGCGCGTCCCGTCCCCCCGCAGGCAGCCATCATGGTGAAGGAGACCGAGTACTACGACATCCTGCAGGTGAAGCCCAATGCCTCTTCCGAGGAGATCAAGCGCGCCTACCGCAAACTGGCGCTGAAATATCACCCCGACAAGAACCCCAGCGAGGGCGAGAGGGTACGTGGGGCCGGGCCGGGGGCAGGAGCTGGGCCGGGCGGGCCAGGCCTGGACTGGGTGGGCCTGGGTCGGGGGTAGGAGCGGGGCCAGGGCCGGGGCTGGGTTAGGCCAGGTCGGGGTTGAGCCAGGCCAGGCCGAGCCGGGCCGGGGGCAGGAGAAAGGCCGGGCAGGGGATCTCCACGAGGGGCCAAGCCCGACGGAAGGGCCGGATGGCCCTCGTGGAGATCCCCTGCCCGGCCCTGGGCGTCCCTTCCATGCTGTGGTTCCTCCTTGTAGCTGCAGCAGATCAGCTTTACGGGTGCAGGTTAAAGGAGGTAAAGCTGGAAGGATTCGTAGCGTGCTGCCAGGTGGTGGATTGGTGGTCTTGAGCCAGGATGGGTTTTGCTCAGGGAAAAGGGGTAATGGGAGATGTAGGAGGTGTCCATCCATCCATCCCCAGGGAATCGCTGGGCTGTGTTTACAACAAAAACACGCCATCAGTCAGCACAGATCTGCTTTCAGCTCCACGTGCTGGCCAGGAGAGTAATGAGCAGCACAGTTTGGAGAATGCAAATGATGGCTTTATTTATCTAAAAGCTGGTGTGATAATACCAGAACAGAGGAACAAAAACTCCCTATGTGTCTCTGGTATATTAATTCACAGAACTCAAGTTATAACAGTAGTCAAAGGTAACCTTTTCTGCTTTTATTCTTGGCATGCCTTTTTTTTTTTTTGCTTACACCACTTTACCTGATCATAAGTAAATCGAGTTTAAAATTGAAGTAGTCACTACAGTAATCATAGAATTGATTGGGTTGGAAAAGACCTCCAAGATCATCAAGTCCAACCCTTGGGCCAACTCCAGTCCCTTTACCAGATCATGGCACTCAGTGCCACGGCCAAGCTCAGTTTAAAAACCTCCAGGGATGGGGAATCCACCCCCTCTCTGGGCAGCCCATTCCAATGCCTGAGCACTCTCTCTCTGCAAAGAATTTTTTTCTGATATTCAACTTAAATTTCCCTTGGCAGAGTTTGTGCCTGTGCCCCCTTGTCCTATTGCTGAGTGCCTGGGAGCCTAACAGCAAATTATGTTTATAAACAGTTGGACATCTTAGTAATAGGATATTCTTTATTAAAAAAAAATCCTTGATTGTTTTGATATAGTGGGTGTTGTGATTTGTATCTGAGTCCTTGTGATGAGTAAGCAGCCCTGGCCACATCAGTCCCTGCTCAGTGTAAGCTGGATGTACCAGCTCAGCAGGCCTGGAGGGTGCCTGGGCAGCTGTGGGCTGGCTGGCACTGCCAGAGGGACTGCCAGGAGGGACTGGGGCCCTGCAGGACTCCAGGGACAGGACCATGTCCCCCTGAATGGATCTGTAGGGGTTATAGTGGTGGCTGCAGCTGCCACAGCCACACAAATGTAGTTTGTATATGCTTGTAAGTTGGATGTGATTCTAAATCAAGCCCACTTAAAATATGGGAGGGGGGAGAGGGAGAAGGGGGGGATTTCCTGAACAAAAGTGTGCCATTGTAGTCTGATCTGTGTTTGTTCAGGGGGTTTCCTGCTGGAAACACAGGTGCTCCAAGAGGGTGCTGTAGTGGCTCAACCTGAAGGTGGAGTTGCATATGAGAGGGTTACTCTTCCTCTTGGTCATAGTTGTTCAGAGCTTCTTTTTTCTTTTTAGTTTAAACTCATATCCCAGGCATATGAAGTTCTGTCGGACCCAAAGAAAAGGGACCTGTATGACCAGGGTGGGGAGCAGGCTATTAAAGAAGGAGGCCTGAGTGGCGGCAGCTTCTCTTCACCCATGGACATCTTTGACATGTTCTTTGGTGGTGGAGGCCGAATGAATAGAGAGAGAAGAGGTACACAGTTCTAAACAAGTTCTAGAAACCTAACCATGCCATTCAGCATCAACCCCCACGCTGTGGTACTGCTGTTCTGCCAAGGGCACACAGTGTGCATTGTACTTGTTGTAACAATACAATAAGTAAACTTTGATTTTTCTAGTTACTCTGGCATTAAGATTCTAATAAAGTAGATAACATAACTTAGCCATAGCAATCTCTCTGCAAAGTTATGTTTATTTTTTTTGTTAAAGGGGTGTGGGTAGTCTGTAGGGGAGGGGGAGATACTAGTAGGTCAGCAGTTGAATTAAACCTGGTTTAAGTTACCTTTTTTCCAGATCTGTGCCTCACTTGCTCATGTGCTTTGGGCAACTTGCTTCAAAAAGGACACCATCAACTTAAACTTCAGTAATGTTAAATCTCATGAAAATATTTGGGAGAAATTTTGTGAAACTGAGCACAGAGTGCTGCCAAAAGCACAGTATGACTTTTGACTTTTCCATGCCCAGTGCCTGTCGAAGGAGCAGGCAGTGACTTGCTGTAAAATCGTTGAAATTATGCTCTGAAGTGGCGTGGAAATTCGTAGGTAGGCATAGCAGTGACTTCCAAATTCCCAGATCTGAAGCTGGTAGTGTCCTTGCATCTTGCTGTTGTAAAAAATCAGGAGTAGGAGCAGGGGTAGGGTGGCTTTAATGATGCTTTGCTTAATTACAGCACAACTTGTATGTTTGGACATAAATGGTGCAGCTCAGTGGAAGCTGCTGGAACTGCACGTGCTTTTAAGGGGGCTGAGCTGTGTTCAATTTGGAATGAAGTTTGCATTTCTTCAGTGAGACTGTGCATGAACATTTGTCTTCACAACAGCTGAACAAGTATTAATCTTTCCCTTCTGTTTTTTCAAAGGCAAAAATGTAGTGCACCAGTTAGGTGTCTCTCTCGAAGACTTATATAATGGTGTTACAAGGAAACTGGCACTGCAAAAGAACGTTATTTGTGCGAAGTGTGAAGGTAAAACAAAGTAGTGCTTTCAAACCCCTCTTGCTTCAAGGAATGTTTTCGGGGGGGGGATTGTGTGGGGCTCAGAATGGAGGTTTTCTTGCTTTCCTTTCCCCTTTTTCCTCTATTCCCTCCTCCCTGAGAGTCTGCCAGGTTATTTAGGTCTTACTGGTGCTTATCCAAGAATAAGCCTCTCAAACACAACGGGTATAAAGTGATTGTTCTAAGAGCAGCCTAAAACTCACTGCCAGTTACAGTTAGGGGTACCTGAATTAAAAGTATCTTCATCCTGAACTTGAATGTAAATGTCAACTCTGTAAAGCCTTTTTAATGGGTGTGATAGAAGTGTAGCTTGTGTCGTGCAACTCACTTTACAGTTAGTGAGTGTCCATAATGGCTGGTCTTCTTTGAGGTGAATCTTAATAAGGTCTTATCTTAGTACTCTGCTAAATATTTAGCAAGCAGATTCTTTTCCAATTATTAATGGAATGTCTGGGTCTGGAATTGGAATACTCAGAGTTCCTTGGAGACCAGGATTTACAGGGAGGTGGGGCAGGGCTAATACAATAAGCTGTACAAGCGTTTTGCTTGGAGAAACTTGCAGCTCATGGGGCAGGTTTTGTTATGGCAACCCAATTCCATTACTGAACTACTCTTAAGTTACCTAGAGATGCTCTTGAAGTCAGTGAGTTCCAGCCTGACTCCTGTGGAGTAACTCGAGACTGAGATCCATCTCACTCCTTTGTCCAAGGTTATGGTGGAAAGAGAGGGGCAGTGGAAAAGTGTCCTGTGTGTAAAGGAAGAGGAATGCAAGTTATAGTTCAGCAGATTGGACCTGGCATGGTACAGCAAATCCAAACTGTGTGTCCAGAATGCAAAGGCCAAGGGGAAAGAATAAATCCCAAGGACAGGTGTGACAACTGCAATGGCTGTAAGGTTGTGAGAGAGAAGAAGATCATAGAAGTCCATGTTGATAAAGGTAAGGACTGTGTGTGTGTGCTGTGTCCCTGAGCTTGGCCTGTGGTTATTTCTGCAGAGAATAAATGGGTTTTTCTTCTCTAGGTATGAAAGATGGTCAGAAGATAGTATTCCATGGTGAAGGTGACCAGGAGCCTGATTTGGAGCCTGGGGATGTTATAATTGTGCTTGATCAAAAGGATCACAGTGTCTTTCAGAGACGAGGGCATGACTTAATCACAAAAATGAGAATTCAACTCTCAGAGGCTTTATGTGGTTTCAGGAAGACAATTGAAACTCTGGATAACAGAATTCTTGTCATATCATCTAGGCCAGGTAGGTCTTAAAGAGTTCAGGTACTCTATATAAACTATACCAACTGCTTGCCTGTTTCTTTGTGCTTGGGCTGGAGTTTTTGTGGGAGACTGTTGGTTTTGGGGTTTTTTGCTAACCAGATGAAGTGACAGATTGAAACTACACTTGGCAGTCAGTTCATTTAGTTGTCATTCCTTCTAAAACATGAGGAGTTACAGCTCAAGCTGTCAGATGCTTCTTAATAAACCTCAGCCTCAGCTGGTGAATAGCCAGAAAATACTAGAAGCAAGAGTCTTGAATTCTACTAAATATTCTGTTAATTCAGCCTGAAAGCTGTGCCAAGAAAAGCTGATTGGTGTTACAGTGGAGGAAATAACCTAAATGTCCTCAGTTCTGCACTGCCTGGATTTGGTACTTTGTCTGCAGTCCTTGCTGTGAACTGCTCAGACTCCCTGGAATGCTGTGAGAGCTGCTGGGAGCGGCCCTACTGGGTGTGGCTGGGAAGGGCTGATTTGATTGACCTCCTGCCTCCCTGCAGGTGAGGTGATCAAACATGGTGACCTCAAGTGTATCTACAACGAAGGGATGCCCATCTACAAATCTCCAATGGACAAAGGCAGCCTCATTATACAGTTTTTGGTAAGTTGGATCCTTGCCTGCAGCCCAGATACTCATGTTTACACCGGGGTAACTGTTCATTAAAGCAATGTGTGAAATTGTAGGTCCAGTTTCCAGAGCACTACTGGCTCCCCAGGGAGAAGCTGTCCCTGCTGGAAGCTCTGCTTCCTTCCCGGGAGGATGTGATGGTCACAGATGACATGGATCAGGTGGACCTGGAAGACTTTGATCCCAACGAGCAAACGTACCGGAACAGCGCGGGGGAGGCGTATGAGGAGGATGAGGAGGGGCCAAGAACAGGAGTACAGTGTCAGACATCTTAAAGCAAGGGGGAGTGTCATCTCAAATGTAAATTTTCACAATGAAAACTGCATGGCTGTAATAGCCACTGCTTGTGGTTTTGTGTTCAGCAAATTGAGTTGCTGCGCTGTCAGTATCATCTTTTTGTAACTAATTTATATTGTGTTCTTGTAGTCTTTCTATATAAAGCAAGTGTCACACAGCTGAGAGCCAGATGAGTTGGTTACATTTTCCTTGCTGTGAAGGTTCTCAATTATTTCACCTCTGCTATTTCTAAGACTTGGGCAATATGGATAGAGGCTAAGTGGAGTGTCTTATGTAAATACTTTCATACTGGAAAATTAATTTCATAGAATAAAACATAGCAGAATAACTTCTAATAAACAGTACTTCACATTTTCTCATGCTTCTCTTGTACTTTCTAAGCTGCTCTAAACCCCCTTTATTTAACTAAGTTTTCCTAAGCTCAGAGTCCTTTACCCCAGGCTCGATTGTCCATGTTAGCTGCAACACCAGTACCTGCCTCACTTTGTATTGCGGAAGCCTCCTGTGTGTGCCCCTCCCTGCTCCCCTGCGGCTGTGCAGTGCCCTCCTGCAGCTGCTGCTCTGTCTCTAAGTGTGACTCAGGCTGTCCTCCAACGTGTTACATTCAGGCAAATGACAGGCTCAGGGTGCAGTGCTGCTGTTCATAACATGAGGTACCACAGTACAATGACCACATTAAAGCTTTTTTACCTGTTCTCTAGCAGTGTTTGTACTGAGTGGGGGTTGAGGGCAGTTAAGCCTTGCTGAAACAGGTGTTGACCCTGGTGCCCTTCCTGGGACAGCATCAGGATGAGCCCAGTTTGTCCTTTCCCACTCCTCCAGCACAGCCCCAGCCACTCTCCTCCTGCTAAAATAAGCTGCTGGGAGCCTTGGCCAATGCTTCCCAGCTCGGGTCTATTTATGTAGAAAGACAGGGGAGATTAACTGAGCAGTTACTTCACCCATGACTACATATTTCCAAAAATACATTGTTCCAAGGATTATGCACAAGGACTTGAATCTGTAGCTTTTATTTTAAAAAGTAAGGCTTTTCTCTCATGCTAAACACAATCAAAATTAGATATAAACATATCTGGTTTTGCAGGTCATTGTGAAATGTTTTCATCATACTAAAAAATGACACAGGACAGTAGCAGTCCTTGGAACTGCCACAAGATTTCACCAAAGGGTCGGAGGGGAGACATTTAAACCGGACAGTCATAAATATGAATTTCTTGGTCATCTCCAACAGATACAATTTTGGACCCATTTCCATTGTATTTCACTCCCCATACCTGCAAATAAGATACACAGGGTTATCAACACAGGACAAAGACATGAATGTGGCAGTTACATTTATTACAACAAGCACAAGAGTGGGGATTATTTGAAATCACTGGTGCAATGACAGCTTGTGCTGTAACAGCAGGTGATGCTGATGGACCAGAGAGGGACTCTCCCAGCTGGGAGCCTGACACTGCATTACACAGTAAAGGTACTTGAAAGAGGCTGGAAAGTTGCATAAATCAAATCCAGCATTTTCACTCTTGCCTATCCTGTGTGGTCCTTTCTGAAAATAGTACCTTACAGTGCAGGAAAGCAAGAGGAGGTGTTTTTCATGCAGACTGACACCTCATACCAGACTGAAGAATGATCTGGTTTATTCTCAGGCTTTTTGGACAGACACCAGTGCAAAACCCAGCAGAATTCAGGTCAGTGTCTGATTTAAGACAGTTACACAAACTCTTCAGTGACATCAGGAGGGGTGAAGGATACCCAGCATGTTAGTGTGGGATTGCAGAAGGGTGTATTGACAACAGGATGTTTGGGGCAATTCTGTACAATGTCTTGCACTAATTCCAAGCTCAGCCTGCCCAACAACTGATACACCTTTGCTTGCCACAAACTTACTGAGAGTACAGACAACAGCCTGAAACAAGAGGGGAATTCAAACTCCACCTGGTACTTCAATATGAAAACTCCTACAGCTGCAGATAACTGAAAAGAAGGTTATCAGCAAAAATGGACTATGGAAGAAAGAGCTCAAATAAAACCTGGAGTCATTTTCTCAGTTAAGTCTTTCTCAGTGATCCATTAAAATAGAACATTGTTCTATTTATCACCTAAAATTTGGACAAAATAAATGGGGAGAAACTTTACCCCTCACAGGTTATCACTGAGCAGTCATTTAAAAAAGCCCCACAGTACTGCAGACATTGCAGGAGGAAGAAGTCCCAGTCAGGGCTGCTTTCAGTCATCTGTGCAGAGAATTCCGTCCTTTTAATTATTTCCCCCCTTACACATGCACAAACTGGAAGTGGCAGGAGTCAGCAGGATCACAGACAAAGGTAAACACAGCCTGGTAAGACTTTTGGCCACTCAGGATTGCCTTTATTTGAGCCTGAAAAACGTTAATTACTTGGAAGAGATTAACCTACACACTTGGAGTATTAGTTCAATATTAAGTATCAAATAATGACAAAAAGCTTCTAAGATTTCAGCAAGGCCAAAGCTGCAGCACCAAATGTGCACACTGTTCTGGGAACACTGACCCAGGGAATGACAGTCATACCTGATCCTGGTGGTCAGAGAAGGTGTGAACACAGGTCCTCGTTCCAGCATCCCAAACCTTCACACTCTTATCAGATGAACTGGAGGAAAACCACTACTGGTCAGTGTTTAAGTAATAGATTAACTAAAGTTTAATACCAACACTGAAAGGTCTCACATGGTAGACACAAGAAATCCTCTGTCACCGCTCTAATACAAAGATGAAGTAGCAAAGGAGTTGCATCTGCCAGGTCCCAGTTACCTTCCAAATACATCTACTGTTCCAATATCTGCAACATGGACATGAAGACTCCCATTTTGAACAAAAAATTCAGACAAGTTCTTTGGATAAGGAAACTTCTGTAACATCCACTTGGTGCCCCAGCTGCTTGAGCTCTTTTAAGAACTAACATTACAGTTCAGGCAGATTAAGGTACTACTTTGTTGGGTTGTACTTTTTAATTCAACAGCAACTTTTTAGCTATTTGAAATCAAACTATTTAGAATCACCAAACCCTTCTGTTAGGTTAGGTGTCCTTCACTTATAAGAAACTACACAGCAGTGGGATGACTGACACTATAAATACAGTTATTGGCTCTTGAGTCTTTTATGTTATTCCATTACAGACCCGCTGCAATTTGTACACATTTACTTTTTATGATCCATCTCCCTTTATAAACAGGAAATAGTATTTTTTTTCAGTAAGCATAAATAACTTAAAAGTCCTCAATACCTGGAAACAAAATGGGTATCATCAGGACAGAATGCTACATTTAAAACCCAGGATCCATGACCACTTAACGTGCCAGCCAGGTTTGCATGTTGCCTGTGGAAAGAACAAATTTTAAAGTTTGGGTTGCAAATTCCAGGGGAAAAGCACCCTGGAAAAGCAACAGGAATGTACTCCAGCTAGTGCAGACAGGAAGGGTTCAACAGAAGGTGAGTTCTGTTCAGCCAAGCTGAACTGGTGTTACACCAGATTCTGTTCTGCACACAACATAAAACCAAGTCCCTGAGATACACTGGAAAACAAAATAGTTTCACCCTGACGATGTCAGAGCAGTGCAGGTTTAGGGGAGTGGAGATCACCAAGATGTGCCTTTTCCTCCCCAGGGTCTTCAGAGGTTTTGCACAATGCAACAGAAATAGGTCATAAATATAATTTCTTGGGTACAGAACTGATGTTTCAGGTGGGTGAACACAAACTCACAGGACAGATACACCATCAGCCTGCTGCCCACAGGGCAAATATAAGGAAGGTGATTTGTTTCCAAGATATGGCTGACATCCACCTACACACTTCTAAAAACTAAGGATGTAGCATTTTATGATTTAAGATTATTTGTTATGTAAAGAAGTCACCAAAAGCTGCAGGGAGTTACAGAGCAGAGGGTGTGATGCACCTTTCCCAGGGTCAGCCTCTCTGGGAGTGTTCTCCTGTGAGCAGAGCCCCCACTTACACGTCGTAGATTTTGATGTACCCGTCGTCGGAGGCCGTGACGAGCAGCTGAGAGTCTGGGGAGAAGGTCAGGGAGCGGATGGGCATGGCATGACCTGCAGTTCAGGGGGACACAGGGCTTAGAGCAGAGCTGCTCCTCACTCCTGGCAGGGCACACCACAGCAGCACTCCCTGCTCAAGGAAAGCAGCCTCTGCAGCCTCTTCAGGCTTCTCCCCACACAGAAAATGGAAATGCACAGTCATTCTCAACTTTTAAGGCATGTCTGCAACACAAGAGTATCTTATTTTTTTCAGCTGTGGATCTTCATTGGAAATTATGTCAGATTTTATAGGATGATTTCATATTGGAGTGGTTGGGGTTTTGATTAACTATACAACTGGGCAGAAACTGCAGGAACATTAAAAGCCCATTTATCTGTTAGAAAAATGCACATCTTCTACAACACAAAACGATCAGTTGTTCTTTAAACCAGCAATAAATTGCTACAGAACTACAATCAGAAGAAAAGCCACATGCATGGCAGTACATTTGGCTTAGCTTGGTTCCCTCTGCAATACCAGAGGGAACTACAGTCTGAGAATTCAGTGAAGCATTCCTTGGCTGTGTCCTCTCAAACAGACCTTTAAGATGCAAGCCTGAGTTTGCAGACTGGCTCTAACATTTTAAGTGGTTGGAGTTAAGAGCACATTAAATAACTAAATACTGTCTAATGGACAAAAATATCAACTCATTTATGCCATGGCTGTTGTGGGTTATTCTGACTTGCATAATTTCCTTTAATTTTGTTGAGGAATGAGGCCAGAGCTCAGGGGTGGCCAGTAACCAACCCTCACCTTCCAGTGTATGCAGCAGTTTGCCAGTTGCAATATCAAAGATGTTGATAATCCCATCTACTGCTCCACTGGCCAGGTATTTTCCATCAGGGCTCTGTAATAAAACACAAATGGTGTGATTCAGCACCTGTGTGCATCTGTGCTGTGTAACCCCTGACATTCTCTTGGCAACTTTGCACAAATAATGATCTCTGCAGGATACCTGGAAACTCCTGAAGACTTCACCTGACAGTATAAGCAAGATCAAAGTATATTTTCCACATATATAGGGGCAGATATGTCACACAGTTTGTATTTGGAACTACCAAAGTATGGCTGTCATTTAGTGTTACGTAAAGTGATAGATGGAAACAAAAATACCCATTTGCAACATTCCACAGCAATAGCAGTTTCATTCAAGAAATTATCAGTTGTGCTTCTTACATAGGCAATGCTAAGGATGAACTTTCCTCTAGTGTCCAGAGAATATTCTTTCTTTCCAGTTTCAACGCCAAAAATGTTGACTTTGCCCACATGGCTTCCTGTTGCCAGGTACTGGGAGTCAGGTGAAAAGGCCAGAGACCAAGCATCAACTGTTGGAAAGAGAAGAGGAATTGTTAGCTGGGGCTGTTCCCAGTTCTTACTCATCTCGTAAGGCATTTAACCCCCTGACTACTATTAATACTCTAAACTCTACAACCTCCTCTTAAGAGAAGAGCACAAGCTCAGGAAAGTTACCCCTTCCATGTAATTATGAAGAACAACTTGAGCTATTTATTTATGTTTAAGGAAAGATTACATTTTCTGGTAAGACCCTGATCTTATTAGACCCTCCTTAACAATAATTGGAGAATTTAAAACTGCTACAGTCAAGTCTAAATTCTTAGTTTTCTCCTGGTACCAAAAGATATTAAAACTAGTGAAGCAAAGCAAAACTGGTTATCCAGCAAAGCACAGAAGCTGCAGGAGAAATGCAGATATGCAAATGCAACACAGATCAACATTCCTGCAACAGAAGGTAAAAACTCACCATTTTTTATAGCAGTACAATGTATTTATCTGGCACAATGTCACTCACAGGTCCTTTTCTAAAAGCTGAATATTAATTACCTAAAACACTGCAAGATTATTTGTAAATTACTCATTGCCAGTGGACCAGTGAAATACTCAGAGTAAGACCTTAGGCCCTGAATTCCAGCTTGGAGAACGTTACCATGGCTAACACTGATAAATGCTCTCACTTGCTCACTCAGGGCTGGATGTGCTGCATAAAGAAGCACCACAGACACAGCTCAAATTCAGTCCAGTGCCATGAAGAAAGTTCAGAGTTTCTTCGTAAATTCATCTGAATAAGCATTTGAATTATTTCTTCCAAATATCCTTAATCAATACATCTGTAAGAGCAAACTGTTTCCATCCCGCTTTATGCACACAGCAAACACCCCTTCTGCCTGTGCCTGGTGCACAAAGCTCACAAACCCACTCAGTTTTGCAAATAAAGGTTAAACCCCCCAGCCCTGCCCAGCGTGCCCAGCAGAGCAGCCCAGCCCTGCCCAGCGTGCCCAGCAGAGCAGCCCAGCCCTGCCCAGCGTGCCCAGCACAGCAGCCCAGCCCTGCCCAGCGTGCCCAGCACAGCAGCCCAGCCTAGCCCTGCCCAGCGTGCCCAGCACAGCAGCCCAGCCCTGCTCAGAGTGCCCAGCACAGCAGCCCAGCCCTGCCCAGAGTGCACAGCAGCCCAGCCCTGCCCAGCCTGCCCAGCAGCCCAGCCCAGCCCTGCTCAGAGTGTCCAGCAGAGCAGCCCAGCCCAGCCCTGCCCAGCGTGCCCAGCAGAGCAGCCCAGCCCTGCCCAGAGTGCCCAGCAGAGCAGCCCAGCCCTGCTCAGAGTGCCCAGCAGAGCAGCCCAGCCCTGCCCAGAGTGCCCAGCAGAGCAGCCCAGCCCTGCTCAGAGTGCCCAGCAGAGCAGCCCAGCCCTGCCCAGCGTGCCCAGCAGAGCAGCCCAGCCCTGCCCAGAGTGCCCAGCACAGCAGCCCAGCCCAGCCCAGCAGAGCAGCCCAGCCCTGCCCAGCGTGCCCAGCACAGCAGCCCAGCCCTGCCCAGAGTGCCCAGCAGAGCAGCTCAGCCCTGCCCAGAGTGCCCAGCAGAGCAGCACAGCCCAGCCCTGCTCAGAGTGCCCAGCAGAGCAGCCCAGCCCTGCCCAGAGTGCCCAGCACAGCAGCCCAGCCCTGCCCAGAGTGCACAGCAGCCCAGCCCTGCTCAGAGTGCCCAGCAGAGCAGCCCAGCCCTGCCCAGAGTGCCCAGCAGAGCAGCCCAGCACAGCCCTGCTCAGAGTGCACAGCAGCCCAGCCCTGCCCAGCGTGCCCAGCAGAGCAGCCCAGCCCTGCCCAGAGTGACCAGCAGAGCAGCCCAGCCCTGCCCAGCCTGCCCAGCAGCCCAGCCCAGCCCTGCTCAGAGTGCCCAGCAGAGCAGCCCAGCCCAGCCCTGCCCAGCGTGCCCAGCAGAGCAGCCCTGCCCTGCCCAGCGTGCCCAGCAGAGCAGCCCAGCCCTGCTCAGAGTGCCCAGCAGAGCAGCCCAGCCCTGCCCAGAGTGCCCAGCAGAGCAGCCCAGCCCTGCTCAGAGTGCCCAGCAGAGCAGCCCAGCCCTGCTCAGAGTGCCCAGCAGAGCAGCCCAGCCCTGCCCAGCGTGCCCAGCAGAGCAGCCCAGCCCTGCCCAGAGTGCCCAGCACAGCAGCCCAGCCCTGCCCAGCAGAGCAGCCCAGCCCTGCCCAGCGTGCCCAGCAGAGCAGCCCAGCCCTGCCCAGAGTGCCCAGCACAGCAGCCCAGCCCAGCCCTGCCCAGCATGCCCAGCAGAGCAGCCCAGCCCTGCCCAGCGTGCCCAGCAGAGCAGCCCAGCCCTGCCCAGAGTGCCCAGCAGAGCAGCTCAGCCCTGCCCAGAGTGCCCAGCACAGCAGCCCAGCCCAGCCCTGCCCAGCATGCCCAGCAGAGCAGCCCAGCCCTGCCCAGCGTGCCCAGCAGAGCAGCCCAGCCCTGCCCAGAGTGCCCAGCAGAGCAGCCCAGCCCTGCCCAGAGTGCCCAGCAGAGCAGCCCAGCCCTGCCCAGAGTGCCCAGCAGAGCAGCTCAGCCCTGCCCAGAGTGCCCAGCAGAGCAGCCCAGCCCTGCCCAGCATGCCCAGCAGAGCAGCCCAGCCCTGCCCAGAGTGCCCAGCAGAGCAGCCCAGCCCTGCCCAGCGTACCCAGCGCAGCAGCCCAGCCCTGCCCAGCGTGCCCAGCACAGCAGCCCAGCCCTGCCCAGCGTGCCCAGCCCAGCCCTGGCCCCTCACCAGGCCCAGCGTCGATGGATTTGATCTGCTTGCCGGTGTCCAGGTCCCAGAGGCGGATGTGGGCGTCGAGCGAGCTGGAGGCGGCCACGGCGCCCGTGTGGCTGATGTCCACTGACACCACGCCCAGCTGGTGCCCCTCCAGCGTCCACTGCAGGTCCAGCTTCTCATCATTCCTGGGGGGAAGGGAAGAGGAGCCAGGCACGGACAGCTGGGGGACTGGATGGGCCCCAGCCCCACACAGAGCACAAGGACACCCCACATTCCTCCTTTTGGTTCACGCAAGGGTCGATCCGAGTCCACCCATGGCATGTGAAGAGTGATGCACAAACTCCCTGCCCCTGAAGAACTCACCCACCAACCCTTTACCACATTCCTGCAGACCAGGTACTTCCCCCTCACTCTGTGAGCCACCCCCCCCAAGGCTGTGGGGCCACAGGGCCACAGCTCGTGTCAGCACAGCCGGGCAGGTTTGTCACCACCATAGCCAACCTGACCCCAAAGTGAAGTGCTTTGCCCAAGAGACAGAATAACTTCCTTCCACAAGCACTTCCATGAGCATTATCAGGATTTTTTGAATCTTTTTTTAATAACAAAGCAAGGTGTCATTTCTTGTTTTACTGTATTCCAATTATTCCCTTCACCCATCTCCAAAGTGTCTCGTCAGAAGCTGCATTTCTCCTTCCCTGGTTTAGGAACACATCAGGCACCGTCCGACATGCAAAGCCTGATGTGCACTGCCAAAGGGGGTCTCATTCCCTGAAGAGCAGAGCCCACCAGAGTGCTCCCCTCCAAAAGCAAGGGCACCCCAGTGACCTTCTCCTGCCCAAGACCAGCTCTGGGTGCCAGGCCACCCCTCCCCTGCTGGAACTTCTCACAGCCCTGTGGATCTGGGAAGTTCAGGACTGACTGCTGAACCTCCATCCTGACTATCGCCAGGGCTTAACTTGTTCCCCGGGAGCACTCACCACTTCCACACCTTCACCAGGTCATCCAGAGAACCAGAGATCACCGTTTCGGAGCCGTCATTCTGGTTTTTTCCCCAGGCCACCGACCAAATGGCATCATCGTGGGCTGGGAGGGAGCACAGGCACAGGAGTTAAACCCGGCACGGTCCCCGCTGAGCAGAGACAGCAGCAGAGCTGGCTGAGGCCGAAGGGCTCACTGCGCTGCCGGCAATGCTGGCCTGTCCCAGAGCCCGTGCGGTTCCACACACTGTGTGCCAGCGGTGAGTGCCAGCGCTGTGTGCCAGTTCTGTGTGCCAGCGGTGTGTGCCAGCGGTGAGTGCCAGCGCTGTGTGCCAGTTCTGTGTGCCAGCTCAGTGCCCAACGCAGCGCGGCCATCCCGGACCGCCCCGATGGGCCTTCACAGAGCCCAACCAGGCCGTGTGTCACACGCACCTGCCCCTGTCCGCTCTGACCGCCCCACTGCACCACCCGCGCCCACTCACCTTGCTCTTGCTTGAAGAGAATACCGTACTGGAAAGGAAAAACAATTGCTGTTACACAGGAGCAGCCACAAACAGGCGGGGGGAGCCGGGCGGGGCCGCCACTCACCTGCGCGCTCATCTCACACACAGCGCGGCGGGGCCGGCTGGGAGCGCCGCGCAGCGGTGACGTCACTGCCGGCCTGAGCGCCCCCCCGCGCCGCGCTGCTCTCTAGCGCCGCCCTGCGGCCGGGAGGCCCCCCTGCCCCGCGCGGTCACAGCGAGGGACGGGCAGTGGGTCTGGCTGATCCCATCGATCCATCCATCCCTATGGGACACTGGATCCGGCTGATCCCATCGATCCATCCATCCCAATGGGGCAGTGGATCCGGCTGATCCCATCGATCCATCCATCCCTATGGGACAACGGGTCTGGCTGATCCCATTGATCCATCAGGGACAGCGGGTACGGCTGATCCCATTGATCCATCAGGGACAGTGGGTCCGGCTGATCCCATCGATCCATCAGGAACAGCAGGGCTGATCCCATCGATCCATCAGGGACCGCAGGTCCGACTGATCCCATCGATCCCATCGATCCCATCATGGACAGCAGGTCCATCCGATCCCACCGATCCATCCATCCCTATGGGACAGTGGGGCTGATCCCACTGATTCATCAGGGACGGCAGGTTCATCTGATCCCATCGATCCATCCATCCCTATGGGACAGCGGGTTCGTCCGATCCCAACAATCCCATCGATCCATCAAGGACAGCGTGTCCATCCAGGGCAGCATTGATCCATCTATCCCTGTGGGACAGCATCAATCCCTCCAGGGCGACATCAATCCCTCAGGGATGGCATCAATCCATCAGGCACAGTGAGGCTGATCCCATCGATCCCCCAGGGACAGCAGGGCTGATCCCAGTGATCCCTCAGGGACAGCAGGGCTGATCCCATCGATCCATCAGGAACAGCAGGGCTGATCCCATCGATCCCTCAGGGACAGCAGGGCTGATCCCAGCGATCCCTCAGTCCCAGGGATCCCAGGGCAGCTCCTTCCAGCAGTTTCAGAGAAGGAACTCCACCTGATGTCCAGCCTGAGCCTCCCCTGGCCCAGCCTGAGGCTGTTCCCTCTCCTCCTGTCCCTGTTTCTGAGCAGAGTTCCCTCCTCCTGGCTACAACCCTTGTCAGGGACTTAGAGAGAGCAATAAGGTCCCCCTGAGCTTCCTTTTCTCCGGGCTGAGACCTCAGCTGATCCAGAGAGGAGGTTTCCCTGCCACTCAAGTGTTTCAGACTGAAAAAAAAAGCTATGACTTTTTTAGAAGCTGAATTTTTTCAAGTTGCTGCCTCTGCTTGAGTTAGAAGTGGAAAAAAATGTCAGAATTAAAGTTCAGGAAAATAAATCAGATTCCCTGAGGCTTAAAATTAAAGACAAAGGATCAGTGGTCTTTCACAGCTTTTAATCAGTTTTCATGTGTATACAAAGCTCTTTGAGATCAATAGAACTTGTTTGAGTAAGCAGAGTAACAACTAAAACAGGAATTCTGAATGTATCTTAACACAGTTCTGCAGTCAAGAATGAAAATCTGGGTAAAACTCTTACACATAATTACAGACTTTTACATATAATTACAGAATCCTTAGTTCTCTGATTAGGTTGAGCTTTGGGAAGATTTTAAGGCATACTACTTTAATTCAGAAATCCTCTTTTTCTTGTTAGTAATGACGCAATGGTAAAGGTTTTTCAAAAGTAAGAAAAATTATTCTCTTTCTGTTTCTTACCAGGGTTCTTCTAAGAATTCTTCCATTTAAATGTGTACTTAAAATGTAATACTTTCACCTTATGTTCAATCAGGATTTAGTTGTGCAGTTCTGTATAGAGTTCTGCAGTTCTGTAACTCAATCTTTGACAGACGAAGTGTTTCTAATCCCTCCAGAGTTTTCACATCATGCAGAGTTCTGCTTTCTAAACACTGGTATTTACTTTGTGCACAGAACACCTTAGACCTTCATGGGAAGGGTTGTTACTGTTCTCCTGTGAGTGCAGAGTGAGACTGTGTGTTATTTCCTGCATCACTCATGACACAAATCTGTATTTGTTAGAGTGAAAGCTGATTAGATGCTGCTTTGGTGCATCAAGAGGATAATCTGAAGCAAAGTGTGCCACATGTTTGATTTACAGATAAACTGGCTGCTTGGAAAAGTAACTGAAAGTGTGTTTCTGTGTGTCTGTCCCTGTTCTGGAGCAGCAGCACGTGCTGTGTCTGGGGGTATTTCCAGCCCTAATCACAAGAATGCTTTGGGAGTGCCTCTGTGTGTTAATGACAGTTTTAAAACCACGTTACAAGGGCAAAACCTGGCATATTAAAAGCCATTATGATCACCCTCATATTGTGCTCACACATAGAAGGGAATTGGGCTGAGACTTTGGATGCCACATAAACATCCCAACAGGCCCTTCCCAGCCCAAAGCCCAGTGGCAGAGGGAGGGTACACTGAGTTCCAAAGCCATCAGGCTGAGAGCCACTGTGGGCTGCTATTGCAATGCGAGCTCAGAGCAGCACTCACAGCTCAGCACCTGCCCAGCCTCACACACAGCACCAGTGCCAAGCAAGCCTTGATTTATTAGGGTCTTGGAGACACAGGAGCCTCCATGTAGCAGTGAGGCTCAGTAATTAACTGGGAGCTCTGCAGGTACTCCAACACTGCAGCATTCAAATGTCACACATGTCAACTTCTCTCCCTGCTCCACACTAAATAATTCATCTGCTAGTGGGGTTGAGAAAAATGAGAATGGTATTTAAGTTATGTGTGGTGTGTGCAAAGTGGGTAAAACACAAATATGTGTTTTTGTGCTATCAATGTCAGGGCACAGGAGTGTCAAAAAGGGACTGTGTAACACTGTACCTGCTGGGGGCTGGATTCAATGCCAGGCCCCTTTCAGGACCGATCCATCAATTTTGGGTTTGATTTTCCATCTTCGGGTTCAGTGAGGGATCAGCCACAGAAACCTGCAGGCACTGCAGAAACAAAGGGTGGCTTCTCACAGAGCACAGAGTCTGCATGCAGAGACATATATATAGATGTATATCTAGATCTGTATTTGTATTTCATCTGCCCGTTGTGGGGCAGCAGCAGCAAGAGCATCTCCATCCCCTTTCCAGGAGTAACGTATTGGCATTTACAAGGAAAGATTAATCATTCCACATCCCTCTGTGTCCAGGGACTCTGAGCAGCTGTGGCAGGAGCCAAGGATTCTCTGCTTATGCTACCTGATGTGCCTCTAGGAAATCATCAAGGGACTGCGTTCCTGGGAATGAATTCAAACAGCATTTGCACTGTTTGCTCTCTCACTTCAGATCTCTGTACCCTCCATGAAGTCGCTCCCAGCACATACACCTTTTTTGTACAGCCTGTGTCAGCATTGTAGTGCATTAATGTTGGGGCAGTTGAGGCAAAACCAAGAGCCATGGAAAATCAATCAGATCCTAACACAGTCTTCAGTTCCACTTTTGAAATGAGACCAGTTCCTTGCATGCAGATTTGATGAACTTTCAGCTTTTCTGGTTTTCCTCTGCTCACTTATTTCTTTGTTTATGTTTTTATTTTAGCTGCTCTCCCTTTTCTTCCCTTTTCTTGCAACTTCATTGCTTCTTCGTGGATAGGTTTGTCTTTCATGGTCTCAGGCAGCTAAACTGGGATCTAGAGTCAAATATAAAAACCTTCCTGAAGTTCAGAGAGGTTCAAATCAAGGCTTTGCTTTAAAAAAAGCTCTTGTTTTATTTCCAACAACACCCACTGTAAAGGCACTGCGTGTTGCAAGTGATGGCACCACACCCATCAGACTTTATAGGATACAGAGCTGGAACTACAGTCACATCTTTAGTCCCAGGGCTGGCCAAAACAGGGAAATGATGTAATGGAAAAGGTCTTCTTCAAGACTCTGAAACCAAGTCCAAATATTAATGACATTCTAGCCCTATGAGCTAAGGAAGGATCATTATCCCATTTCACAGAAGGGTGAAATCTGAAGCAAGATGACGAATTTAGTCAGTGGTAGATCGAGGAATGGAACCTGTTTCTCAGCCTCTTGGTATATGCTCTAACTCAGTGTGCACCTACACACTGACACTGCTCTAAGCTCACATTTAATACAAAATGGTTTCACTAGCAAGAAAGCAAGTATTTCAATGTATTCACTCAAGAAGCAGGGAAGAGTACTTGGGACAGACAAAAATGGAAAGAAAAATCAAAACTGCCAGGGAATCAACCCAACAGGAATGAAATTAACACTTGCAGGAACAGGTGTTTCCCTGCTGGCACCTTGCAGGTCCAGCCCAAGGTGTCCTGATGGAGTTCTGCTCAGGGGAAGGCACTTCAGAATGGATGAGGTTCCTTCAGAGTGGAGGAGGTGGACAGAGAGACTGGAGTGAATTAGGAGCTGCTTCTGGGAAGAAAAGAAGAAAATAAACAATTAAACAAATAAATCCTAAGAGCTAGATTCTCTCCTCCATGGAAGTGACCTTATCCCCACTGTAACCTGCAGAGAAACCAGAATGGCTAGATGTAATTACAGGCCTTTTAATCTCTTGCTTATGGCATGTATAGTTCAAAGGGAACATTTCGGAGCACAGTTGTTCTGAAAGGAACAGTAAAATAAACAAATAAAAAGCAAAAGTCATTGTTCTCCATGAGAGATTTTCTAACAATTGGTCTGTGCTAGATGATAACTGAACCCAGACATTATTTTCAGCCTATCTTCTCTTTATCCCAGTGAAAGGACTTCAGTACTCCCTTAATTTATTTGTTTTATTTAGCAGAATTATCATATTTTATTCTTTATTCTCTCTCACAGCTTTTCTTGCTTTTTATGGGGCAAGAGGTGGGGCAGAGAGAGTTTCTGAGACCTTAACATGAGCCTGAAATGTTGAATGACTACATAGAATGCAACCACGATAAAAGAAATATCTGGTGTTCATTTGTCAGGATTGAAATAAGGCCCTCTAAAACATCATGCATGTAGTTGGGACTGGCTTATACAAAGCACAAAGTTTCAACCCATACATCAAATATAGCAGTGAAACTTTTCTCTCCAGGATGATGAATTTCACATGTTTTAGCAAAATTAATGCATGCCCCTTGCTATTGTGCCTTGAGATACCGTGACAGGTAGTGAGGACCTAAGCTATGACCTTGGGTACCAGAACTGAGCTCTAGGGAAATACTTCAGGCTGGCAGTGAATAATTGGCTGTTTAGCTGGGAGCAACTAAGTAGTGATCATATAAGCTCAGCCACTCTTTTAAGCCTGACTGTGCTTTTTGCTTTGGTATCTATACCTGACCCAGAGGAGAAAATGCTGTGTACTGACAGGGTCTGGTGTGCCAACCATCAGCCAGGTGATGCTCAGGGTGGGACTGGACAGTCCCTGCCTGGGCAAAGCCAGATGCTGCTCCCACAGAGCAGGGGGGAGAGAGCAGGGATCCCCTGCACCTTCCTTATTGCACCTGGGTCATGGGAAGGCATGATGGGTGGTGGTAAAGAAGACAAGAGCTGGATAGACAAAGGCTGGAAAAGGTTGCTGAACTGGGAGACAGAGGGAAGGGAAAGACTTTCCTCCCCCTGCTGTGGGACCTTCTCTCTCTGCCTGACCAAGCTGCTTCCAGTTCACTAATGATGAAGACACCATGGATCCAGTCTCTGGGTGTTTTATTTGCTTCACTAAAATGTTATTAACTTTATGCTTCTTAGGGATTCTCTTTAAAAATTGATGATCCACTTAGCTGCTAAAATTGGCTTTTATCCATTTTTCTTGCTGGAGTAGGGAGCCAGAAACTGACCTGGCAACATGAAAACTTTGTGATGTCAAGGGTCTTTTTATATGAAAAACTTCTACAGGATCCAGTGTGGAGAACATAACTCTGGCTTTTTAGAATGATTAGTAAGAAAACTCAGGAACAAACCCCTTCATTCATTGGCAGTAGATGCAAAGAAGGTTTGTAATAATTAGCTCAGGTACCTTCAGAAACCTCTAGTTGTGTTTGGTGTTTTTTCCTATGTATTTTAGTGTCACCATCTAGAATATATTTGCATAAATAGGTACTTAGCTCTTCCATGCCTCATGTCCCTTTGCAGGGGCTGCTGGCAGACACAATATATGGATACACTTGGCTCAACCAGCCAATTACTTTGCCACTTATCTTCATGTCACTGCCCAGCTTTGTTATTGCAGCCTTCAATGCCACTTCTGTCTTCATCAACACTGTCTCATTCATGCTGTTTGCTTTGATGACTTTGCTGGGCAACCTCTTTCGTGTTCTTGTCTCCTTGTGAGAGAGGCTTTTTCTTCTTCAGTTTGCCTGTCTGGCTCACACACCCCTGTGAATCAAAGGGAAGGTGTTAACCTTGCACAGAGGAGCTGTGCTGGAGGATGAATGCCAGTGCTCTGCATGCTCTGGCTCCCCTGGAAGGCAAACGGAGCAGGACTGAGCATGGCACATCATGAAACATTTCATCCAGGACCTCTGGCTGAGATGCTCGAATCAAAACATGTGATTTTCTTAAATCATTGTGTCACTTGCTGGCTGTGAAAACCCATTTTACAGTAGTGATTCTACATTTTACAGTGGTGATTCTGCATAGCAAGAGCATGTGTTCATGTCTCAGAGCTTTTACTGGGTCCTGAACACATGTTCAAGTCTCTACTGAATCGGTTCCATGAATACCTCATATAAAATGCAGGACACTTTTGTGGGATCCCATCACAAGTACTTCATTCACATTTTGACATTGTATCAGTGATGGGTGTTTCATATAATGAAAAAGAATTCCAGACTGGTAATGAGGTGATTGGTTGACTGCTTTGGTCCCCATGTGTTTAGTGTTGTGTTACTGACATGAGCAAAAGCATGGCATGAGGAAATAATAGATTTTGTATGTAAGGTAATTGTCCTCTGTGCTGTGGTACCAGGAAATCCTCAGTTCTGTCTGTTTTCCCTGACAAGAAAACCTTTCCTTTGACACCTTTAACATTTGAGTCAATTTATGAGGTGACATCTGGAACCCTGTGCTTTTTGACAAGATGTTCTTCAATTTTGTCTTGGAAACACCATCTAAAATGCAAGTGTCCCTTCCAAATTGAACTTCCAAGATCCCAAAATCATTATGGGAAACTCCTGAGGAAAGGTTTTCTTTTAGAGATTGATACATTGAAAATACTGAGAGTGCAATTGTCCCTGTGGTGTCTTGGGGTAGAGTTAGAGGTACTGAGGGTGAGGAGTCCCAGATGTGTTCATTATATGATGTTTGACCAGTGTTAGTGAGCTGGATCCTGTTAGCACTGTTAGCCAGTGCCTTCTGCTTCAGCTGAAAGAGAAAAACTGGTTTATGCAGCTGTGCTGAGCTCTCTGTCCATCTGTGACCCACTTAGCTCTTGCTACTGCCTAGTGGAGGGAAGCAGTGACAACGTCTCTGTAATGACACCTGGACCAGAGCTGATCCTGCGTGAAAACAACCAGCCACTGACCCCAGAACCTCCAGGGTCAGGAAGGAAGAGAGGGGTTTTTAGGCCCCTGCAAGGCACCACCAAATTCCATGAAGTGCAGTGAGTAGCTCTCATTTACTAGCCCTAGTTCATATGTTGGTGTTGTAGTTTGGGATTATTATGTAAATTCTCTCCCCTGCCTCTAACTGCCCATGCCAGCAGTTAACAAAAAGAAGTAGTTAACTACTGATCACTTGGGTGGGGGCAGGTTTGTCTCTTGTTTTTGGTGACATTATTCCATTCTTAGCTCAGCAGAACGGGGGAGAGGTGGCTGCCACTGCCTGTCCCAGGACTGCTTCTGGCAGCTCGTGTTTATTCTGCTTCTTGGACAAGGAACACAGGGGGAAGAGACAGAGTTCATCTGAGAGCTCAGCACTCGTCTGTCTCGCTGGAGAGGGACTGGAAACTCAGTCCACAGCCAGCTGGGCTGTGACACTGACACTGCCTAAGTATAACTTTCCTCCCGGGGAAAAACCTGCTGGGATTTTTTTTGTTGTTGTTGGTTTTTTCCTTTCTCTTGTGTTGGGGAAGCGGTTTGCACTAGCCTGTTTATATATATATATATATCAGTTAAGAAGAGTTATCCTTCTTGTATTAAAATTCCTTTTCTTAAATCTGATAAAGAGTGGCGTGATTATTGTGGAGGAGCCCCCCTCCCCTGCTTGTGGGTAAACATTTTGGTTTTTCCCCTCAAACCAAAACAGTTACTGGCAGAATTGAGCAGGTTGTTGTTTGCAGGGCTGCAGTTTCCATAAAAATAACTGGGATATATTTTGAATGTGAGTGCCATCAGTGATGTCCCTGTCCGAAGCAGTGTGTCACAGCAGGAGGGGATGGCATTAGCACAGGTCCCTACCTGGGAGGTTAACAGTAAAAACTGTGTCATGGGGAGTTTAACACCAAGCAAGGTGGCAGGAAAAATACATGAGAGTTGGCCAGTCCAGCATTCACCAGTCTGCAGCAAACACACAACACACAAACACAGCCTTAGGAAGCAGAGAATTACTTTTGACCCAGCAGATCAGAACCGAGTAAGAGAGGGGGACAGCAGTGGTCCTGTCTGGACTGCCATTATTAGTGGGGACTTTATGAGTGCTGAGGAAGTGGAGGGGTTTGTCTGGCTCTTTGGCAAGTGTGCTCAGGTCCTGATCCAGCAGAGGATCAAGCATGCACTGAGTGTTTTAGCATTGAAGTTCAGGTGTTTGGAAGCATGATGCTGAGGTATTCTGCTGGTTCTGTGCCTTAATAACAAGAGGTGAAGGTAATAAAAGCCCTCTCCCATCTCCTCAGTGAAGATCATTGCCCAAATCCTGAAGAATCAGTTTTAAGGAGGTATTTTAAGCTGATGTTTTGCCTAGGTCAGATTCATCAGTTCCTGAGCTGAGGATGCTTCTAGTAGAGTCTCCACATGTTTTGGTAAAGTGTGTGTGGGCTGTGGGGGCCTCTGAGAAGAGTCAATTTTCAATATAAAAGGTGCTCTATCAAACATCAGAAGAGAAAATGGAAAATGCAGCTCCACAGCCGGTGGTCTAAATATTGGCACATGATCCTCTGCAGCAGTTTTAGATTTTGAAAAGCAGCTTTTCCAGCACGTGTTTAGAATTGGAATAATTTACAATGTGACGAAAAAACAAATTACAGATTTTCAGTGTAAGCATGAAGGACCAGGCAACTCCTGTTTCCATCTACTGCTTCCTGTGCCAGGTTTTCAACCTCTGAGGAGCAGAGCAGGGCCCAGGAGAAGGTCTCTTCTGGGACAGGAATGCACAAAAGCTAAAGGACACTTAGTAATGTGAGCTGAAATCTGATACACTTTGGAGCCTGAAGTCCTGCATAGCTGGGGTCTGGTCATCTCCTCCTGAGCCTGGATGAGGAGCAGTAACCTGGGCTGGTTGTTTATCCTCAGCACCATGTCAGTGGTGGCCAATTATGGGGCATGTGTGTTCACCTGTCATTCTGTGCAAATCCAGCAAGAACAGCCTCTTTGCCAGAGATGGGAGTTCCTGGGGTTATCACATGTGGTAATTGAAATACATTATAGAAACTGCTGAGAAGGTGGTGGTTTAAAGATCAGCAGCCTGTGTGGGCTGTGGCTCTCAGTGCACAGCCTTGCCTTGGAAAGCTGCACAAGAGCTGGAGGGCTTTCAATTGCCTTGAGGAATGAACATCTTAAATTTGAGAACCAGATTTCCTCCAAATGCAAGTGGACAAAACTCAGTTGGTAACAGTGAGCTTGCCTCTGAGGATTTTACATTGTTCAGCTCCTTAGAGAAAATATCAGCTTGCTGAGCAAATACAGTCCCCTTTGCTTTGCCATCTCTGCATTGGTGTCTGCACAAATTCTCTTTGTTGCTGCTGGTCTTGGGGGTTTTGCTGGGGGTTTTTGTGCTATTTTGATTTGTTGTGGGGTCTTTTTTTGATTTCTTGTTTGTTGGTTTTTTGGCAGGTTTGTGTTGGGGATTTTTTTGGGGGAGGGTTTGGTTTGGTTTGGTTTGGTTGCTTCATTTTCTTGTGGTTCTTTTCCTTTTGCATGAATTGGGTCACTTTCCAATCTCCTTCCATTAGAGCACGGTAACTAAATCCAATGTGACAGTTCCCCAACTGTTCCAATGTTTTCAAGAGGGAGGTGTGAGGCAGCAACGGAAGGCTCTGCCCTTGAAGTAATTTAATCTCTTGGAAAACACAGTCTCGGGTCCTTCCAGGCACTTCATTGACTGACTTTTCAGCAAAATGCTGAAAACCTATTTAGACTGTGTTTTGATGGGTAAAACAGATCTGGGAGACAATTCATAAGCAAAGGGGAAGGTGGGCAGGGAAATGTGAGCTACACACGGAGTTAGTGTGGAAATGTCCATCCTCTCAGGCTGACCTGCACTTTCTCAGGCTGCTGCTCTGGGCAGGAAGGAAGGAAACAGCCCCTGTCTGGTGCTTCTGTCCTCACCTGATGCCCTGTGGTGAAGTGGGACCAGTGTGAGCCACAGAAATCCCTTTGCTGTGGCAGGAGGAGACAAACTGGGCAGTGTGGGCTCCAGGGGAGCAGAACTCCAGCACTGTCAATGGTGGGGAGGAGGCTTGGAGGGCAGGGCAGAGGGTGAGCTCTGTGCTGCCCATGGCACTGCTGCAGTCCCAGGTCCCTGAACTGCTGCTGTGCACACAGGGCCTGGGGAGCAGCATCACCCCTTGGCAGAGCTCCCTCCAGCCCCTCCTCCGAGGGAGCTACCTCTAGAAAAGGAGGTTCTGCAGCCTGGAGAAGAGGAAGCTCAGGGGAGACCTCAGCACTCTCTACAACTACCTGAAGGGATGTTGTACCCAGGTGGGGATTGGTCTCTTCTCCCAGGCAACCAAGAGTAGGACAAGAGGGCACAGGCTTAAGGCCTGCCAGAGGAGGTTTAGGTTGGATATTAGAAAGAAATTCTTTAGCGAGAGAGTGGTCAGACATTGGAATGGGCTGCCCAGAGAGGGGGTGGATTCTCTGACCCTGGAGGTTTTTAAGATGAGACTGGACGTGGCACCGAGTGCCATGATCTGGTAATCACAGTGGGGTTGGATCAAGGGTTGGACTTGATGATCTCAGAGGTCTCTTCCAACCCAGCTGATTCTGTGATTCTATGAAATCCCAGGGTTTGCTAGTTGGTCCTGCACAAATGCAATCCCATTAAGATAACAAATTTTGTTAACATCATGCCAAACTCCTCACAAAAATAGCTACAATCTTTTGGAGTTTTTTGGAATGGCTACATTTTCTTTTCACCTCTCATGAAACCAAATCCATGACCTATGTTCTGAGACCTACACCATATAGTGAATTCTGATCAGACAACCCCATCATTGCAGTGCATTCCACTGCAAACACACGTGCTCAGAAAAATAATTGCTGTAGGCTTAATACTTGTGGTTTAGGTGTGTATTTTCTTGCAAAATTGTTATAATTAAAAGCACAAATATGAGAGGTCCAGGAATGTAGAACTGGCATCCCTCTGTATGTTATGTGAGGCCTGTGTGTGGTAAAGGATTCATGTAAAGTCTGCACCACAAGGCAATAAGCATTGCAGAAAAGAGGACTTAAAAGTTATATCTGAAAACCAAAAGGAAGAACAAACTCGAGGATTCAGGATGGATCCAAGGACCCCATTCCAGTAGGGCAGTGCAGATTTCTTCTGGAGACCTCCAGCTCTGCAAAGGCCCATATCCCCTTGATGTTTCTGACTCCCCACTATTTCAAAGGAAATGCATTCTGAATGTAGCTGCAGTTGTTCAGTTGTACTTGCAGGCAGAAGTGACCTTTTAGATGAGTGTAAAATTAGTACCAGCTTGTAATTATTAAAGTATATTTGTTGAAGTAAATGTCTTCTCTTACCTCTCTCTGAGTAATGTCATTTCCCCCTACAATTCCAGTTGGAATCACTGTACTTGGATCTACGTCCCACCCAGCTGAAGTCCAGCCCAGCCAAAAGGAGCTCATTACCTTCCCTATACCCTTTGTCTTTCCCAATCACTGAGGAAAACATAATTATTTGATGTATTTCTCAGAGCTGTTTCTCAGACTTGGCTTCACATTTGACTTGCCTCTTTCCTGTGTTTTTATGGCCCTTCTCTGTAGAGTCTTTACCCATGATATGTCTGTGATAATGACAGCCACAGGGCTAAACTTTAACCCTGGGACCTGAGTCTGCTGCTGTAATATTCTTTTTTCTGTCTCAATGATTTGGATTGTTCTGTCTGCAATGACTTAGTGTAACAATTCTGAGTCATCTGCACAGACTTGCTTGTTGTAACTTTATCTTGCTGAGCATAAGCGACTTGTATTCACTCTCAAGACCATTCTTACCTACAAACTGTTGGCCTTTTATCATCTGGCACTCAGTACAGTAAGTTCTGGAATAATCTTGTAACCATGGGCTGGACTCTGCTTCTCTTTTCCACGTGCAACAGTGAATTACTCCTGGGTAGCCTCTTTGGTTTCACTGGGCATCCTGGAGAGACTGCACACAATCCCTTCTGAGTAAGGCCGGGAAAATCTGCTCTGAATTACTATCATTATATAACAAAGAATCTCCAGATGAACTCATTGGATGGATGTCAAACTCGATATCCTTTGAAAGAGTGAAGTTACAAGAACAGATGTGTCCCTGTGTCAGCAGGTGTCACAAATGCAGTGAAGAGATGCCTGGGCCTGGGCCCTGATGCTGCAACATCCATCAGCTCATGCTCTGTAAGAACTGGGCTAAGAAAACTGTGGATAATTAGCATAATTGAATAAACTCATCTCCAATCAGAACTATAATACTGCACCATCAGCTAGTTTAGAAAGCTTTCAGAGACTGTTATGGGTAGATTTAAAAGTGCCTCGCTGAGCCAATAAACTGATTTATTACCCTTTGATCTTTCTGTGCCCAGGGCTACCCTCTTTGCAGTTAATAGTAGTCATTTTTGGTAATGATGAAACTGCTTTAAAATGAGCATTGATGGAGACTTATTTAAATAGCATGATATAAACTAAAAATAGCTCTTGTAGCCACAGAGAGCCATGCAGTCATTGAGAGATGATTGGATTTAACAGTTTCACTGAACCAAACAGCTCCTTTCAAGTTCAAGATTTAGACTTCCCCAGAACAGCAGTTGAAGTTCATTGCCATGATGAAGAATAGTAAATCTCTGGTTGTTTATTTGTGTAGTGGGTCAAGGTCTGTTCCTGTCTGCAATATGCTTTATCAGACACTTAGCACTAACTACTTTGGAGGAGATATTAACTAAAACTTGGGGATTGCTAAAGTTAATTTTTAAAATGTTGTAGGGTTTATGTTGACTCTGATGTAAAACAAAATCATAGAATCATAGAATCAATTGGGTTGGAAAAGACCTCCAAGATCATCGAGTCCAACCCTTGGTCCAACTCCAGTCCCTTTACCAGATCATGGCACTCAGTGCCACATCCAATCTGTGTTTAAAAATCTCTAGGGATGGTGAATCCACCCCCTCTCTGGGCAGCCCATTCCAATCCCTGAGCACTCTCTCTGTAAAGAATTTTTTTCTGATATCCAACTTCAATTTCCCCTGGCAGAGCTTGAGCCCATCGTGCCCCCTGGTCCTATTGCTGAGTGCCTGGGAGAAGAGACCAACCCCCACCTGGCCAGAACTTCCCTTCAGGCAGTTCCAGACAGTGCTGAGGTCACCTCTGAGCCTCCTCTTCTCCAGACTGAACACCCCCAGCTCCCTCAGCCTCTTCCCACAGCACTTGTGCTCCGTTCCCTTCTCCAGCCTTGTTGCTCTTCTCTGGACTTGCTCCAGCCCCTCAATATCCTTTCTGAACTGAGGGGCCCAGAACTGAACACAACACTCAAGGTGTGGCCTCCCCAACACAGAGTACAGGGGAAGGATCATTTCCCTGGTCCTGCTGGCCACGCTATTTTTGATCCAGGACAGGATCCCCTTGGCCTTCTTGGCCACCTGGGCACACTGTTGGCTCCTGTTGAGCTTCCTGTCAATTAGTACCCCAAGGTCCCTCTGCCTGGCTGCTCTCCAGCCACTCTGTGCCCAGCCTGGAGCGCTGCAGGGGGTTGTTGTGGCCAAAGGCAGGACCCAGCACTTGGTGGGTGTATTGAACATACACCTTGAACTCTGGAAGTGGCATAAATAAGTCACTGGCTGCTTTTCTTTACGCTCCCATTTCCAATTGCATTAGGAGTGCATTCATATAAGAGTACCTGTCTAAGCTTTTTGGAAAATATTCTTTGAGTATGAATGTGATGTGAATTTAATGAAAAAGGGAGCAAATAGCTGAATTTTCATACTGTTCCAGATAGAACAATGCATTTTCTTAACTGCTTGTGTGACAGTGAAATCACTGAACCACAGAACAGGTAAGGTGGATCATCTGGTCCAACCTCCCTGCTCAAGCACAGTGTCTCCAGTGAGGGAGATCAATCAGTCTCATAGATAAAGTTTCATTATTCTAACTTGCATTGTTCTGTGTATTAGGGAGAAGTGGTGAGGAGGTGCTGTATATGAAAGTGTATGTGTAATAAAGACATTAATTTGGGGTTTTGTCAGATGAAGTTCTTAAATATCAGTACAGTGACATTCTGGTAGGAGTTAATCTTCACAGAACTGATCCAAGTGGTAGAGAAATATTAATTTCCTAAAGCAATAGATCATATCAGCATCAACAGCGAAGGGCTGTGTTTCTGCCACTCTCCTCACACAGAGCTTTATGCCATGGGGGTTTCTCTACAAATGAGAAGTGCAGAAGTATCTTCTTTATTTTCTATTCTTGTCTGACCCAGAGGCTTTTTCTGTCACTGTGCTTTCATGTGAGGATGGGGATACAACAAGGAGTTTTAAATTTCATGTCCTTTTCTTTTTCCTCACTAAATCCAACCCTGGCATCTCACTTAGAGTGTGAGTTTGTCTCCTGCTATTGCTGTAACCAGGCACCGTGGTGAGACACAGCTGGCAGAACCCCCACCAGTTTATAGCAATGAGGTAAAGCTACTGCATTGAGTCCTCCTGCAGGTCTGTGGCCTTGCTACCACTTCTCTTATTTTTTTAATGTTTTTCTCTATCCTGTTTATTTGGTAAAGATATAAAAGGGGATGTGGAACAACCAGATGCTGTGACCCTGCTACTGCCTGTTCCTGGGGGACCATGGTGACCATGCATAGTCCGGTTAAGGTTCATGAGCTTTCCTTCCCAGCTCCAAACTTCAACCAACCCTACAGGGCAGAGCTGGCTCCAGGGGGGATTGGAAGAATACACCAGAATTTACTGGAGCCTACATTTCACAGGGTAAACAAGCTGCAAACAATATCAAAATAATGTTTTGTCTCCAATTCTTTACACTTACTGGAATTTGCAGGAAAATGACACACAGGCAGGATTCGATTTCTTAATTTGTCACACCTTTAAATTCTATCAGTTTTATGTAAATTTAATATTCAGATAGATACTAATAAAACATTAGATTCCTACAGTACCCTTCTTTTAAGTTGAAGGCTAAGGGATGTGATTTTTCTTCATATTCTTCTGATAAAATTCCAAATATCAATTATTTCTTTCTGTCCCACAAGTGAAACAATTAGACTGGGGGAGATGCCAAGAACTCAAAAACTGTTCCACTGTGTTGGCTCTTACGCCTGGTGGCTTTGTGAAGGAAATGTCTGCAACACTCCCATCATTTTTCTACACCTGCACACAGTGCTACCCTAATATTCTCATCCACTTCACCATTCCATGGTGTCTAGAAATCACAGAGAGTCACTCGAGCACAGCCACTCCAAAGCAAGCAGTGGTATCATGAGCAAATGACCTTCCCTTTTCTCTTGCCGTCTGTGCCCAAGGCCAGGAGATGAAAGGTTTTAATCTATTCTGAAAGCAGAGTGCTGATGTGCTGCTGCTGGGCTGCCACAAGCAGCAGTAAACAGGCTCCTACATGTAACAGGATGGTCGTGCACTCAATTAGTGCTCTTTGAGCTGCCCTTACACAATATTTACATTCCACTTTGGACACAGTCAGAGTCTGGAGACTGTGGTGTAGATCCCTTTTCCTATTTACTGGCGGGTTTATTGTGAAGAGCAAAGGTCTGTGCCAAAAAAGCCTAAATTTTACATACCCTGCAAGGTACTGAGGGCTTTGAGTCCTTGTCTCAGGTAGCATCCCACTGGTCCAGTTTCAGTCAGAGTCCCACACAGGTAGGCAGCTGTCAGTGTGTCCTTTCAGTGTGTCACTCACCCCTCCTTTTTCACTGCCATTGTGAGGCTGTTTTTATTTCACATGGTGGCCACCATCTCTTCTTGCCAGATGCGATTGTTGTCACAGCATCCACAGGAAGCATTTGGGAGCCCACTGCACACACTGGTTCCCTCATCAGGATCATACAGTATACTCAAATACTTCCCCAATTTGTGCCTGGCCTTTCCCAGGGCTGGGGACTCCCTCTGGAATGGCTGAACCGGTGATGGGAGTCATTTCAGAGGCCTGAGGAAATGGCTTAAGCCAGTACTACATTCTGTCTGTGGGGTTTCTTCCTCCCCAGAGTGCCTGTGCTGTGGCACACACATAGAGTCAGTGTCACACCCCTCCTGCATGTGAACGCGGCACCACCAAGCCTTCAGAACTGTCACATAAAACAGAATTTGAAACCTTTAGCCAGAAGCAAACTGTGCTGTCACAGTCTAAAAACCAGGGAAAGTGCATTGGAGATTGTTGTGAAAGTATATTCTGTCTAATCACAGCTACAGGCAGTGTCTTTCTGAAGCAAGAAATAAATCATCAGAATGAAGGTCTGATTTAACAGCACAAAGTCAGAAGGAGTTATCTGCTGTTTACCTTCAAAGGGAAGGTGAATCTTATTTTTTGTGTCTGTAACTGTTCTAATGAGGTGTTTTTTAATTAAGTCCATGATGCTTAGCCCATTTCCCAAAGGCAAATATTGTTTCTAGAACTGGACTGTCTCAAAATGACAAGCAGCAAGGTATTGTTCTTCTGCAGACAGGTTTGGTGGTGTCGCTTGAGAAGACCAGCAAACTTTCCCCATGCACAACAGTGGGCAAAAATTATTGTAGCTGGTGCCCCAGTCTGTGCCTTGTGTGGAGAGCAGCATTCCATTGTGACTGAAACAGGGTGCTGCTACCCAGTCGTCAGTGCCCTCCACTGACCCAGGCTCCTGCTCCTCAGTTTCTGACTTGGCAGGTACAGCTCCCACATGTGGCACTGGAAGCAAAGGTATTTGGCATTGCATTAGGCACCCTGTCTCCTGTGCCACACCTGTGCCACAGTCTACTGAAACCTGTAGTGTGTCAAGTCCTCACCAGACAGTGAGTTCAGATTCCTGGAGCCCAACAGGCTCCTGACACACTTCAATTGCCTTTATGTTATTCACTCCTCCTCCTGTTTTAGATCACAGACAGCCCCCTCAGTAATCTTGTTTCTGGTATTGGAACGCCTCTTTGTCCAAGGAAGCAGCTTCCATGACTGAACTCTCTCTTAGTTGGTTAATCTAAGTATTTTCATTACTATTACTCTGGCAGTAGATCACAGAATTTCAGAAACAACCCCAAAAAAACATTAGAGAGACCCTATTCAAAGCAGTGGCATTATGAGCAGAACCCCTCCTGTTCCAGAAAGGAAGATGCATTCAGTTTAGTGGCTTTCTGTCATAGCTCATTAAGCAAACTCAAAATTAATCAATACACTACAATTTCTTCCTTTCCAGCTGTGCTACTCTGAAGTTGTGCCTCTGACATATGGGCTCCATTTCTCTTCAGAGATCCTGCTTCAGCTTGTGGCCCTCCTTCTAGCAGACATTGACCAGCCCGGGCCCAGATACGGACACAGACTCGTTTGTACCGAGGAAATATCATTCACTATTATTTATGAACGGAAAAATCTACACAAAACTCCATCTCCAACATATGGCATAATGGGGGCTTTAATCTTGGGAGGGCCTTTTTAAGGCAATGCTAGAAAACAGCACAGAGTTAAAAAGGATGAGCGTTGTCTGTGGCCTTTTATGATTTAGGTCTGGCTGTTTGCATGGAACTATCGCATTTTTTTTTGGTTATAGACCATTGCTTTTAAAATGTGCATGTAATGACATTTCTTCTTTTGTAAACTGTCTGCCCAGTCACAAAAACTCTAAATGACATAAAAAACAATGCCCTTTCCCCCCCCCTTTTTTTCTCTTCTAAAGGGAGAATCTCTTGTATGGGCTGGAAGGCCAGAGCCATCTGACAGGCTGGTGGCAGAGATTGAGTTCACACGAGGGGAGTGCCCTTTATTTGGTGACCCACAGTAATTAATAGTACAAAGGAAGTGTTTAACTTTTTGCTCTAAAGATTTGTGGTTTCGGATTGCTGTTTAGGTTTCTGACATGGAAAGATGTTGCTTTTCTTTTATTATATTAAAATAAAATTTTAAATGTCCCTGCAACTTAACTGTGGCCTCTTTTTCTGTCACCTCTTCTGAAAAGTAAAAAGATTCCATCAGCACAATCAAGTTTAAAGTTTAGCAATTCCCCTTATATAGTGCACCTATATAATAAATTTCCTATTTGTCAGCTTTTATAAAAACACCCTCCTGAAAATCAGCTGTTGTATTTCACCCAGGCTTACTTTGAGGGCTGATACCTCGGAATTAAATCGTGCCATGTTTTTCCTGTTCCCATTATGGGTGGAAGATGCTGCCATGTGGGATGCAGATGGAGCTGGCGCGGCGAGCGGAGCGCGCTCTGCGCTGGGGGAGCCGCGGGAGGAGCTGCGGGAGGAGCTGCGGGAGGAGCCGCTCCCTCCGCGGGACACGCTGCCCGCACCTCGGAAAGGCTTCAGAGGCGTTTGGGGAGGGGCAGAATAGATTTCTTAGAATCTCAGCTTTTTAATGGCCTCTTCTGAGGGACAGGCTCTTGGGAAAAATGAGACAAAGTGGAGAAAGTGGCTTATTTGTACTAATGGGTTGCATTAGCACGGTCTGCTGTGCCCAAGGGGCTGAAGCCCCTGGTATAGGATAGCGCTGTGTACCGGCCAGAATCTCTGTTCTTCCACGATGTGTTATGCAAAGATTTCATGGAATTGTGACCCTGTATCTCGGCCAGAATTTCTGTTCTTCCACGATGTGTTGTACAAAGATCTCGTGGTTCCTAAATTCTGAATTTAGAAGCCTAAACACGTCTTTTGTGGGAAGTTTTGTTCATATTTTCCAAATTTGATTGCCTTCAGCTTTTCATCCAAGCATGTTGTGAAGCTCCTCAGTAAAAGTACTGCGATTCATAGGAGTGCTGAGTACCCTCTCTTTTGACTGACATTAGTAGGAGTTCAAATTATTATTAATTCTGAAGACTGAGGTTCTTTTATTTAGGTGCCTCATGATACAGTTTGCTCCAAATTTCATCATCCAACTTTGAAAACTCTGGCCATAATCACTTAGGTCCCTAGAGATGACCCCTCTAATCTTAATTGTCGAGGAAGTGGCTTGAGTTATCTTGATGCTTTCCAGATAATGTTTAGACAAAGAATGTCTGCATTATTCCTTTTCAGCCTGAAATGTGCAGATCTAGTACTGGGGAGGAAGCCTGGAAAACAATGACCTCGTTGTCAGGGACTCTGGTTTCTGTTGGGAACGGTCACTTGGGCTGTTCAGTTAATAAGCCCCAGAAACCTTCTGAATTAGAAAGAGCAAAGGATGTTAGTTTAGAAGGTCAGAGGGTTAACAATGGAAGGAGCAGTTGTACTCAAGGTCACTTTCTGAGCAAGTTTAGCAGGACAAAACAAAGCTGGGAGAAGGATTGATAGGAGTTAGAACATCTACAGTTTACATATTTCCAGACCTCATCTTCTCATAGTGTAAATTGTCATATCTTCCCTGGAACTCATTCAGTTAGAGGTGTTTATATTGGTAAGAACTAACCCAAATGCTTAGACTGATTATTGCTTTGAAACAGGCTGATGAAAAGCCTTTCAAAAACATTTGGAATTTTAAATTGAATTAACAGATGAGATCCCTATTTCCTGGTTCTAATTTTTGTGGAATGCTAAATACTGTGTTTTGTTAGGAAAGGGAAAATGAGGTTTCTTCATCTTCTTTTTGTCTGTCAGATGTAGTGGAAAGCTTTTGAATTTAGCACACACACAAAGGTCAGGACACCAGAGTAAAACCTATGATTGTGCAAACAGCGTGGCCTCTATAGCTGCAGGACATGGCCCTGCTGGGAGATCAGTCCAGACCTAAATGAGAGTATGTTCCTTTGAATTCACTCATTCTTCTTCTGGACATTTGGAAAAAACACCATGGTCCTCTGTCCCAGGAGATGAAGATCCTTTAAGAATCTCCAATGGCCATGCTTGGTCCATCTGCCCGAGGAAGTCAATCTTAATAGACCTGTGCTGTCTTCAGAGAGCTGGCACAGTTTGATTCCTTTTCTATTGACAGCTGTAGCTTTATTAATGCCTTTTGTTCAAGCAAATGAGAACTGCTGAGTTCCTGAAAGGCTCTGTGAAAATCCCTGGTTTCCAGAGTCGTGGTAACCCCTTCATGAAAAAGAAACCAACTCTTCTGCATTAGTGATTGTGGGGAGTGTTTCCAGCTTAACAACCAAACTGCAGCAATGTCACAGCCTGAGGCAGCAAAGCAAGGCTGTGACACACAGAGCACCACTCCTGCTTTTCTGGCATTGCTCAGTTTGCTGTAGTGACCACATGGGGAAATACCAGCCATAGCTCAACAGAAGGGCTGGGCTTTACAAGCTGCTTTATCAACTACTCTATCCCTTGCCTGACTGAAGAGCACATTTGGAGACATCTGATAAATACATCAGATGAGGTGTTTCCTTAAAAGCCTCTGATAGGGGAGTAGGAACTTTGTTCCTGACCCTTAGACATACCTATGAAAGGCTCTGGCTTGGAGCTGGCTGGGTTTTATTTCCTAGAGATTTACGTAGATCAGTGTGTCCCAACATCAGGAGCCCAGAAGCTCCTGCCTCAGATCCTCTGCCCTGCTGGCCTGGGCCTTGCCTTGGCCTGAACAAGTGCCAGTGACCTGGCTGCTTAAAGAGGTGCTCATTGTCTTGTCTGAAATGAAGGTATTGGGTTGAAGGGAGGTCTCACCAAAATAAGTCCAATCAATCTGAATATACAGTTCTATTTATCTTCCTTCAGCTAAAGGAGAGGAAAGCTGGGCAAAGAGAAAAGGAGGCTATTATATCTTATTTGCTAGTGTGTCAAAAATCTGTTGGGATTCTCCAGGATCTTGTTCATTGGGAGAGCCATCCTTGACTCCCAGTTCCACAAAAATCCATTAAAACCCCCGTAATGCTCTTCACAGAGAATGGCTTTGCCCCCAGGCCATGGATTCTGAAATCAATAAATCCTTGTTTTAGTTTTTATTTCTGAAGTACATTGTTTTACCCAACAAAACAGAAAGCTCTGTTTAATCATGTGAATAGGTTTTTTTCTTCTTGTTCATGCAATATTGTGTTTTAAACTTGGCAGATTGTTGATGTTGCTTCTAAACTGTTACTTTCTGTCATGTTGCTTTATCTGAACGAACTCTTTTTCAGCTGCCAAGCCACATGCAGAATGTGACTTTGGGGAGACAGGAACTGTGCAAGGCAGCTAGTGGTGGCTGGGCAGCTTGGGCAGAAGGTGATGTCACTTATGTTCCCAACACTCTCAGTCAGGTCCAATTTGTTGTGTTACAAATGCTCAAACGTACATTAAAAGGTACAGCCACTAAAAATCAGTGTTGGATGTTGGTTACAGGATGACTCTCCTGCACAACTATTTAGCAGTTTGTAAATGGTTTTCCAAAGCAGTGTTCTAAACTAATGTTACAGACAGAACACCACTCTGAGACTGAGTGGTCTTGATTTTCTCCCTACTGATATTTGTAGTTTTACTCTGGGACTGGCCCAGGAAAACACCCCCAGGAGCACCTCTGAGGCAGTTGCTGGTGATTGTGTCACTGCATTGCCACTGCACACTGTGGGTTGGCATCAAACTGCCCAGCAGCCTGCAGAGGGAATGGCCAAGTGAAAAGACAGGCAAGCTCCCTTTGTTTGCAGTCAGAGCAGCAAATTTTACCTCAGTTAGAAAAACAATTCTCAATTTTATTGTATTCTTGTAGCAGATAAAAAATAGAAAGAGCAGGTGGCCAGTTGAGAGCCTGATTCTGGAAGACAACACAGATCAATCAGTTCTCCATGAAAGGGAATATTTTGGGCAAGGAATTAAAATGATAATGTTTATTTTTCTTAATGAACATAAGACTGGCTACCACTTTACAGTCTGTATCTAACAATGCAAGAATCATTTACTTCCATGTTAGTTAAGTCTCAAAAACCAAAAGGACAACTCGGCACTGGAAATCCCTCTTGCATTTTAGTTTGAGGAATAGTGGATATTCTTTCAGCTTAATGAGGGGCAGCAGAAGACACAAGGCAACAGTGCAGAAATGCTGTTATGTTGCATAGATTTGTATTACATTTCACCCACTGTCAGGCTGGAGGCCCATTATAAGTTAATTTGGCAGGTAAATTTACGATGGCAATTTGCCTTCCAGTTGTATAATTTATTCACGTCAGGAATAATTTATTGCATTCTGCCTTAAACCAATCTTTTTGTTTCACCTAGGGTACCACCTTAGCAAATACAATCCATTGTTTGCACTGAGCCTTGTGTGACTTCCCAGTGGTCAGTCAGTAACCTCGGGGGGATAGTTCTGGTCACATTACTGGTCACTTATTTCTAGGAATGATGGAGTGCCCTGGTCCCATCTGTACATATATTACTTTCTTTTGTCTTAGAGGCACTGTTGGAAAGATTAATTAGGTCCATCTGCAGAGAAGGATCAGCCTTAGGGGATTCAGGTAACTAGAAAAAGTGCTGAGGGGCATGTTTTGAAAATCAAACTGTTTTCCATAACATTAATGGAAAAATTACATACAGAAGGAGCTTGAAAGAAAAGTAAAACTGCCATTTAGTCTGGGTTATTTCAGCATGACCTGATAAACATCTCCCATTGCTGCTGTGGTAGGATAAGGGTCTGTGAGAGGGCTCAGGCAAAGTCCACGGGCAGCATTCTCAGCTAATATAAGTCAGTACAGCTTTGTGATCTTCACTGTGCAACGGCAGAGGTTTGAGTCGTGTCTGCCACAAGGATGCAGCTTTTGTCCTTCATTTGAGTGATCCCAGATATGCAGGAAACTGAGCCTAACTCACATTCTGTCTTTTTTTTATTATTATTATAACAGTGCTATATTCCTTATGGGTCTTACACTACAGCTCTGTTTTCCTTTCCTTTAAGTTTCTGTCCATATTTTCTTCCTTACCTTTTCCTTTGAACAGTTCAGCATAAAAATTAATCCAATAGTTTTGAGCTGATATGATCACAGCTTGTAAAACAGAAACTCAGCTCTTACTGACTTCTATATAACTATTATATGCATAATTAATTGGTGTAACTAGTGCATAAACCACGTGAAATTTGCTGCCATTTAAGTCACATCCCACTCGGTTGCCTTCCCAGCCTAAGTGGGGCTTTGTATTCCACAATGCCATGGGATTACAATCCACAATGTTTTCATGAAACACCAAATGGAAAACCAAAAAGATTATTTTTCTCACTGAGATTTGGCTGGTTTAAGGGACTGGAATATTAGAGCTGTTTTGCTTTTCAACTTTTGTTGGGGTGAAGTGAGATTCCTTTTGAGTTTGGAGTTCAGCTCCTGCTGACTTTTAAATTAATTAGCAAAGCCAGAGAAACATGAGGGATTTTTTTTTTTTTGAGAAAGAGAGGGAAAACATAAATTATTTAAAAGAAAAAAGAAGCATATGGAAAGAACACCAAAAATATGCAGCTCAAAGGGAAAGGGGAGGAATGACTGTTGATGATCTGTTCAACTCCTGTGTGTACACGAAGAACTGCTGGTGAGAGGGAAGACAGTGGGGCCAGCAGTGGGGCCAGCAGTGGGGCCAGCAGTGGCCCCTCGGTCTCACAGAGGGATGACTCCTCCTGGGGCTGAACTGGAGGCCCAGTTCTGAATAGCTGCTAATTCTGCAGGGTGCAGTGCTGGAAGGGAACTCCCTCCCTGTGTAAATGGGTGTGAATGTGTCCACACTGCCAGAGCGAGCCAGTTAGACACCCCGGGGTGTAACTGTGCCTTTTGTTTCAGCAGCTGAGCTGCAGAGGTGCAATGGTACCTCATGTCTGTAGATAAGAGTGTAATGTAAATTAAAATGTCATTTGATTCGATGTGTTTCAGATGAAGAGCTCAATGTGCTGCCACTGAAAAACAGAGACTTTTCTGACTTGGAGGCACTTCTGCCTTCCAGCCCAATGCACCTTGTAGGTGAATAGTATTCTGAAGGCTCCCTCCTGGTCTGCTTGAAGTAGGTCCATGGCCACAGTCCAACCCCTGGAACGTGAGTCCTACATTGGAGAAACCCTCTCTCAGATGACATCTGCCAAATAGTTCTTGTTTGGATCAGTGGTGCAGCAAACAGAAGAGTTGAGGAACTTAAATGGCCCTTTAAAGAATAAATTGTTCCTCCTTAAAATCTTCTGGGCCAATGTATTTCTCAGGTAGAGACAGGTGTAGGTGTTCCTGTCTGTTTGTGCTGCACAGACTCTCACAGGTGGGTAAGGACCTTGTTCTGCAGGGATGAGCCACATCCCTGGGCTCCAGTGTCCATGCTCTGCAGGATCCTGTCCATGCTCTGCAGGATTCTGGCAGCAAGGCTGGGCCCTGGGGGCACATTTTCAGTTGTGCAGTGGGAAGTTGAGAGTGAGGGACCGAGCAGGGTTTTTCTTCAGTGTTTCATAGCAAAACACAGACTTGCTATAGGTTTGGTGGGCCTGCAGCCTTACGTTTGAAAGCCTTAAACCTCCCTGAAAAGGGAAATGATTTGTTAGCCTTTTTTTTCCACAAGTGTTTTTCTTTGAGGCAATTGGGAATTGTTAAAGTATTTCAAATGGGGACTTAATTTATTGTCATTTACTAAAAAACTGGAAAATGCTTCATGCTCTGGATTTGGTTTTGGTTTTGGTTTGTCTTGTTGTTCTGTTTGGTTTCTTTTTAGAGAAACCCTGTTATTGAAAACAGATATTCCTAACTTAAATTTTCATTTCCTGGAGAAAAAAACCCAACAGATTTTCCATCCAAATATTTCAGTTAAAGAACCATGCCAGGTCTCCAGGGTGTCCTTCTGAAAAGGCAGAAATAAAAATCAGTAAAACAAGAGTGACAATCTACAGACAAATATTTGGTTCTGCTCTCTGTTTCTCACTCAGGTAAAATTCTTCCTGGGATAAAAAATGAGAGCAAATTTCAGCACAGAGGAACTGGAGAATCTTGCCTAACTTATGGCTAAAGTAACTCCCAGATCTGTTACTTTTCCAGGAGTAAACAGATTTTATACATAGCTCAAGTAACCTGCGTGTTCATTTTAAAGAGTGAGTCCAACAAGTGAAGAGGGTTGTGAATATACCAGGAAGGTGGCTCAGCAAAGGTTTTCCTTTAATTAAAATATATCTGGGCTTTGTTCTGAGTGGGAAATCACAGACCTCTGAATGTTTTGAGCATTTCCTTATGCACAACAGCAGCAAAAAAACTCCACATGCCCTAACCTGTCAAATCGTGTTCCCTCAATCATGTGGGTAAATCAGCTGCAGTAGGGAAGTTTAATGTAGCATCTTTGACCTAAAACTGTGGGATTCAAAGCAAGGACAATGGCAACGGTCATGGAAAGTCTGAGAGGCACAGAGCAGCCCTCTGTAACACTCTGGTGTCATTTAACTGTGAAATAGCTTGATGTGTTTCTCCATGAAACTTGTGATTGCCATGGGCACTGCTCTTTCTGGTGCCGTAGGAATGACTTCCAGCTCCACACCTGTACCCACCGAGTGCCCAAAGCAGCCCAGGGCAGGGAGGGAGTGTGTGGCTGTGCCTGGGGAACGATCCAGGCACGGCGTGGCTCTTTGTCCTTCACCCTTCTGGAAGGGGCAGCTCCCTACCCTTAGGCAGGCTGTGCTCCTGGCACCCCTCTGGCCCCTGGCTGTCCCGTGGCTGCCCCAGGGGCAGTGCTGGGGCAGCGCTGGGCAGGCTGTGCTCCTGGCACCCCTGTGGCCCCTGATTGTCCCGTGGCTGCCCCAGGGGCAGTGCTGGGGCAGCGCTGGGCAGGCTGTGCTCTTGGCACCCCTCTGGCCCCTGATTGTCCCGTGGCTGCCCCAGGGGCAGTGCTGGGGCAGCGCTGGGCAGGCTGTGCTCTTGGCACCCCTCTGGCCCCTGGTTGTCCCGTGGCTGCCCCAGGAGCAGTGTTGGGCAGTGCCCGATGTGCAGCCCCGCCGGGATGGGAGCCCTGTCCGTGCGGGCAGCTCCGCAGCTCCGTGTAAGGGACTGATGTGCTTCGGCCCCGCCGCAGTGGGATGGACCGGACCCGCCGTGAGCCTGGGCACACTGCACCTGGCTGGAGTGCCCTCTGCCTTCCCTGGCCGCCTCTGGCGCCTTTCATCAAGTCCTCAGTGCCCCCATTTCGGGGACAAGTGACAGTGGGGCTCTGCCGCTCCCGGGGGGCCGCAGGGCGGGCGGGCAGGGCGTGATGGATGGCGAGGGCAGGGGGCAGGGGGCTGGCAGGCGGGCAAGGGGCCGGCCGTGTGGCGTGTGCCGGCCCGGGGGAAGGGGTGGGGGTCGGTGGGTGTGCCCGCTGTCGCCGCACCCGCCCCGCTCAGAAGGTGCCCGAGCCGCCGAGCGAGCAGCAGCGCCGCGTCCCGCCGCCCTCGCAGCGCCCGCCCCGCCATGCCCAACTTCGCCGGCACCTGGAAGATGAGGAGCAGCGAGAATTTCGACGAGCTGCTCAAGGCGCTGGGTGAGGCTGCGGAGCCGGGAGCGGGCGGTGTCCGCGGGAGGGGCACGGCGGGCACGGCATCCCCGCTCCGGGGTGTGCGGGGCACCCGGCACAGCCCCGCGGGGACTGCGGGCACGGCATCCCCGCTCCGGGGTGTGCGGGGCACCCGGCACAGCCCCGCGGGGACTGCGGGCACGGCATCCCCGCTCCGGGGTGTGCGGGGCATCCGGCACAGCCCCACAGACTGCGGGCACGGCATCCCCGCTCCGGGGTGTGCGGGGCACCCGGCACAGCCCCGCGGGGACTGCGGGCGCGGCATCCCCGCTCCGGGGTGTGCGGGGCACCCGGCACAGCCCCGCGGGGACTGCGGGCACGGCTCGTAGCCCTGCCCGAGGAGGGATGGCCGGGGCACGGCGCCGTGCCTGCCCCACCTGCGCCGTGCCCGGGCAGCCGCCGGAGCCCCACCGGGGGTCCCGCCGTGCCCTGGCCTCGCCCCGCTCCCCGGTGTGCCTGATGCCGGGCCAGGTGAGCCCAGGGCACGGCCGGAGCCGTCAGGCTGTGCTTTCCTCCCGCTCACCCAGGTGTCAATGCCATGCTGAGGAAGGTGGCCGTGGCAGCCGCGTCCAAACCCCACGTGGAAATCCGCCAGGACGGGGACCAGTTCTACATCAAAACTTCCACCACTGTCCGCACCACTGAGATCAACTTCAAAATCGGGGAGAGCTTTGAGGAGGAGACGGTGGATGGACGAAAGTGCAGGGTAGGAGGAGTGTTGGGGTGTGTGTGTGTGTGTGTTACCAAGTTCTTTTTAAATGGGACAAACACACGTGCTGCGGGTGACCCCAGACGGTGGCACTGCTGCCCACCACCCTCTGCTTGCCAGCAGCACTCTTTGGGGGTTCTTGGTGGTCACCACTACTCTTGTCCCTCTTGCAGAATAACACTGAAATCTGAAGGCAACAGAGCATGACAGGTCCCAAAAGCAGAGCTCGAGTACCTGTTTGACGTTGGTAATTGCCATTGCCTGAGTACTATTTGGGTGGCAGGGTTTTGTCGGGCCCTTTTTGCTCCCCTCTCCCCTGGAGACCTCAGCGGCAGGGAAAGCTCTCCCAGGGAAACTCTCCCCAGCCTCTGTCCCTGACAGAATCACTGGAAATGGTGGAGCAAGAGAGACCTCAAGAGTCAGGATTTGGTGAACAAACCTGGCATAATTTTTGTCCTAGGTGGAATCAGAGGAGTTCCCAAGCAGGACCACAGACTGCAGTTTGGGGCTGAAAGCCTCTTTCATGCTCTTGCCAAGTGCATGTCTGCAGTTTGCTGATCAGAGGGTAGGACAGACTTTCAGGTGGTGTTACACCAGCCACAGTTACACCTTCTCCTGGAGCAGAAGTGCTTTGGAGGGCACTCATTGGAGTGTTTTGGGTGTGATTCTGTGTGTGAGACCTCATTCCTCTGCCTTTGTAACCACTTCTGTGGCCATGGAGGGAGATTGAAACCAGCAGCATCTGGCCCCAGGGTCTCTCTGGTGTAGGTACATGGGGTCTGAGGTACTGGGGGCCTGGGCCACAACCGTCTTCTTAAAAGATGGATTGGGCACTTTACTCTTGCTCTTATAAAAAAAGTATATATAAAATTCTTATGAAAGAAGTACCAAAAAAGAGTATCTGATTGTATTCCCAAATGAGGGTCCAGTTTCAAAAGTATCCAGTGATGGTGAAATAATCTACTTTCCAATCTCTCCTAATTCTTGGGTCAGCTTCTGAGACCGTTTGCACCATTAAAAATTCAGAACTTACTGTCTTTGGTGCAATTGCTGTGAACTAAAATTTATGAAAAAGGGAAGTAGATTCTGGGAGTCCGTGGACATTTAAAACATCCACTTGATCTCTGGGATGAGTTATTGTATATTTAACAGTTTGTTCAGGAAATGTTGCTGGCTGTGTTAATTTATCGTGCTCGGCAGAGATGGTATTTTAGTGTCTTCATGTATAATGCATATACAGTAAAAGTGACTGGCTTTCTAGGGAAGGATTTACTGCTGCAGATGGAAAAACAGTAATTATGGCTGCAAGCTATGAAAGTTGGAAAAACCTGAGAGAAGTGTGTTTTGTGAAGTAGTAAATTTTTTCCATGTGTTGTGCCATTATTTATAGTCTACTCCCAGGAATAAGTTGTAGTGCTGTGTGTATATAACCAAGATGGGACCACGGAGCAGAACCTGTCAGAGAATAAAATAATACTGCAGAATGTAATTTGCAATATCTGGCAGAACTGCTGACTGGTGATAGATTTTGATTCACTTTATGGGGTGGAGGGGTTTGTTCTGCCAGCTAACTTGGCCCATTGTTCACAGAGACAAAGAGGGAGACATACGGAGTTGTACTGCAAGGCAGAGCTTCTATAACTGCCACTTGAGATGGCTTGTTGGCTTATAAAACCTATTGTTTTGGAAAATATTTATAAAGTAAACAGCTAATTTTAGATCAAAGTAAAGGGGTGTTTTTCCCCTTGGAAAGTCTGGGAAGGGTTAACTGGAATTTAGGCATATATATGCACACAGACACGAGTATGTATATGTATGTGATCACAGACTAATGTATGTCTCCCCTGTGTAGTTACAAAGTGATTACTTGCACATTCATTACAGGGCATCCTTCTGCACAGCTCTTCCTTTGCACTGTGGAATAAAAGTCCAGTGCTAGAAGGAAAAGCAACAGACTTGCCTGTTTGTGAAAGTTAAACAAAATCCTGTAGTTTGGGATTCTTTGGTTTGACAGTGGTTTCATAGTCGTTATTGGAATGCTTTGGGAAATGCCCAGACCCACAAATGTCACAGACATTTGAATTCAGAACCAAGTTTCTTTAATTCAGTTGTGATTTATTCTGGTTTGTTTAATATACAGTTAACTTGGTGCAGTGCCATAGAGCAGGAAAGATTGCAAGTGACAAACACTGCCTTATTTATGCCCACAACATCTGATTGTTTATGCTGTGGCTCTTGATGGGGCTCCAGTGACAAATAATCTGTCAGATCAAATCACATGTGTACAGACACTGCATGGTCATGTTTCTAAATTATACTCTTCAGCATTAAGCATTTTATGGGCACTGAGTGGCTTCACCTTGAAAAGACACTTTTACAATTACTTTGTTATTGATCCCTTTCCAAACTGCCCCCTCACACCTTAACTTTGATTTCACCCCTTGCCACTGATGTCCTTTATCTGTCTGTGCGTTGCTCCTTTAGTGAGCAATTATTCTCCCTCCTGTTCATTGTTGTCTCTGTCTCACGCTGCTGGGGATTATAATTAATGTATTTCCTAATGGTTTGCTTGCCTGCAGAGTTTGGCCACTTGGGAGAATGAAAACAAGATCTATTGCAAACAAACTCTTATTGAGGGAGATGGCCCCAAAACGTACTGGACTCGAGAATTAGCTAAAGATGAGCTGATTTTGGTAAGAACCTTGAACCCACTCAATACATGCACCATATTAACAGGGTTTTTTGTTGCCATGTAGTGTGACTTATTATTTTCCCTTACTTGAATCCATCTGCAATACTACCATTTCCTTAATCTTCTACCATACAATTATGCGTCACTTTTTTTCCTTTCTCTTTGTTTCTGTATTTTTTTTAAGAACAAACGGAGACATATCCATGTTCTGACTTGCATTTGATTGTTACAACCTTTGCCATATTTTAGTGGTACAATAATCACAAGTGGGCCACTTCTGCTCTGTAAATTCACACCACCAAAGAATTTGCTTGATTTATTGCAGATTTCCTCTGGTGAAAGTTAGATCAAGGCGTTTGACCTCATTTCTGGAGGCTCTTCTTTTTAAGCCATGTGCATAATATTTTGCTTCTTATCCCCAGTCACATGGTGTGTAGAGGGAGGGATGTGCATGTCCTTAGCATGCTCTAATCTCTCCTGTTTATGGAAAACATGTCCTTTCCTTCCCCAGTTCCCTGATCAGCTCTGAACTGGGTTCAGAACTGCCTCCCTGGGTTTCTCAGAACCACACAGGTTTGCACATTTGCTCTCACACCATCCCCCTGGTGCGGCTCCCCTGTGCTGCAGGAAACTGGGGGTTCTGGGCAGCACCTGCAGCTGCATCCCCATCACTGAGGTGTTTCTATTATCCTGGTTTCTGCTGGAGTTCTCCTCGCTGTCTCTTCCCCAGCAATCACTGCCCATCAGCACAGACACTGTGGCACAGCTTGAGTTCAGAATCATTTCCCTGCACATGTTCTTACCAGTGCATTCTGGATAAATAGTTGATTAGACTGTTATGCCTCATCAGTTTGGACTGATGGAAGACAAGGCTGCTGGAGAGGGGTAAAAAACATCAAAGCAGGGAGGTTTTATTCCAAACTATCATGCTAACTAACCCTCTGCACTTTAAAACACAAACAGCCTCCCCAGTGTTTCTCCAAAGCAGCTGGAGTTCTGTTTTTAAGATTGCATCTGAAACAAAAACAGGACCCAAACCCAGGCAGGTATAAACAAAAGGCTTTTGAGGTGTTAATATTTTTCCAGACATCTTGGAACTGTTCCCCCAGCCCTCAGGAGGAGGTGTGTGCAGTGAGTGAGATCACATTGGGTTCTACTGAGTGAATATTCCAAAGCTGGATAATTTCTTTTGACTCAACCACTGGAATTCTTCATATTATCACAACACTTTAGGAGGTAAAGTACTTTGATCTCTGCTTTGCATCTTCATATGTAATGCAGTGGGCAAAATATATTCTCAGATAGAATTTTTCCAGCTTTCTAACAATACATTTCTGTAGTTTATTATTTAAGCACCAGGCTAATGAGGCAGCTGTTAACCCCAGTGAGCTGCTCCCAGCAAGGGGAGAAAACAGGTCAGAACAGAATTGCCTCCTGCAAGCAGCAGTGGGAACTTCCCTGCTGGGGAACAGTAATAAGTTGGATAAGAAACCAGAGTGATGCAGTGATTATAAAGCCATCTAACCTTTTCTCTTGTTTAATACAGTCTGTTGAACCTTTCTGAGTTAATCCTTCTTCCAATTAGGATATAAATTAGAAAAACTTGCTTCTTATTAACATATTTCCACTTATAGGAACTCATGGCTTTTGATAAGTTGGTTTACTGGTTCATTTCCTTGCCATTAAAATACAGGCATTCTAATCTGCATATGTGTGGCTTCAGCTCCCAGTCACTACATACTGTGTATAAAAGAACCTAAATAATATGCCTAAAATTTTATATTGCAAATACTTCTTTTAACATCACCTCTTGGAAGAGCTTTCTGGTTGTTCAGCTAAACTGCTGGAAGACCTTGAGCCATTCAAGGTAAAGGAAGTTTTCATGGAATCATTCTTTGAGTGCTTCTTTAATCCCCTCCAAATGATCCATTTCCTTTCTGAGCTGTGAAACTGGAATGGCACAGACTGTTTGGGCAGCAGTGGCACCTGAAGCAGTGGTGGCTTCATCTCACTACTCTTAAGTAAAATTATTCTGATTCATGGGCAGAGACACGTTAACTCTTCTATGGGAGCTCATGATCCCACGTAATTTTTCCTGGTTTCTGATTCCCTGGAGTGTTCCCTTCCTCTCTGGCAAACTGGCACTGTGTTCTTTGGTTGCAAAGTGGGATTTTACCATTAGGAAAACGCAGTGTTTGTTTCCAAGTGATCCAGACCATTCTCTGGTTTTTGCTATTCCATATGAGATGCAGTTCCATTCTCCTACCTCTTTTTTGGAGCATAGTGGCCTCTTTTTCCTTATTCAGGGTTTTGACAGTAATTGTCCTCAGGACAGGCATTTTCAAGCCCTCAGGACATTTGTTGGGACAGATCTTTGAAATACATGTTCCAAATCTCCTGACACCCCAAACCTCGGCAAGGAGGTGTTTCTGGGAGTGCTGGTGGGGAGTGTGAGGTCTCTGCTCCTCTGGACAACCTGAGGTGGCCAGAATTAATCCTTCTAGGAGGCAGCAAAGGGTTCTGCTGTTTGGAGGGACATGGAAGAGGGGAAGTTAGATTTTCTTGTCTGTGATCCCTAATTTTTAAACCCCAGAATACTCCCTGGGCTTTAAAAGCTAGACTGCCCAAAGGGATTGGCTGTGGTGTGTTCCTCAGCAAGGAAGGGGACAAAGCACGAGTAGGACCCCTTAGTGGGAAGACCCTTTTGGTCTCTTGCCTCTCCACTGTTTGGGGTTTTTCATCACTCCAGTGAGCAAAGATTCAATATGGATTATTTTGGCATACACTTGGAAATTTTTCTTGGATCTGAGTCTGCAAACCCCCACTTACCTCTTCCTTCTTCCAACAGTGAGAAGAGGAGATAGTTCTCCTTCCTTTCTCCTTCCTTCCTCCCAGCTTCATAAGGGATCTTTTGGACCTGAAATTCCTTCTCATTCAGTTCTGCTGCCCACATCCCTTCAAATATTTAACAATTCCCATCTTCCCTTCCCTGCTTACCTAACAAATGTTGTATGATGTGCTCTGGTTTTTATCCAAAGAATCTTCCAGGCAGCCATGAGCTTCCTTCCTAGCTGTTCCATGCATTTGCAGTAGAAATCAAGGACACTCATACCCTGTTTGGAAGAAGTTGCAAAAAAGTATCTAAATTGTGTTAGACAAATTGAACAAAGGCTTGGGGTAGCAGGCAGGGGGTAAGGAATTAGTTTTATTTACTCTGTTTGTACTGGCTGCAGGAATGTTGGAGCTTTGCCACATCATTTTGATCTAACCTGCTGCATTTGTTTGGGGAATCCATTTGATTATGACATTTTCCTGGTGGAAGGATATATTTTTTTCTGTCCAACCGAACATGTTAAATAAAATGCATTTATTATTACATTTACTTAAAACCCAAATCAGTGTTGAATTTCCATGACTACCACAGAGCTAAAATAGAAACCATATTACTATATAATTATCAATTTTTCTTACATCCTGGCAGAAAGATTCCTTATTTTTTGCAGAAATACTCCCTTGAGCAATGTGATGGTCTTCCATGTCCCGTTGTGTCCCCTGGTGCACAGGTGCTGGAAACACACCATTCAGTTAGCAAAGGTTTTCGTTACCTTCAGACACCAGTTGCCTTTGGTTGTCCTTATCTTCTTGCAGCTTAGAAAAGCAAATTGCTCTTATCAGTAGCTAATTAATATTTGGCTCATGCAATGGCAGGTCTGAAGTCCTGTCAGCTAGAGTCCTTTCAGTGGAGAAAGGGAAGAAGAATCAAGTTCTGCTTCATGAAGATGGTCTGAATGTCTCAGAACTTTGCAACTATTTTCATCAGAGCAGTTTATTCTAATCCCATCTGATGCACTTGCTGGGAGTTCAGTGCTGCATTTTTAGAATTACTGAATAATGTAGATAAAAATAATTGCATGAAATAGGCAAGCATGGGAGGATGAAGGAATTTCCCCATCAAAGTTCACCTTTATTTGTCTTGACTCTGTCTTGTCTTGTAATTTATTTTAAGGCTGTACTGCATCCAGAGTCAGAACATCTGAATCTACAACTCCAGATTCATAAACTGTACTTGGATTAGCTCTGAGCAATCAAGATCAGAATATAACACAAAAATACATATTTCCTTTATTTGTCTGAAAATGATGACCTGGAATTAAGTGCCTTTTCTTCCCTTTCTTATACTCTCCAATGGTTTTGCTGTTGCTGTGTGTTTTTTCAGGGCCATCACTTGTGTAAGTCAGGGGAACAAAAGGTCTGCTCTTGACAAAGTTAAAGGATGCTGCTCACAAATATCAGCTATTCAAATGAGACATTTATAGTCAGACTTTAGAGGTGCTGCTGCTGAAGCCTCTGCAGGTTTAAGTTTAACCTGGAGCACACAACCATTTTACAGTGGGTGGGAACTGAAGAGGGGCCTCCAAAGCAGCCCCTGCCCACATTTGACACAGTTCACGTATCACACAGGGCTCTCAGCAGCAATTATGGCAAGGGTCAAAGATCAGAACACTGGGGCTTCCAGCATGGGTTCTGCTCTGCATTCCCTCCCCAGGAAAACCGTGTCCTTGATTAAAACTGCTCAGCTGTGGAGCCTTGATGAGCCAGTGAACATTTCTTAAATGGTTTTTAAATTAAACAGAGTAGGTGAGAAGGGTCAATGCTGCTTTGGAAAGATGCTTTGCAGCTGAATGCCTGAGCCTTGTGTGGAACAGTGTTAAACTGCACAAGTGTTTAACTTTTCTATAGCTTTGGGAAAGTGATCCCAAATAAAATGAGTTACCAAAAGGAGGATGTGCTCACACGGAGCTCAGTGAGGGGTTGCTGCTGACCTGCTTTCAGCAGCCCTGACAGCAGTTCAGAAGCCCATAATAGTGCAGGAGGGTGAGGCTGCAGAGGCCTAATGCTCTCATTTCCTCCTTGCCAGGAGCAGATTTAAAGGGGGCTTAGGGCTGTGCAGCCCCTGCTGATGATTTGTGCAGCCTGGGCTGGGTCACAGCCCAGCACAGAAAGCAGCCAAAGCCATTTCTGTCCCATTGTGGCCTCCTCCAGTCCACCTGCAGCGTGGCTGTTCCCTGGGCACTGTCTTTAGGACTGTCCCTGGAGATGCCACTGCCCCATGCTCTTCCCTCTGTCCTTGTCTTGGGTTGAGTGGCAAAATGCCAACTGCCCAATACAGAGTCAAAGCTCCTTCTCCTCCCACTGAGCAAAGGGAGAAAGGAAAAAACTGGAAACTCAAACTAGGTTTATACTTAAACTAATTGTATATATTTATACATAAAAGAGAAAATGCAAACTACAATATAACACATACATAGGTGAGTTAGATATAACAATTTTCTACTTCCAGCCAAAACCAGATTTTATTACTCTAGATTCATAAAGCACCCCAAAAGACACACACCAAAGAGCAGAAAGAATAACAATAAAATGTTTCTACTTCCCTGAACTCAAACAAAATGTGATGTAGCAGTGGCAGCAGCAGCAGGGCCCAGCACAGCAGGGCAGCGGCAGCACATCCTGCCTCTACTGCAGCCATGATGGAACTGAGAGAACACTCCTACTCTACTGTGTTTATAGTCATCTGGTATGAAATAATCAGGTTTGTGTCATCTGGTATGAAATAATCAGGTTTGTGTCATCTGGTATGAAATATTTCTTTGGTTACTAAAGTCAGGTGATGCCTGTCTCTCCTAATCTACATGAATTCTCTGAGCTATATTGAAGCCTAGCTAAAACTAAATCCAAAACTACCACAGTCCTTCCCTTGCTGTCTGACTGAGGGCTCTGGTGATGGATGGATGGATGGATGGATGGATGGATGGATGGATGGATGGATGGATGGCCAGACTTTGCGAACGAAGCTTTGGGAAGGGCTCTCCCCACGTGGGTGTGCCCTTCAAACCTGGGTTTGGGCAGGGCTCTCCCCACGTGGTGTGCCCTTCCAGCCTGGATTTGGGCAGGGCTCTCCCCACGTGGTGTGCCCTTCAAACCTGGATTTGGGCAGGGCTCTCCCCACGTGGGTGTGCCCTTCAAACCTGGATTTGGGCAGGGCTCTGCCCACGTGGGTGTGCCCTTCAAACCTGGATTTGGGCAGGGCTCTCCCCACGTGGGTGTGCCCTTCAAACCTGGATTTGGGCAGGGCTCTCCCACGTGGTGTGCCCTTCAAACCTGGATTTGGGCAGGGCTCTGCCCACGTGGTGTGCCCTTCAAACCTGGATTTGGGCAGGGCTCTCCCCACGTGGTGTGCCCTTCAAACCTGGATTTGGGCAGGGCTCTCCCCACGTGGTGTGCCCTTCAAACCTGCACAATGGGTGTTTTAGGTGAGGCTCAGCCTGCGCAGAACTGGCCCCACCCTTTGCTCCTGAGGTTCATCTGCCACGGCCGAGCGAGCTTGGGCAGTGCCAGTGAAGTCCCTGGGACTGGAACCTACAGCCCCTGGTGCTCCCAGGAGGTCTCCCATCCAAATACTAACCGGGGCTGACCCTGCTCAGCTTCTGAGAGCTGACGGGGTCAGGGTGGTGTTTAACTGCCTGCTCTGGTGACACAGCAGTGCTCAAACACAAATCCTAACACTCAGGACCTGGGATGAACAGCCCAACCGTGCATGGTCCTGTCAGTTGTTATCCTGAGGAAAGGGGAGTTGTATATTGGGAGATTTGCCATTAACACCCAGGTTTGAAAGGGGGCGCTGCGTGTTCTGTGGTTATGGATCCATAATGATCAACCCCTTCCCTAAAACATGGGAGTCAGGAGGAGAAAGGGAATAGCAATATGCTTTTGTTGGGAAGATTTCCAGCTTTATTCTGGGTAACATGGACAGAGCCTTTACTGAACATTCATTTAAGGAATACCTTCTTTTCTCCATTAGTTTGCTGATACATTCTGTCTTGCTTTTGCAAGTGGCCTCTGCATTTTGGTCAGTTTTGAGCAGATAAAGGGATTTTTGCATGCACTGGCAGGAGGGATCTTTCCCAGGTGTTTGTTTCAATGGCATTCCTCCTAATTACACTGTGGGCTGCACTTACCACAAAGGCTCCTCAGCAAATGTTTATAAAGAAGGCCTTTAAAAAGCAGATTTACTCCTACCAAAATATATTACTGCCCTGTAATTCTCTTGTAATCTCTCATGATGTCAGTGGTCATCAGATTTTGAGTGAACTGAGAGAGGTCAATTTATTGGATTATCCCCCTGTGCAGGGCTTTGTTTGCAGTGTGCTTTGGGACTCTTAGCCACAGATTATGACAAGCCAAGTGAAGAAAACAATTCTGCAATTTGCAGTCACTGCACGTTTGAAATCCTATTTTAGATTTAGAGTGAAGCTTTGCCTTGGAGCATTTTGCAAGCTGAGGAGGAGGTGGTGGTTGAAAATCCTGCATCTTCTCTTTAGATCTGAACTGCAGTTTGGTGCCATTGCACTGTTTTGAGTGGCTCTGATGTAACTCCACCACCAAATAGCCAGGATTGTTGTCTCCTTCTTTTTATTAGGAGGTTCTACTGCTCTGGGTCCCAGAAATCACTAAAGTCTGCTTATTATGATAGGAACTACCACTTCTTTGGAATTTAGAATTAGAACCACAGACACTAAACTCTTTGTCCTTCCTCTGAATATGAGGATTTAATTGTGAGGGATAGAGGAGTAGCAGCCTTTGGATTGGATGTGTCTGTGAGTAACCACAAGAAGAGGAACACACCAAGCCTGAACACCTCCCTCTTTTCTTTCTTTAGCAACACTGAGTGGAGTTTATCAGGAATTATAGTAAGGTACAATAAGATAGGGCAACACGTTCTATGTAAGTCCACATTTAAACCATGTGCATAACTGTGACAATAAAGCCCTTTACGTGCTTCAGTTGGGTTATTAGTCATCTGAATGGCCATAAGGTATAAAATCTAAGTGCTAAAAAAGGCTGCTTATTCCTGAAACAGGTCAGAGGCCACATAGCTTGATCTGGGTCTTCAGGGAAAGGATATCTGGTGTTTTGAAAAGTGCCCAGTGGCTACATGGTACAGGGTAATTGGAAGGGGGCTTTGCATGATTTTTATCTCCTTACATTTTAGATTTCAAGATGTTATTGTGTAAATTGTAGTGGTTTTGCAGCCTGTGTGACTGGTGTGCTCAGAGATGACAATCCTCATGTGCAGCCACGGACTTCCTGTGTGTTTGGGTTCCCTGGGTGTATTCATGTTTTCTGCTCTGGATTTTTGTCCAGGTGCAGTCCTTTGCCCCAGGTTTTCAGCAGTCCAGAGGTACAGCTGGGGCTGGGTGTTGGCAGTGTGAGCTGAGTGCTGTGCCACAGCAGTGCCAGGCTGTGCCTCTGAGCAGCCAGTCTGTGTGTGTTGACACTCACCCACACCACTGAGCTTTCCCAGAAAGCTGCTGTTCCTTTTTCCTTCCTCCCCAAATTTCCGTCTCTATCTCCACACTCCCTCCTGTGAGTCTTGCAGGGAAGCTGCCAGTCACACTGGGCTGCAGTCTTAGGGACAAGCTCTGCCCAGGAGCATTCTCAGAGGTGAACACTGGAATTTTGGTCACTCAGACCTTGCAGAGTGGAGCACATCCCTTTCAATCTGCTCTTCCCTGAAGTGTTCCTTCTCAATGCATCTGCTGACCTGCTCTGGGAATAACTGCTGTTGCACAGGCTTAGGGGAAGGAGTTTCTCTCTTAATTCCCCTGGAAGAACACACATAGATTTGCTAGGGAGGCACAAGAGCTCTGGGCAGTGGCTGCTGCAGCCTTTCACTGATTTCACTCAATATTGTAAGTTGGAAGGGACCCACAAGGATTGCCAAGTGCAACTCTTATGTGAATGGCCCATGCAAGGATTGAACCAACAACCTTGGAGTTGTCAGTGCCATGCTCTAACCAACTCAGCTAATTTCCATTGCAGCTGGCTGTTGTGGAACCCCAACATCCCAAGGTGTGTCTGCAGGGCTGTGCAGCCCCAGCTGTGTGCTCTGGAAAAACACGTCACAGGGACTGTTCTACCACTGTTTGGGATTTGTGTTGATGGAGCAGCAGGGGACACAAACCTCACTGTGCTCAGCAGTGCCTGAATGTGCCACAGAGAGACAACCATTGTCACAGGGACCTTACAGTACCCAAAGACAGCCTCAAGCCCTGGATGGTCTTGACTCTGACTTCCTTTCTCTGGCAAAGCTCCTGCTGAAGTAATTTTGCCTTTGTGCTGGTTTAAAGGTAAACCAGCAAGGGAAACAAACCCAGCTCAAGAGAGATTATAAATCAGAGTTACAATTTAATAACAATATTACAACAAAAACAATGACACAAAGAGAAATTGGGTTTAACCCACAAAACCCAGCAGTAGAACCCAGCCCCCTGGGGCACAAACACAGTGGGGTTTGGTGGCCCCTGTACTGAGCCCCACGTGGTTCCTCTGAGTCCAAAGTAAAAGGAAGGGAAAAACCTGTTGGTGCAGATGATGTCACAGTCTGGTCAAGAGTGCTGGTCTCCTCCTGTCCAGGTTCTGCTCTTCCTGTGGATCCAACAAATGGTCCCAGAAGTCCCCAAACCTCAAGATTCTCTCCCCTCAGGTGCAGGTGGGAGCCCCCAGTCCCTCCCCCAGGGCAGGGAGTTCCACACTGGATGATCTGACTCTGGAAGTCAGGGGGGAATTTGGAATTGTTGCTGGCCCATGGGCAGAGCTGAGCCCTCAGGTGGGTGTGGAGGTGCCAAGGACTCCCCAGAGGGGAGTTCTCCCAGCTCCTCTCCCAGGCTTCTTTCCCAGCCAGCTCCCAGCCTGAGGGGTCAGGTGTGTCCTGGGCAGGTGCTGCCAATGGGCCATTGTTAACAGTTCCTGGGAAATGGCAGAGAGGGTTTAGAATGCACAGCTTTGGTCACACCCACACAGTGATAAACTGGTCCCACCTGCTGAACTGGGGCAGCCTTTGTGTATAATTTGGAAATGTTGAAGGAAACCATAGTAAGGGTATTTGCAGCTGGTGCTGGGAACAGTAGAGAACTATCCACATCCTTTAATGTTCATTTCCAGATGTTTTCATGTATAAGCTAAAAATGTATATAAACATTTATATGATATTGATATGCATAAAACCAAAAGTGTATATCTGCAAAATACTAACAGACTTGTCTCCTCAATAAAGGGAGCAAAACATAAGCCAGAGTCAGTTTTAAAGCCAAGTCCTTTCAAAGAAGAATTGGCCAAAACAGGTGTAGAAAGCATTAAAACAAATAGTCCAGCTGAATTTTCATAACACACTGGGGTAGGTCTTGATTTACAGTTTTCAGTGAGCCCTTGGCAGCTCCTGCAGCCAGAGCTGCACCTCTCAGTCTGTTAGTGCTCAGTTCAACACGGTCTGTGGGTGCAGCTGAACAGGAAGGGTTTGCAGTCCCAGTTTCCTCACTCTTGCACCCATTATTTCCTTCATGTTTAATTGCTTAGATTTTAGCCTGCCAGACCTGGAATCACATCCAAACACTCTGGGATTCGGGTGTCGTCCAGGCAGCTGCCACAGTCACTGTCCTCCCACATGTCCTGGTCTGGGTGGCCCTACAGGTCCTCATCATCATAACACACTCACTGGTGAGGGGCAGAGCATCCTGAAAGAAGGCTGTGGTGGGCACTGCCCACACTGCAGCTGGGACAGAGGTTTGGTGCCCTGGAATGGTGCCAGCAGCTCACAGCAGCACTGCAGTCACAGGTCATGGGTGGATCTTCTGCTCTTCATCCTTCCTCCTCTGACTTCATTTGCGCTGCTTGGAGTTGTATTTGCAATACCTTTGGAACATGCCATGTGAATGCCACCCTCAGCATTTCTAGTTCAAAGGGCTGCAACTGTTTCTAAATATAACAACAGCACATTCCAAATTCTCTTTCTTTTCTCATGTTTATTTATAAATGCGTGCCAAGAAACTATAGGAAAAGGGAATTTATGCATCATTTATCATTCTGACAAAATTCATCATGCCTTGGAAAAAACACATTGCATTGCTTTTCCAAAAGGACTTTTTCTGTCAAAAGACACAAGAAAATTTATTTCTGCTGTAGAACTCGCTACTATCATAAAAATAACATCTTAAATGGTGTTAAATGTTTGCTGGTTCCATCTCTTCTGATTGATCTGTTTCTTTTTCAGACCTTTGGTGCTGATGATGTTGTGTGCACAAGAATTTATGTAAGAGAGTAAAGCCATGGATTTCCTTGTCATCTGGGACAAAGTGGAGAATTGTGAAGATCCCCCCTGTGATGACCTCTGTGTGCTGTCCCTGCTGCCGTGCTGTGTGTGACTGTGTGTGCTCCCCCTGGGCCCAGATCCTCTATCCAGTGTCTTGGGCTTTCATTTCTCATTGCAGACACTGTTTCTTCTCATTTTTATGCCACCTTTTCTTGTGTCTGCTTTGTATTTTGTAGTTGTCACTTGCTATGGTTTCCTCAGTTATTAAACTTATTAGGCATAACTCACAGGTGTCTGGGGTGTTTTATTTGAAAACCCAGCAGAGTTTTGGTTACGATAGGACTGAAATGCTTTTCACCCTGCTCTGAGGTGAGTGTGGAGTTTCAGTGCTGTTGGCAGGTCCAGGGAACACCTCGCAGGGCAGCACAAAGGGATGGAAGAAAGGAATGGGTTAGGGTTAGGTTTGCAGGGTTGGAGGCTGCTGTCCCATACCCAGAGAGTCTTTCCTTCCTTCTGTCCTCTCCCTGTGGGAGGTTGTGGAGGAGCAATTCCTGCCTCCTGGCATTCAGCTGAACCATACCAGACAAGGAGGGTCTTTGCCCTTTCCTGATGTGGCTCTGAAGAAGTCCAGAGTTCCCCTGTTGAGACAGGCACTGTCCAAGAACAAACCAGGTGCATCTACAGGGCAGAAAACAGTGTGATCATGAGTAATACTTACTGTCCTCACACCCAAGCACCTCAGGCCTGGTCAGAGAGCCAGAAGAATCTGACAGACTAAAAAACAAAGCTGAGGAAAGCTGCTTTTCTCCTCCCTTCACACCTGTGATGGAATTTCTGATGGCTTCACTCCCCCTCCATGCTACAACTCTCACTTCTGGTGAGTCAACATTTCATTTTTTTGAGCAACACAAACCAGGGCCATAGTTCAAGAATGAAAGAAACATAAAATTTAATGTATTTATTCTGGCTCAGAGTTCTGGCTGCAGCACTATCAAGTATTAGTTTCAAGCTGAACAGATGTTCCACTAATGAACCAGAAACTCCTTTGTTCCTCAGCCTTGGGAGTACGTGGAGACAGAGACCAGCAGCACTCCTTATTCCAGTGCAGTGTCCAGGCTCATCTGACCAACTCTGAGCTTTGCAAAGATGATTTACCTGCTTCACGTCACACAATCACTTGGGATCTGTAAGGGGTTCAGCATTAGCAGGGTATGTGCCCTGTCCACTGCATTGTGCTCAATATTCAGAACAGAAAAACAGGCCCAAATCTTGATCATCTTGGGACATCCATGGGAAGCAAATGACTCAGTCTCTTCATCTGTGCAGAAGGATCCCCTTGGACAGGACAGTGGAGGAGTCAGCCAACTGTTCCATATATTGCAGTGTGAGACTGCAATAAAGGAGAGAAACCTGTGATGTTTTCTGTCTCCTCTGCTCTGACAGCTCGTGCTTGTTTTCCCTGCCTCTGGCACTCAAGATACCACACTGCAACTGGAAAGGGGGTTCTTTTCTTCCACACTCTAAGCCAAATCCTCTGTCTAGGTTCCTTTGGTACCAATTAAATCCAGCCCATATTAGCTCACATTGAGATGAGGGCTGGAACTGGTTCCTTGTGGTTTGGATGCAGCTGAAGTTACCCCCCAGTAAGAGTGAAACCATGAAGGGGCATGACAATCTGTCTTTATTTGATACCTTCTTTTAAGATTCCAATTGAAACAGTTGAGTGTTTTTTCCAAGCAAATTCCACCTTGGGAGTATCTGGACCTCCTTTGCAATGAGCTCTGCCAAAGGGACTCCCCAGAGAGTGCCAGGCTTTGAGCAGGCTCAGAGCCTCTCAGGGTGCAGACAACACTGTCTTGCCACATCAAGGCTGAGCAGTAAATAGCACAGTGCTATAGGACCTGTTGGCTCCTGTCATGTCCCACCAACACCTCAGAGGACTTTGCCTCCACTCCCAGGGAGGTGAGTGGGGGATGTGGGGGTGGTACAAGCCAATAAGGCAAGCCATAGGCAAAAAGCCAGGAAGCAGCAGGGCTGGTTTGCCATGCCAAGAAAAGAGGCCACTCTTAGCAGTCACCTTTTCCACCCAAACCAGCCCTGATGCACTGTTGGTGAGGGCTCAGCAAAGCTTTGTGTGAGCTCACACTGTCTCCAGCAAGTATGTGCATCATCCTCAGTGTTAGGGCAGTTTGGTCACTGCAATGGAAGGGATTGAGCCATTGGAGAGTGACCAAGGGAGGGACAGGAGATTGTTCAGGGCCTGCAGGGGACGGTGTAAGGACACTGAGGGCACTTGGTGTGTTCAGCTGCACAAGAGCAGACTGAGGGGAGATCTCATTGCAGGTACAACTTCATCAGGAGGGGCAGAGGAAGGGCAGGCACTGAGCTCTGCCCTGTGGGACCAGGGACAGCACCCAGGGAATGGCTGGAGCTGTGTCAGGGCCGGGTTGGGTTGGATCTCAGGAAAAGGTTATTCCCTCAGAGGGTGGTAGGCACTGAACAGTCTCTCCAGGGCTGTGGGCACAGCCCCAAGGCTGCCAGAGATCCAGGAGCGTTTGGATGTGTGCTGGTTTAAAGGTAAACCTGCAGGAGAAATGAACCCAGCTCAAGAGAGATTAGAAGTCAGAATTACAATTCAATAACAATATTACAATAAATGCAATGACACAAAGAGAAACTGGGTTTAACCCACAAAACACAGCAGTAGAACCCAGCCCCCTGGGGCACAAACACAGTGGGGTTTGGTGGCCCCTGTGCTGAGCCCCACGTGGTTCCTTTGAGTCCAAAGTAAAAGGAAGGGAAAAACCTGTTTGTGCAGATGATGGCACAGTCTGGTGGAGAGTGGTGGTCTCCTTCTTTCCAGGTTCTGCTCATCCTCTGGATCCAATGAGTGGTCCCCAAGTCCCCAAGCCCCTAAGAGTCTCTCCCCTCAGGCCCAGGTGGGAACACCCAGTCCCTCCCCCAGGGCAGGGAGTTCCACACTGGAGGATCTGACTCTGGGAGTCAGGGGGGATTTTGGAATTGTTGCTGGCCCATGAGCAGAGCTGACCCCTCAGGTGGGTGTGGAGGTGCCAAGGACTCCCCAGAGGGGAGTTCTCCCAGCTCCTCTCCCAGGCTTCTTTCCCAGCCAGCTCCCAGCCTGAGGGGTCAGGTGTGCCCTGGGCAGCTGCTGCCAATGGTCCATTGTTAACAGTTCCTGGGAAATGGCATAGGGGGTGTAAAATGCACAGCTTTGGTCACACCCACACAGTGATAAACTGGTCCCACTTGCTGAACTAGGACAGGATGATGCTCTGGGGCATAGGGTGTGACTCTTGGGGATGGGCCTGTGCAGAGACAGGAGCTGAACGCCATGATCCTTGTGGGTCCCTCCCAGCTCAGCATATCCTGTGATTCTGTGATTTAATGGGAGCAGAGCATTCTGGGCTGCATTTCTGGGAAGGCTCATGCTAAGCTGTTGTGCTGCTCAAGAAAATATCCTTCAGAAAATTTTCCCATCAACTGGAAAATACCAAGTCAGGTTTCCATCCAGTTGGCAGCTCCTACCCAAGTAGTAAAACACGAGCTATGGAACCAGCTTGAAGAGGTTATGATTAAAAACAGGCTCTTGAGATATGAGCTATCCTGGATAAGTTGGAACCTTCTCCTTCCAGCCTTGAAGCTGTTCCCCTAAGCTTCATTTGCAGTCTGGCATGACACAAGTTCCTTTCTTTAGTAATTGCAGTGTGGAAGCTTCACTACTTGATTGCCTTTCGGGGAGTTACATTAAAGTTACTGGTGCATGGATAAACTCACAGGAACAGAGTCTAGAACTGCTCCAGGGTGTTCGTTTTATGGCTCATTGTTGAAACAGTGCAAAGGCCAAATTGCAAGTCTTCTTGGATTTAAAACCTCTTCAGATCAAGGCACACAAGGATGTGGAGTGAATTTACTGGCCAAAAACTTTGCAGTTGTCTCCTGCCTTTCTTTTCTTTGCTGAGATTAAGCTCCTTTGGGAACAAGGAAATTGAATGCCACGGTAGCCAAGAGAGAGAGAGTTTTATCCACTTTTTGTGTAAAAAAATCATGAATTCACCCATCCCCAGATGAGGTGATGGAAGCAGAGTAGAGTTACTGAAGCTCACATCCACAAAAATTTGGCCTCATGATGTCTGAGTGTTCAAGGGCTGCTTGGGAGAACAGGGTCCTGAAAGCTTCGGGCACACAGGAGGGAAGGACCTTCATAGGCAGAGGTGCCAGGGCAGTGGGGCACATCAGGGCTTTATTCATCACCTGTAGCCTGTGGGCACCTGAAAAGGGCCACAGAGATTTTATGGCTGTTCTTCTCCAGGTGCTAATCCAGGTGCCTGCAGCAGTGGGCGTGTGCTCAGCCAGGGCAGTGCCAGGGTGAGTGGGCAGAGCTGCCCTCCTGCTGCCCCTCTGACACTCTGGGGCTGGAGGCTCCCTGTGGTTTCCAGCACTGGCTGGTGACAAACAGGGCTCAACCAAGTCTGGGTGGCCCTGAGTGAGCTCTGTGTGCACAGACAGCCCCTGCAGGTTCCTGTGCCCCAGGAGCCAGGCTGGCAGCGCCCCGTGCCCATGGCCATGGCACCTTCAGCTTCGCTGCCAGGAGCTTTCTGATCATGGGAGTGGCTGCATCAGTGAGATTATTACAAACTGTGTGTGTCTGAGAGCATCTCTCCACACAAAGGCACAGAATGCAGGTACTAAGAAGGTGAGGAGCTTTTCCTTCCTGAAGCCTCAAGGCTGTGTCTTGCCATTGCCTGAACAGTCCTGTGGGTTGGACACAGCACCAGGGAGGTTCAGCTGCCTCAACGTTGGTGTGTCCAGGCATTGCAGATGTCCTGTGTGTCCCAGACACCTGCACAAAGCTCATCTGCAGGAGGGTGTATGGGGTCACCATTTGGAGGGGGAAGGGGGCCAATGATGTCAATGACGGCCAGAAGAGGGTCAGGCACAGCAGCATCAGAAGGCTTGATCAGAAGGCTTAGAGCTTACAACTGCTTTATTTTTAGTTACAGCTTCACCTTTTATCTCCTCGTGTATCCAAGATGCCATCACACAATTGGCTAGTCAGGTCACTAAGCATACATGGAAACATTCTACTGGCTCCAAGGTATCCCACATTCTACAGGTGGCTCTCTCCTCAAGGGTGCCCTCCAAACTGCTTTCCTTCAAGGACACACTCTGAACTGCTCCATATCGATCTCTCCATCAATGACCTCAGACATCAGGGGATCCACAAACACACTGCCACCCCCACAAGGCTGTGCCTCTTCTCGGAGAGGCAGCAGCAGAGCAGAGACAGAACCTGAGGGCATCACATCTGAGGTGGCTGAGATTGGGCAATTGAGTCCCAGTTTCTGTGCCAATCGGTTGGGATGGTGCCCTGCCCAGGCCACACTGCTGACTGGCTGCTCCAGTGAGAACAGAAAGGGTTATACAGATACCTTGGCATGTGTGTCATGTTTCACAACAGCAAAACTTCCCCACAGGAGTGGAACTTCCCCATGGATGCAGCAACCACATTCTCTGCCCCAGGGCAAGAAGGGTTCATTTTAGGATTTTCCTTTGATTTTCATTTTCATACTTTGTTCTTGAGCTGTTTTCATAAAACATTTATTGTTTTTCTCCAGGAAAAATAAATATTCTAACCAGTAAACAGATCAGGCAGTGAACTTGGATTCAAAATAAGCCACTGTGGGAAACTCAAAATACGAAATCTCAGCCAGAAATGCCACAGTGCATTGAATAGTTCAGTTCACCCCTATCTGCCCCACCAGCTCCCTTGGTGTGAGTCAGAGCTGTCCCACCACATTCACCTATTTCTGTCCCACCAGTTCCCTTGGTGTGGGTCAGAGCTGTCCCACCACATGCTGGATGCTCCTGAGAGCTGCTGCTGCTTTAGCTCCAGCGATCACTTCTTGCATTCCGAGTGCAAAGAGAACTATTTCTGCTGACAGGAAGCTCCAAATCCCACATGGCTGAGAATCCAGAGTTCCTGAATCCTGTTAAAATCTGTGCTGTCTGAATCCTGCCCTGCCAGAAGAGCAACAGCCTGATGCTGTGCTGGAACCAAGTGTGGCAGGCACACAGTTCTTCACCACAGCCTCCAAACCAAGCGGAATGTGGCAGGTAATCTCTGTGACAAACGGAGCACAACTTGCTGTTGGAATTTGCTCTGTGGTCACACAGTACAACCAGAGAGGAAGGTGGTGAGGCTCTTGTGCTGGTTTAAACGTAAAGCAGTAGGAGAAATGAACCCAGCTCAGGAGAGATTAGAAGTCAGAGTTACAACTTAATAAAAATATTACAATAAATGCAATGACACAAAGAGAAACTGGGTTTAAACCACAAAACCCAGAAGTAGAACCCAGCCCCCTGGGGCACAAACACAATGGGGTTTGGTGGCCCCTGTGCTGAGCCCCACATGGTTGCCCCAAGTCCAAAGTAAAAGGAAGGGAAAAACCTGTTGGTGCAGATGATGTCACAGTCTAGTCAAGAGTGCTGGTCTCCTCCTGTCCAGGTTCTGCTCCTCCTCTGGATTCAACGAGTGTTTCCCCAAGTCCCCAAACCCCAAGATTCTCTCCCCTCAGGTGCAGGTGGGAGCCCCCAGTGCCTCCCCCAGGGCAGGGAGTTCCACACTGGGGGATCTGACTCTGGCAGTCAGGGGGATTTTGGAATCGTTGCTGGCCCATGAGCAGAGCTGAGCCCTCAGGTGGGTGTGGAGGTGCCAAGGACTCCCCAGAGGGGAGTTTTCCCAGCTCCTCTCCCAGGCTTCTTTCCCAGCCAGCTCCCAGCTTGAGGGGTCAGGTGTGCCCTGGGCAGATGCTGCCAATGGTCCATTGTTAACAGTTCCTGGGAAATGGAATAGAGGGTGTAGAATGCACAGCTTTGGTCACATCCAGACAGTGATAAACTGGTCCCACCTGCTGAACTAGGACAGCTTTCAATGGTTTCTGCAGCAGACTGTACCAGAGTCTTCTCCTTCATATACTGCTCTCTCCACACAGAGCAGCTGCTGAGAGGGGAAGGATGTGACAGGCTGAGGGACTGCCTGGCCTATAGACCTCTGGGAAGGCCTGTAGATGTGTATCTTGGAGTTAATGTTCACAAGATTGATTTCATCACAATGATGTGTTCACAGAAAGTTTTCAAAGGGCTGAAGTTTTGTATCTAAGTAGCTGTCACTGCTGGAAGATAAAGGTGCAATTGGAAATGCAGTGACCCTACAGAAATTGCAGACAGCAATAGCTGTGGGTCAGTGCAAAGGTCCTCTCTCCTCCAGAATCCAGAGCTGAGATTCTGCCCTGAGCCCCTGTGAACCTGACTATCCCTTTAGCAGGATAAAGGTCTGCTCCAGCTCAGCCCTTGGAAATGCCTCTGTGTGCTTCTGACCCAGCCACTCCCATTCCTCACCTTTATGTTACACACACAAAAAAAGACACAAGAATTTTTTACCCCATCAGTGAGACCAAGGGATTGGTCCCTTTTTTGAATGTACTGAGAATTTCTGGCATCTCAGGCTGGGCTGAGACAGGCAGGAGCCCTGGGACACACAGCAGTTTGGGGAATCAAGGACTGAGGGATCCTGCACATTGAGCATAAAACAAAACTCTGCTATCTTTTTGTGTTTAGTTTCTGTTGTGCCCTGGGACACAAACCCAAAAAATACACATAGGAGATATCTTAGCATCTCTGGAGAAAGAGCAGTGAATTCAAACAACCTTGATGGAAAGCAGTGCTATCAAAGCTACTCAGAGCTTTTGAGCACTAATACAGAGTCCATGGCAATGCTGAGATTCTGATGCCATTAAGAGGTTGCTCATTGCTGAAGCTTTTGCTTTCCATTTCTCTTGCTGCAGTTGGGAGATTTTTAAAATGTTCCATATGTGGAAATTTATGTAGAATAATTGACACTGTGCCATAATGATCCCTAGTGAGTCTGGACCATCTAAATATTGATATTAATTTGCATGATCCCCTGTAGATGTGCCAGGACATCAGCAATGACTACAGGGAGAAAGCTGTCTCTGAGGTAAGCCCCTAATACCTCTCTTTGCAGGAGTTTCTAACCCTGAGCTTGTGCAGTCTGTGGCAATCTGGAGACTGAGAACATCTTGCAGTTATTACAGAGCCTGAAGTCCAAGTTCCTTTTAAGACACGTCACCAGCAATGTGTGTTAATCAAAAGTATTTCAGTGAAGTAAATTGGAATCATCTGGACCTGACTGGCATCATGATCTCTCAAGTGGGATTAATCCTGTAATTCCTTTAATGAACTTGCTATCAGTGCTCTGTGATGAACAGGGGAAACACACAGTAAGGGTCTGCAATGCCTTCCATCAGCACAGGTTGTACAGAAATGCTGCTGGTTTTGGCTTTGTTGCAGCAACACAGAGACTCTTCCCAACAGGTCCCAGGGCAGCTGTGGGAATGGTCAGAATGCTGCAAAAGGACCATTTTCAGGGACAGAGCTTTCTTCCTTGCTGTTGTTGGAGTAACAGGAGAATGAATGGATTCATTGATTTATCTCCAGTATTTCATCCTGCTGGAAAAATATCCAAGAATATACTCCAGGACCTGGAATGGGGGACATCTTGGAGTATTTCTTCTAACCCCATAGCCAGAGTCCTGAGCAGGTTGGACACCAAATCCCACTTTGGAGAAAAGGAAGGAGGAGACAAGAAAGGTGTAATGTGTGTTTGTGTGTGTGAAACAGCCCTCAGGGCACTGCCTCCCCCCAGCTCTGGCAGTCTGTGCTGGTTTAAAGCTAAACCAGCAAGGGAAAGGAACCCAGCTCAAGAGAGATTATAAATCAGAGTTACAATTTAATGACTATATTACAACAAAAACAATGACACAAAGAGAAATTGGGTTTAACCCACAAACACCAGCAGTGTAACCCAGCCCCCTGGGGCACAAACACAATGGGGTTTGGTGGCCCCTGTGCTGAGCCCCACGTGGTTCCCCCAAGTCCAAAGTAAAAGGAAGGGAAAAACCTGTTGGTGCAGATGATGGCACAGTCTGGTCAAGAGTGGTGGGCTCCTCCTGTCCAGGTTCTGCTCCTCCTCTGGATCCAACAAGTGGTTCCCCAAGTCCCCAAACCTCAAGATTCTCTCCCCTCAGGTGCAGGTGGGAGCCCCAAGTGCCTCCCCCAGGGCAGGGAGTTCCACACTGGGGGATCTGACTCTGGGAGTCAGGGGGGATTTTGGAATCGTTGCTGGCCCATGGGCAGAGATGACCCCTCAGGTGGGTGTGGAGGTGCCAATGACTCCCCAGAGGGGAGTTCTCCCAGCTCCTCTCCCAGGCTTCTTTCCCAACCAGCTCCCAGCCTGAGGGGTCAGGTGTGCCCTGGGCAGCTGCTGCCAGTGGTCCATTGTTAACAGTTCCTGGGAAATGGCATAGGGGGTTTAGAATGCACAGCTTTGGTCACACCCAGACTGTGATAAACTGGTCCCACCTGCTGAACTAGGACACAGTCACAGCCACAGATGGGCACAGTGCTCTTCTGCTTTCCTTCCCAATCATCACAAAGTGACCCATTTGGTTCAGAAGTCCTTCACTTCTCCCTGACCGAAAGACAGACAGACTGTGGTGTGGCTGGAGGAGCCCACCCTGCTCTGGGGAAACTGGGGGGGAATATAGTGGGGGATGTCCAGCTGTGGAGACAGAAGGGAATGCCTCACACCCCTCAGTTAGGGGGAATTGGGTCAGGAAATGTCCCATCCCATTGTTTTCCCAAAGCTTTATGGCTTTACCGTGGGGTTTGACACTGTGGCACACGGATTTCCCACACAAACACAAATAGCTGTTTCTCTTCTTACCACAGTTGGCACTCTGTGTTAACACACAGAGTGTGTCAGTGGGGAACACTCTGCAGTGGAGAGAAAATTGTATAAATCATTTTAAAAGTCTCAGCTATAATACTTGGAACCACAGAAGGGTCTCACCATAAAGCCCTGAATCTGTTCCAAGACAGGGAGAAGGAGATAAGGGAATTCATAACTTTTTCTACCACTATTTTTTCTTCCTGATTTTGGCTGAGAAACAAAATTTAAGGAAAAGCTGGAATGTTTTGCCATAATTAAAAGCCTGGGAAGAGCTTCTTTGTACACTTTTTAACTTACATGCTTTGGAACAAATTACTGTACAGCTCCCCAAACTGTTTGACATTTGCTCTTATTTGTGCAAATTATGGTTACATCTACTTCTGACCCTGATATTTTGTGAAAGAGTTAGTTGCTCCCTTCTAAGTTTAAACAATTGCATGTTTTAAATGCTTGTAAATAAGTGCAGTGGCCTGTTAAATTAAGCCTTAATTTATTCAGAATATGTTAATTTTATGAATACTTTTGAATAAGTAATTATAGTTTTGCCTGAAGCCTGTCATTTGGATGCTGCCATAATTAGGGTGCCCATTAGCCAGATTTCATCATGTAATAACACAAAGTAAATACAGAAGAAAATTGAGGAGAAAAAGTTTGTATCTTGAAGAAGATGATACTGGGATAAGAATTGAAAAGCCATTTCTCTATAAGCAGGACAGGAGTTAGGTGAGTGTTTGGGGCTGAGTCAGCAGTGCCAGTCACAGCTGGCAGCTGGAGGCAGGGGCAGCCTGGGGGTGGCAGGGGCCACCCCTCTCTGTGCTGGGCACAGCACAGGCATCCAGGGCAGCCACTTGCACAGAGAGCAGCTCCCACGATCACAAACACGGCCACAGACAGATCACATCAGTCTGAGGACATGATGGGAACCCACAAACATCCTGGTGCTCGCTGGCTGAGTGTCCCTGCAGTGTCCCAGAGAGTGTGAGCCCTGTTCTTCTGCACTCTGGGCAGCAACTCTGAGCTCATTCCCAGCAAACTGCACTGTTCCATTCTGTGCTGGTTTAAAGGTGAACCAGCAGGAGAAACAAACCCAACACAAAAGAGATTAGAAGTCAGAGTTACAATTTAATAACAATATTACAACAAAAACAATGACACAAAGAGAAATTGGGTTTAACCCACAAAACCCTGCAGTACAACCCAGCCCCCTGGGGCACAAACACAGTGGGGTTTGTTGGCCCCTGTGCTGAGCCCCATGTGGTTCCCCCAAGTCCAAAGTAAAAAAGGAAGGGAAAAACCTGTTGGTGCAGATGCACAGTCTGGTGGAGAGTGGTGGGCTCCTCCTGTCCAGGTTCTGCTCCTCCTCTGGATCCAACAAGTGGTTTCTCAAGTCCCCAAAGCCCAAGATTCTCTCCCCTCAGGTGCAGGTGGGAGCCCCCAGTGCCTCCCCCAGGGCAGGGAGTTCCACACTGGGGGATCTGACTCTGGGAGTCAGGGGGGATTTTGGAATTGTTGCTGGCCCATGAGCAGACATGAGCCCTCAGGTGGGTGTGGAGGTGCCAAGGACTCCCCAGAGGGAAGTTCTCCCAGCTCCTCTCCCAGGCTTCTTTCCCAGCCAGCTCCCAGCCTGAGGGGTCAGGTGTGCCCTGGGCAGCTGCTGCCAATGGTCCATTGTTAACAGTTTGTGGGAAATGGCGGAGAGGGTTTAGAATGCACAGCTTTGGTCACACCCACACAGTGATAAACTGGTCCCACCTGCTGAACTGGGACATCTTGCAAGGATTTTGCTACCACACTTACCCACATACATGTAAAGGTGCTTTTTAAAATAAAGTCTTCTCTCTGTAGTTTGGGCACATGTTACCAGGGGACTCCACTGAGCCTCTGCACCATCCAGAGTTTAGTATTTGCTGCCCAGAAGATGGAAGGAATGAGCTGGCTTTGGAGGGTTGTCCATGGCAATGAGGTGTGAGCAGACCTGTGCCTCATTCAAATGTGAGACCTCATGGAGCCCTAGGGTAGAGGGGGCAGCACACAGGGCCAGTGCCAGGCAGCAGCTCCTGCTCCTCCTCTGGCCCTACTTAAACAGTCAGGATGTGTCTTTGTGGATGAGCCTCAGAATCAGGCACAGGAACAGAGGAATGACAGGAAGGTAAGTGGTCAGGGATTGCCCCCACAATTTACTAGAGTAGAAGGTTTGTGTGGGACACACTTCTATCCCTTGAAAACAGATGCAGGAATGTCCTTAAATGTAAGGATATGTCACATAGCTCTCTGCCCCTGCCTGGTCCTACAGCCAGTGTCCAGGGCTGCTCCTTCCTTCTCAGGGCTGCTCCTTCCCTCTCAGAGCTGCTTTTTCCCTCTCAGGGCTGCTTGGCATGTGCTGCCCATGCACATCCCCCTTCAGCCTGGAGATCATGGTGCAAGGAAACCACTGGTGTGGCCATGAGGGATTTCTTTGAAAGTTCATCTGTGAAGTGCCAGCTGCATTTTTAACTGTAAAAATAGCAACTGTGCCCTTTGTACATATGAATTTAAGGGCATCATTTGTCTTGTGTTGGTGTAATAAGCACTGTCTTCTCATGCTTAGTGTGGCAAGAACAGCCAGAAGGGATTCAGCCTGCATGAAGCCCTCACCAGAGATGCTGTTTTCTCCATAACCCGTGGCAAAGTCCTCTATTGTTTCTGGAAATCTTTGTAGCTTCCAGGCTTTATTCTGCTGTCTCATCATCCTTGTGCATGATAAACTGGGTACTTTGGACTATTGTTTTATAAAACTGTGGCTAAGGAAATAAAATAGACTTTTATTTTATTTGAGCAGCAAATTGATTTATTAAAAGACACATCCCCTTCCCTGCTGGGGAGTCCATGTGTGCCCCAAGCCCTGGAGCTGACTGTGGGCTGAGCCTGTGCTGTGGCTGTTCCCCACTGCCACTCCTGGGGCACCAAGCCCCTGTCCTGCCCCCAGCTCTGCTCTGAGGCCTCCCAAGCTTCAGCCTCTGTAAATGCCCTGGGGCAATAGTCCCGAGGGCAGCAAAACACACTCCTCTTCCCCACAGGGCTCAAAGGATGCACGTGGAGATTGTCATGTCCTGTGTGTCCGTGGGGAGCTGGAGGGGCACAAGCAGGGTTAGAGCATTACAGGAGGGGATAAAGCCTTTCTGCAGTGCCTGCCCCTTCAACTGTGCCCACTGCCAGGCCAGAGCCACCACATTTCCACTCCAGTGGGTTTCAGAGCCCAGGCTGTTCCTGGGAAACACTGTCCCATCTGCTGGGGGTATGTGTGTGCCAGGCAGGGTGGGTGAAGCTGTGCCCAGCTGGCTCTGCAGTCACAGCCCAGTGTCCCCAGTACTTGGCAGCCCTCCTGGCTGGCTGGAGCCTCTTTGCTTCATCTGCTGGAAGGTAAATGACTGCAAGGATGAACAACACAGGGCTTTTTAATTGCCAAACCCCTGGAATCAATAGGGAGCCCTGGGCGTTCCTACGTGTGGTCTCCATGGCCCCTCGGTGCAGGAGGAAGGCAGCTGTGACCTCACTCCATCACCCTCCCCTCGATCAATAGTTACCAGCTTTTAAAGTCCCAAAAGGTGTGATTAGGGCTGTGCACCATGAGGTTCGCCTTGCCCAGCACACAGCCCATTGTCCTGTCTGAAAGGACCTAAAAGCCTCATTCTGTTCGGGTTAATGACCAGATGTCCCTGCAAGGGAGCCCATCAGCCCTGGGCCCCACTGCCAGGAGTCACTGCAACTCATCCCATGCCCTCTGCACCCGTGCCTGCTGCAGTGGGCAGGGCATTTCACCAGGGGAAACCAGGCTGTGTATGCAGGGATAACCTGGGCATAACCAGGTTGTGTGTGCAGGGATAACCTGAGGATAACCTGGGGATAACCAGCGACAGCCAGGGGGGCGCTGGGAGGGCACTGGAAACAGAGGTGGGTTCCTCTATTCCGTTGCTCTTAGTCCATGAAAGGACACTTCAGACTCTGCAAACACAAAGCCTGGCACACCTGAGTGTGGCAGTGCTTGGTTCAATCCACACATCCACACTTCTCATGGGGTGTGCCAATGTGACAGTGCCAGGCCCAGGTCAGACTGCCCTTGTAATAGCAAAGCTTTAATAATGCACAAACAGGACAATTGCACTGTGTGTGAAAACTGAAAAAAGTTTATGGTTTGCAACAGCAGAGGCTTCAGCACCTTTATCAGGGAGGGAATGGGCAGTAGAATCTGGAGAAATACATGAACAAAGCAGAATTTGCCTCCTCTGATGGAGGTTCCTGACTCATTTAGCAGTGCAAATATTGATACATCATCTCAAAGGGCCATTTCAATGCCACCATTTTCCTGTAGAAGTCTAAGAGGACATCCTTCAGTTTCAAAGGGCTCTGTGAGCCGCTGCCTTTCCTGCATTTTTCTTTGGCTCTGTCTCCTTATTGATCCCAGAGCTCCAGAGGCTGAGGACACCTCACTCCATGAAAAACATTAATCCTGGTGTCCTGCTCTCCACATGATATGTTATTGACTGTGTGTTGCTCCACTCAGGCAGCACAATTGGATAGGGAATTTGGTTAGCACAGTATAACCAGGGGGTGTGATAATTACTGGGGCATCATTATCAGTCTTGTGGCATGTTTTTGCAGTTGTTAATTAAGGCTTTTATCTTCCTGTGCACATTAAAATTTTGAAAAACTTAGAGCAGCATTAATAAATCTCCAGTCCCTGTAGCCAGCAGCAGCTTTTGGAGAAAGCAAAGCTCTGGAGTCTTCCTTGCAGGCAGTTGTGCCTTGCAGGTGAGCTGAGACAGATCATGAAGGATTTGCTGTTCAGGGATGGAGGCAGAAATAAACTTCCATATGCACAGGGGATGAAGCACAGATGAACCCAGCCCTGATTCAGTTCGAGTGCAAGATTAGTTCCCTTTGAAATGCCAGCAGAAAGCATTTGCTCCCAATGTAGGTCACAGCAACAAAGGCTGTGGGAGGGATTGACTGAAGGCAAAAGGAGGGAAGCTGAAATTACCTATGGTCACCAGCTGCCTGAGCCAGATGTTTGCAGCCTCAAATGTGCAGTGGGGACAGTGCTTTGCAGCCATGCAGAGCCTGCAGGGGAAGAAATGGAGCTGTACATTCATGTGAGTCCACACAGTGACCCTGAAACTCTCTCACCTGAGCTATTGCTAAAAGTCTCTGCTTCTCTTCATGCTAAAAGTGTGTTCACAGCCCATACTGTGGTTTTTTCTACTGCTTCACTTCCTTTCCCTGGATAAAATAATTGTTCCTTGAGCTCAGTGCTGTGAACCAAACACTGGGGCAGATTAAGAAGAGCAGCAGATGATGGGAAGCAGAAAATCCCGCCAGACTCCTCCAGCACACACAGATATTGGGAGGTGCACTGCTCAGGCAGTGATTAGTTTGCCAGCTGCAGGCAGAGCTGCAGAGGAAATTAAAAAGGCAGAGTGTGCTGAAAAGTGCAGAGGGGAAGAAACTGCACCAGGGTACATAATGCAGCAGGGAGAGAGAGGGGTTCAGACTGGGATATGCTGGATTTGGGGATTTTTGGTCCTCTGAGAGCCAGTCTGTCTGTGGGACACTCCCTGTGTCACACCAGCAGTGGAGTGGAAACTTTTTTGTAACAGGCAGGAGGAGAGGGGAGAGCCCTGCATAAAACCCAAGCTCTCATAACAGGAAAATAGTGCAGGTACCTTTTCAGAGTCCCTCAGAATGCAGCTGCAGAAAATGAAGACAAATGATTCCTTTAAAATAAAGGTAATAATGGAAATAAGCTATGCCTAGAGTTCACCTCTGCTTTAGATTCTGATGGCAACAAAGGTAAGAGCATAATGGAACCTATTAATGCAGTAGGAGGCAGAAACAGAAACTAGAAGGATGAAGGGTTTTTTTAAATCTCCAAGGGATGTTTGCAAAAGAATCCGAGGCAGGACATCATCAACGAGGTCATGGAAACATGAACAGCCCTGATGAATATCAAAAGTACATTGTGGCCTCTCTCCCTTTACTTGCCGAGAATTGGAGCAGCATCTCTAGTGCCCCCTCCAAAATGAGACATCTCAGCAAACAGCATCCAGTAGAAAATAGTCAGAATGTTTTCAGAAACACACTTCTTTTTGCCCACAAACATCAGGGGGGCTCCAAACCTCCCCTGTCAGCGGTGGAACATCAGCCATGAAAACACAGTGGGTTTAAGGTGGGATTTCTACAAGAAACCACACACTTAGAGAAACCTCCACCATGATTTTGGCACTCAGCAGTGGCATCAGGCACAGGGCAAGGCTGGATAAAAGCTCCTCATCCTGTTTTGGATGATACCAGGAGCTTCAGGCAGATGAGATGGGAGATGCCTGCTTATGGTAAGAGCTTTCTGGCAGCCTGGAGACTCTCCTCATCCCTGGAAATGATGAAAGGATCTGAGAGAAAATCCAAACTCTATGCTCTTGTAAACCACAATACTGGTCAGCTTCTCACTTCCCACCTCCTGCCATCTGATAATGCAGCAAGGCTGGAGTGTCTTTTTGTGTTACTTCCTCTGACTTCTAAAAAAACCTGGGACATAATTTAAATGACACTAAATAGAAAAAGCATATTTTTAGCTGGAGAGGGAACTGAGAGGACTCCAGGATGGGATGAAACAGATGGGGAAGTGAAAAGCCTGGTTCTTTTCTGTCACACTCCTCACAGCATTCCTGGGTGGTAACACAGGCACTGCCTGAGCCCTGGGGACCTTGAGCAACAGGGACACTGTTCTGTGTCCAAAAATGGGGAGTTGTCCCCAAGGTTTGGTAAGACAGGGCTGTAGGTGTGAGGAACACGCCCCATTGGAAGGGCTGTACTTGCAGAGCTGTGCTGGGAGAACAGTTGGCAGCCTCATTAATGAGGTTTAATCTGTTCTCCAAGGAAACTGGACACACTTCATGGGAGTCTGTGACCTCCCAGAGGAGACCCACCTGACTTCATTGGGGAGGCTTGGAAATGGTCTTGTAGCCCTTCAAGGCCTTTCCTCTCATCTCATATGCTGTTGAGAATCCAGCTCACCTGCCCTTGAAACCTCAGCATGTTCCTTTTGAAACTTGCCCTGGTAGTTCTCTTAGACTTCCACACATTTATGAAGATCCCAGAGCCACAATTCCATCCCTCCTCAGAAAACCCACCAATGTGGAGCAGAGTGTGCCACACAGGCCAGTGCTGTGGCAGCAGGAGGGCAGTGCCACTGCTCTGGTGGGCACTGGTGGCCTGGGCTTCTCTCAAGTGCTTGAGCAGGAGCAGTCTCTGCTCCCGGGTTCGTGTCCCAGTGGGCTCTGGAGCTGGGGCAGTGGAGCATTCCTGCTAAACAGAAAAGTACTGCTAGAAGAGAACAAACACTTTCAGCTGTGATTAACATTTTATTGCCTGGACCGTAGGTATCAAAGGTCTTTGGGGCTCTCCTGGAGGCTCTTCAGTCCAGCTGGATTAAAGCAGCACAGCTGCTCTCCAACTGGCTTTAAAAATGCTACCAGCAAATGCCACTTCCTGTTGTTGCTGTCCTTCTCCTGAAGCTGCATCACCCTGCTCAGCTTAGCTCAAAACCTTGGTCTTCTGCCTCCTCCTCCTCCTCCTTCCCTGTGTTTGCCTTGGACCTTTCAGTATCCATCCCTGCATCTATCCTCTCTGCACTTTCCTGTGTTCGCCTTGGACCTTCCAGTGTCCATCCCTTCATCCCCCCTGCACTTCCCTGTGCCTGCCTTGGACCTTCCAGTGTCCGTCCCTGCATCCTCTCTGCACTCCCAGCAGCCACCTTTGGCACAGAACTGCTGGGTGGGGCACTTGGGGGGGGGGGGGGGGGTGTCCCAGGGGGCAAATGGCACTGCCCTCCCAAACCAGGGAGTGTGGGGGATGCTCTTCCCTGCGCTCCACGCTGGGCTGGGCGGCACCGGGGCTGGAGGGCTCCCCCTGGCTCTTCCTCACTGATGGGCAAGGGGAGCTCTGCTGTGGCAAACTGCCCCCCCAGCAACCCACCAGGGGCAGAAGGACAGACAGTTCCTCAGACAGGCCGTGGGGAGGGGGAGCTGAGGACGGTACAACACCAACAATTGTTTCTGCCTCTCTGCGGCTGAAGGGGAGCAGAATCCGGTAGGGCGCTGGGCAGCAGTAGCAGTGGCAGGAGGAGGGCTCCGATGTCTGAGCTTCTTTGATTTCCCTCTCAGGCACTGAGATCTCACTCCATCCCCAGGATGCAGATGCCACCTGCCGGCGCCTCCCGCAAGCTGCAAGAGCCGGGAAGGGAAGAGCTAATCCTGGGAGTCGCAGAGGTGCCAGGAAAGAGCCTGGAGGCTCTGCCCTGCGAGGGCAGCACTGCCTTGTTCGGTGGGCAGAGCTGAGTGCTGAGGTGGCAGCAGAACTGCCCCTCTCAGGGAGGGCAGCACTGCCTTGTTCGGTGGGCAGAGCTGAGTGCTGGGGTGGCAGCAGAACTGCCCCTCTCAGGGAGGGCAGCACTGCCTTTTTCGGTGGGCAGAGCTGAGTGCTGGGGTGGCAGCAGAACTGCCCCTCTCAGCCACGGTCAGGGTGGGGACACCAGTTTGCTCAGGCACCTTACCTGCCTCAGGTGATGGACTGCAGGTCTCTCCCTGCAGAGCTGGGGCATTCCCACCTCCACAAAAAAAAAGTCTTTGACAGTATTTAAACAAAATCCTTGGAGTTGTCTGCCCCCACAGCTGCCTTCTCCCCCAGTGTGCCCCTTGGGTTCTCCAAAGGGTTTGGGGCACTCTCACCCAGTCCTGCCTTGAGGACCTCTTTCCACAACAGATGATCAGCTCAGGCTGTTCTCAGTTTTTAGGAAGGATGGTCCTTGGCTTCAGGAGGTTTATCTTGCTGAAAGCTTCACACAGTGCAACATTAAGTCCTGAGCACAACCCCAGCATCTCCCAGTCCTTTGGGTCACAGTGACTGAGCTGAAAGACTTGCTGGGAACCACATCCCAACTCACCAGAAAACAAACCCCAGAAGTGCCTTGTCCTGCTGTGGGGCTTTCCATGGGTGACTGGAGACTGTCAGGTGTGGATGAGCTATTAGAACCATTTAATGGCTATCAGCAGTTAAATAGAGCCTTAATACCACCCATACTTCCCTTGGGCACTGGGGAATTGCAGTGCCTGGTGCTGAAGGGTGTCATTTTATGACCATTCTTCCCAACTGTTTCACTGAATCCCCAAATTCCTTTCTTGTGGATGTGTGCAATGTGTTCCCTGCTGTCGTCTCTCTCTGCAGGGATGAGCTCTGGGCTCTCTGGGCTGCCCCCAGCAGCGGTGCCCAGGACCCAGCACTCCCCCTCACAGCCCTTCCCTCATGCAGATGTGAGCAATGCCCACAGTGGCACCTGCCAGGCAGAGCATCCTCCTGCAGTGAGTGAGGAAATCAAAGAATGTGGCTCTCCAGAGCACCTGTGAGCAGATGGCAGGTGACCACCACCTTCCTGAGAGGGAAGATGCTTCTTCCCAGAGGTTTTAGGGTGAAAGCTCAGCCAGCAGTGCCTGAGCTTGCAAAAAATCCTGGGGTAGGAAAGCTGAACTTGCCTCCCCTCTGCATTTCCAGCAGCATTAAGGAAAGAAGGCAACATTTAAAGAAAGAAGCATTTAAAACAAGCCTGTCAGCAACAGCCACAGCCTGACCAAACCAGATGTCACCTCCAGGGCTCCTGATGCTTCCCAGGCTGCCCCAAGCCCTGGGCAGGGCAGCCTGAGGCTGCCCAATGGGTTGTTGCATTTCCTGCAGTGAAGAGCTCCTGCTCAGAGCTCAGTTCCTCTGCCATCAGCACAAAAGAGCCCCTCTCCTCCCTGACATCTCTGGGGAAAGGCTTTCCACACACTCAGACTCTGCTGAGTCACCAGAAAAGGCAACTTTTCAGCTCCCCAATGACACAGAAGCCCAATGGTGCTGCAACCTGAAAAAAGGTGCCTGGTTTCAGAACAGCAGAAGTTCACCACCCTATTCCTTTGTCAGATGATGTAGGTGGAAGAAAGCATGCTTACTGAATTTCCCTTTTGGTTCTAATAAACCTGTCCCAGCAAGGTTGTTCTGCCAAGCACAGTTCCTGAAGGATCCTGTACACCAGCACTTCCTTCTCAGGTAAAAATCAGCTTGAACACCTGTTCCCTTCATCCAGAGAACAAAATGTACTGGGCCCAAGAAACAAGGTTTGAAAAGAACCTCCATGATACTCGAGCCTCTCCATATTTCCAGCCCGGACTTTGGAACAGTTCATGTGCCATCTCCAGGTATTTCCAGGACAGCTTTATCATCTGATTTCATGGGAGTGTGCTGAAAGCTTGGCAGGGGCTGGCAGAGGAGTTTTAGAATTGGGTACATCCATAAACAGCAGCTCTTGCAAGAGACTAAAACTATGTTTGATTTCCTCAGTGCCAGCATTTTAGAGGAAAAACTATGACAGCAACCTGAATTGCTATCAGTGAATCAAGTAACAAACACCCACTGGAGGTAATGAGTGTGCCAGGGATGAGAAATCCAGGGATTGTTTTCCTTGTGGAGCCTTAGCATGGGTGAAGAACTCAACTTGCAGTGTCTTTTGTGGCACTGGCTTGTGCCAGGAGGAAATGCTTTTCCCTCTGGCAGTTATTAATCTACTTATTTTGATGTGATTATAAACAATATACAATAAAAAGCAAAGCTTACAGTCATACCCTGGAAGATGACATGGTGGCACTGAGGGTACTGTATTAAAAAAAAATAAATGTACAGAAGCAAAGATTGTATCTCAAACCATGTGGTGTCCAAAGTCAATATTCTGTCATGCTATTACTGGAATGTCCAAGCTGCCACCTTCTCAGTTTACAGCTCACCTGCACCCTCTGGCTTTGCTGATTTTTTTCTGACAAATTCATCAACCTGAACTTTACAAACCCTTTTTTCAGTTTGTTACTGAAAAGTGCCAATGTCAAAATGTCTTGGTGGTTATTTTAATCAGCTGCCCCAACTAGCCCCACTTTTGACATAGTCTATGCAAGGATTTCTCTGTGTCTTACCTCCCTCTGCACATCCACTTGTGGATCTTTGACTCAATAGACTGTACTGACCTAAATTTCTTAAGCAACTATTCTAAAGAGGGTTCCCAAATTTTCTTTCTTATTCTCATAAATTCATTCAGCTGGAAAAACAGGGTAAGTCACCGTGTTATTTTTTTCTATTCATAGGCAGGTATGAGAATTTTGCCTCTCCCCCTCTGAAGATCTGTCAGTGCCTTCCAAGAACTGTGTCAGATTTAGAGCTTCAAATGCAGCAGGTCCTGTGGAAGGCAGGATGGGAAGTGATTGGATTCCAAGGGCTGTATTCAGATTCCTGGATGAACCTGCTCAGGGCTGCATGCTGTGGCTGCTCCCTGTTCTCCTGCTGCTGTCCTTCATCCACCTGCAGAGGGAAAGGGGAGGAAGACAAAAGGAGGGCACAACTAGGAAAGGCTGTTGCATTCCACTGGTTCTCTCTGCCTCGCTGTGGCCTCTCCTTCTCGTGGCACTGCTGTGGAACTCAGGCCTGAGAGCAACATCGAGCTCAGCTTTTCCCACAGCAGAACTGCTGTCTGTGTTTGGAGGCTGATTTATGGTGAAACTGCAATTCTCTCTCTGCAGGCACTGCACAAGTACAGGCAGCACAAAGTAATTCCCTCTATTCCCATTCTCCTCCTCACTAAAACTCTGCTTAGCCTGCTTCTGTCAGCTCTAATTACAACCAGCAACACCCAGCCCCTTCCCTTCTGGATAAGCTCTCCCTTGAATCTAACTTACTGCAGGGTGTTTGATGCCAGGGGGGAAACAGAAAACACATCCTGAAAACTGAAAAAAACATCTTTCTTTCTGACACAATACCTTAAAGGACTCTGTGAGTCTGAAAGAATCACACCAAAAAGAGTAGGCAGAACAGGGCAGTAGCTCAGGTGCCAAGGAGCAAAATTTTTGGTAGAAATTAAAAGCCAAGCATTTTGGTTTATATATATAAAAATATATGTAATTTGAACTATTTATTTATATAAATATATATGGAATATACATATATGGAATATATATATGGAATTTGCTTCCCAAGAATCTGTCTGGACCTTTCAGTGCCCATCCCTGCATCCTCCCTGCACTTCCCTGTGTTTGCCTTGGACCTGTAAGAAGGGCACAAACCCCTGAACATTTGGGGCTAAAGGATTTGGCACAAGAACAAGAAATGCTCCATACTCCCTAAAATTCCTTTCCTGGGATGTACCTGACCCACCAAAGTCAGCCTTGAGCCAACAGCAGGAGACAACCAGCAGTGACTTTGTCCCTGAGGACTAAGCCCTGCAAGCCCAGAGGTGTCTCCAGAGGGACACACCATGAGTGACAGAGCAGCACATCCCTGGGGCTGAACCTGTGCAGAGATGGAGCTGCCAACACTCTGTGGGTGAGAGGCTGAGACAGACACCCCGTGGGTAATCTGTGCTGCCTCACACTGGTGGTGAGCTCCAGCTGCTTCAGTGCCTAAACCTCAGATATTATCTGTGTCTTACAGCCTGGGGAAATACTGTGGCCTGGCTTGGTCACTACTGGGAGTGGGACCTCGTGCACTGCCACCATCGCACCAAAGAGCAAGGCAAAAGTAAAATTCCATCATCCAGCTAAGGAAAAAACATTGCTTGAGAGGAAGAGGAGAGATATGAAAAGGCAAAACCCTCCCAAAGATACGTGTCACATGAAAAGGGAGGAGGGAGACAGAAATGCAAAGATTTCTAGTCTTAACTGTATTAATTAAAAGTTATTAGCTGTAAGTGCTCCCAGACAATCAGAGCCTCATGTCCCCAACACTGTCTGTGGAACTGCTGGACAGCCCACAGGTTGGAAGGAATTCTGACTTCTAATATGAAGCCACACTTAAGCCAGAAAAGAACTTTGCCCACAACCGCTCCCGAAATAACATTTATTAATACAAACATGTGACAGTTATTGTGGGTTCTGCTTTGCCGGGATAACGTTCAGCTGCAAGATTGTATTTCATGGATAATAAAGGACCCCAAAAGAAACCAGCACAAAACACATTCTACAAACACTAAACTCAAGTTACAACACAGCAATGTATCCCATTTTCATGACAGACAGAAACTAGGAACAAAGAACTACTAACTAAAAACACAGCCACCTAAAACACTTATCCAGACACTCTCTCAGTAACACAGGACAATAAAATATCTTGCACACCACTCTCTCTGTAACACAAAACAAAAGGGAAGGGCAGAGCTGCTTCTCATCAACACACATGTTGAAAAAAAGAACCCGCACCTTGAAAGGAAAGCAAGTTACTGTAGAGCAAACCAGAGCTGGTCTTATAAAGTAAGAATAGCAAAAAGCAATAACCAATATTAAGTAGCAGAGTGTAAAGTAAGTTATTGTTATTAGTATTGAGGGAGGATAGAATGTATAAAGGAAGAAAGTAAAGTTAAGAAAGTAAAGTTAGAAAAAATAGAAGGCACATGGTTTTCTCACCCCTACATTGTTCCAGGAGGAGGAGGACAGGCCAAGCTGCAGCAGTTCCCTTCACAGAGACACTGGCATTTCTCCTTCTCCTCTCTCCCTTTTTTCTTTCATGTCGTTTGTGTGGCTAAAAGTCAATCTGTTGGGGGGGTGATGGTGATGCAGATGCCTGAGGGGAGGTGGCTCCTACAAGATGTCTCAAAGGGAGGCCATGTCATTCCTTAAACAACACTCCCCTATGTTAATCTTATCAGTTTGAAAGCCTTTGACCTCAGCCAGGAGCATCCCTCCAGGGGGCTGAGATGTCTCCCTCAACCCATCAGGCCTTATCAGGGGCTATCACCCCACAATATGAAAAGGGAAAAACCTTCCAAAGAAATGAAAAGGCAAAAACCTCCCAGAGAAATGCAGTCTCAGAGACTGAGGGTCGAGCCGGGTGAGGCCCTGCTGTGGCACACCCTGGTGGGCTCTGGTGGCTCTGCCCTGCCCCAGGAACCAGCCCAGGGCACTCCTCAACCCCTGCCCTGCCCCAGGAACCAGCCCAGGGCACTGCTCACCCCTTGCCTGGGGGGTTGCTGGCAGGTGTTGGTGTCCCCAGGGCCACCACTGGCCATCTGGGCAGGGCAGTTGGTACAAGGGCTGGAGCGTCTGCCCAAGGACAGGCTGGGAGAGCTGGGGCTGGGCAGGCCGGGGCAGGAAAGGCTGTGGGGAGAGCTCAGAGACTGCAGGAGGGGCTGTCACTGACTGTCACTGTCACACACTGTCACTGTCACTGTCACACACACACACACTGTCACTGTCACACACTGTCACTGTCACTGTCACACACACACACACACACAGTCACTGTCACACACTGACACTGTCACTGTCACACACTGTCACTGTCACTGTCACACACACACACACTGTCACTGTCACACACTGTCACTGTCACTGTCACACACACACACACACACAGTCACTGTCACACACTGACACTGTCACTGTCACACACACACACACACACTGTCACTGTCACACACACAGTCACTGTCACACACACACTGTCACTGTCACACACTGTCACTGTCACACACACTATCACACACACACACACTGTCACTGTCACTGTCACACACACACACACTCACACACACACACACTGTCACACACTGTCACTGTCACACACACTATCACACACACTGTCACACACACTGTCACTGTCACTGTCACACACACACACTGTCACTGTCACACACACACACACGGTCACACACACACACACACACACTGTCACACACACACTGTCACACACAGTCACACACACTGTCACTGTCACTGTCACACACACACACTGTCACACACACACTGTCACACACACACACACACACACACACACTGTCACACACACACTGTCACACACACACTGTCACTGTCACTGTCACACACACACACACACTGTCACACACACACAGTCACTGTCACACACACACAGTCACTGTCACACACACACACACTGTCACACACACACACACACACTGTCACACACACACACACTGTCACACACACACTGTCACTGTCACACACACACTGTCACTGTCACACACACACACACACTGTCACACACACACTGTCACACACACACACACACACTGTCACTGTCACACACACACACACTGTCACACACACACTGTCACACACACACACACACACACTGTCACACACACACTGTCACACACACACTGTCACACACACACACACACACACACTGTCACACACACACTGTCACACACACACTGTCACTGTCACTGTCACTGTCACACACACACACTGTCACACACACACACTGTCACACACACACACACACACACACTGTCACACACACACTGTCACACACACACTGTCACTGTCACTGTCACACACACACACTGTCACACACACACACAGTCACACACACACACTGTCACACACACACACACACACTGTCACTGTCACACACACTGTCACACACACACACACTGTCACTGTCACACACACACTGTCACTGTCACACACACACACTGTCACTGTCACACACACACTGTCACACACACACACACACTGTCACACACACACTGTCACTGTCACACACACACTGTCACTGTCACACACACACACTGTCACTGTCACACACACACACACTGTCACACACACACACACTGTCACTGTCACACACACACTGTCACTGTCACACACACACACTGTCACTGTCACACACACACACTGTCACACACACACACTGTCACACACACACACTGTCACACACACACACACTGTCACACACACACACACACTGTCACTGTCACACACACTGTCACACACACACTGTCACACACACACTGTCACTGTCACACACACACACACACTGTCACTGTCACACACACACACACTGTCACACACACACACTGTCACTGTCACACACACACACACACACTGTCACACACACACTGTCACACACACACACTGTCACACACAGACACACACACACTGTCACTGTCACACACACACTGTCACTGTCACACACTGTCACTGTCACACACACACTGTCACTGTCACACACACACTGTCACTGTCACACACACACACACTGTCACACACACACACACTGTCACACACACACACAGTCACTGTCACTGTCACTGTCACACACACACACTGTCACTGTCACACACACACTGTCACACACACACTGTCACACACACACACTGTCACACACACACTGTCACACACACACACACACACACACTGTCACACACACACTGTCACACACACACACACTGTCACTGTCACACTCACACACTGTCACACACACACACTGTCACACACACACACACACACACTGTCACACACACACTGTCACACACACACTGTCACTGTCACTGTCACACACACACACTGTCACACACACACACAGTCACACACACACACACTGTCACACACACACTGTCACTGTCACACTGTCACTGTCACACATACACCGTCACTGTCACACACACACACACAGTCACACACACACACACTGTCACTGTCACACACACACACACACACACAGAGTCACACACACACTGTCACTGTCACACACACACACACACACACTGTCACACACACACTGTCACTGTCATACACACACACACACACACACACACACTGTCACACACACACACACTGTCACTGTCACACACACACACACACACAGAGTCACACACACACTGTCACTGTCACACACACACACACACACACTGTCACACACACACTGTCACTGTCATACACACACACACACACACACACAGTCATACACACACAGTCACACACACACACACACTGTCACACACACACACACACTGTCACTGTCACACACACACACACTGTCACACACACACTGTCACACACACACTGTCACACACACACACACACTGTCACTGTCACACACACACACTGTCACACACACACACACACACACACAGTCACACACACACTGTCACTGTCACACACACACACACTGTCACACACACACTGTCACACACACACACACACTGTCACTGTCACACACACACACTGTCACACACACACTGTCACACACACACTGTCACCCACACACACACACTGTCACTGTCACACACACACACACTGTCACACACACACTGTCACACACACACACACACTGTCACTGTCACACACACACTGTCACACACACACACACACTGTCACACACACACACTGTCACACACACACACACACTGTCACACACACACTGTCACACACACACTGTCACACACACACACACACAGTCACTGTCACACACACACACTGTCACTGTCACTGTCACACACACACTGTCACTGTCACACACACACTGTCACACACACACACACACTGTCACACACACACACACACACTGTCACACACACACACACACTGTCACACACACACTGTCACACACACACTGTCACACACACACACACACAGTCACTGTCACACACACACACTGTCACTGTCACTGTCACACACACACTGTCACTGTCACACACACACACACTGTCACTGTCACACACTGTCACTGTCACACACACACTGTCACTGTCACTGTCACACACACACTGTCACTGTCACACACACACACACTGTCACACACACACTGTCGCTCTCTCTCGCGATACCTCCCGGGCCCGGCAGGGGGCGCTCCCCGCCGCGCCCCGCCCCTCGCGCCGTCCCCGTTATCGCGAGAGCAGCCGCGGCTACTTCCGCCCTCCCCGCGAAGTCTCGCGGGATCGCGAGCGCCTCCTTCCCAGCTGCGGGGCCGATCTCGCGAGATCTGTCCCCCCTCCCCTTTAGGGGCGGGGCGCGCAATCTCGCGAGAGCCGCGGGCGGGTGCGCGGCGAGTCTCGCGAGAGGCGCGCCCCGGCCCCCGGGCTGACATGGTGGCCGGCGATGGACCCTCCCAGCGCAGGTCTGTCCCTGCCCGGCCCGGCCGCGCCCCCGGCCCAGCCCGCCCTGCCCCGGCCCGCCCCGCCCTCCGCTCCGGACCGCAGCTCTGCCCCCGGCCCGGCCCTGCCGCCGCCCGCGCCCCCCCGGCCGGTTGTTCCCCCGAGGGCCGCGCCGGGCCCGCTGTGTCTCGGCCGCGCCGGGCCGGGCCGGCGGCAGCAGCGGGGCCTCCTTCGCTGCGAGCCGGCTCTGCCCTGCCCTGCCCCGCCCTGCCCGGCCCGGAGATGGCACAGCGAGACAACAAAGGGCGGGCGTGTGCGGGCCGGGCCGTGACCCGCGCCCCGCTCTCACCCACCCGCTGCTGCTGCCGCGGGTGCCCGGCCCGCTCCCCTCGGCCACGCACCTGCAGCGCGGGCCATTGGGAACCTGCCCGCCGTGCGTGCGTTTGCGGTGCAGAGCGCCGTCATTCGGGGCAGAGCCCGAAATAATCCCCTCCGGGGTGCCCGGCGCTGCCGGCCCGCGGCTGTAACTGCTGCTCTCCCGCAGGAAGCCCCTACCAGCCCGTCATTGAAGCCTTGGAAAGCCACCCCCAGAAGAAGTTCTACAATGTATCCAAGCTCGGAGGGGCCAAGTATGGTACGGTGGTGCTCGGGGGGACCGGGGTGGGGCCGGCAGCAAAGCGCCCTGCAGCGTGGGGGATGCCCTCAGCAGTTCCTGTGCCCGGGAGCTCATAACACCCCAATGTCCTGCTGCCTCAGGGGGGAGACTTACAGCTTTTCTTCAGCAAGGGAGAACTGGTGCTGCTGGAGCTTTCAGAAATGCTCCAGATCAGTATAATTTTGAAGAATAAGTGAAGTGACAAAGAACTTCAAACACAACTCCAGCTTTTCCTGTAGTTTTGTGCAGCTTCGGGGTGTGGTGGTTTCACCTCCCCAGCAGCTTCACACAGTGGGTGGCTCTGTCTGCTCCTGCTGCAGGAAGGTGAGGCTTTGTTTAACCCCAGCCCGGCATTAGTCTGGAGCAGGGGCTGTGCCAGGAGGGCCTTTCTTGGGTCTTCTACAAGCTCCCGGTGTGCAGGTGTGGGAGGGAGTGCAGGGCAGGGAGCTGTGCCCAGGGCCAGCTGGAGCAGGGCATCAAAACATGCCTGGGTTCTTCCCTCCCTTTGCTCTCCTGTCAAACTGGAATACTCACATGAGGTACTTACCAAAGGCATTTGGGAATTTTGTTTTTCAGCTTTGCAAGGTCTGAATTCCGTGTTCACAGAATTGGTGATGTTAAATAAAATTCACCAGTGGATGTTTCACTCTAAACCAGCATTTGAGCACAGAAATCAACTCCCTGGTGTTGGAAGGGAAGAGAGAGGGGGCACAGTGTGCTGACACTTTGTGCAACAGCTGAGGGCTCCTGCCAATTCCTCCTTCTTGTGATTGAGTCAATCTTTCATATAAGCACAGATGAAGGAAGCAGAAGGTTTGTGCTGGTGGCTCTGTCCAGGCAGCAGCAGTGCTGTGGTAACAAAAGCAGAGAGTTCCACAGCAGCTTTTTGAAAAACCTCATGACAGAAGCAGAAATGCAATCACAAGATAAAAGTTTCTGCTAAAATGTGGCATAAATCTTTGAGCAGCAATGGATATTCCTGAAGATACTCTCAGGAGTCTAAACAGACAGGATTAAGAGGGTCTTGGAACCTCATGTTGGAACTTCTTGGAACCTTGCTAGATTAGCTCCAAGATAGCAAACTATTAAACAGCATTTAGACACAGTGGGACAGCACTGGGAGCAAATCCAGCATCTGGAATGTCTCACTGCATTTGTTGCTAGAACAGTTGCCCTTTTACCTGTTTGCCCCTGCCTTGAGGCTTCTGACTGTAATTTGACATTAAGTGCTGTTTATATTAATCAGATTACTAATTTAAATGTTAATTGATTTATTTGCCAGTTGTCTTGGGAGATTTTCTAGTGTTTAGAAGCTCTGGGGAAAACAGTGGCTGGGAAGAGCTCAGAAGGATTTAGGGCAGAGGGGATGTGTTGATCCAGGCCAGGCTCTTGCCCTGATGGGCTGAGCTCTGCAGGGCTGGGAGGGCAGAGACCCCACCCCTCCTGCATCCTGTGCTCAGCAACCTCTCTGGGAGCTGCTGTTTCCTTGTGCCCAGTCCCAGTGTCCCTGCCTGCATCCTGGGCCTTCACTGGGCACTCACTGGTTCCTTGTGTGCCCCTGGGAGGGGGTGGGAGCTGCAGTGCCCCCCTCACTGTCCCCTGGGTGGGGACAGCCAGCCCAGCTCTGCCCACAGTGCCTGTGCCAGGGCAGCAGTGCCAGAGCTCAGGGGGCCCGTGCTGGGTGGGATCTGCCTGCTGAGGGTGCCCTGGGAGCCCCACACTGCACCCAGGGGAGCCCTGGGAGCCCCACACTGCACCCAGGGGAGCCCCACACTGCACCCAGGGGAGCCCTGGAAGCCCCACACTGCACCCGGGGGAGCCCCACACTGCACCCAGGGGAGCCTTGGGAGCCCCACACTGCACCCAGGGGAGCCCCACACTGCACCCAGGGGTGCCCTGGGAGCCCCACACTGCACCCAGGGGAGCCCTGGGAGCCCCACACTGCACCCAGGGGAGCCCTGGGAGCCCCACACTGCACCCGGGGGAGCCCCACACTGCACCCAGGGGAGCCCCTCACTGCACCCAGGGGAGCCCTGGGAGCCCCACACTGCACCCGGGGGAGCCCCTCACTGCACCCAGGGGAGCCCTGGGAGCCCCACACTGCACCCAGGGGAGCCCCACACTGCACCCAGGGGAGCCCCACACTGCACCCAGGGGAGCCCTGGGAGCCCCACACTGCACCCAGGGGAGCCCCACACTGCACCCAGGGCTGGCTGCAGGGGGATCTCACTGGTGGCTCCTGCAGAGCAGCAGTTGCTGTTCCCCAGCTGAGCTGCCCCAGGGAGGTGCATTTGTCACTGTGTGGTGTTGGTGCCCCACAGGAAAGCAAACGGTTCCTTTTGGGAGCTTGGCTTGGAAATCACGTGAGTGGGGGCATGACAGTCCATTACACGTGGGTTTGGTGACATCTAATTAACCTCTGATTTTTTTGTCTCTTTGATACGAACAGTGACATTGGGGATTTTCTTCTCTTCCCTCTTTTTTCATTCTCATTTCCGTTCCCCGATTTTTTTTGCCAAAAAATTGCTGCTTGTCAGTACCTTATTTCAGATCAGTTGCAAACTAACTCAAGTTACATTTAGTGAAATGTCCTTGTTTATATTTTATGAATTGTATTTAATTTTAAAAGGGCCAATGGCAGAATAGTTTCTGGTCTTCATATTACTGTTGATTGAAATAATATTCTGGCATTGGATGTTTTTGGCTCCATATCTTGAGTAATGCAGTGGTGAACTTTACAGTTAAAAATGGTTTTGAATACCCCAATTGTTGTTGCTTTTGACCTGCTGTGATCAGTAATCCCAGCTCTAATTCCTGCATCTCTCCCCTGCCAGAGGAATGTACCTTCTTTAAGGTCATTGTCTGCACACATTGGGGTTGAGTCATTGTATCTCCCATTCCAATCCCATCGGGTAACTCGTCTCCAACATGTGCATTATGGAGCTCACAGTTCCATATTGTGTAGGGAAGATCAAACCCAAAGGCAGCAGGGAAAGCAGACTCCTGAGGCTCTCACCTCTGCAATCCCATGGAAGAGGGAGGGACTCCCTAGGAGTGGGAGATGGTAAGTTTCCAGCTGCAGGTGCTGCCCTCACTGGTGTGTCCTGCCCCCAGACTCTCTGCCTTACTCCATCCGAGTGCTGTTCGAGGCCAGCGTGCGCCACTGCGACGGCTTCCTGGTGAAGGAGGGGGATGCCATGAACATCCTGGACTGGAGAACCACGCAGAGCCATGTGGAAGTGCCCTTCTGTCCTGCCAGAGTTGTTCTTCAAGACTTCACGTAAGTGTGGGCACACCTGTGCCAGCTCATGGAGCTGATGTGCAACCCCTGGGCTTGGGAATACATTCCCGGGGGTCTGCTTTTCCAGTGAAACCTGTGCTCTGCTTCTGCTGTGCCATGGATTCCTTGGGATAATTCCATGTGCTGCAGGGGTAGGAGTTGTTCTGTGGGGTGCCATGGCATCAGTGCAGGTTGGCAGGGCTGAAGCTGCTGGTCTACCAGGAGCACTTTGCAGGGTAAGAGCCAGACCAGGATGAAAGTGGTGATGTTTGGCTGTAGCCAGTTCCCTGAAATACATGGAGATTAAATATTGCTTATTCCACAGTGAGTAATCCAGTTGACTCCATGAATAATACATACATTTGAAAAGCAATCTCTTAGGATAATAACTTTGTGATTTAACTATGGCATAGCTAAAAGGCCAGTCCTTCAGCAATTTGCAAATGTTCAACTGAAGCTGTCTCACTGACTGTATTTATTAAGAAGTGAGATAATTCAAAAAAGGAACTATGATGATAATAAATTTGAGGTAACTTCTGCTTAGCAGGCAAAGCCAGTAAGGTTTTATGTAGCACTGTGTGGCATAAACATTACCCCCCTCTTAGCTTTATATTCCAGGTGTGCTTATTACCCATGCCATAGCAACACAGGCAGTTTGTGAACTGCTGTGAGCTCCAGAAATGGCTCTGTCAGACAAAGCAGACATGCTGAGGTGCTGAAATGTGCAGCACAAGCATTGTCTGGCACTGTTTGCATGGCAAGGCTCTGTCCCAAGGTAAGGAGTATCCAGAGATGAGTCCTGCAGGGAGACCCCACTGGGCTGCAGCAGCACAGCGAGGCACCAGACAGGTGGGTGACTTTGAGGGGGTTCTGTGTTCCTGTTTGGTGCATGAGGGGGAGGTGCACCAGCTCCACTGGCCTTGGAAATGGCTCAAGTCCTTTAAAATTTAGAGAATGGAGTGATAGGGGTTTACCATCTGAAATGAGACGTAGCTGGATCTGTAATTAATCAGAGGAAGTTTGTGTGTCTTGCTGAGTTGATGTCTCATGTGGTACTACTTGTTTTCCTGTGTCCCAGTGGAATTCCAGCCATGGTGGACTTTGCTGCCATGAGGGAAGCTGTGAGAAATGCTGGAGGAGATCCAGTGAAGGTCAATCCTGCCTGCCCAACTGATCTCACTGTTGACCATTCTCTGCAGATTGACTTCAGCAAATGGTAACATACTTTTTTTTCACAAACCATACCTTTCTGTGAACACTGAGGTGTGGATTCATTCAGGTCTTGGTACTATCCCATCAAACATTTGTCCTGGGTGGCTCCCTGCAATGAGACCTGGGGGGGTATCTGAAAAAGGGCTGGGTAAAAATGGCAAAATTGACACTCTTGGAGGAGAAGAAGAATGTTTGTGAGGCATTCTGGATGAAGCTGACTGATAATTCAAATTCTGGGCAGGATTTTGCTGAAATAATGGGATCTGGCATGGTTTCCAGAAAATAATATGTCTCAAGAGGATGAGGCAGAGGGAGTTTGCAATTTTGCTTTGCTCTGTTTGTGTTGTTCAAACAGATAAATGTGGCTGCCTATGTTTTCAGAGAGAATATGTGTGCTTGGAGAAGTCTGGACAAGTGTGGGGTCTGAGAAACCAGCAGTGTTGTTTTGCTTGTCTGACAGGCAGTGATGTGATGGACCCAGCCTGAGGCTGCCTGTGCTAGACACATAATACTACACAGGAGGAACAGCTTGAGTTTTATTCAGTGTTTGCTGAAGTAATCACTAAATAATGTGGCTTCCCTTCACCTTCTCCCCTGCCCTTCCCTCATGGAGCCTTCCACACTCATGCAGAATTGCATAAATTGCTCAGGCTCTCTGGGAATTTTAAAAGCTCACAGGGAAAAAGCCAGTGGTCAGATGGACATGGATGTGTGAGTCATTTCTGTCAACCTTCCAAGTGCTCACAGAGTTTCAGTTTGGTTGGTGTCAGGAGAGGAAGAAGCCACAGATCATGTCGTGCTGCATCTGAGCTGTGTCAGTTCTGTCTCTGTCTGGAGGGACAGCTGATTCCATGGCAATTAGGCCAGCCTAAAATTATCAGGCAAACCAAGTGCTGGCAAGAGGCCCCAGCATGCTGCTTTGTGATGATAAATCAGCCTCTGCAGCATCGCTTTGGAAAGCTCTGGGGCCTCAGCAGCTGCTGGGCTGTGATAATGAGCCCTCTCTGCAGGGTGCTTTGTGCTGCTGGCAGAGCTGCCACCTCCTGAGGAGGATCAGGGCCTGTTGGGCTGGGGTGGCATCGAGACAAGATATCCCCTGAGCCCAGGCACTGTCCTGCCAGTGCATAACTAAACGTCTGTGCTACTAAAGCAGAGGAAATGGGATTTACTGCACTTGTGTGATTTGATAATTACTGGAGGTAAAAGGTCATTAGTTTTTTGCAAACTTTCTTTGCTCTACTGCACAGACTGAATGTTGTACAAATAGAGGATATTGTGCTGAATGGAGTTTTTCTTAAAAAAACCCTCCAACTTCTCTGTCTTACTTCTGACTGACTTCAGCAGTGTATGAAATTTATCTGAGCCTTTGAGAATTTGGATAAAAAGCCAGATTAAATAGTAAAGAATAACATTTCTTTCCTTGAGAAAGCTTTGCCTTCAGTCATTCCTCTGGATTTAACAGAACATGTACAGCACAGTCTTCAGAAACAAGTTCAGTCTACCCTTTGAATGGGACTCCACCCACATCTACCAAGTTTGCAGCTCTGAGTTCAGCCTTTGCAATGCTGGTTATAAAGATTTCTGGCCTATTGTGAAGAAACGGAAGGACTTGCTTGCTGTTAATCTTTCAGACAATCCAGTTCTGTTCACTTCTTGCCATGCTACACTGCTTAACTAAGCTTATGCAGCAGTAGTTCACTTTGCAACAGGCTTGTAGTAAAATATTTCTTCAGATGGTAGTTTATAATGTTGTGGTAGTTTTGGCTTTAGTTTTAGCCAGGCCTCAGTTCAGCAGGCCCAGAGAGTCTATGTAGATTAGAGAGGACAAACGTCACCTGACTTAAGCAACCAAAGAGGTATTTCATATCATTTTGGCATCAAAATCAACTATGAAAGAAGGTGTAGGAGGTGCCTGGCTCAGTCCCTTCATGGCCTGTGCTGAGCAGACCTGCTATGCCCTTGCTGGTGGTGTTGGGCCTCATTCACCACTTCGCAGCTGATTGGTTTGGGAATTACCTTTATTTGTTGTTGGTTTTCTCCTCTCTTGCCTTTGAGGGGAGTTTGTTGGAGTGTTTCTGTGAGCTGGGGTGGTGGAGGTCTGTGTTGTTGGGTGGGTGACTCGGTGGTTGTTGTTGGTTTGGTTTTTCTCACATTTGTATATATATGTTAGGGCAGTTAAATGCCTCCCTGACCCCCGATCCCGTCAGATCTGGGAAGCTGAGCAGGGTCAGCCCCGGTCAGTACTTGGATAGGAGACCTCCTGGGAATACCGGGGGCTGTAGATTCCAGTCCTGAGGACTCCTCTGTCACTGTCCAAGCTCGCTCGGCCGTGGCAGATGAACCTCAGGAGTTAAAGGGTGGGGCCAGTTCTGTGCACGCTGTGCCTCACCTAAAATCCTCTGTGCAGGCTGGAAGGGCCCACCACGTGGGGAGAGCCCTGCCCAAATCCAGGTTTGAAGGGCACACCCACGTGGGGAGAGCCCTGCCCAAATCCAGGCTGGAAGGGCACACCCACGTGGGGAGAGCCCTGCCCAAATCCAGGCTGGAAGGGCACACCCACGTGGGGAGAGCCCTGCCCAAATCCAGGCTGGAAGGGCACACCACGTGGGGAGAGCCCTGCCCAAATCCAGGCTGGAAGGGCACACCCACGTGGGGAGAGCCCTGCCCAAATCCAGGCTGGAAGGGCACACCCACGTGGGGAGAGCCCTGCCCAAATCTTCGTTCATGAAGCCTGGCCATCCATACTTACATATATACATATTATATCATGTTCTGTTTTTACTTGTCTCCCTTTTCTCTAATATAAGAAGTTTGCTATTTCGGAGGTTGGGGTTTTTTTCCCCTCCCTCCTCTTCCCTTGGTGGGGCGGTTGATTCTCTTTCTGTGTTGGGCCGTTGGCACTTTGCAGCTCGGCCCAGGACAGGTGTGTTGCAGGGGTTTGCAGGGAGGCAGGGCGGGAGCAGGAGGAGCAGCCTGCGGGCGGGTGACTGATCGCTGTTTGTTGTGTTTGCCTTGCAGTGCGATCCAGAACGCGCCGAACCCGGGCGGCGGTGGCGGCGATGCCAAACCCCCGGCGCGGCTGTCCCCGCTGCGGGCACCGCGCAAGGGCCCGTGCCGCGGGCAGGGCGGCTGCCGGGCACCCTGCGGGGAGCACAGCCGGCCCGCCGCACCCATCGAGAGCACCCCCATCCTCTGCCCCTTCCACCTGCAGCCCCTGCCCGAGTACGGACCCTCCTCTGTGCTACTCTGTGCCCCGGGGGGCGGGGGCTCTGCCCGGGGCTGCTGGTGGGGTGGGGTGTGGTTTTTAAACTTGTGTGCCCTTCAGCTGTGCCACAGACAGGTTTCAGTATCTCAAATATCTGTAGCTGATCCTAATTGATCTACAGTAAATTTATCCTTTTATAAGTGGAGCATTACTGAACTGAGTGCAGATGGCCAGCTATTGGCTCATGGCTGTGACCTTTAAATTCAATTTTGATGCTTCTTACTTCGGACAACAAAGCATAGGAGCATAATCCTCTGTCTGTTGGAAAGCAAATCTGAGTGAATAAACCAGGGAAGCCTGAATTTATTTCTAAAAGTAGTGTGTAGCTTTTGTGTGCTAACTTTTCAGAAGTGTCTGGCTCTTAAAGAAGAGCTAACAAGTAGCCTGTACATCATCTCCCAGACTTTACAGGAGATCACAGTCCATCTGTCACTGAGTTGCAGTTCAGTAAATATCCTGCCTGTGTGTGATAGCCCAGGGGAGGCTCATCTCTGCTTTCCCAGATCTCTGTGTTATTATCAGACCTGTTCCATCTCTGCCAATTACATGTAATCACCCTCCTGTCTCACCTGCTGCCTCCTGGCTCTGATGGGCTGCTCAGATCCATATCTGCCTGTGCAGGGCAGGTGTAGTGTTTAAAAGCTGATCAAATCTGTATCCCACAGTGGTGCTCTGTTGCTGTCAGGGTAATTTTGTAGACATGGAAATGCTGCTCCTCCCTGCAGGTGTAGGAATACAGGAGGAGGGGTTTTCAGCAGTATTGGTGTTGTGGCAGCAGCCCCAGCAGGGCTGTAGATGAAGCTGCAGCATCAGCACTGAGTGTCTCTTGGGGCTTGGTGGAGCTCTGACCTTCTGCTGCTGCAGAGAGCAAAGGGAAGGCTCAGGATGTCAAATACGCCTCTGAAAATTGAGAACTTCCTGGTGCAAAGCAAGTATATTCCCTTTCTTCTTCACCTACTCAAAGCAGAGGTTATTCTTAAATTATGGATAACTCTGTTACAACAAGCATCAGTGTCTTAGTAAATACAATGCTAAGGAAAAATTGCTCATTTTATGAGGCCACTGAGTACTTGTGAAGAAAAAAATGTGGCATGGAGAGAAATACAGAAATAGAGGATAGTTACAATCGCCCTGATGTTCTACTCAGCTGCTGAGGGCTAGTTCTGAAAGTGGAGAGTGTTTTTACATGAACTAGTGAACATCTTGGTTCTTTACTGTGTGGGGTTTTGAGGCATGCAGCCTGTGACACAGTTGATGGGGGTAGAAAAGCTTCTGTATTGCAGCACATGCCTGGAATAGATCTCTTAAAGTATTTTTGAGATCACTTTTAGCCTGAGGCAAACCATACCTGGAATAATCCTGTTCTCAGGCACAGCACACGTGAGGTCAGCTATTCCTCACTGCTGCTGGGAAGCAATTATCTTTGTTCTAATAAACCACTTCAAATAGTCCTGCAGGCTTAAATGAGTCTTTCCTTAGAGAAGCTAAAACTACAACTTGTTCTTCTGTGATTTGAAATAAATTATGACAGTACTTGTAAACTTGTTATCTTCTAGGCCTGAGACAGTATTGAAAAATCAAGAGATGGAATTTGGCAGAAATAGAGAGAGGCTTCAATTTTTTAAGGTATGTCCATGTATCTACAGGCTTTGTGTTTTGGGCTTTTTTAAGAGCCTTTTATCTGCTACTGTTCAGGTTTAGATGGTAAATTAAATGTAATCATTTGGGAGTGTTAGACTCTCAAATCTGAATTTAACACAGGAACAGAAAATTGGCTTTCTAACTTGTAAAAGTTTACTCTGGTTTTGCTCCTGTCAGTGGGGATTTATGAAGCATTGGGCTATTTAATGCCTTTTCATGAGCTCAGTGCCTTTCTGGATCAAAGGCTCATTTATCCACACCTCTGTTACAAACCAGCAGAGCCCAGTGTTCAGCCATGGCTGCTCCCAAACTGGGCAGCACAAATCCTGGGGGAGCATCAGCTGCTCTGCTGCTGGGAGGGATCTGCAGCACTGGCATTTGATCCTCAGCCATAATTTGACATGGTCTAGAAAGTCAGTGCAATGATCTAAGACTCTTTTCATGTGTGTAGACCAGGAGGTTTCTTTCTGAAGCAAATTAGCTTTTACATAATTAAAGACGGAAATGGCCCTGCTGAATCTTGTTACAATGTCCATGTCAGTTCTGTTAAATGTACCAGCCCGAGTCTGCAGACAGGCTCACCCAGGAGTGTCAACCCTGAACTCAATTATGCTATAAATATAAATTCTGCTATAAACACGAGTGCTATGGTTCTGTTGTCTAAACACAGTCTTAGGTGGGCTTGAAGTAAGTTGTGTGAACTGGCAGGTAGGAGATTCTGCAGCCCTGCATTTGAAGGGTAGGTGTGAATTATTGATCCAGCCTTCACAGGAGCTGAGTGAGTGGTTTTGTTGGTGGTTAGGAATGTATCCAAGGGCATCACATGCCTCTGTTTGACAAAGGAGCAAAATCCACTTGGGTGAATACCAAGGACTTTTATTGTGTCTTAGTTTTGTCTTTTTAGTTATGTTCTAAAAATTGAATATACCTGTGGAAAAAATGCAACTCTTTTTCTTCTCATTTTGGAAACATTACAGTGGAGTTCAAAGGTTTTCAAGAATATTTCCGTAATTCCACCTGAGACTGGAATGGCACACCAAGTGAACTTGGAATATTTGTCAAAAGTTGTTTTTGAAGTGAAAGATTTCCTCTATCCTGATAGCCTGGTTGGCACAGATTCCCACACAACCATGGTAAATGGCTTGGGTATCTTGGGCTGGGGTAAGTATGCTCAGAGTAACTTGATTGCACTTGGAAAGGCACAAAAAAGCTTCATATTTCTTCCTATTGGATCTTTGTATCTTAAGCATAACAGGCTCTCTTGAATTATTCTTCTGAATGTTTTTTGTCTGAAAGTAATCTTGACTAACATTTCTTTCCATTGAGAAGGGACTCTTTGTAAAAAGGGAAAGCAGCCAAAACCCAACTGATATTCAAATAAGTGCTGTTTGTACAACAACAATTTGCATGAACTTTCCTCTCAGAAAATTAGTTTTAGGTGTAAAATATTTTCTGCTTGACTGTGATCTTTAACTTGAGTTGGTTGTGCTTGATTTGATTGTTGAGGTACAAATGTTTAATGAACTCCTGCCTTTAGGCTCTGTCCTTGTTGGGAACGGAGTGATGCCCTTCACTTGTAAGAGAAGCAGCAATGTGTTTATTGTCACGGGCCTTTAGGCTTGATAGAAAGGGTGTTGTTAGTTCTTTAGGGCCTGAGCACAGTGATGTTGGTTCCTGAGGCTGATGGGCAGCCCTTGGTGTTCTCCTTGCAGGCGTGGGGGGCATCGAGGCGGAGGCAGCGATGCTGGGCATGCCCCTCACCCTCACCCTGCCCGAGGTGGTGGGCTGTGAGCTCACGGGCACCGTCAGCCCCCTGGCCACGTCCATAGACATCGTGCTCAGCATCACCAAGGTGAGTGCCTGGTGCCTGTTTGAACTAAGAGGCTGTTCCAACACTGCCCGTGGGGGTTGGTGTGGGGGATAATGGGGGTGAATCAGTGTCTGGCAGAAGAGGGTCAGGCACAGCAGCATCAGAAGGCTTGAACAAAGAGTTCAGAACTTTAGTTACAGCTTCACCCTTTATCTTCTCTTGTATCCAACATGCCATCACACAATTGGCTAGTCAGGTCACTAAGCATACTTGGAAACATTCTACTGGCTCCAAGGTATCCCACATTCTACAGGTGGCTCTCTCCTTAAGGGTGCCCTTCAAACTACTTTCCTTCAAGGACACACTCTGAACTGCTCCATATCAATCTCTCCATCAATGACCTCAGACATCAGAGAATCTACAAACACACTGTCATCCCTACAGGTTGTGACCTGGATTAATCCCCAGGAGTGTTTTTAGTTTGGCAGTGCAGAAAGGTCCAAATAATCTCTAAGCATTTTTATTCATTAGTCCTTCGAAGTAGTTGTTTTTAATTTCCCCTTGCAGTCATTTTATTTACTTGCCCTCTTTCACTAAAAAGGAATTTATAATAACTCTAATTTTTTTTGCAAACATAGGCCTTAGGGTTTCAGCCTTTTGTTTTAAACATTTGTGACTTGTGAACTGTTGTGACCACCATGCTTGCATTGTGCCTCTGCACATAACAGTGTTGTGTGTTCTTCCCAACAGCATCTGAGGCAGGCAGAGGTTGCTGGCAAGTTCGTGGAGTTTTTTGGGAGTGGTGTTTCCCAGCTGTCTGTAGCAGACCGAACCACAATAGCAAATATGTGTCCTGAATATGGTGCTACTCTGAGTTTTTTCCCTGTTGATAATGTGACACTGAAGCACTTAAAGCATACAGGTAAAGATGAAATGAAAATAGGGATTCCTTGTCAATTGTGGTTTTCATTTGTGGTAACACACGTGTTTTGCTTAAAACTCCATCGTTCTTACACTGTGCTAAGTTCTGATGTGGATTTAATGTATATTTAGACTTGTTCTTGATGTTTGTGTCCAGTCTGGTTCCTTTGTCTAATACCTGATTTATGAACGTGATCTTATTTTTCAACACCCACAGACCTTGTTTTTAAAAGCATCTGTAAGCCTTTAGAAGAAAAGTATTTGGGAAATTCTCACATTTTGAAGTGTGTCTCTTCAATTTGAAATTAATCCCTTAAGCACCTGTATCTTCCCTACAAAATCAGAATTTGAAATGATCAGTAGAAATAAGTGAATCTGCAGAACAAATCTCAGCAATTCTGCCTGTTGTCAGCTGAGCACATGGTCTGTGTTAAACCTGCAAATCCTACCAGAGAAAAAAGCCTTCTGCCTTCAGGGACACACCTGCAAATTTAGTTAAACTGCTAGAGTTGGAATAACTTACTTTGTTCCTTGATGTAAGAAGACAAGCTAAGCTAATTTAGGAAAAAATTATGATCATTTATAAATGCTTTAATGTTGTGTGTATCATTCCTGAATCGTTTCTGGAGGTTGGGGTATGGAAGTGGTGTGCTTGGGAAAAAATACTTTGAATGTTTCACTTAGTCTAAATTTCTGCAAGCTGTGTGTTTTATTTTATTTATGTCTTTAATGTGACTTTTCTCATGTTTGAAATAATCTTCCTAAGGTTTGGAGGAGGCCAAGCTTGAAGTGATGGAAGCATATCTTAAAGCTGTGAAGTTATTTAGGAATGATGAGAGTTCTTCCAGAGAACCCGAGTATTCCCAGGTATGCTGGAAAGGACTTGTTTGGGTTTGATTCTCAGAAACAACTGCTGAGGGTTCAACAGTCTTGTCTCCTGCTGTCATTTTCGTTGCTTTCAGCAAAGTTGTTAGTGATTAACTCACAATGTTGAGAAGCAGAGTTTGTTTGCAAAACAGAGAGGGGGTGGGGAGAATAAGGGAAGTACAATAAGAACGTGATGTCAACTGACAGACTTTGATTCCAGTCACTCCCCAGTCATATGAGAAAAGTTAAGGATGATGTTGAAATGCTTGGAAATAAGAGGAATAGTCTTTTACAGTGAGTGGTCTTGAAAATGGAAGCCCAGACTTGTGAATGTCTGAGAACATTCAGATTTAATCAAGAGTTCCATGTTCATGTACTGCAGGGCTGGGATTGATAATGCCTGTGCTCTCTGTTTCTTGCTTTTGAGGTGGTGCAAGTTAATCTGAGTTCTATAGTTCCATATGTCAGTGGTCCCAAGAGATCCCAAGATAGAGTGGCTGTTAATAACATGAAAAGTGACTTCCAAGCCTGCTTAAATGAAAAGGTTTGTACCCCTGATGTTTTCTTCCTAAGGTTTTTCCTATAATCCATGTGAATAAATGTTGTTACCTATTCCCTGCATACCTGCTGAGTCCTCCTTGCTGCACAACTGCTTGTCCAGGGTGTTCTGTTCCTGCTTGCCAAGTATCCCAAGGGTAGCAGTTGGTAAACTGTGAATGGTTTGGCAGGAACAGGAGCTTCCCAATACTCTGTGTCACAGTTCAGGTTGGGAGGAAGGACTTGAAGAGTTAGTGTGAGCTTGTGAAACATTTTCACTTTTTCAGGGATTTTTTAAACAGTTGTGTGTTACTTGATTTCCAAAACAAAACCCATATCTTAAAGGAGATTCAGAAGGACTGGCAGGATTTGTAGCTAATCAGTGTTCTAGGTTCTTAACTTAGGAAATTGTTTCTGCTTACAGCTTAACTTGACCTCACAAAGGGAACGATTTTAAGTCTGAAGGTATTATTTTTGGTTAGGGATGTGTTTAGGTATCTAAGAATGCAGCTAGTACAGGAATATATGCTCCTTTTCAGTGTTAATCACTGAAGTTGAAGGCTGCAGCAGTGTTAGTAACAACTCCTTCTGTTGGCTTTGGCTTTTGTGGCTTGTAATGAGGCCTGAGACAGAATGGTCAGTTGTGCTGGAGGGAAATTGGAGCTCATTGTGGAACACAAAGGTTGAGGTTGAAAGGGACCTCTGGAGGATGCTGGAGTGCTGAAGAGCACTCTGGTGAGGGTGTGAAATGCACGTTGACCTACTCTGGTTTAGTTACCATTCTCTTGCAATTAATAAAATCTTGGACAGGCTTCTAATTCAGAGCAGGTACTGTGTAGAATTAGACATGTACTCCTAAGGGGTTGTTCTTGCTGTACAGCAGGGAATGAGTTGTGGGATCAACCCCACACTGGCATTTTTTCACAGCTCTGCAGGGTTAAAGCAGTTGTGAAGGAAGGAGGGTGAGCCCAGTGTATTCACAGAGGAGCATGAGCTGAGCACTGCCTTTAAAATCTGTTCAGGGGTTTCTATTGGCACAGCTGAGTGTTATTCCAGAATGAGACTTCACCTGCTCTTGCTGTTGTCATCCTCCTGTGCTGTGCTGTGCTGTCTGCTAACCTGTGTTTTTGTCCCCCAGTGTGGTGTGAAGGGGTTTCAGGTTGCAGCTGAGAAGCAGAATGACACAGTGCCTGTCGAGTATGAAGGACACGAGTACAAGCTGTCCCACGGCTGTGTGGTGGTTGCTGCAGTAATCAGCTGCACAAACAACTGCAACCCCTCTGTCATGCTTGCTGCAGGTAGGTGGGACCACACAGCCCTCAGGCTTCAGTGCTCCATGTTTGCACAGCCCTTACCTGCACCTCTCACTTCTCTGGGTTCTCTGGAGTGACTTGACCTCAAGGTTTGAAACTGCAAACTGGTACCCTTCTCTGGGAGTTGTATAGTGAAAGTTACTTTTCCATAATACAGTCTCCAAGTGTGTGCCATAAAGCACCATTAAAGAGAGTACTTACAAAAGATTTGCCCTTGGTTGTGTTCCAGCAGGGGAGCAGTTGCAGGGCTCTGGTCAGGGGGATGCAGTGGCACAGCTGATGCACAGCTGGGCCTGAGCTTGGAGTCTGTCCTGAGGGATGAGCTGTAACAGCACAGAGCAGGGCAGGAACTGCATTGCTGAACAGCTGATCTGTCACTGGTTAAGGGCTATCTGCCACACTTTCACAAGCTGCAGATGGTTTTGCTGCAACAGCTCATCTGTCACACCTTGCTCTCTTTCAAGGGCTTCTGTGGCCAAGGTGAGCTCCCCTTTGGAGCTGTGTTGCCCCACCTCTGAAGACTGGATGGGTTTGCACCATCAGCTGGAACATGGGAAAGACATTTTTCTTATAGGAAACAAAATGGGCATCTGCATTATAGGAATGGCAACAAAAACCTGCATGGTATTGTTACGAGTTAAGAAACTTTATTCAGGCCAGTAGTTGCTTTAATAACTGAAAGTTGTCTAATCCTTGGTGGGTTTTTATTCTTCATTTAACTAAGGTAGCAGCCTATAGGTGTCCTGGTAAGGGATATACAAATCCTAATCTGTCTCTTTGGCTTTTCCCTTTCTGTTTGGCAGGACTCCTGGCCAAAAAAGCTGTTGAGGCTGGCCTGGTGGTGAAGCCCTACATCAGAACAAGCTTATCCCCAGGCAGTGGCATGGTCACACATTACCTCAGTTCCAGTGGAGTATTGCCATACCTCAGCAAGCTTGGGTGAGGCCTGGCTCCCTTTGCTGACAGATGGGATTGCTGTTCATTTGGAGTTGGCTAATTCTTGACTTAATGGACTTACTGACTTAAAATTGTTTTGCTCTGTTGTATTCCCACTTCACTATTTACTATGTGTAGCTGTACCCCATCTGAGCTCTGTTTTTTCAGTACTGAACTACTGAATTCCAAGTGTCTTGCAGGACAGGATGCACTTGATGAGGTCTTGTAAAAGTGGAAGCTGGATGCAAATTTGTCAGGGCAGTCTGTGTTAGTCTTCTCTTAACATCACTGCTGTCTAGGGTTGTTCAGCATGTTTTTGGTTGCTCCACAGCAGTAACAACTGGACTGTGCTCAGAATTCTGTGGCAGTGCCCAGCTGTGGATTGCATCAGTGAGGCGTAATGTCTGCTGTTCACTTCCTAAACAGTCTTAATTGCCAAAGGAAAAAAAATTCTTGGGGATTGGTAATAAAAGAAGCAGCAGCTTTACTAACAAATTGGTTGTGGCTTGTTTGGTTTCTCCCATGTAGGTTTGAGGTGGTCGGTTATGGGTGTTCCACCTGTGTGGGGAACACAGCCCCTTTGCCAGAAGCCATCAGGAATGCAATAAAACAGGTAAAGCTCTAGCTGGCTTGTTAAGTACACAACTGTGTTTCCCACCCAGTTAAGCAATCAAGAAACACACCAGTCCATGCAGAATACCCTTCATTGTTGGTTTGGGCTTTGCATGCTGGTTTTGCACATTTGCATGTCAGGGAGCTCATGCCAATTCATTCCTATGTGTAATAAATGGTATTTGTAGCATCCAGATGGAAATTACAAAATTAATACAATATGATCTAATCTTATGGAGGATGCAATGTGTAGATTTTGTATCAAAAGTGAAGAGGAGGGTTTTAAAGAGCTGTGGACTCAAGTAATTTTAACCAGCAATGTCTCAACAGCTGCAGCTTTTTTTCTCTGCCTGAAGCAGAAGGAAAATACAAGGAATAAAAGGCAGGAGAAAAGTTGACTGAAGTGACAGAAGAACATGTCAGAGGGTCAAGAGTGAAAATGAGAAGGGAGGGGTAGTGGGAGAGAGCAAAATGCCTTTCAGTTGTACTGTTAAATATTTGTAGTGGATTGCTAAATGCACATCTGCCTTAGTCAAGCAAAAATAGCATAAGCACCACAACTGGCAGGAACAGCATGCCTGGGTATGCCTTTCAGGGTGATATAATTGCCTGTGGAGTGCTGTCTGGCACCAAGAACTTCGAGGGCCGCCTGTGTGACTGTGTCCGTGCCAACTACCTGGCATCGCCGCCCCTGGTGGTGGCCTACGCCATCGCGGGCACCGTCCGGATAGACTTCGATACCGAGCCCCTGGGTGAGTCTGCCCTGCAGCCCCACGGCTGCCCCTCGGGCACGGGGTGGGAGGGCTCTGCGTGGGCACTGGGCACCCAGAGCCTGTGTGTTGAACAGCAGGCACAGCTGTATTTGGTGTTACTTGTGCCTAAAGCAGAGCATCCCCTTAACTGATGACATTCTCTGCCTGTCTGATGCCATCTCTGCAGGCCAGAACGTACACACGTTTATATCGTAATGCAAGTCTGAAATCTAATATCTTACTCTTCAAAACTGCATTTCTGTTCCAAATCTTGCTCAGGCACTGGCTTTGATGGCAAAAGTATTTACTTACGAGATATTTGGCCCACCCGAAAAGAACTTCACACAGTGGAGGAGGAGTGTGTGATATCATCCATGTTTAAGGAACTGAAGGAAAAGATGGAGGTAAGAAGAGTCTTTTGGTCTACATAATTGAAAGGTTGCTTTGCATTGTAGCTTCATAATATCTGCCAGTTGAATGTGATTGGTTTGTCAGTTATTTTCATTGCTATAATGGAGGGCTTTATTTGGGGTGGATACAGGCATTAAAAAGTGATTCTTAAGTAGCATCCAGTGAGGTAACTTGTAATATGTGATAGAAAATTATTTACTACTAATAATAAGTAATAGAAAATCACCAATAAGTCTTTGGTTTCTGAGTGTAAAATTATAATAAACTAATTTTTGTTTGTTTTTATTAATTTTCTTTCTTGTAGAAAGGAAACAAACGATGGAATTTGCTGGAAGCACCAGAGTCAACTTTATTTCCCTGGGATTCAAAATCTACTTATATCAGATGTCCTTCCTTTTTTGATAAACTTGTAAGTACAATGGATCTGTCCATCAGATTATATGCACTGCATTAAAGGAATAAGTGTTTCAATGAATCTTCAATGTTTAAGTCAAAAATTTAATTATCACTAATATTTCTCAGTCTTTTCAAATACTGTTGGTGTCTCTGGAATGAGTGGAGCCTGTACATCAAGGTGCCTTCACATACTGCAGATGTGTTTTATGTCTCTGAGGGTCGGGGGAGAAAAAGTTTCTTACATTCTGTCCCCTGTGTTCCTTCCCCTTCCCGTTTAGGCCAAAGACCCAGTTTCACCACAGCCAGTTGAGAACGCCCATGTCCTGCTGTACCTGGGGGACTCTGTCACCACAGACCACATCTCGCCTGCGGGCAGCATTGCCAGGAGCAGCGCCGCGGCCAAGTACCTGACCAGCAAGGGGTGAGCACCGGGCACAGCCGCAGCCCCGGCTGGGGCACAGCACCGGGGTCTGTGGGAGGGCACAGCTCAGCACCTGTGCACATAGCAGGGCTCTGCTCAGCACCTGTGCACATAGCAGGGCACAGCTCAGCACCTGTGCACATAGCAGGGCTCTGCTCAGCACCTGTGCACATAGCAGGGCACTGCTCAGCACCAGCGCACATAGCAGGGCACTGCTCAGCACCAGCGCACATAGCAGGGCACCGCTCAGCACCTGTGCACATAGCAGGGCACAGCTCAGCACCTGTGCACATAGCAGGGCACCGCTCAGCACCCACGCCTGTGGCAGGGCACCGCTCAGCACCTGTGCACGTAGCAGGGCACAGCTCAGCACCTGTGCACATAGCAGGGCACAGCTCAGCACCAGCGCACATAGCAGGGCACAGCTCAGCACCAGCGCACATAGCAGGGCACAGCTCAGCACCAGCGCACATAGCAGGGCACCGCTCAGCACCAGCGCACATAGCAGGGCACCGCTCAGCACCAGCGCACATAGCAGGGCACAGCTCAGCACCTGTGCACATAGCAGGGCACAGCTCAGCACCCACGCCTGTGGCAGGGCTCTGCTCAGCACCTGTGCACATAGCAGGGCACAGCTCAGCACCTGTGCACATAGCAGGGCACAGCTCAGCACCTGTGCCCGTGGCAGGGCTCTGCTCAGCACCTGTGCACATAGCAGGGCACTGCTCAGCACCTGTGCACATAGCAGGGCACTGCTCAGCACCTGTGCACATAGCAGGACACTGCTCAGCACCAGTGCACATAGCAGGGCACTGCTCAGCACCTGTGCACGTAGCAGGGCAGTGCTCGTGGCAGGGCACCGCTCAGCACCCACGCCTGTGGGAGGGCACTGATGGGCATTGCTGCCCATAGCAGGGCCCTGCTCAGCACCTGTGCCCGTGGCAGGGCCCTGCTCAGCACCGCTGCCCCATAGCAGGGCACTCTCAGCACCTGCGCACGTAGCAGGGCAGTGCTCAGCACCACTGCTTTTCATTTATAAATGCTCATCTGCATGAAGGGGACGTTGTACATGGAAAAGCAGAACAGAACCGTTCCCAAGTGTGTAAGTCATGACCTGCACCCCCTCAGTGCTCACCCTCTGTGCCACTGGGGTGTCTGAGGGCACAGCAAACACTGACACTCCTACAGAACTCTCCTCACTGCTCTTGCCACAGTAACAACTGCTGCCAAAAGGATGCCAGAGCAAACCAATGCCCTAATGTACAGATCTGGTAATGTGGGTTAGTCATTGTCCCTGGCCTCAGGAACGGCCAGATGGACAGATGCTCAGATCTTTTTTAACAGATCAGTTTAAGAAAATGAAGCCCAGCTTCATAACTGAATGTGGTGTGGGAACTTTTCTTTCTAAATATATTGTGTTCAGTCTGAATGAGTCATATTGCAAGAAAGAAAAAATTAATGGTCCTTTAATTAATTCCAGGATGGTTGTTTGATTTATGAGTAAAACTCTCAATTTGGTGCAAGGCCTATTAATAAATATGCTGATAATGGTGAGAGAATGAGTGAGCTGGGTTGTTTCCTAGAGCAGTCTCCCCATAGTTCTGGAAGTACCACTGCGCTCACAGCACTTCATAATGAAGCTGTAGAAAATCAATTTAAAATTGCAACTTTCCTCATGAATAATCTAGCAGTTGTTTACACATGTTGTCATGTGAAAAGGAGGAGGGAGACAGAAATGCAAAGATTTCTAGTCTTAACTGTATTAATAAAAGTTATTAGCTAGAAGCGTCCTCGCAGTAATCAAAGCTTTATGAACCCAGCACTGCCCGCCGGACTCTGGACAGAGCACAGGCTGGAAAGGTTTTTGACTCCCCTATGAGGACCACACTTATTCTAAGGAAAACTTACTAGCAATAAGTGCTTCCAGACAATCATATCCTTATGTCCCCAACACTGCCTACCAAACAGGGACAGCACACAGGCTGGAAGGGGTTCTGACCTCTGATGTGAAGCCACAATTAAGCCAGGGAGAAATTATTAGCAACAAGCGCTTCTAGACAATCAGAGCCTCATGTCCCCAACACTGTCTGTGGAACTGCTGGACAGCCCACAGGTTGGAAGGAATTCTGACTTCTAATATGAAGCCACACTTAAGCCAGAAAAGAACTTTGCCCACAACCGCTCCCGAAATAACATTTATTAATACAAACATGTGACAGTTATTGTGGGTTCTGCTTTGCCGGGATAACGTTCAGCTGCAAGATTGAATTTCATTGATAATAAAGGACCCCAAAAGAAACCAGCACAAAACACATTCTACAGAGACAAACACTAAACTCAAGTTACAACACAGCAATGTATCCCATTTTCATGACAGACAGAAACCAGCAACAAAGAACTACTAACTAAAAACACAGCCACCTAAAACACTTATCCAGACACTCTCTCAATAACACAGGGCAATAAAATATCTTGCACACCACTCTCTCTGTAACACAAAACAAAAGGGAAGGGCAGAGCTGCTTCTCATCAACACACATGTTGAAAAAAAGAACCTGCACCTTGAAAGGAAAGCAAGTTACTGTAGAGCAAACCAGAGCTGGTCTTATAAAGTAAGAATAGCAAAAAGCAATAACCAATATTAAGTAGCAGAGTGTAAAGTAAGTTATTGTTATTAGTATTAAGGTAGCAAAACACAGTAAAGGATATGCTTATAAACCAAGAATAGAAGTAGCTGTTAGCATAAGATGTAAGATAGAATGTATAAAGGAATAAGCTTTGCAAGAAAGTAAAGTTAAGAAAGTAAAGTATAGAAAAATAGAAAGCACATGGTCTTCTCACCCCTACATTGTTCCAGGAGGTAGGAGAAGGCAGGACAAAGCTGCAGCAGTTACCTTCACAGAGACACTGGCATTTCTCCCTTTCTGCTGGAGTTTAAACTACACTTTTTATACCTTTTTTTTTCCTTCATGTGGTTTTGTGACTAGTAGTCAATCTACTGGGGGGGTGATGCAGATGCCTGAGGCAAGGTGGCTCCTAGAGTGGTTATAGAAGATATCACAAAGGAAGGCTGTGCTATTTCTTAATACTCCATCCGTTGTTAATCTTATCAGTTTGAAAGCTTTTGTTCTCTGCCTGGAACATCCCTCCAGAGGGCTGAGGTGTCTCCCTCAACCCATCAGGGCTCATCAGGGGCCATCACCCAACACGTGTTGTTCATGATTTATAGTGATTACATTTGTTCAAGGACTAGTTCTTTACATATTGCACCAAAGACTTAGACATGCTGCAATAATTATAAAAAAAAAATCAAAATATCCTTTTAAATCAAGTAATCTTTAAAGTAATTGATTCCCTCTTCAATTTGCTTTTTATTCCAGACTCACACCTCGTGAATTCAATTCCTATGGGGCTCGAAGAGGGAATGATGCTGTGATGACCAGAGGTACCTTTGCAAATATCAAGCTTCTGAACAAGTTCATAGGAAAACCAGCTCCTAAAACCATTCACTTCCCATCAGGACAAACGGTAGGAATATATTTGGTTGCACAGCTGCTCTGGAATGGGGGTGCAGGTGTAGAGCTCACTCAGACTGTGCCACTTTGTCCTTCCCCAGCTGGATGTGTTTGAAGCAGCAGAGCTGTACCAGAGGGAAGGCATTCCTGTAATTATCCTGGCAGGAAAGAAGTACGGACTGGGGAGCTCCAGAGACTGGGCTGCAAAAGGACCTTTTTTACTGGTACTGCTGGTTTGTGTGGGTTTAGGGTGTGGTTTTGTTCTTTGTGGAAATACCTAAAAACACATCATATAATTTCTTTGTTAGAATCTTCATAGGAAAGATTTACTAGTCAGGATAAATCTGAATTTCCTAATTCTGTAACTTACCATCTTGGATACCAGAGTCTGAAATAAATTAGAGTTCTGACCTCTGTTTGGTCTCTATGAGGTGTTCAGTATCTCACTATTGGAGAATAATTTCCACTAATGTTCAGAACATACTCCAAGGCAGCCATGTATTCATGTCCTGCTACCTCCAGCATAGTCACTGTCTGTGACAAACCCCATGTTGTTTGGGCCTGCTCTGGCTTGTTTGCTTCCATCTACTGTAGAGCTCACAGATGTTCCCAGCACACTTAGAGGACTCTGGTGACAAGTACTCTCTTTACTCTTCAGCTTGAATTGCAGTGTTTTGGACATACTGTGTGTTTGAAGGTTCCTTTGTGTTTCACTCTGCCTGCTGTCCTTGTATGTCTGCAGGGTGTTAAAGCTGTGCTGGCTGAAAGCTTTGAGAAGGTTCATAGGAGTCAGCTGATTGGAATTGGCATTGCTCCACTTCAGTTTCGTCCTGGGGAAAATCCAAGTACTTTGGGGCTCACTGGCAAAGAGCAGTTTTCTATATTGTTCCCTCCAGAGCTGTCACCCAGAATGACTTTGGATATTAAGGTATCTTTGACATATGTTTAACTTCTCTATTGAATGTACTGACATTGAAAACAGAGAAAGAAAAGCTAGCCCTGGTGATGGGAAGCAAAGCAGGCAAAAACAAACCTTAATTCTCTTGGCAGGTAAGCTTACAGTCCTGCCTGCAGTTTGTCCTGGCTGTTGAGGTTTCCCAGAGTACATACACACATGCTCTTTCTATGCAATTCTGTGTGCAACCTGAAGTGCTTGGCTGTTCCTTTGGGTGTTGTTTTCTCCCTCAATGGCACTACATTAGGGTGGAATTGAGTTTGTCCCTCATTCAGGCACTTTTTTAAAGACAAAAGTGTGATGGTTTGGGAGAGGCTTCAGCTCTCCATTCCCTGTGAACGAGCCCGTGACACGATTGGTGCCATGTGAGGGACATGGGACATGGTGTCTCTGGGTCATCAGTGGGCACATGCCCTGCTCCCAGCCAGGTCTAAACTAAGCACTAAAACAAAACTCACCTCTGTTCCCAGCAGCCTCAGGTCTGCAATGGCACATTAAAGGGATAAATTCACTTCTGTTCAACCAAACTTGGGGTTAGAATGTTCACTGAGGATAAGCAAAGGGACGTGAAAGCAAAACTTAACTAGTTTCTCTTTTTTGCTTTTGTTTTGAAGACAAGCACTGGAAAAGTATTCAGCGTGATTGCCTTGTTTGAAAACAACCTGGAGATAACTCTGTACAAGTGTGGTGGGAGTCTGAACTTCGTGGCTCGAAGATTCTTATAGTGGCTACTGACTGTCTGGGCCCTTGCATAGCTGGTGACTGCCATGCCTGTGTGAGCCCAGAATCTGTACTGTGGAACTGCAAACAGTCCTGGTGTGCTCCGAGTTCCTTTGTCCATGGATGTAAAAGATTGTGAACCATTGTAACTGCAACAAGATCCTTTCTGATTTTAAATAATATTCTAATGGTGCTATTGCTAAAATCAACATGTGTATCGTGGCAGAGAGCTGTAAGTATGGAGGGGATGTTTTATCAGACCATTTTGTAAATAAACTATGCGAAATCTGAAACTGATTGTGCTGAAGGTTATTATGTGAGAGGATTTTCTGCAGATGTTTCCACTCAGTTTTTGCACCTGAAAATCTGTGTGCTGCTGTTTGTTGGTTCAAGGATAGCAAATGGCCTGAAATCTTAAAGGCCGAAAAAGTTTTGTTTCTTTTTGTTGTTTTGGGCTTTTTTATTTCATCTAGAGCTTAAAAAAGATACTGAGTTTTGAATTTCTTGTTCTTTAGGTTGTGGGCTGAACAAAAAGCAGTCCACATGAGGCCCATGGTATCCTTATCATTGATGATGACTTCTTTACTTTTTCATGGCATTATATTTCATCTGGATCCAGATTTAAGACTGCTCAAGCTATGAAATAATGTGCTTAGAAAGATGGGAAACGTTTCTGCATTTAAAAACAGAGCTCACAGTTGCTTGGTTCGTGCTGGTTAAGTCATGTTTGTTCATGCCCTTCAAGTGAAGTTTGTCACCTGCCTCAAGGGATGCAGTTTGTCATTTGTGACACCAGATGTTCCTGTGCTGTCTGCAGTATCCTCAAATAGAGTAGTGTTTTAGCCTTTAAAATTCGTTAAAAACTTTCTTAGGATTGTTTAAATTCCTCTGCTTTAAATACAACCTGTGTCTAAGTCACACTTTCCTGTCAGATGTTCAAGAGCCAGGTGGCCCTACTGCCTTTCAGTGCTTTCTCACAGTTCCCAGCCCCTTCAAACAGTGTCCCATTGCCCTGGGGTAGAGCCCAGAACGCTGAACAAAGCACTGCCAGAGCTGTGGCTGGAACTGTCCCACGTTCAGATTGGCAGTGGCTGCAGAACCACTTGTGTTCCCCTGGCTGAGCATCAGTGGTGTCTGAGCTGGCCCTGAGTGCCACTCCAACCTGTTCCTGCTTCCTGAAGAGCTTCAGGACATCAACTCAGCGTTTGTGTAGATTCATTTCTGCTGGAGAACAAAACTGCAATACTTGCCTTTTGCTTTCAGATTTTTTATTCTTGATAAACATTATCAAAACATTCAAGAGGACTATATTACCTTTACTTACATGTGCTTTTAATTTATAGCCAGACACTAAGCTGGCTGACTTGGGAGCTAACAGATGCACTGTTCAATTCTTTAACTGGTATGTTTAACATTCCTTAAAAAACACCCAAACAAAACACTCAAAACCTCTCACATAATTATATAATTACAATGTATTATTTTTTTGACAGTTCAAAGGCCAAACTAATTGGACTTCACTGAAATAACTTCCATTTATCTTTTTCTGTTTTATTAGACAAAGTTCACTAAAGTTTGAAGTTCAGATTTGCTTTTGTATTTCACTAGTTTGATGTGGTTTTCCTTTAGGTGAGGTGAAAACCACTCCAATGACTCCTACCACTGGTAAGGGGGATAGATTGATGTGGGTTTGATTATAGTATTCAACTGAATGCTGACTCAGTTCCTGTTCTGTGCTACACTTCCATGGATTTTATCCAGAGTGACTGAGCAGATCTTACTCTTTGTACAAGTGTTTCATGCTATTTTATCCCAGCTCTGAGGTGTAGATTCTTGATTTAGTTCAAGAAAATGTACATTATTAGGGAGAAAATGGGAATTTAGTGCTGGCACAAAGTGATTCCTCTTGCAGATGATAAAACTGCAACTCCAAGCCTCTTTAAAACTTGTGTAGCTGCTGCAGCTTGAAGGGAACACCCCTCCTGTCCTCCCTCCGTGCTTCAGGGGACAGGAATCCAAGCCCTGGCAAGGCAAACTGGTTAAGTGAAGTTAAGCACAACTTCAAGGGCTGTGACTTGTCTGCACATGGTCACCAGTAAAGCATTCAGCTCTTGTTGGGGACGTGATGGGTTTCATGACCACAGCAGCGACTTTAATTCTGCTGCACTCCTGTGTCTTACAGTCCCTGAGAGAGAGGGAGGCTCTGTGCTGTGCCTGGGCACAGGGGTGCTGAGCTGTGCCTGGCACAGGGGTGCTGAGCTGGTGCTGAGCTGTGCCTGGGCACAGGAGTGCTGAGCTGTGCCTGGCACAGGGGTGCTGAGCTGTGCCTGGGCACAGGGGTGCTGAGCTGTGCCTGGCACAGGGGTGCTGAGCTGGTGCTGAGCTGTGCCTGGGCACAGGGGTGCTGAGCTGTGCCTGGGCACAGGAGTGCTGAGCTGTGCCTGGCACAGGGGTGCTGAGCTGGTGCTGAGCTGTGCCTGGCACAGGGGTGCTGAGCTGGTGCTGAGCTGTGCCTGGCACAGGGGTGCTGAGCTGGTGCTGAGCTGTGCCTGGCACAGCGGTGCTCAGCTAGTGCTGAGCTGGAGGCTCCTGCTGGTGTTGCAGCAGCAGGTCCAGCTCTAACAGTGCCCAGCTCGGTGGGTCTGTGGGCTGTGCAGCTGCTGCTCCCCTTGCTCTGCCCCCCGGGGTGGGTGTGGGGCTCAGGGTGGGACCCGGGTGGGACCCTCCCCCCACCCCACGGGACGTGCCCGGTCCCTGCCCCTTGCGCAGCAGGGCAGTTGTAAAGCGCCGTCCAACAGCCCAGCACGAGGGGCAGACACTGCACTCTGGGCACCCCGCTGGGATCCCCTGAGCTCTGGGTGGGCCCTCTGGTAGTGGCAGGGGTGGCACCGGCAGAATCGCTGTGCCCACACCCCAAAGCTTGTTCAGTTTGACCTCTCCAGTATCTCAGAGCAGAGGAGGACATGGGCCTTGCTGAGAAGTGGCTCGGTGTGTTAGATGAATTTAACTTTTTTTCCCATTTGCATCTGGGGGAAGAATCTGCTACAATTTTTCTAAATGTTTTCTCTCCTTTCTTCCCTCTTCCTCCTTGTCCCAGACCACAAAGCCTTGGGATAGTGTTGATATTTATACATTTTACACCCAAGAACATGAAACCATGTATATTAATCATATTTAAGCAACTGCAAATCAATGTCTGCTTCTTAAAGCCAACAGAACAGTGTAAGTTTTAAGTTCAGTAAGTGTTGTATGATACACCTTAAGTTCGACTGATGAAAATTGTGCATAAAATGTTACCAATGCTGTGACCTATTTTTAATAGAGAAATTGTATCACAGTTCTGTTATGTTACCATCTTGAGGTCTGTCATTAAGTGAAAAATTCTCTAGGGCAGGACATTTGTTCTAAGTCCGAACTCGGGTACAGTCTAAAGGACATCCTGAGCAAGATGCCTCAGATTTGTTATTTATATAGAGATTGAGTTAAGAAACAATCAAATCCAACAGAATAGAACAAAATCCTCCCTTTTATTTAGCCCTGAGAACACGGAGGATAATTCCACCAAAGACACGTTCAACAAGACCTTTGTGTTTCCAGGTTCGTATCCTGAGTTACAACTGAAATCCCCTCCCCAGAGTTAAGCAGGATATTTTGGGTGACTTTTAACAGATCAGATGGGCTGTTCTTGTCTCTGCAGCTCTGTATTTCCTTCTAACTAAACAATGTTACAGCTTCAGGCCTCAACCTAGACAGGTTTACTGATTTATTTCTTACAGTTTAGCCTTTAATCTAAACAAGGTTTTGGGTTATTTCTTCAAGTTCATCTTACAGGGTTAAATTCCTTTGTCTAAAGCTCTGTAGGGGTAAGATCACTGACAGATTAAGGTATGAGCCAAAATCAAAAATTAATATAAATACAAAGTTAGTACCGGCCTGATTAAAAATTAGTAAAGACGATATGATTTTATGGAGAAGGGATAAAATCCGTTTTCTTGAGGGGTTCCTGAATCAAGACGTGGTCTTCGTTCTGAGCACTGGGGAGATTTCGATCTGCCGTGCTGATATAAGGATTTAACCGCAATAGCCACACGCACATCCCCTCTCTCCCATGGCTCTGGGAGCACTGTCGTGTTCCTGTCGCGCATTCCCTGTCGTGCAGCAAACCCGGAGGAGCATCGACCGCTGCGCGGCGGCGGAAGGGAAGGGAAGGGGCGGCGCGGAGGGGCTGCCCCGGGGCTGGGGCTCCCCGTGCTGTTCCGGGCAGCTCCCGGTCTGCTCCCGGAGGCTCCCGGTCCGACCACTCCAGCTCCCGCTCCGCTCCCGGTCCCGCCCCGGCCTCGCACCGGGCGAAGGTTGTTCGGCCCCGCAGGGTCCAAGGGTTGCGGGGCCGGGGCGGCCGAGGCTCGGCATTCCCGCGGCTGTGGGTTCGTGCTGCCTTTCTTAACGCAGGGATTGGGAAGGCTGCGACCAGGCTGAAAGATTTAATCTGCTTTAACGCTGAGATCTGCTAAAATATTTCTTGTGCTTTGCAGACGTGAATTGAGAACTTCCTGGTCAGGGATTCAGCAACTCTGTTCCTTAGGAAATCATTCCTGCCTATCAACAATACCAGGTTAGTCTGCTACCAGAAATAGCTAATTAAAGTACTCCTCATTAATCAGCTTTTCACTTCTGCTGGTTCTGAGCAGATCGAGTGCATCACTCGAGGAGTCTCTTTGGCTGGTACAGCCTGAGTAGTTGATAACACGTGATGTAGGAAACCTGGGCTGGCTTGGTGTGTTTTCTTTGCTTATTTAATAAAATGTAGGCAACTTTTCTCCAGTAGTTGAATGCATTTTGTTGCAGGAATTACTGCTTCTGATGGCAAAGTCCAGATCACATAATCCAGCTTCTCCTTTTCCCCTAGAGATGACGTCTACTGGAAATGACCATCAACCCCAGACCCTGACCAAACCAGCCTTCAGTGAGAAAGCAGCAGCTGAGCTGGTTGACAGGGTGTTTGGATTAAAGGTGTCCTGGCTCAGGCCACTGCCCAGCTATGACGACCAGAACTTCCACGTGTGTGTCCTGAGGAACGGGGAAGGCACTGAAGGGGCTCAGGAGTATGTGCTCAAGATCACCAACTCGCAGGACAGTCGGGAGCCTGAGCTCATCCAAGCGCAGACCCAGGCCATGATCTTCCTCAGTGCTGAAGGCTTTCCCTCAGCTACTCCACACCTCACCAAAGATGGGAACATAATGTCTCTGGAGTCAGGAGGTGAGCAACTGTGAGCACCTTTCCTACCCCACTCTCCCCTGAGCTCAGCAGTATCTTGGATATGGCTCACTGTGTATGTACTAAAGGGCAACTCTGGGCTTATGTTTAAATATTAGGGATATTGTGTCAGGTGACAGCTATTCCAGCCATAATAGTCCCAACTTGAAACACCAGAAAGAAAGCAACTCAAAGAGAGTAATACTCAACTATGAAAATACTTAGGAAATCACTTCAATGTTGTGAATTTGAGAAAACATTTATCTGACACATCCATGCACAAGAAAAGGAAAAAAAACGCTCATTGACTAAGTGATGCTCTAAATGATTTGCCTATAGAATGGTGTAAAGTGCAGTTCTAGCCCATCTATGAAGCCAGAACAAATTGCTTTGACAGTGCTTGGAAGAAAAATTGTGTTGCCATTTAGCTTTTACTGTCACTGTAACCTTCATACAAAATCTAGGATTCCTGAGGCCTCCTGTTCTGCTGCAAAACCATCAGTGGGTGTGTGTGGGCATGGGAGGAACCTGCTGTTTGCAGAGCTGGTCCCAAGCACAAGGACTGGGAGTCCAGCAGAGATTGCAAGTGTGTTAAGGTTTACACATCATTGTACAGCATTCCTGATAAATCAAATCTTTGCATGAAATCTGTTTTATCAGCTGCATCTGATGACTTCTACGCTGGGATAAACCTTGTTTGCCTCTTGCATTAACTAATACTTAGCAGCACATGTGGAAGTGACTGAGAGCACCTGTCCTTGCTTGGCAGATACTGGCCCTGGGAACCAGAAGTACACAGTCAGACTGCTGAGCTACCTGCCAGGAACACCAGTAGCAAAAATTGCCACCAATGCCCAGATCCTGTATGAGATTGGGAAACTCGCTGCCAGCCTGGACAAAGCGCTCACAGAGGTGGGTTCTGCTGCAGCCTCACACTCTTTCCTCATGAATGTCTCCTCTGGATTTGTTCTGGTGCCTGGTGCCTGCCCTCCTGGTCTTCAAAGTGCAGGCTGGTGGCTGCAGATGGGAGTTTGGCTCGTGCCTCAGGTGTCTCAGGTGTCTCAGGTGCCTCAGATGTCTCAGGTGTCTCAGGTGTCTCAGGTGCCTCAGGTGTCTCAGGTGCCTCAGGTGTCTCAGGTGCCTCAGGTGCCTCAGATGTCTCAGGTGCCTCAGATGTCTCAGGTGCCTCAGGTGCCTCAGGTGCCTCAGGTGTCTCAGGTGCCTCAGGTGTCACCCTCCAGGCTGACCAGGGACACGGTACTGGGGATACTCCTGCAATGCGTTTTCGTACCATGTACAGGGAGATAAGGATTTCTTTTTACTTATGCAAAGCTCACCTGTTCGGTGTTGGCAAATAAGGAGAAGGAACCCTAAGTTTCTCAAATTAAGAGCATGCCAAGCTTGTTTTAAAGGAGTTTTGTGCAGTTCACAGCTGGCTGATCTGTTACTTTGAATTCCTTTGGACTTAGTGACTTTCTCCTGGTCATTAGCCCAGTGACCATTAAACACTGGCAGCAGCTGGTTCCTTCTCACAATGCCAGCTGTGTCAGTGAACAGACAGCTGTGACACTTCTCATTTGCACTGCTGCCACACAATCTGAATGCAAAGTAAGTTCCTTCTTACTCTGTAATTATACAGGATAATAAAGCTGATAAATCAGACAGTGCTTAAGTTTGATACATAAAAGAACTCTTGCATTATTTATTGCCTTTCATTAACCTCTTCTTCTTATGTTCTGACTACCAGCTTCAGAAAATTATGAAATGTGAATTGCTAGCTTTGCTAACCACATTCTTAAATTATAAGATCATTCTTCAGTTGGGAAAGATAACTTACTGTTGCCTTCTGGCACACTGGGCATGCTCTTGTAATGCAATTAAAACAATTTATATAGACAAGATAGTCTCAAATATGTCCGTGACTGATCCTGCCAAGGAGGAAGTAGTTGATGAGACAGCAGATTCTGATGAAAAAGACTTTTCATGCCTTTAACATATGGATTGCCATCTACCAAGGGTCACCATTTAAAAGAGCAAATTACAATCATTCTTTTCAAAACTTCAAAATACTGTTGACACTAAAAGTAATACCTGAGGTATGAAGGTATTGAGTCTTCTGATGACAGACCAGAAAATGCAGCCTCTCTTTTCTACCCAGTTAATTTACTTAGTCCCCCTGAGAGCACAGCACTGTGCCAAGCTTTGTTCTGTGCAGCAGCTGCTATTCCACCCCCTCCTCTGGAAATGAGTTTATGGCTGACCTTCTATGGCTTTACAGCAATGAGGGCTCATGGCTCATGAGGGCTCCACACACCTGGTACTGCATTTGTGTGGAATATCTGCTGGAACACCTGATGTGTGCTGGGATGATGGCAGTGGCTGCTCACCGGGTGGCTTCATTCCTACCGGTGTGGGCTTTATACAGTATTAGAGATCCTGTATTGTGAGTTTGGTCCAGGCTCGACCTGGTTGTTCATACATGGTCCAGTGTGACTATCAGTTAGTGATCCTGAAGAGCCTTCATTGCAAGCATAGATTTTTGATTTTTTTTTGAGGAAGCCAGCTACTCTCATGGAAAGTTTTTTTTATTTTCCCTATGCATGGATCACATCTGACCCCGAGACCACCCTGATAAGCATCTGAGGAGTGCAAGATAAATGTGGGGTGTGCACTGGGAGAGCTGCTTTTCCTCTCTGATTGTCACTGTCCAAACCACCTTTTCCACTTGCTGGTGAAAGAGAAGTTAAGGAGGACCTTGCTTGTTTAAAATAGTGAGGCCTGGTTGTACAAAGGTGAGTTTTCACAAGAATAAAGCCATGGTTGGTGCCTCCCTGAAGCCCTTCTGTCCCCAGGGTTTTGCACACACCAGCTGCTCTAAGGCCTGTCCCCAGAAGCTGCCACCTTTGAACACAGAGCGTGCCTGTTCCCAGCACGCTGGCAGGTTTTGGGTCTCCTGCTGTGACATCTTTCTGCAGTGCCAGCTGTGCACCCTTGGCTCTGCCAGCGTGGGATCTGCCTTGACAGGGCCTCGAAGTCACCACATCATGCTATGGACAGTCAATTTTAGATTATTTAGGTGACAAATGACTTGAGATAACCTTTGTCCCTAAAACATGGGCAAAACCAACATTTAGGTTGTATGCAGATATTAAGGTACTCGCTTTAATCATTCTTTCACTTGATACAAAGCAATAGGCCAAGTCATGGTGCTTTTCAGTGAGTCTCATTAGAAAACTGGTAAAGTTCACATGGGCTTTGAATGGAGCCCTTTAATCATAAACCCAGCATTTTTACTTATGGCCTATTTTATTGTATGCTTTTTCCAAAGAAATTCCATCATCCATCAGTAAAAAGTCTGCATCGAGGCCAGTTCATTTGGAACCTGGCAAATGTTCCTCTTCTAGAGCAGTACATTTATGCCTTGGGCCAGAACAAACACCGTGCAGTTGTGGAACAAGTCATTGAGCAGTTTAAAAGGAAAGTGATACCCAAGCTAAGCGGTTTTCAAGCCTGTGAGTATTTTATTCTCATTTTAATTATGTTGAAATGAGACACAGAAAATTCTTACAGAAGTTTGGGTCTGTGGAGAAGGCAAAAAACCGGCAAAAAAGTGAATCAAATTTTTCCCTAGCGTAGACACGGGCAAATACTGTGCTGAATGGGCACAGCACAGAGTTATCCCAGAGGAATGTGCTGTCCAGGATCAGGGGCAGTTCCTCAGTTTTTCTGAGGAGTTTGCTTTAAGGTAATGACTTTCATATTGTTGCATCAGCATACTAAGTATGTACAGAGTACACTGCTTCCTTTCATAAAGTCCCAAATAAGTACTCATCATACTTTTGGAACTCAGCTCACATTGATGTTGATGACAATGCAACAGTTTTGTAGCTGGAAACTGCTGTTGTGTGTTTGGAAAACATGTAGCTCATCACAGGCAGCAGGAGACAGGAGTCAGAACTGGAAACCCTCCATGTGCTGCTGTCTGGCCACTGCCAGCACAGTGGAGGTTCCTGAGGGCAATAAAGGGGTGAAAGGCAGCACTTGATGCTGCAGTGGACTGGTGTGGTTTTGTAGTTGTGTTGGTTTCTGAGCCCTTATGCATCTTCCCAAAGCTGTTTCACTGAGAAATGAGGGGGGAACAAACATTGAATCCTGCTTTTCAGTAATTCTTAAACACTGTTTCTATTTCTCCTGCGTTCAGGTATCAATCACGGAGATCTTAATGACCACAACATCCTGGTGGAACATTCTGGGTCCCTGGAGAGCCCCGAGTACAGAGTGTCTGGCATCCTGGACTTCAGCGACATGAGCTGCGGGTACTACGTGTTCGAGGTGGCCATCGCCATCATGTACATGATGGTGGAGAGCCGGGACCCGCTGGGCGCCGGGGGGCACGTGCTGGCGGGGTTCGAGAGCGTGGTGCCGCTGGGGGCCGAGGAGAGGGCGGCGCTGTTCCTGCTGGTCAGCGGCAGGTTCGCCCAGTCCCTCGTCATCGCCGCCCACACGGCGCGGCTGTACCCGGACAACACCGAGTACCTCCTGGTCACGGCCAAGAGCGGCTGGAAACACCTGCTGACCATGTGGGAGCTGGGCCAGCAGGCCGTGGAGGAGAAATGGTTTGAGACTGCCCAGGCGTACACAGAGCACGGCCCGGCCCCGGGGGCTGCTGAGGGGCAGGGGCAGGAGGGGAATAAAGGCAGAGAATAAAGGCACTGACTGAATAAAGGCATTGAGGGACTGAGTAAAGCCAACGACAGCGGCACTACCTGGGCTGGACAGGGTGGGAACAGGGATTGGTCTCCCATGTGGCCATTCCCCTCCCCCCTCACAGGTGTGGCTGTTCCCCCCTCACAGGTGTGGCCGTTCCCCCCTCACAGGTGTGGCCATTCCTCCCCTCCCCCCTCACAGGTGTGGCCGTTCCCCCCTCACAGGTGTGGCCGTTCCTCCCCTCCCCCCTCACAGGTGTGGCCGTTCCTCCCCTCCCCCCTCACAGGTGTGGCCATTCCCCCTCACAGGTGTGGCCATTCCCCCTCACAGGTGTGGCCGTTCCCCCCTCACAGGTGTGGCCATTCCTCTCCTCCACCCTCACAGGTGTGGCCGTTCCCCCTCACAGGTGTGGCCATTCCTCTCCTCCACCCTCACAGGTGTGGCCGTTCCCCCCTCACAGGTGTGGCCGTTCCCCCCGTCACGTGACCCGGTTCCGCACACGTGACCCTGGGGGCGGGAATTGCGCCTGCCCCGCCCCCGGCACTGCGCAGGCGCGGCCGCCATTCCCGGTGTGGGTTGAGGGCCAGTTCATCCCTCACCGTTCGGTTCGGTTCGGTTCGTGCCGCGGGCCCGGCCCGGCCCGGCCCTGCCCGGCGCTTCTCCGCGGGCCGCCGTGAGTGGGGCCGGGCGGCGGGCGGGCTGCGGGGGCGGCGGGGCCGCGGCGTTCGGCCGTGCCGAGCATGACTGTGCAGTGCGGGCCGGCGCCGGGCGGCGGCAGCTCCTCCTGGGGCCGGGCCGGTTCACGTGTGCGGTGTTACCGTGCGGGCCCTGTCCCTTCTCTCGTGTGCGGTGTTACCGTGCGGGCCCTGTCCCTTCTCTCGTGTGCGGTGTTACCGTGCGGGCCCTGTCCCTTCTCTCGTGTGCGGTGTTACCGTGCGGGCCCTGTCCCTTCTCTCGTGTGCGGTGTTACCGTGCGGGCCCTGTCCCTTCTCACGTGTGCGGTGTTACCGTGCGGGCCCTGTCCCTTCTCACGTGTGCGGTGTTACCGTGCGGGCCCTGTCCCTTCTCTCGTGTGCGGTGTTACCGTGCGGGCCCGGGGCCCGTCCCGGCTCACATCCCCTGTGTTCCCCGGCAGGCCCGGTCCCGGTTCCCTGTTCACATCCCCCGGCAGGCCCGTCCCGGCTCACATCCCCTGTGTTCCCCGGCAGGCCCGTCCCGGCTCACATCCCCTGTGTTCCCTGGCAGGCTCGGTGCCGGATCCCCGTTCACCCCCGGCAGGCCCAGTGCCCGTTCCCGGTTCCCGTTCACCGGCAGACCCGCCGCGTCCCCGGCACGATGGTGAGTGACCGACCCTCTGCCCCGGGGCTTGCTGGGCTCGGCGCTGCCGAGTCCCGGGCGGGCAGTCAGAGCAGCCCCGGCACACCGGGGTTGGGTCTGTTAAAGGGATGGTGACCAGAGACTGCCGATACTTACCGAGCTGTTGCTTTTTACAGTCGCGAAGATACGACTCCAGAACCACCATATTTTCTCCTGAAGGTATTTTTTATCCTCACACTTTCGAGTAAACTCTTAGTGGTCTATCCATCCTTACTTGCATGAAACTTAGTTGTTCATGATGTGGTTCCACCTGTGTGTGAGTTACAGAAATCAAATCTACCCACTAGAAGTAGCACCCAGTTCTGTAAAGACACCAGGGGTCTGAAGTGGACACTTCCAAATTCATTCTAATAGAAGCAATAATGAGACCTTCCCTTATTACTAAGTGATATCACCTGTCATGGCTCTTATTTGATATGATTGGATTTTGTCACTGTCCCCTAAGACTGGACAATATCCTGCTGGTTATATCCTGGTCCTGCCTCTCCTTGTTATTCCTGCACATGCTGAAACAAATATGTACACACCATCTTTTCCTGTTGGATGGATGGACTCAAAAAGTTCAGTATCAAATATTTTCTTTGGATTTTGAAAATCTATTTTGGCTCATTCTGTGACAGCAGAGACTTCTCTAGATTTTGTTTAAAGAAAGGGTATTTTCCCCATATTTTGGCTTTCCTTCTTTGACTCTTGCCTCCTTTACAGCCTATTAATTTACTATCACCTGGTAATAGACTGAAGAAATACAAGTAGGTTGAGCACTGTAAAGGGGGTAAAAGGGGTCAGTTATGGTGGTTAAGAAAAGGTTCAGGCACAGCAGCATCAGAAGGCTTGAACAAGGAGCTTTATTTTTAGCTACAGCTTCATTTTTTATCTACTCTTGTATATAGTGTGTCATCACACTATTGGTTAGTTAGTTCAGCTGGAAACATCCTACTGGCTCCAAGGTATCCCACATTCCACAGGTGGCTCCCTAAGGGCACACTCCAAAGTGCTTTTCTCTCAGATACGCTCTGATGAGAGATCTGATCCTGGGGAGTTCAGTTCCCTCAGACATCAGGGGATCCCGAAACACACTGTCACCCCACAGAGCAGCTGTCAGATTCCTGCAGGTTCCAGTCCCCCTGCATGCCTGGTGTTCTCCCCGCTCTCTCCCCCTCCCCGCTCTCTCTCTCCCTCCCTCCCCGCTCTCTCTCTCCCTCCCTCCCCGCTCTCTCTCTCCCTCCCTCCCCGCTCTCCCTCCCTCCCTCCCTCCCCGCTCTCCCTCCCTCCCTCCCTCCCCGCTCTCCCTCCCTCCCTCCCTCCCCGCTCTCCCTCCCTCCCTCCCTCCCCGCTCTCCCTCCCTCCCTCCCCCCGCGCTCTCCCTCCCTCCCTCCCCCCCTCCCCCCCGCGCTCTCCCTCCCTCCCTCCCTCCCCGCTCTCTCCCTCCCTCTCTCCCTCCCTCCCCGCTCTCTCTCTCCCTCCCTCCCCGCTCTCTCCCTCCCTCCCTCCCCGCTCTCTCCCTCCCTCTCTCCCTCCCTCCCCGCTCTCTCCCTCCCTCCCTCCCTCCCTCCCCGCTCTCTCCCTCCCTCCCCGCTCTCTCTCCCTCCCTCCCCGCTCTCTCCCTCCCTCCCCGCTCTCTCTCCCTCCCTCCCCGCTCTCTCCCTCCCTCCCTCCCTCCCTCCCTCCCCGCTCTCTCCCTCCCTCCCCGCTCTCTCTCCCTCCCTCCCCGCTCTCTCCCTCCCTCCCTCCCTCCCTCCCTCCCCGCTCTCTCCCTCCCTCCCCGCTCTCTCTCCCTCCCTCCCCGCTCTCCCTCCCTCCCCGCTCTCCCCCTGTGACGCTGTGGGTGTAACTCCGCTCCAGGCCGCCTGTACCAGGTGGAGTACGCCATGGAGGCCATCGGGCACGCGGGCACCTGCCTGGGCATCCTGGCCAACGACGGGGTCCTGCTGGCGGCCGAGAGGCGCAATATCCACAAGCTGCTCGACGAGGTGTTCTTCTCAGAGAAGATATACAAGCTGAACGAGTGAGTTGAGGAGTGATGATCAAACGTCCAGTGGTGATGTCAGTAACAAAACAGCCATGAGCACATAACCTCGGGTTATTTCATTTGTAGTGTTAACCATCTTTTTGTTTTAGACAGGTATGTCTGTTTTGTCCTTGCTCACTTCAGTAGTTCTCCTTCTAAAGTAGAAGTATTGCTGGCTTGGTTTTTTTTATCTCTAGGAGAATTTTCTAGGTGGAATAGCCTGTTTGTTGGTGCTGTGCCATGTGAGGAAATGGTATTGCAGCAGTTCAGAAAATTGGGAATTGTGTTTTACAAAGTACCATTGGGGGGCAGAGTGAGGAATGCACAGAAGCATCACATGCTATTTCAGCTCAGTATCCTCTTCTTTGTTTTTCTTTGGTGACTCAAAGAGAACAAGATAATTGGGTGCCTTAGGCTTCTTTGCCACAATTGCAGCAAAGATGATACATCCCTCTATACAACTTTTATTTTAGCTCTCTGGAAGTTAAATTTGTGATGTCAGAGGAGAGAGTATTATGGATTATGCTTTCTTGTCTGTAAGGAAGGCAGAGCATCCTTTCTGGATGGTGCAAATAGTTTTTCATCCTGCCAGTTTCCCCTTTGGTGTTGATGAAGGCAGCACTGCCTTTTCGAGGGGGCAGCCTAACAGTGCACTGCAGTGGTCCCTAGAGAAGAGCCCTTCCATCCTCTGGGAAATTCCTAATTTCACAAATCCTTTTTGGGTAACAAAAGCTTTGTAGCAACATCAGATTGGGCTGAAGAGATCCTAAATTAAGAGCTAACAAAACAATCAAGGATGTGAAGTGCTTTTTTTTCTTATGCTCTTATCAAGATCACTGAGTTTGAGTTACCCAGATGCCATGTGTCAGCCAGACACTCACACTAAAGGCCTGTCACATCTGTGTGGCCCCTTTTGTGCTGTGATGTGCCATGTCAGGGGGCCTCCTGAGAGGCACCTGCTTGTGCCCCGTGGCTCTTGTGAAACCACCCAGGACCTTTGGCATGGCCCTCTTCTCAGAACTATGTGTGTAAGTTACACACTGACTCACTCCCATTTGCTGTCCACCTCTGCTCTCAGGAGATGGTGATTAATATTCTGGTGTACTCCAAAGGTGGGAGTTGATAAGGCTGTTTTATATGGCAGCTATATAGTTGTGATCAGAAAAGCCTGACAGGAGGTGTCCTGCTTGGACCCCGGGGTGAAGGTGGGACTGTTGTTTGGAATTCAGCAGGTTTGTGCTTCCCTTGCAGGGACATGGCCTGCAGTGTGGCAGGAATAACTTCAGATGCCAATGTCCTAACAAACGAGCTGAGACTGATAGCACAGAGGTGAGTCTCCTGAGGGGTAACAGGGTTTGACTTGCCTGCCCTGTCACAGTCAGTTCTCTGGGTATTGCATCAAAATGAATGTGTTTAGCAGATCAGAAGTAGATTGACATAAAACAGCTACATCAAAGAGGCTCTAACTTGGGAACTTGTTTCCTCTTAAACGTGGTACAGAATACTGCCAGCAAAACAAGTTTTTAAAACTGTTTTTTCCCTCTTTGCTATTAGGTATTTGTTACAGTATCAAGAGCCCATTCCTTGTGAACAACTGGTAACAGCACTGTGTGATATCAAGCAGGCCTATACACAGTTTGGAGGTAATGAGGTGTGATGAGTCATTGTGTTATTAAATGTTTATGGAACGAATCTCTCACATAGTATGAATCTCTGGACAGTTCTACTGATTTTTTTTTCTGAACAAGTTACACTGAGAAAAGCAATAGCCTGATTTAAGAGGGGAGTGGGCAGTCCTGGCTACTGCTCCGCTGCTGAAGGTGCTGCTTTGTTTTGATCAGGAAATGGATGGCTGAGATGCCAGCCCATTGCACAGAATGCTTTGAATGCTCTTGCATTTAATGAATGCTTTCAGCAGACCAGCAGAGGATTGTTTGATAGGCAGCCTTTCAGCATTTGGGGCCCATCCAGCATAATAATGAATCAAACCCAAGGCTGTACGTAGGGGTGTCAGTATCATAACACTTCAAAAATACCATTTCTGTGGATCGATCAACATGTTAGAAAATGATGTTACATTGTTCCTTTGTGTGTGAACTGATGGTTTTCTGTTTTACATAGAGGTACTATGAAAGAATGTTTATGTACTTGGCTTTTGATGCTGTTAAATGCTTTACTAGCTAAGCTACGTGCTTTAAATACTAAATTTTGACTTAAAGTCCTGAGATGATAAATTACAATTTGTGGAGACACAGATTAGTTGCTCTTAGGGTTAAATGGAATAAACCTCTGCTGCCTCCCACCCCATGACTTAGGAAGAAATGCTGGAATGCTTATCTCCAGGAACAGAAGTGCAGGACTGTCTGTTAAATCCCAGTTCACAGGAATAGATTAGGAAAAAGAAATCAAAGGAAAGAATTGTCACTCATGACCAATCTCGTCACTAAATTTAGATTGCTAATAGCCTTCTTTTCAACAGGAAAACGTCCTTTTGGTGTTTCATTGCTCTATATTGGCTGGGATAAGCATTATGGATTTCAGCTGTATCAGAGTGATCCCAGTGGAAATTATGGAGGCTGGAAAGCCACGTGCATTGGGAACAACAGTGCTGTGAGTTCTGGGGTTTTTCTCCTCAAAAAACAAGGAAAAAAGTGTAAATTGTACTGTAGAGAACAGATTTACAGGTAATTGTAGAAATGCTGTTGTTACTCATGTATTGATATTATATGGCAAACCCCCCGACTGTTGGTTGACTGCCCAAAGATGCCATTTTAATTTCTGTGACATTTACAGGCAGCTGTGTCAATGCTAAAGCAGGACTACAAAGAGGGAGAGATGACCTTAAAGACTGCCCTGGCCTTGGCCATCAAGGTTCTGAACAAAACCATGGATGTCAGCAAGCTCTCTGCAGAGAAAGGTGAGCTGCGTTCTGAAGGGAAACATGTGAATGCTCGTGCTCTGGCTGTGCATTGTGGGATCGCTGGTCATGCACAACATGGAGCAGTCACAGAATGATGTGTGAGCGTGTGTGAGCGCGTGTGTGTGAGCGTGTGTGTGTGTGAGCGTGTGTGTGTGTGAGCGTGTGTGTGTGTGAGCGTGTGTGTGTGTGAGCGTGTGTGTGTGTGTGAGCGTGTGTGTGTGTGAGCGTGTGTGTGTGTGAGCGTGTGTGTGTGTGTGAGCGTGTGTGTGTGTGAGCGTGTGTGTGTGTGAGCGTGTGTGTGTGTGAGCGTGTGCGTGTGAGCGTGTGCGTGTGAGCGTGTGCGTGTGAGCGTGTGCGTGTGTGAGCGTGTGCGTGTGTGAGCGTGTGCGTGTGTGAGCGTGTGCGTGTGTGAGCGTGTGTGTGTGTGAGCGTGCGTGTGTGTGTGTGAGCGTGTGCGTGTGAGCGTGTGTGTGTGAGCGTGTGTGTGTGAGCGTGTGTGTGTGAGCGTGTGTGTGTGTGAGCGTGTGAGCGTGCGCGTGTGAGCGTGCGTGAGCGTGCGTGCGTGAGCGTGCGTGAGCGTGAGTGTGTGTGTGAGTGTGTGTGTGAGTGTGTGAGTGTGTCTGTGTGAGCGTGTGTGTGTGTGTGAGCGTGTGTGTGTCTGTGAGCGTGCGTGTGTCTGTGAGCGTGTGTCTGTGTGAGCGTGCGTGTGTGTGTCTGTGAGTGTGTGTGTGAGCGTGTGTGTGTGAGCGTGTGTGTGTGAGCGTGTGTGTGTGAGCGTGTGTGTGTGTAAGCGTGTGTGTGTGTGAGCGTGTGTGTGTGTGAGCGTGTGTGTGTGAGAGTGAGTGTGTGTGAGAGAGTGAGTGTGTGTGTGAGAGTGAGTGTGTGTGTGAGTGTGTGAGTGTGAGTGTGTCTGTGTGTGAGTGTCTCTGTGTGTGTGTGTGCGTGTGTGTGTGTGTGTGTGAGTGAGTGAGTGAGTGTGAGTGAGTGAGTGAGTGTGAGTGAGTGAGTGAGTGTGAGTGTGTGTGTGTGTGTGTGTGTGAGTGTGTGTGTGTGTGAGAGTGAGTGTGTGTGTGAGTGTGTGTGTGTGAGTGTGAGTGTGTCTGTGTGTGAGTGTCTCTGTGTGTGTGTGCGTGTGTGTGTGTGTGAGTGAGTGAGTGTGAGTGAGTGAGTGTGAGTGTGAGTGTGTGTGTGTGTGAGCGTGTGTGTGTGAGTGTGTGTGTGAGTGTGTGAGGAGTCCCTGGAGTGGCTGTGCTGGGGGCACTGCTGTGCTGCTGCTCCCCCAGCCAGACTGGGACAGGGCAGCAAAGAGCCTTCTGCTCCCTGTCACTGTAACCCTCACCCCTCTGATGGTTGCTCTGCCCCAAGGACAAACTGTAACCCCACTGTCTGTTCCGTGTGTTTCAGTGGAAATTGCAACACTGACCAGAGAGAACGGAAAGACAGTGATCAGGGTTCTGAAGCAGAAGGAGGTGGAACAATTGATTAAGCAACATGAGGAGGAGGAAGCAAAAGCTGAACGTGAAAAGAAGGAAAAAGAACAAAAAGAGAAGGATAAATAGAGTATGAAACCAAGTGTTCTCGAGATAATAAAGGACCTGCTTCAGTAAAAGATAATCTGGATTTCTGTCTGGTAGAAACCTGCAGCTTCCTGGAGGACCCAGAATTACTTTTGATGAACCAGGTCCTTAATCATCATTTAGATAATTAGTTTACTGCCCCTTACATTGACCAATAATTGCTTTAATTCTTGACCGTTCTATTTCTTTCATCTTCAATTTTTTATTATGGAATAAAATTTAAGAAGAATAGTGATGAGTGTCTTTATTTCCTCAGTAATGCCTGGATATGCACAGCCTTAAGGAATTTATACACTTTAAACCATTAAAACAAGGTATATGCTAGTTGGTAAAGAACAAATGTGGTGTTAGTATTATTAGAATTTTGTGAGTATGTGTGGGTTTTCCTTTTAAGATAGTGAAAAGAGCTCCATAGTTTGAAAAGTCATTTTGCAAATACAGAATTGAAGTGTGCTGGCATGCCAAGTTTTAGTTCTGGCCTGTTTTGTTCTCTAACAGGTTCTGTCAAACTGATGGTCTTGCAAGCAGTAGTGTTTTAAAAATGCCCTGTAGCAAATGTGCTCAGTTTGTCACAGGCTTCACCAGTGCATGTGTTTTCTAAGAAATAAACCATACAACATGAGCTGTATTGACACAAGCCAGAAAGACATTTTACAAAGGCCATGTGAAAATGTTACTCTATCTTGTCAGAATACAAATAGGTAAATAAAGAGTGCATGATTTTAGGCCATGTTGACTATTTCACATTTTATTCTGAAAGGAAATCGAGATGTTTTATGTTTAGTTTGCTGATACTTCTTTGGAGAATTTGGTTCCCTTTTTTGGCACAACAGTCTAAAAAACCAACCAGTTAACCACCAGAGAAATCATAATATTTGTGCATGAATTAGAAATTTTAATAATTTTTGTCTGGCTTGCCCCTACACTGAATGCAAGAAAGTGTCATTTTCAGATTATCAAAAATCTCTTCTGAAAAGAAAAATAGAGGAAATGAAAACAAGTTACAAAAATCAATGTGCCCCCTTTCAGGTTCCAAAAGCCAAGTGAAAAGCTCGAGTGACTTGCTTAAAAGTGAGGCCTTCCTTGCTGAGTTTCCAGCTGTGCCACTGGTTCTCCAGCCCCTTTGTGCCCACCCTGGATTGTATCAGTCTCGCAGCCTGGTTGGGTGGTTGGGTGGGATTTTACCCCAAAGGTGTCTGATGTGTACAAGACTCAATATGGCTGCTTAAAGAAACTGAATCCATACAGTGTATTGTTGTTTTTAATCCATCCCAGACATTCTTGAGTAAAATGTACTTTGTCAACATGGCCAGGAATGACCCTTCATCTCCACTAACCCCATTTTTGAGCTCACTGCTGGAGGAGTCACTGCTGGGAACTGAGGGAGGGATCTGCTTCCAGGTGTCTGTGCTGCAGCCTGTGTGGGTGCCCTGCCCCGTGGCAGCCTCTGCACACAGGGCAGGGCTGGTGTGGGTTCTCTCCAGGTGCAGGACTTGCCTGCTCATTCTCTAAGTCTCTGTGCAGGCCAATTGTTTCAGTCTTTTGTATTGAACTTAGACAGCACTTTGTTAATATTCAAATTTTATAGCTAATAAAAGTTGGACTGACTCATATACACCTTCTGCAACAGTAGGTCTTCCAAATAATAGCCCAGCAATGGTATTTCCTGTCCCAAGCCCTGAGTACAACAACATGCAATGGGTAAGAATCTCCATTACACAGGGTTGTATAAATACCTCAAGCTCCATTTTTTATGCAGAAATCCAGTGCTCAATCTTTCTATTTTTTGATACCACGAATGCAATACATCAGCACCTTTTGCAGATTTCTGGAGCACTAATGATGGTTCTACAAGTGCTTGGGATACACTCTAAAAGCAGCAATGCCAAAATGGAGTTGGGTCACACTTCTCAACATGACTTGCAACAAAATGTGATTGACTCCAGCAATGCTTTCTGTCTTTTAGGAAACCATGAGAGAATCTGAGCTTGTGTTCCTCAATGTGTATGGATCATACAAGGCAGTTTGTTTAGTGTAGTAGTGCAAGGTTATTAGGTAGCTTAGGATATGGACTTACTAAAATATTTTTTCTTAAATACATCTTTTTCTAACAAAAAGGGGATAACTCATATATTCATGTCTTTGTTTAAAGCATTGCCAATAGCATTTCTTTGCCAAACACTGCATCATTTGCCAGTAAAGGAGAACTTTTTAGATACTGTAATAAAAAAGTTGGAATGACTTAAATAATTTTCTGATCTGTACTCCATTATGTATTGAAGCATTGTGTTGTTGTGTAGTTACACTGCATTTTTAAAAGATCTGTTTATTTAAAGATTTCATTTACCCAAAGTAAAACTCTTGTCAAGTACTTTATAATGGTAATTACCAATTTAATTTAAAAAAAACCCAAACCTTGTCTCCTGAGTGCCACTAATGGCTGGTTGTGAGCTGAGCCTCAAAACTGCCTTGGAACAGGCAAGTAACTCCAGCTGGCACTCCTGTCCAAGATGAAGAGCAAAGTTCTCCTGAACTAAATGTAATTTCTGGCTCTTTTCTGCACTTGAGCCTGTGGCAATAAGCAGATACTGGGGATCTTTTATGACTAGAACCTTCCTGAGCCATCCCTGCAAGTTTCTTCCCTGTTCTTCCTGGATGTAAGAGCAGTGTTTGACTGCACTGGCCTATTGTGTTGATTCTGGCTTTGTGTGTTTAAAAAAAAAACTAAAAAAAAAAAATCACCATCTGTGCCTTTTCTGGGAGTGATTTGGGGATAAATCATAGGAACAGAAAAATGATTCTGGGGATACATTTGAGGTATCTTTGCTAATCAAAATGATCTTCCTGTTCTTTGTATGTTTTTGGTGTACGTAGTGTTTACGTAGAGTTTACAGTGTCCTACACAAATATTTCATATATTTAACTATTGCTGTGGCTTAAATGTTATTTTAACACCAGAACTTCGTGTGGTGCTGTGGAAGGTGACAGATTTTTCAAATTAGGTAGAAGTATTTACTTGAAACTGTTTGCATAATATGATGATTGTAAACTTAAAAACTGGATAGTTTATATCTCACTTGACTGCATGATAGAACTTGTTAGTGCAAATATGCAAATATTCACACATAGATTGTCCTAAGAGATTGTAATGTGGTTCATTCTTCTAAGTATTTTAAGAGGTAATGAAACAACAGCTTCTGCAGTAACACCTGTGCTGTCTGTTGCACCTGTCAGTGGTTAAAAACAGAGTTAGCTTCTTGCTAGGTGACTGTATTCTCTTCAAATAAAGTCCAATTAACTTCTAAGGCTGCTTCTGATATGACCTCCTTTAGGTAATGCTTCCCTCTTCATCAGAATATTTTACTTGTTAGTTGCAACAGCGCCCAAATTGAGATGAAAAACTTGTGATGTTAAATTTGACAGCTGCTTCTGGTTTGTTGTGGATTTTGGAGGTAGCAACTTACTCTTTCTGTTACTAACCTTAAAATTAGGTGCAATACTTCTCCCCTGAATACATTAATGGTTGCAAGGTGTTCAATTAATGGTTTCAGAGGCCACAGGACTGTGTGTGATACATTGGTAACAGCCACGTGGATACAACGCTGCTGAGCCCAGGAAGTTGTGCACTCAGGTACTTCCTACACGAGAGAAACTGTGTAGTCTCAGACTAGATGAGATTCTAGAACTTACTGAAGTATCTTTCATTGTTTTTAAAGCATATTTTCCATTACAGTTCTGTAGTAAAAGTTGTGCTCATTTTCAAGTTTTAATTGTGGTTATTTTTACCGCAACTGAAGTAACTTGACCTTCACTGGCTTTAATCTGGAGAAAATTCAGCTTTACAAAGTTTTTAGAATATTTCTGATTTCACAAAGAGAGCTGAGCAGCTTGCTATTTTTATCTGTGTTTAATTTGGCATTTGGCTTTCCCGTTAAACTCCTCTTCAGTGTGCAGTCAAAGCTGCCATCAGCCAGTTCATTGCAGATTTTCAGAGCATACGTTAGTGTGGACCTTCAGATGTCACCTCCTGCTGCCAAGGGCCCTTTGAAAGACACCATTACTCATGGGATTGTTTGGGCTTTCACTTAATGACAAGTATTACACTAACATGTTGGTGTTATTATTGACATTTTGCTCCAAGCTCAAAGCAGCAGGAAAAAACCAGCTGCTTATTTGTAACTACTGTTTTCTCTAAGAGCAATAATACAACATAATTAACACATGCCAGATGATGCTACATGAAATATTTAGCAAAACGCTGGGCATGTAACCCAGACAGTTTAATCCTTTTGTATCTTACAGCATCTGTTTTGCCTGGTTATGACCCAGCTGCACACAAATCCACAGTTATGTAAGAAAACCAGTTTGCTGTGTCCTGCACGTCCAAGTGGCAGTTCTGTCCAATGCTGGGTGAGAGAGAGAGAGCTCTGAAATGCATTTACTGCAGTGCACACACACTGCTAACAGAAATACAGATTTTCCACAATAATCTTGTGTTAGGAACACCAGGTGCAGTGGTGAACCAAATGTCACAAAAACTACACAGCTGCCACTTCAGTGCAAATATTGCCAAGTAATTTTTGGAGCTCTTAGAAAACACCAGAACTCTGGTGTGTCACAAGAAAAACCCAACACAAAACACAACAGAAAAACCAAAAACCAAAAAAACCCCAAACCAAACAGGGCGGTTTTGTGCCCTGTTTTGGCCTAAATATATTTTTTGTTTACTGTACAATCTTGGGTTGGCCACTGCCTCCACGCTGAGCGTTTCAGAATGAGAGCCATGCTGCATCCTGGAGCACATACATACTTTGATTGTGCAGGACAGGCAGTATCCAAATGGATTCTCAGCCTATAAAGGGCCCCCATTTACTGCAGAACACTCCAATCAATACAGCCTGTCCCTGGTATGTGCTGGCAGGAACTGCTGTGCAAGCAGCTTTTTGGGTGCTTGCACAGACTCTGTGATGTTTTTCACAGACATGCACAATCCAAATAGGGCTGCAGGGTAAGAGCAGAGAATAAAACATGGGTTGAAAAATTAAGGCATTAAATTGCTCCAGTCCTCTGGTTTAGTCACTGAAAAGACTCACAGTTTACACAGAGAGATGCACTATTTTTCTGTAAAATGAACAATCAATTTAAAACAATTTTTGACAATTGACAACATGCTTAATGAAATTGCTAATTTGGGTAATGGTCATTTTAAGAAGGTATAAAGTTGGTAAAATTGAGTGAAATAAGGAGCAGTTCCCTGTGGAACATGGTATCTGGCACTATTCATGCAGCACCTGACTAACACTACAAAACCACTTACCCCATCTTTCCAAATCTTTTCTCTCTGTAAAATACTAAACAATGTCTTAGATGTAGAACCTGCATTAATGCCAGCTGCTCCTATTGTCTGTGGCAGTGTGTACAGTGCATTTCCATCAGGATGATTTAGGGAAAGTCACTAACTGAATTTCACAGGTCGTGCATTGAGAAGTTGCCTTTTAAAACAGATTTTATTTATCTGATACAGAAAAAAGGCGTTTTGTGCAGAGTATTTATTATGTATGTTGTATTTATAATACACACGAAGATGACGTATCCTGGGTCTTTGTAGCTTGCATCAGTTTATTTATTTTTGGTTAAAATTCAAAAGTATTCTGATTAGAAGATGTAAAAAATCCTTCTGAATTAGAAACTTAAAAAAACCCCCAGTCACAACAACAAAACGTACCGAGTGCTTCATATGGAATGGAAATGAAAAGTTTAATTTTCCATATTTGTTTCTCCCTTAGAAGTCACTTGAACTTACACCCTCCCTCGGGCGCGGAGTGGAAGCCGCGGGTGTTCAGCGGGGCGGGTTTGCCGAGGGAGCTGCGGGACCTGCCGGGGGGAGCTGCGGGACCGGCCCGGGGGGAGCTGCGGGACCGGCCCGGGGGGAGCTGCGGGACCGGCCCGGGGGGAGCTGCGGGACCGGCCCGGGGGGGAGCTGCGGGACCTGCCGGAAGGCTGCGGGACCGGCCGGGGGGGAGCTGCGGGACCTGCAGGGAGGAGCTGCGGGACCTGCCGGGAGGCTGCGGGACCGGCCGGGAGGCTGCGGGACCGGCGAGACTTGCCGGGTCTACGGGACCTGTTCGGGGGCTGCGGGAGCGGACACCTGCCGGGGAGCGGCTCCGGACGGCCCGGGGAGCCCACAGCGGTACTTGCCGAGGGCTCCTGCACCCGCACCGGCTCTGGGGAGCAGCTCCGGGGAGGGCTCCGAGCAGCTCCTGTAGCCACACCGGCTCGGGGGGCCCAAGGGGCTCCTGCGGCCGCACTGGTTCCTAGGCGGGCTCCAGGGCGCCCGGAGAGCTCTTGCGGCCGCAGCGGCTCCGGGGTGGGCTCCGAGGGGCTCCTGCACCCGCACTGGCTCGGGAGGGCCCGAGTAGCTCCCGCAACCGCAGCGGCTCTGGGCGCTGTGCGGGCGCTGTGCGGTACCCCGGGCCGGGTCCGCCCCCTCACTGCCCCGCGGGGCGGGCCCAGCCCCGCCCGGCCCCGCCGCCCCCGCCCCGTCGGGCCGTGCCGCTCGCACAGCGGGCCCGAGCCCCAGCCATGGCCGGGCGGTGCTGTGGCCGCGCTGCGCTGCTGCTCCTGCCGCTCTTGCTGCTCCTCGGCTGGCTCTGCGCGCCCCTGCTCGCCCAGCGGGGAGCGCCGCAGTCGGGTAAGGCGGCGCGGGGGGACCGGCGGGGACCGGGCGGGGCCGCCGGGCAGGGACGGGGCACGGACGGGGCAGGGACGGGGCGGTGCCGCAGCCCGGGGGCTCCCGCTCGGAGCGGCTCGTGGGGGACGCGAGGTGGGACTGTGTGTAGGGGGTGTCACCGTCGGGGCTGCCACCGACCCGCTTCGCCTTCCCCGCCGCCAAGTTGTGCCTGGCCGAGGCTGGAGCGGGGCCGGCGGGCGCTGGGCGAGCATCGCGGGGCTCCGAGAGCTCTGAGGAAAGGAACGGGACCTACGGAGAGCGCGGGCTCACCGGGTCTAATCAGGGCTCACCAGTGCGCAGCAGGGCTCACCAGTGCTCACAAAGGTTCACCACAGCGCTCACCAGTGCTCAGCAGGGCTCACCAGTGCTCAGCAGGGCTCAGCAGGGCTCACCAGTGCTCAGCAGGGCTCACCAGTGCTCAGCAGGGCTCAGCAGGGCTCACCAATGCTCACCAGGGCTCACCAGGGCTCACCAATGCTCAGCAGGGCTTACCAGTGCTCACCAGGGCTCAGCAGGGCTCACCAGTGCTCAAGCAGGGCTCAGCAGTTCTCACCAGTGCTCAGCAGGGCTCACCAGTGCTCACCAGTGCTCAGCAGGGCTCACCAGTGCTCAGCAGGGCTCACCAGTGCTCAGCAGGGCTCACCAGTGCTCACCAGTGCTCAGCAGGGCTCACCAGTGCTCACCAGGGCTCACCAGCGCTCACCAGCGCTCAGCAGGGCTCACCAGCGCTCACCAGCGCTCAGCAGGGCTCACCAGTGCTCAAGCAGGGCTCACCAGTGCTCACCAGTGCTCAGCAGGGCTCACCAGTGCTCAGCAGGGCTCACCAGTGCTCACCAGTGCTCAGCAGGGCTCACCAGTGCTCACCAGTGCTCAGCAGGGCTCACCAGTGCTCAGCAGGGCTCACCAGTGCTCACCAGTGCTCAGCAGGGCTCACCAGTGCTCACCAGTGCTCACCAGGGCTCAGCAGCGCTCACCAGCGCTCACCAGCGCTCACCAGCGCTCACCAGCGCTCAGCAGGGCTCACCAGCGCTCAGCAGGGCTCACCAGGGCTCACCAATGCTCACCAGCGCTCACCAGCGCTCACCAGCGCTCACCAGTGCTCACCAGCGCTCACCAGCGCTCACCAGCGCTCACCAGCGCTCACCAGTTCTCACCAGTGCTCAGCAGGGCTCACCAGTGCTCAGCAGGGCTCACCAGTGCTCACCAGTTCTCACCAGTGCTCACCAGTGCTCAGCAGGGCTCACCAGTGCTCAAGCAGGGCTCACCAGTGCTCACCAGTTCTCACCAGCGCTCAGCAGGGCTCACCAGTTCTCGCTCCCCAGCTCTCCCCAGCGCTCCCCAGGGCTGCCCCGGGCACAGAGAGGGGCAAAATGCCAAGCTGCGGCTTCTCAGGTGCTCCCAGTCCCTGTTGCTGCCCATTTCATAATACAGTGCTTATGCTTTCTATAAATATATATATATATAATGTTTTAAAGACTTCAAGTGCCAGAGCTTTCCATCTTTACTCTGCTCCCTTACGGAGGTGCAGTTGTAGGTCTGGGTGTCCTCCCCGTGTCTGCAGCTGGTACAGAGTAAACTTTCAGAATGCATTTGAATAATTGCAGTTTCATATATGGATGTGGTTGCCTATAAAAACAATCCTCTGAAAACTTATAACAGAACTCTCTTTAGATTGGCCATGCATTATTTCTTTGACTTCAAAAGAATCAGTCTCGTAATTCAATCAGGATGTAACTTTCAAAGTTGAAGGGCATAAAATAGCATGTGAAGCTGGAGAGTTTATAGAGTTAAACCAAGATTAAAGGAGCAAAATCACTCATCAAGGACTGGTTTAGAGAAACACCGTTTTTATATAATTTGTGGGGGTGCCTCAGTAAGAATTTTGCACAATGTCTTGAAACCATAACTGCCATATAAAGGCAGAAAGACAATGAATGAAAAATAAATTTGACCCTTTTTTAAAATGTTAACCTAAAACTGAAAACGTGGTTGTAGTTATGGTTTATGGAAAGTTGATCATGTTGATGCCTTGGTTTTAATTCAACTGACAAATAGTCTTTTATTGCTGAATGTGATTTAAAAGGTCATTCTTTGTCTCAGCATTTGGAAAAATAGTGTTTTCATCACGAGAGAAGATATTAGTAGGCAAAATCATTGTGTTACATCATATGATTTGTATGACTGCATGGAATTACCCACAGTCAAGTTAAGTCAAATTTTGCCTTTTGGCACAAGCCAGCAATTTTGACTTCACTGAGAACTGCTCATACATAGTGAAGATAAAATTTTCTTTTCACAATTTGTTTGCTGTAAAATAAAATGGAATTTGTTATAAGAGTGCTTGTGAATTAATTTAGTGTTTCCTTTCATTAGTAGTGAACCAACACTTTGTCTTGGATAAGTCTGCATTGCTGATGCAAAATAGTTGGTGATTTAAAATACAATCAAAATATAAGTTTTGTTCCTTGCACTGAATCCTAAACTAACAGGTGAGACTTAACTGTCCAGATGGGACTGAGGTTAACCAGCACCTGGGCAGTGTTAACTTGGCAGTTCTTCACCCATTTTAGCAGAGCAAGTCCATCTCCCTGCTCAACAGGAGGCTGCAAACCTTTCCACCTGAATGGGTTTCTTGTGGTTTTTCTCCTAAAACGTTTTGTGCTTTCTTTAGAGGTTCTTAGGAAGAAAAATGTGAGCATTGATTTGTGGAGCAATATCTGTTGATTTGTGGAAGGAAATACTTGCATGGTTTCCCAGTTTTTAGAATGTAAAATCTGGTTTTGTGTGATATTATGTGTTCTGAAATCTCCCACTCTGGGTCTGGTTTTGAGCAGAGTGTCTGATTTCTAAGCAGTCTGATTGCTGGGAGCTGTGGGGTTGTATGTTCTGGTGTGTCCCAGACTGGAATTGAGCTGGGTGGGCAAAATGCTGCTGTGGCAGGAGGTGATGCCAGTGCCTGCACTGGCAACTTGTGAGCAGCCCCAGCCTGTGCCTTATTTACAGAAACTGTGGATTTGTGTGAGGCACAGCCTCTACATTTATATGTCTAAATGGTTCTGCTTTGCAAGATTCTCCACACTTGTTCTTCCTCTTGCTCCTTGTGCTCTCTGCACGTGTGTACACCCTGTTTGGTGCTGTCCCCACAGCCCAGCCTCATCCTTACTGACAGCACAGGGAAAAGGCTGGAGTGACTAAAAGTGGTATAAAGAGAGGTGACAAAATTCTGGATGTGTGATGGAAAAAGTCCTCCTGACTTGAGAGTGACAGAAGTTTTCCCCTGAAGCAGCCTGAGAGGAGGCAGCCCCTTCCTGTGCCCAGGCTGTGGGCAGGGAGAAGGGGCACAGAGCAGCTGAGAGGAGTGTGCTGGTGTCAGTCAGTGGGCACAGGGGGACATGCCATGGGCAGGGAGAAGGGGCACAGAGCAGCTGAGAGGAGTGTGCTGGTGTCAGTCAGTGGGCACAGGGGGACATGCCATGGGCAGGGAGAAGGGGCACAGAGCAGCTGAGAGGAGTGTGCTGTGTCAGTGGGCACAGGGGGACATGCCATGGGCAGGGAGAAGGGGCACAGAGCAGCTGAGAGGAGTGTGCTGGTGTCAGTGGGCACAGGGGGACATGCCATGGGCAGGGAGAAGGGGCACAGAGCAGCTGAGAGGAGTGTGCTGGTGTCAGTCAGTGGGCACAGGGGGACATGCCATGGGCAGGGAGAAGGGGCACAGAGCAGCTGAGAGGAGTGTGCTGTGTCAGTGGGCACAGGGGGACATGCCATGGGCAGGGAGAAGGGGCACAGAGCAGCTGAGAGGAGTGTGCTGGTGTCAGTGGGCACAGGGGGACATGCCATGGGCAGGGAGAAGGGGCACAGAGCAGCTGAGAGGAGTGTGCTGGTGTCAGTGGGCACAGGGGGACATGCCATGGGCAGGGAGAAGGGGCACAGAGCAGCTGAGAGGAGTGTGCTGGTGTCAGTGGGCACAGGGGGACATGCCATGGGCAGGGAGAAGGGGCACAGAGCAGCTGAGAGGAGTGTGCTGGTGTCAGTCAGTGGGCACAGGGGGACATGCCATGGGCAGGGAGAAGGGGCACAGAGCAGCTGAGAGGAGTGTGCTGGTGTCAGTCAGTGGGCACAGGGGGACATGCCATGGGCAGGGAGAAGGGGCACAGAGCAGCTGAGAGGAGTGTGCTGTGTCAGTGGGCACAGGGCAGATGCTGTGCCAGGGCACAGAGCCACAGGCAGTGCTGCAGGGGGCTGTCAGGAGGCTGCTGCTGAACATCAGCCTTCCTGGGGTGGTGCCCTGTAGGATCCAGAGCCCAGCTCTTCAGAAAGGAGTGGTTAGGGCTCCACTTAGCTCTCAATCTAAAGGCTGGCCATCCATGTCCATTTCTTGTTTCAGTACAAACTACACGGCAGTATGTGATGCTGTTACCGATCAAACCTGTCAATGCACTCAGAAATATGGGCCATAATTATGCCTGGATGTGCAGCTATTAGGAAATAGTTTAATTCTGCTTTACTGTTATGAAGTCAGAACTTGAATCTTTTATATTTGAGTTGAATGTAAGGAACATCTTCCCTGCTTTCTAAGGCAATTCTTGTACCTCTGTGCATGTGGGTAAGTACTAATCAGTGTTACAGTTCCAAATTCCTCACAGTTTCATGTCCAATAAATGTAATTTTATTTTGCTGCTGGTTGGCCAGAGGCTGATGTGTTAGGTAGGAGAGAAGGCAGAAATCCTCCCAATAACCTGACAGCCCTGTACAAGTCACCTTTTCCTTGCTTGAAAGTGCCGTGATGGGGTTTGGGGGTATTTTAAAAGGTAGTTCTGGGAAGTTCAGAATGTGATAGCTGGCTTTTCTTTTCTTTGTTCAATGAACTGAATAGAGTTAGGAATGCTGCTTTGACTTACAGACATCCTAGAAAAGATGATTTTGATCTTTCTAAATGCTTTCTGTTAATTAAACGCCTGACTGTGATTGGATTCTTGGCAATTGCCAAAGCATGGAAGGAAAAGTAGGCCAGAAAATTGAGGCCCCTGCAGAAAGTGATGCCTTTAAAAGGGAGGGGGGAGTCAGCACAGAAATAAAACTCCCATTTTGTATTTCATTTACTGTATTCCATACATTTTCTACTTAATAAAGTGATGTGGGAGATCATCTCAACAAATACATGAGTGTACTGAGGGCAGGTGTGTCTATACATTCATTCACCTCCCAGGTTTGTAAGAAAATTATTAGTTGTAGTTGGATTGGTGGGTAGTAGTCTGTATGCTGTGATAGCACACAGCTAAAGAATATAATGTTAACTGCAAAGTATGGATATTTTGCAATGTTTATTGTCCTTAGCAGTGTTCTTTTTCATTATAATGGTATATGGTTATAAATGTGCATTAGTAATATATATTACTTCTGAATCTACATCTTAACATCAGGCTTCTAAAAAGTGACCCTTTCCTTGTTCCCATGGACCTGCTTTGAAAATGCACCACGTAATGATGCAAAGAGAACTTGAAATCATTAACACTCAGTTACATCAATCAGAAAATTCTTTGAACTGCTCTGTTTAATGTATAAGGACCAGCATCATTCCTGCCATCCCCATGTGGTTCTTGGACACTTTACCTAAGGAAGGGTGGAGGAATATGGAGTTCAAAGAAAGCTGGTTATTTGGAGGAACATGGACTGTGGTGTTCTCTCATTTAAAAACAAATATTTATGAAAATACATCTGAGATAAAGCTGTAACACTGAATATTTCACTGGTAATTCCTATAAAAGAGCAATGCTGCCAAATCACATTAAGATGCTAAGAAATTTAATCCCATAGTGGTACAGTAAGAAATAACGTAAAGAGGTGGATTTTACAAAAGAATAGCACTTTTGTAATTTACCTACAGCATTTCAAGGTCTGCCATGAACAGCACAAGTGAAGCTTTGCCCTGAGAATGTTACCAAGATGAACAGTGTTTTGTTGTGCTGCTCGTGCATCTGAGACCCATGTGATGGTTCCTCCTGTTTCCAAGTTGTTCTTTCAAAGTACTTTAATAAAAGGAGTTTGTTAAGTGCTTAGGGAAGAAATGGTAGAACTGAATTTTAAATACAGTTTTGTCTGAGGTCAAGTGTTTAATTAGAATTTTTGCTTACCATTTTGTCAAAAGTGTTCTCCAGCTACTTCAGGGGTTTAAAAAATTTGAATAACTGTTCTGCTTTGTGCATAAACATTTGTTTCTTCTGTGCAGAATTAAAATTCGGCCATCCAGCATTTTATGTGATTTAGGGGGTTTGGTTTGGAGGTTTTTTTGCTTGACATGGAATCTCACAGAGAGGGAGTGAGAAGAGTTTAAGGTGCAAATAATCAATAAAACCTTGTCAGTGGCATTTCTCACTGAGCAATGATTGAGGCTGCAGAGGTTCCCCAGCCCCAACAAAACCCAGGCCATGCAAACAGGGGCAGGCTCAGAACTGCCCTGCAAAGGCTGCAAACTGTCCAAGGGTTTTTAGTGCACTGAGCTGATGGCAGGGGCGATGCTTCATAATCTCTTGCCATCTGATTTAGTATGAGATTGTGCTCTGGGTTGTTTGTTTGCCAGTCATGGGTTTCAACCTCTTTCTGGTTCTCTTCTCTTCTGTACATTTTTTCTGCTTGTCACCAGTTCTTCACAATTTTCTTCTTGATGTTAATACAAGGAGTAACTAAAAATCACACCCTTTATTGTAATACTAGAAGTGTATGGACATACAGAAAAGAGAAATTAAACACATGCAGTCCATGTAACAAATGAGTTGAATAGTCCTGTTGAATAAAATATGCAAGGTAGGGGTGATTACTTAGTTTGGTTTTGCTGATTCCTAATACAGTGTTGCCATTTCCAGCCTCCCCATGGGGCTCTCCTTTCTACAAGCAGCCTTTTATAGACCAGTATGCCCCAGGCAGGCAGTTAATGCCTCCCTGACATCCGATCCCGTCAGATCTTGGAAGCTCAGCAGGGTCAGCCCCGCATTAGTACTTGGATGGGAGACCTCCTGGGCAATGCTGGGGGCTGTAGGTTCTAGTCCTGAGGACTTCACTGGCACTGTCCAAGCTCGCTCGGCCGTGGCAGATGAACCTCAGGAGTTAAACGGTGGGGCCAGTTCTGTGCAGGCTGAGCCTCACCTGAAATCCACTGCGCAGGCTGGAAGGGCACGTGGGGACAGCCCTGCCCAAAGCTTCGTTGGCGAAGTTTGGCCATACATACATACATGCCCCAGGGTCTTAATAAACAGAATAAACTAGAAATATTGAAAAGTGAGGATATTTCTGTGAGCAGAAAAAAGAAAATAAAATTAGTCAAACTATATTGTTAGTAAATAATGGTCATTGTAATAGATCAGTGAGTGTACTGTAGGTCTGTGTGTAAAATGTTTGCAAAAAGATCTGCAAGTTTATAAAAGCAGCAGAGTAATGTGGTCCCATTGAGCACAGCAGAGAAATTGCTGTGTTTTGAGAGAAGCTTAATGTGGAAACAGCACCCCTTGAAATGCTGTGTCGTGCACAGGGGGTCACCTTAAAGAACACAGAAATGGTGCAAGTGCAGCTTTGCTCTGCAGTGCCTCAAGGTCAATTAATGCAGAGAGAAAATTCAGCTGCACAGTCAGCTCGAGGGGGACAACAAATTCAATGGAGAGTTGTAACTGGAGAAGGGAAATGTAATTAATGCTAATACAAACATCAAGTATTTATGAAACATTAGCCTGAAATATACACAAAACCATCCATAATTCAGGAAATAGGGATATAGAAATGGAGAAATTAAGTTGTGTCCTCAGGAAGAGTTCTTTGGATGCCTGTAAAATGTAGGGCTTGGCAAATCTGTGTATGGTTACAAATAAGGAAAATCCCTTGCCTAATGAGGATATACTGAGCCAATTAAAATAAATATATTTTAACCTAATAGCTGTGAGAATGGCCTGAGCATGTGGAACCTTCTGCCCCTGGATCCTTTTGGCAGCAATTCTTATGTCCTGTGAGTGTTCCTGTGTCCCCCTGAGTTGTGTTCAGTGGTACAACACAAGATTTTGCTGTCACACATCCCACATGGCTTGAAATGGACATCCACCAAGGACAGTAGGTTTGTGAACAAATGGAATGCACTGTGAACACATGGATTTCTGTTTTGCAGAGAAAGGTGACCTGTCTTAAACCCCACATGTTGATTTGCCCACAGCAAGATCCATTCAGCATCTTGTTGGTGTGTGGTGAGATTTGGAGGGAAGAGGAGTCCTGCTGCTCCCCCTTTGCTGCTCCTGCTCCTGGAGCTGCATTCTGCTTTTACTCCTGCTATGACATTTCAGGGAAAATCCAGTTAGTATTTAAAATACTAGTATTTAAAAACTAGTTACCTGGTTTTAGTTAAAATACTAAAATACTGGTAGTGGCCTGCCCCAGACCTGCAGTGCAGAAGGCAGGGAATTGCCTTGTTGGGCTCTCCATTGTTTGGGTGTTCTGCCCAAAGGATTTGTAAATGAAGCCTTTGCAGAGCTGCTGCTGTGACACTTTGGTGAATGGGAGGGAATTGAAGAACTCAGGTTGCCTGTCTTGGTTGCCTGGGCACACAGGACTGGGTTAGGTCAGTTTGAATTAATGGCTCAGTGTTAGCCAAGCTGTGCCACAAATGCCAGTCCTGCTGGTCAGACTCTGAGGCAGCTTTTGCTGTTGTGTTGGAGTGAGAACTGGTCCCTCTGCAGGGATGGCACTGCCTGGCACACAGCTGAGTAATCCCAGGAAATTCCAGAGTCCTAGTCCTCTTCAGTGTCTAATCATCTCTGATTTACTGAATGCTGATGGTAATGAACTTCAAATAGACATTATTTATGCTGCCCTTAAGATGCTTTATTACCTTTACCTTCTTTTATGAGAAACATTGAATACAACCAATGCTTTTTCTGCATGTTTCGGTCACTACTTGATCTACTTCTATTATGTTGACTAAATTTACCTCCTGACCAAACAAAACAATGTAAATCTTTTAAATCTCTCCTTGTATGGATGACTGTCTCTGGTTTTAATCTGTTTATGACATTTTCTGGTGCTTTTCTGTTTCTGAGATATCTTTTTTTAGATGGATGCTGTTAGTGAGCACATGGTTTCTAGAGGTCATGCCATACATTTATGTAATGGAATAATATTTTAAGTCTACATTAAAAAGAACTGGTGATAAACTTCTTGCTTTTGTTTACTCTGTCCCTTAAAGTGGCAATATTAAATGTTAGGTCTTTTCTTGGCACTTTCAGTCAGTTCAAGTCTTGGTGAGTAGTAAAAATCTTTGTCTCGAGCATAGGTTTGCCTGATGAGGTGCTTTAGGACAACTTACATATCTCCTTAATTCCAGGCTGCTCTCTCCGTGCAATTTCTACATCTACAGCACTTCCCACCCCCACCCCCACCCCAAAAAAAAAAAAAAAAGAAAAAAGCTCTGCCATGTATTCCATTCTCTCAGGAAACAAAAGAAGACATTTAGTTTCCTCTTCCTTGTAAGCTATACAGAGATTTTTGGCTGTTCCAGTCATCAGTCTGTCTCCAGGCACTGAAATGACTATTTCAGAGCTCTGGAAATGAACTAGAAATGTGCTTTCCAGTCAATATAATATCAGGACTGGTAGAGGATAGACTGGGAAATAGATTTGCATAAGCATTTAAGATACAAAACAGTGTTAGGGGGGAAACTGCTCTACAAGTGCAACAAAGTTTAATTTTCATAGATCTGCCCAAACATTAGAAGAAATGTATAAAACATGAAGAGACTGAAGTTTCAAACTGGATTGCAAGTCAGGTAATGTACTACAGACCTGGCCTGTGTAGATGTAGATATTTTAAAGTTTTTTAAAAGTACCACCTTGTTTTGAGAATGGCAGAACTTCAGTCCCTCATGGATGAGCTTTCAGTTTGAGAGGACTTCCATAATTGTGGGGAATCAGGTATATGATAGAAGTGCATTTTGCTTTTGTTGTTACCAAAATGATCTCAGTGTTCTTGACTCACAGATTTTAGAAGTGTGATAATGGGATACAGATGCCAATAAAACCAGGTAACTTCACAGAATCCTTCCAGGACCTTGCCTGTGGTTCTGGGGAAGAGGGGATGAGAAATGTAACTCACGTTGAGCTCTTTGGATACACCGTTCACTTCAATCAATGATAATAAATTCCTTTTTTTATATAGGTGTATCTGAACCTTCTTTCATTGCTAAGAGTGAGGATCGTTTGTTTAAGCATTTGTTTGAGGACTATCAGAGGTGGGTTCGTCCCGTGGAGCGCCTGAACGACACAATAAAGATCAAGTTTGGCCTTGCCATCTCCCAGCTGGTGGATGTCGTATGTATAGCCCAGGATTTCTCTGGGATTTTTCCCCACTAACTTTAAAATTCTGGAACATGATGTCATATGAAATAGTTGTTCATATTTTAGCTCAAATCAATGTGCTGGTTTAAGGGTAAACAAGCAGGAGAAACGAACCCACATAAAAGAGATTATAAGTCAGAGTTACAGTTTAATAACAACATTACAATAAATACGATGACACAAAGAGAAATTGGGTTTAACCCACAAAACCCAGCAGTGTAACCCAGCCCCCTGAGGCACAAACACAGTGGGGTTTGGTGGCCCCTGTGCTGAGCCCCCACGTGGTTCTCCTGAGTCCAAAGTAAAAGGAAGGGAAAAACCTGTTGGTGCAGATGATGGCACAGTTTGATGGAGAGTGGTGGGCTCCTCCTGTCCAGGGTCTGCTCCTCCTCTGGATTCAGCAAAAGGTCCCAGAAGTTCTCAAACCCCAAGATTCTCTCCCCTCAGGTGCAGGTGGGAGCCCCCAGTGCCTCCCCCAGGGCAGGGAGTTCCACACTGGGGGATCTGACTCTGGGAGTCAGGGGGGATTTTGGAATCGTTGCTGGCCCATGGGCAGAGCTGAGCCCTCAGGTGGGTGTGGAGGTGCCAAGGACTCCCCAGAGGGGAGTTCTCCCAGCTCCTCTCCCAGGCTTCTTTCCCATTCAGCTCCCAGCCTGAGGGGTCAGGTGTGTCCTGGGCAGCTGCTGCCAATGGTCCATTGTTAACAGTTCCTGGGAAATGGCGTAGAGGGTGGAGAATGCACAGCTTTGGTCACACCCACACAGGGATGAACTGGTCCCACCTGCTGAACTGGGACAATGAAGTAGATGAGTCCTCTCAAATTATTATCAGTGTAATAAAAGAAGGCACTGTGGGTACATGTGTGATCTTCTCATATAAACTTGCTGAGTGATTGGGATGCTTTCAAAAGTGTGTTTTGTATTTTAAATTGCAGACCTTTGGGAACTAAAGCAGCTGTTCACTGTGAATGTTCTGTGCAGGTTATTTTTTGTAACATAATGCTTTGCTTTATAGGATGAGAAAAATCAATTGATGACAACAAATGTATGGTTGAAACAGGTATGTGTAAAATATTGAAAAATTCTGAAGCAAGATTTGGAAGAAACTTTTCTAAGGAATTGTGTATTTTTAAAAAAGCTCAGTCACTGCATGAATTTTTATTTCACACAGTATCTTTGCAAAATGTCACTAGAAATGCTGTAAAGGATTAATTGTTACAAACCTCTTAAAAACATAACAAACAGTCTGAAAAGGTAAATAAAAATTCCCCAAATTAAAAGAATTCTGATATGGCATTGCACGGCCATTAATACACCAAGGTGTGTGTCTCCAGCCAGCAGCTGCTGCTTTGGTACAAAAGTCTTCATTCAAAAGTCTTCATTTAAAAGCTTTTTAAAGAAAAGAATGGGCTGATGTCCTGGAAAACAGTGTTGAGGTTTTTCTCTTGTGGGATATTTGAGATTATGGGCTAAACACTACTGAGGGATTTCAGTTTCAAAGTTATATATGTGTGCTACAAGGAAATACTTTTTCCTCTTAAGAATCCTGGGGTTTAGGCAGGAAGAAGCCTCCAGCTTTATAATAATCAGAGTCCAGTGCTAAACTGAATTGCCAGTATTAACTTGGGAAATGCTGCTCACAAGTCATTCTTGCTTTAACTTAGAAGAATGTTTGCAGATCCCAGTTTTTATAATTACTGGGTTTGTTTGGGCTACTTCTTTTCTGTTTGGTTGGTTAGATTTTTTTGCTTTGTTTTGTTGTTTCCCTGTTGATTCCCATTCCCTTCTTTTCCAGTAACTGTAATCTCAGGCCAGGTTTTTTGTTTTCAGGGAAACTTTGAGACTACTCAGCAAATATGAGATGGCAATGTGTTGATGATGACACTTTGTGCTCTCTTTAATAGTTTCTGTAGATCTTCCTGCAGTAAAACCACTTTAAATAAGAACTGACCTGTATATGTGTTTAAACTTCAGTTTGATGATGAATTCTTAGAAACTTAAATCCTTCCTCTTGAGCTTGTAGTTCAAGTATAAATTGATCAAAATACTACTGTGCTCTCAATGGTGCTGGTTTTAGTGTTGGTAGAAATAGGAACAACTGCCTTTAAAGAGCTACATCATGATGGGGTTTTTGTATGATGAAGATGTCTAAATTGCTTGATTGGTTTCCAGTGTTTGGTGTTGATTCAGAACAAGCTTTTTTCATATTTGATTTATGCAATTAAATTACTTTATAATAGCCCTACTTATGCATGCATGCTCTGTAAAAGGACCTTCCTATCTTAAGGTCTGTACAGAAATGCCATCAAGAGGCTTTTATAACAGAAAACGAATCCTGAGTGAGGTAACAAATGTCTGTTCAGCAAATTAATAGTTTTATACACATTTTAGAAGCCAGTTTGATTGTTTTGCATTGCCTTGTTATCTGTTTTCATCTGGTGTTGTCCTGCTTGAATCCACTTCCCAATAATAATGGTCTTTACATCTCACATATCTGCAGGAATGGATAGATGTAAAACTAAGGTGGAATCCTGAAGACTATGCTGGAATAACATCTATCCGTGTCCCCTCAGATTCTATTTGGATTCCAGATATTGTGCTGTATGACAAGTAAGATTTGAATCTTTTCATAGTGTGGTGAGCCCACTACACATAGAAAATACATTTATTTTCTAACTTTTCTGTCCCAGCTGGTTCCGGGAGGTCATTGGACAGACAAGTGTGTGTGTTTAGTAGAGCTAAGGGTGTGTGGAAAAATTTGCCTCTGAATGCAAATGGACTTTGCTCCCATGTTAAATGCTAAATGTTTTGCTTTGCTTCTGTTTGGAATTTCTCATCCCTTTAAAAGGTTTGTTTCTATTTCTTCATGTAAACTCTTTCCTTCATTAGAAGACAATGTCTTGCACAGTGCTGGGTACAAATAGTGCAGAGTGATGGGAGGAGAGCAGCTAATTTATGCTGTTGTAAGTTATATTCAGCATGGAGTTAAAATTAAATACTCTCAGATGTAAGGGAGGGATTGGGTTGGTTTGGGGTTGTTTGGATTCTTTTATTTTGAAAATCAACAAATATCAGAAGCAACAACTTTTGAATTAATCTTTCTGCTCAGTTCAGATGTATGTCCAATGCTTTATATTTCCTGCCCTGTCGAGTCAGGATGAAAGGCTGTTTCTGTGATTGTGAATTCCAGTTTGGATGTGGCACACAAGTATTATTTTACCTGTTTCATGACTTTTTTTTCTTTGATAATTATGATTTGGCCAAATTTAAAAGTATTTATGCTGCATTACTAATAGGAACACCAGAGCTGGGTCATGCTGTTAGAGGTCAAGGTTTTCACGGTCCTTTCAGAAGTCATTTGGATGACAGAAAGTTGCACAGATTTTTTCATGGCCTAAAAATAGTCTTCCCTCTGACAAAGCTGTTTACCTGTGTGAGATTCAGATCTAACAACAACAACAACAAAAGGCTATGAAGACAAAATTTTGGCTGTTAAGGGGGATAAGTGATAAAGAGCTGAAATAACAATAACAAAGCATATTTTCCTATTTAAATACACCTCCTGGCCCCCTGGCAATTGCAATTTCTCCCTTCTTTCAGTGCAGATGGACGTTTCGAGGGAACATCTACCAAAACTGTGGTAAAATACGACGGCACCATTGCTTGGACTCCACCAGCAAACTATAAAAGTTCTTGTACTATTGATGTAACCTTCTTCCCCTTTGACCTCCAAAACTGCTCCATGAAGTTTGGGTCCTGGACTTACGATGGCTCACAGGTTGACCTCATTATTGAAGATTATGATGTTGACAAAAGAGATTTTTTTGATAACGGAGAGTGGGAAATAGTGACTGCAACAGGGAGCAAAGGCAACAGGACTGATGGATGCTGCTGGTATCCTTTTGTGACATATTCATTTATAATTAGGCGTTTGCCACTTTTCTACACATTATTTCTCATTATTCCTTGCATTGGCCTTTCGTTTCTCACAGTCCTTGTCTTCTACCTTCCTTCAAATGAAGGCGAAAAAATCTCACTTTGCACTTCAGTACTGGTCTCTTTGACTGTTTTCCTTCTTGTTATTGAAGAAATTATTCCATCATCTTCCAAAGTTATTCCACTGATAGGAGAGTACTTGGTGTTCACGATGATCTTTGTGACCCTGTCCATTGTGATAACCGTGTTTGCCATCAACATCCACCACCGCTCCTCGTCCACGCACAACGCGATGGCACCGTGGGTGCGCAGGATATTCCTGCACAAGCTGCCCAAGCTGCTGTGCATGAGGAGCCATGTGGACAGATACTTTACTCAGAAGGAGGAAGCAGCCAATCTGAGTGGCTCAGAATCCTCCAGGAACACCCTGGAAGCAGCTCTGGATTCCATCCGCTACATCACAAGACACGTTATGAAGGAGAATGAAGTTCGTGAGGTGGGTGCAGGAGAAACAAACCCAACATGAAAGAGATTATAAGTCAGAGTTACATTTTAATAAAAAATATTACAATAAATGCAATGACACAAAGAGAAATTGGGTTTAACCCACAAAACCCAGCAGTAGAACCCAGCCCCCTGGGGCGCAAACACAGTGGGGTTTGGTGGCCACTTTGATGAGCCCCACGTGGTTCCCCCAAGTCCAAAGTAAAAGAAAGGGAAAAACCTGTTGGTGCAGATGATGTCACAGTCTGGTGCAGAGTGGTGGGCTCCTCCTGTCCAGGTTCTGCTCCTCCTCTGGATCTGATGAGTGGTTCCCCAAGTCCCCAAAGCCCAAGATTCTCTCGCCTCAGGTGCAGTTGGGAGCCCCCAGTCCCTCCCCCAGGGCAGGGAGTTCCACACTGGGGGATCTGACTCTGGGAGTCAGGGGGATTTTGGAATTGTTGCTGGCCCATGAGCAGAGCTGAGCCCTCAGGTGGGTGTGGAGGTGCCAAGGACTCCCCAGAGGGGAGTTCTCCCAGCTCTTCTCCCAGGCTTCTTTCCCATCCAGCTCCCAGCCTGAGTGGTCAGGTGTGCCCTGGGCAGCTGCTGCCAGTGGTCCATTGTTAACAGTTCCTGGGAAATGGCATAGGGGGTTTAGAATGCACGGCTTTGGTCACACCCACACAGTGATAAACTGGTCCTGGCTGCTGAACTGGGACAAGTGCATTGGTCCCGTTGCACTGATTGTGTACAAGTGGAAATTAGAAAACCAGCTAATGCTTCACTGTGCAGTTGCATATTAAAGATGTGCTATGGATTGCCAGGTTTTGTGCTGCACTGAAAGTTGTGCAATGGTTTGCACTGGAAACAAGTGCAAGTATGGTACAATGCTGGGAATTCTTGTGGATATTGGGCTGCTTTACTACAGTCCTTGGGTTCTTTAAAAGTCTTTTGCTTTCTTCCAGAAGTAAGTTCATGCTGTTAGTTACACATTGTGAGACACTTGTCTGTCACAAGAGCAGGTACTGTAACTGTTCCCTGCAGTGCTGTGAGGTGAGGAGAGGAGAAGGTATTTTCACTGTAATGCTGTACCTGAAGTCTCTTTCAACGATGCATTTTCCTTATGTTTTCAGAATAAATATTGCCAAACCATGTTTTTCAGCTTTCAATTCTAAATAATAATAGTTTTAATTCTCTAACTTTTATTAGTTTAAATACAAGCTATAGCCATATGTAGTTCATTTTGTGCTGAGGTCAAATGTGGGCTCTGTGGCTTCCTAAGTGCTCTCTTCTGTCCTTATTTGTCTCTAAGTGGTATCAAAATATGTCAAAGGCTTTTCCTCAGTCTGTGCATTTGCTCTCTGAACTATCCTTCATGGATGTTTACACCATTTGGGCAGGAGCATTACAAACCCGTTTTCTTTACATGCTTTTTAAACTGGCACCCTTGGTACACCAGAGACTTAAATCTGATCTCCCAGCTAGTGTAGGAATATAGAAATTTGTTGTGTATTCTTATGATCCTGCTGTGTGTTTCTGATGGCAAGGCCTGGGATTATTTCAGTTTATATGGAAAAGGCTCTCTTCAGAAGCTGCTGGTTGCTGGGAGTGTTTCTCACATCCCAGCCCAGGAGTGAGCAAACTCCTCTCCTGTGCCTTCTTGGGACTTGTTCTGCCATTGTCACAAGGGATCCAGCCTAGATTTTTAATGTGTGTCTGCTCTGCTATTAAAGCAGCATCACTATCTCTGCACTGTATGAACAACAGAAATAGAAGAGTTTTTGCTATTAAATATATAATTTCCTGTAAACTGGGGATTGTTTCCCTTTCTCTTGTGAGATTGCTGTATTTGACTGTGAGTGACAAGAGAAGTGAGAAGTATTTTGGCTTTCAGGTGTGATGTTTTTGTGACTCTAAACCTTGGAAATCAATATACAGATGACTGGGGATTCACTTGTGTTTTATTACTTGGGCTCCAGAGAATTTGCAAGCTTTATTTGCAGAAGTTGTTAATAAACACTACACAGCTGGTGCTGTTGCAGCCTTCCATCTTAGGGAGCATTAGGCTTGGGAAATGTGGATTGCTGCAGTTCCAATCCAAGACAATTGTTTGGAGGGGCTTGAATTTACCTGCACAATTATATCTGCTATACTTACAAAACTGTGTAGATATGAATAATTCTATAAAAAGGAAATCAGCCTTGAAAGTACAGTGAGTATCCTCCCTGGTGTGGAATTCTGTGCAGCAGTAACTCTACAGCTCTCAGAGCTTTTTTGTAACACAACAGCTGCTCACTACTGTAATTTCTTTTTTAATTTTTTTGGGGGGGAGGCTTAGTAGTTTTTGTTTAGGTGTTGGAGGCAGGAGGGTATTGTCTTTTTTTTTTAATGACTTTTGTTTCTAGCTCCTGCCTGGGAATTCCACTGTGTGCTGTCATGTGGCTTGAACCCTGCAGTATGTTAGAAAATGGCATACCAGTTCCACCTCTCTGTAACTGAGGATGTTCAGAGCTTGTCAGAGGCACTTTCTGCATTAAATCCAATATTGGTCTACATAGTCTACCAGTATTCAGAGAGGGAAGTTTGCTCCTGTTCCAGCTCAGACTGTAATTATAAAATGGTATTAAAAAGTGTTATAAATGGACAAGGTTGCAAAAAGTGTACTTTGAAAGGATTTAGAATTGCAGGATTTGGTGCTGTATTTTTACCTGGTTTTGCACATCCTGACCAACTCTTGTGCTCTTTGATTTTTAGGTTGTTGAAGACTGGAAATACATTGCTCAGGTGCTGGATCGAATGTTCTTATGGGCTTTCCTTCTGGTTTCAATAGTTGGATCCCTTGTGTTGTTCATTCCTGTTATTCATAAATGGGCAAGTATAGTAGTACCTGCACATATAGGCAGCACAAACACATAGGATGTTTTGGGAACTGTCCCTGCTGGTGTTTCAGTTGCTCTGTTTCCATGCATCTTCTTTGTAGGTGTGTCTCTGATAGAGGGAGAAAAACATTCCAAAACCAGAAAATTAGATTTATACTAAAGCATGGCATTCCTAGGACACATAGAAATCCATTTGCTTCTTACCAGTCTACTCAGTTACATCTAAGCCAGGTCAGAATTCAAAGAACCTTCTCAAGCACTTGCATGTGTGATATAGCAAAAAAAGCATACACTGACACCTACTGCAAAATACAAGGATTGACTTTTTTTAATGATCACTGTAGTCCAGTTATTAAATTACTATATAAATTGTTATACAGAGTATTAAATATTTGCAGTTACTTACACACTAGAGTTGCTTATTTCAATTTACTGTAGCAGAAAGAGGAGCATTTTTATCAGTTCTATTGAATGTGTTGTAAAAGTATGAAGTTTCTACAGAGTAATATAAAATTATAGTAAAAATACAAGTTAAACTTCCTGTATATCCACCTAAAAAGAGCAATCTGGCCATGCTTTGCCTTTATAAAATTTCAGTGGAGTTTGCTGCTAAATTTTAAAGCTTGTTAATTCTGTGATACTAACATGAACATTCAATAAGCCTTAAGATGCCTAAAGCACATCCTGATAGCTCCATCAGCTCTGGGAAGGAGGGCAAAGGCAGTTAAATGAGTTCCCAAGTTGCACAAGGGCCAGAACATTCAGATTTCTTTATCCTCAATGATTTTTATAAGTATGTGAGTTGCAAACATGTTAGTTATCCTGTCTTTGTGTGCTTCTCAGAATCAAGTTTTTAAGCACAGGTTTTGAATTTTTTAATTTTAAGAAACTTGGGGAATGTGTTTTGAAGGAAAGGTTACAAATTATTGTGCTATGGAACCAAATACAGATGGTGAAGCTTTCACACATTTGTTAGACTGAATTTAAGGGCTGCCTTGAACAGGTTTGTAACTCTAAGCTACAAGGACTTACAGCTTCCCATATTTTCTTTTTCCTGAGACTGTTGAAAAACTTGCAGCTTTTCAGTTATTCCATTAAAATATATTCTTAACATTGATTCCAATGCCACCTTTCTTCCTTTCTTCAAAGTTTATTTCTAGAAAAGACTCTAAAATAGTTGGGCGTTTTCCCACACCAAAGTTTTGTCAGTGTTGTTCATAATACAGTTGTATCCTGTAGGACTAACAGAGTAATGCCAAGCTAGAGAAGTCCTGGGGAAGATTTTGTTTCCTTAAGTTACTACATAAATAGTAACATGTTTAGATGAGAAGTTTTTATGTAAATTGTAGGATCTTTGATAATGTAAGTTTTTGTAATGGTTATAAATTTGAAAAGCAGATACATATTTCCCCCATGCCCCTGGGTCTGCTTTAGAATAGCCCTGTTTGATTATAAGAGTGATTGCTTATGTCATAACTTATATAAAATTGAATATTTGTTTGAAACTGTTTTAAGATGTAGGATTTTCTTGGGTTTGTGTAGATTTTAAGGGTCACAGGTAAAGAAATTATGCCAGGCAAACTTTTTTTTAAATAATAATTTATGAGTAATTCTGGTTGTAAAGGGAGTCACTCTCCTTCAGTTACACAATTACATTTGGCATTGGATATCCATGTTTCCTCTATTCCCATCATAATTTTAAAGGTGAATTAGCAAAGATTATCTGATTTAATCCCTTAATAGAGGAATTCTAACTTTTGTGGTACTACTAAGATTAAACAATGCATCAGTGACTTTCTCTTTGTTAAAGTTGTAAAAATAATTCAGATACTTTTTTCCTGTTCAAACACAAAATTTCCTTTTATGGTCTTCCTGGGGTTTGACTTACTGAAATTTACTTTTACATGAACAGAAAACAAAGTAAGTAAAATAGTAGATTCGATGTATATCTTATTTTTTTAACTCTCCACCTCTTCTGTTTCCCTTGTTAAAAGGTGTCTCTGGACTGGCCATTTCTGTCATGGTGGGCAGCACATTAATGGCCCAGTGCAGTCACAGTCTTTGTTACAGTAACCCACAATTTTTGCAAATCCCTGAATTTCCTTCAGTCCCATCTGCAGTGTGATCCCGACAGATTTAGGTGAGGAGCTGACTCTGGAATCCTGGGGGTCTGCAGCTTGTCAGCCTGTATGAAACAAAGGAATGTGAGCAGGCTCAGCAGTGTGCACCTTATTGTGGGACTTGTATTGAATGTATTGAACTGCAGCCAATGCTGCCTTAGCTGGGGTTTGTTACTGGGTCAAAATAAATGAAAAAGAAAGGCACCCTTTTCAACAGTTTGATTCTCTTTATTTTCTTAAATGTTACACCACTTGACACACTGTATTTACAAAAAGTTTTCAGTTTGGTACAGAGAGAACAGTTCATATTTTTACAAAATATGTTCTCCTTGCAGTATTTTTGTTGCATTCTTTATTCATGCTCTTAATTAATCTGCAGTTACTGATTAAAAAATGAAGATATAAATGCCCAAGCAGTGATTTTAGCATACTTTACAGGACTGTTTTGTGTCTACCTGCCTGCCCTTGTTACAACAGGATGCCTCTGTATCCAAATATCCTGTCAGAGTGCTTTGATCCTTTAGACCACCTGCGGATTCTCGGTGTGTGTTTCACTTTACACAATTCTAAACATCACTGGGTTTGGGTAGGGTTTTTTCTGACTCTATTCACATACATTCCGATATGGGGACGCTCAGGGTTTGCTTTATGGCTGCTTCATTACCCTCATCTGTTATTCACCTGTTTGTTTTCCTTTTGTTACAAACCTGCCTGCAGCCCTCTCTCCCCCTGGGGATCAGTGGGACACTGGTGGTGATGTCTGTAGGGAGCAGTCTGGTGCTTGTGCTTCCCCAGCCATTCCAGCCACACCAGAGCACTCCTGGAGCTCGGGAGGAACTCCTTCCACAAGGTCCTGCCATGATCTCAAGGGGCTTGGCACCAGCCTTGGGAAAACACAGCCCAAAACATTCAACCTGTCTTGACTTTGCAAATATTCATGTGATTTTGCATTCTTTGTTCCCCCCTTCTCAAACCATTCCTAGAAAGTTCAATGTTCTACCTCCATCTTTTCCAGGTAGTGCAAGAAGTAGCTGTAAAGCAGAGCTTGTGTTACTTGGAATTATCTGGCATAAAGATTCAAAGGAATTTCTTTTTCCACGTTTTTCTCAAAGCCTTCTTGGTCCAGCAGAGTTGAGAGTTCCTTATTCTACTACACATGGAGGAGACATGAGGTGCTGGGTTGGCAATGCAGAGCTGGTTGGCAGTTTTAGCTTTCACACCATCATATTTAATCTTTACATTTCATCTCCAGCCATCAGGGGTTGTAAAAACAATCCTGCTGTTCCCAGAATACAGACCAGGATGAAAACCCAGAGGAAAATACGGTCGATGACCATGGCAACGTATTTCCAGTCATCCTGAATCTGAAAAAATAAAGAAGAAATAAAAAGGAATAGCAAATTGGCATGTTAATTGGGTGGATAACTTGCATTAGCAATTAGTGCCATTTTATACAGGAAGCACAGGTTTTTCTGTATGTAGATATCTTTCATACCCGACTCACACTTCTCTGTTTTCACTGACAAATGAATTCCTCTTGAAGAAGCTTTATCTGAATATGCTCTTTGTGGCAAAGCCAAAAGCTGCTTCTTCAAACACAAAATGTTGTTCACCAAGACACTGGACTTGAGGAGATAAAACTTCTCTATGCCAAAAATGAAAGTCTAAAGCTTTACATTCTCAGGTGAACAGGTCTGTCCAGAAAACTTTACAGTTTACTGCTCTTGAGGGAGTGTGGAAAAAGCAAAGATTAATTGGTCTGTAATTATTTGATACTTTTCTTATGTAGCACTGAAATTCGGTTGTTCTCATGCATGATATAAAATTCATCTCTGTACCTTTGTTGTAGATGAGAAAACACATTTAAAAATACCCCAGATTTTTCTAATTTTCTTTTTTTTACAGTGTTATAGCACGGATGACACTGAAATATTATATATGATATATTTTAATACTAACTAGCTGATCATTTTAGTTATTATTGAGATTGCAGTTTAAAGTTTTACTTTGTGATTCATCAGGAATGCTAATGAATGAAGAATGCATTTGTTGTCTTTGAAATTCGTGCTTTTTAGCTTAGAGCTTATTTGGGTTTTTAAGTCTGCCCTAGCAAACCAACCCCATATTTTCTGTACCAACTACATATAAGTAAAGTTCTGATTTGGGTACAAATGAAGGTACAATGAAGTGCCATGCTGCAGAGGATTTAAATTCCATGGTAGTTGTGGTGGTGTGGCTACTGTCCACAGTATTTTTGAGGAACATGATAGAGAAAAAGCTTTCAAGTTTTTTTTCTTTCTTCCATTAAGATGCAGCTTTATGAAAGGTGCTGGTCCCTCTCTTGCAGCAGTTGCCTCATTTAACTACAGCACTTTATCTGCAGCTACAACAGAATAAGCAACATCATCACTGTGAGGGACATTCACCCATGTGTTTGGTGTTGCTGATAAGCTGTGGAAGGCAGAATGTAACTTTCCAAAGGCCACGGAATCAGCAAATTCCACTATGAGGATTTTGACTTGGAAAATCCCAACTTCAGCTCTGGTAGGATGGATGCTCTGGTGTGTTCCCCTGGCAATGGGAACCTTACCAAACCTCACTCAGAATTTATATTGTCAATAAAGAGAATGTCCCCAGTTACATAAATTCAAAATTGCACACATTTGTAATACAGCTTGGGTAATTTACCTGTATAAAATAATTGTTGTTTTGTGGGATTTTTTTTGTTTCTTTATTTGAGATCTCATATATATTATATAGAGTTACTATATATAGTGTATATATCTATATATGCACACACACATATATATACACTACATATAGAGAACACTGTAATGGTGAAAGGTATCTGCAGTTTGAGTAATAGTAGAGTATGATCTTACCTCTTTTGCCTCATTCTGCATTTTCATATTTTCTGCAATGTATTTCACACTTTCAATAGCATCTCTCATTTCTGGCGACAGGACTGAAAATGAAAGCATGGGGTCTACAGACTCAGAGCTGGAACTTCTGGTGAGATTGGCACTGAAATCGGAGACCTTGGTGCGTTGGTACTGGCAGCAGCTGCAGGCCATGTCCTGGCACACAAAGCCATCTTTGCAGGATTTGGGTTCAGAGCTACTGAAGCAATTTAGGTTTGAAAACTCAGAAGTGAAAAGTGGCTTTGGCTTCTGGTTATTCTCTTCATCATTGGCAGGCCTTGTCATGAACATGATCCTGGGCAGTAAGTTCAGGAAGATGGTTCTCACCCACTCGGGCATTGTGTGTGTCTTGGGGGTTCTGTAGTGCACATTCAGCACAAACACCGTGATCACAATCGACAGAGTTACAAAGATCATGGTGAAAAGGAGGTATTCCCCAATAAGGGGAATTACCAGGGAAGTAGAAGGGATGGTTTCTGTGATAACAAGAAGGAACACTGTTAAAGATAGAAGAACTGATATGCAGAGTGTCACCTTCTCACCACAGTCTGAGGGCAAATAGAAAACTAGTACAGTCAGGAAAGAAATCAGCAGGCAGGGAATAATCATGTTGATAGTGTAAAATAAAGGTAATCGCCTAATGTACAGAGAATATGTGATATCTGGATAGATCTCCTCACAGCAGTTGTATTTGATGTCATGTTTGTACCCAGGGGCTTTAATAATAGCCCATTCTCCACTCTCCCAGTAATCCTTCAGGTTCATTGTGGAGCCAATTAAAACTAAGTCAATTTTGGCTTTATCATAAGACCAGGAACCAAACTTCATGGTGCAGTTCTGATAATCAAATGGGAAGTAGGTTACATCTATTTTACATGAGCTTTTAAAGATAGCTGGAGGCATCCAGGTCACATCACCAGTGTACTTCAGCAGGGCCTTTGTCTTGTCATCAACCTGGAAATCCCCAACTGCACTGTAAAACAAATAAAAATAACCAACATTAGAATGGTCTACTCCAGGTAGTTTCATGCATTCAGATAGTACACATTAACTCTTTGCTCTCTTTTGGGAAAGTCAGCAGTTACTTGTTGGCTTGGAACTGAATTGCATGTGCAGGACTGAGCCAGTGACCACCATAAATTTGCATAATTAAACTGAAACAAACAGCTGTATGAATTTACCAGAAAGGAGTTGAACAATCTCCCTTTTTAATAACATGGGTCATGCAATCAATATTCAACATGGCAGTTCAACTAGATAAGTGCTGCAGGTCCCTTCCAACTGAACTATTTTATTCTATTCTATTCTAGATCAATCAAGCAGATCAGAACCCAAGGGCTGGTAAGAGGATACCTGTATTTCTGGTATTCCTGCCTTTCTGTGGACAGTGGGTAGTAACTATGGAAAGAGGGATTAGGGTTGGGGAGCATCTTTGCATACGGAGTGTATTTGTTGAGGATTATTTTTAAGTCCCACTTTGCTACCTTATATGATCCATGTGACAATTTCAGTTGTTGATATGAAAAGGTAAAACTAAAATGGTACTTTAAAGTTTTAAACTCACTGCTAGAAAAGGAGTACCATCACTGTTGCTCCATCCCCCAAAGTGCTGGATCTGTGTAGCTGAATACATCTCCCTGAGAACCTCCCTACGTAGCACAGGGAGCCATTTAGTTATGGTTTGGCTCCTCACAGTCTCAGAAATAGGAATGACACCTAAAGTCAGCTTTATCTGTAGCTTTTATATGTCAACCCTGTTAATGTAAAGGTGTCAAATTACAAATTTCATTGCTAAAAAGCTAGAAGTTTCATTTTTTTCAGTTAATGGTCTGACTGACAGACAAGTATTCTCCAGTATAAGGGAATTCTTGCCACCTCCCCTGGTAGACAGTGATACAAATAACAGTAAAAGTGGGGGCTCGTGAAGGAAAAAAGCCAAGGTACTTTGGCTTGCCCACTTGCAGCTCTGGGTTGGAGCTGGGTCCTGCCCAGTGGTGCTGATGGAGCTGGCCTGGAGGTGAGGGCTGCAGGGGGGATGTCCTGGACAGCAGGCTGTGCAGTTCAGTCAAGGAACTTACTGCTGGGTTTGTTGTTTGGGTTTTCTTAAACACTGGTAACATCACCCCCCCTCTTCTTCCTGAATTAAGGAGATAAATATGCAAGAGTCTTACTTGTTGTATAAGACAATATCTGGCTTCCAGATCTGGCCAGAGGGCACTCGGATGAATTCAGCACCTCCATAGTCAGCTGGATTCCACCGAAGCTTGTAATCATTCCAGATCTAATTATGGAACAAATTAGTCTATGTTAGGTTTGTAAGAAACTGAAAGTCAGTGGACAAGACTTGAACCAAGTGCTGTCATCACTTCTAGAGTTGTTTAGTTTTGGATACACAGTGTTTAGGTGTTCCTTTAACAAATACCTATGTGTGGTCTTTACTCATATGCAGATTTTGGGTGGGCCTAGATATGAGCTCATTGGTCATATCTCAATGTGACGTATATGTGTGACTCTGTCCCAGGAATGACCACTCAGTAGCTGAAACAAAGTGAAAGAAGGAATAAGACACTCTGTTGTCAGAGAATGTAGGACGTTAATAACAGCTTCAGTCTCCAAAAACCAGGTATCTGTGAGATGGTGAGAACAAAGCGGTGGAGGCTGTGGTGGTGGGTGTGAGCATCGAGCGAGGGCCCCCGAGTGTCTGGGTCAGAAAGAGCTGCGGGGTGTCACTGCTTGGTTAAGTGACAGCCGTGCTCCTTAGGGCTCGTTAAACTCCACTTTTAACAGAGCTGACTATCAAGCTGACAGTGGGAACTAACCTGGTTATTAAGCTGACTGCAACAGTAACTGCATTTTTAACCCCTAAAGACCCTTTCTAAGTGAAGTAAACATTTTTGGTTTGTTCTCTCCTTCCGGGAGCTAAACCAGCACCAGGTGGTGCTGTGCGGGGCATCCGTGCTGAGGGGCTCCCGCTGCGCCGGTGTGTGCCAGGGCAGCGCCTTTGGGAGCGGGAAGGTGATGTGCTGAGCGACTCCAGCGAGTGTAGCAGCGCCGCTCCGTCCCCGTCCCCGCTGCTCCTTCCATCCCAGCCCGTTCCCTCCGCTCCGTCCCCGTCCCGTCCCGCCATCCCCGTCCCTGCTACTCCTCCATCCCATCCCCTTCCCGCTGCTCCGCTCCTGTCCCGTGCCATCCATCCCCGTCCCTCACTACTCTCCCATCCCATTCCATTCCCGCTGATCTGCTCCCGTCTCATCCCGCCCATCCCCGTCCCCCACTACTCCCCCATCCCCTTCCCGCTCCGCTCCCGTCCCATCTATCCCCGGCCCCGCTACTCTCCCATCCCATCCCGTTCCCGCTGATCCCCGCCCGTCCCGTCCCGTCCCATCCATCCCCGTCCCGTCCCGTCCCATCCATCCCCGTCCCGTCCCATCCCATCCCATCCCATCCCATCCCATCCCATCCCATCCCATCCCATCCCATCCCATCCCATCGCATCCCATCCCATCCCATCCTTTCCCGTCCCGACGGTCCGCGGGCCCGGTGGGCGCTGGGGGGCAGCAGCGAGCCGGGCACGGGGCTGAGCGGGGAACGGGGGGAGCCCCGGGATCCTGTCCCGGCAATGCTGCCCCGGGAATGCCGTCCTGGGATCCTGTCCCGGCAATGCTGCCCCGGGAATGCCGTCCTGGGATCCTGTCCCGGGAATGCTGCCCCGGGAATGCCGCCCCGGGATCCTGTCCCGCAAATGCGGCCCCGGGAATGCCGCCCTGGGAATGCTGCCCCGGCATCCTGCCTCAGGATCCTGTCCCGCGAATGCCGCCCCGGGAATGCTGCCTCGGGAATGTCCCGTGAGCTGGGTCAGTCCGGGCGGTCGCTGAGCGCTACTCACGTGCTTCAGCCACAGGTTGGTTTCCATGATCTGATTGACTTCGTCCTGGAAGAGAGACACGTGTCGGGAGCGGTGCCAGCCCCACCACGGGCCCGCGGGGCGCTCGGTACTCACCACCTTCACCAGCTGCGACATGGACACCTCGAACTGGATGATCACGGGGTCCGATACGTTCTTCACGGGCCGCACGAACTGGTTGTAGCTCTCGAAGAGGGCCGAGTACAGCCGGTGCTCGGCCTCGGAGCTGCCACAGCCTGCGAAGGGCACGGGGTGGGCGCCGGTGCAGAGACCCGGTACTGTCGCCGGTACCGCCCCCCAGGGTACCGAGCCCCGGTACCGACCCCCGGGTATCGACCTCGGGTACTGACCCTTGGGTACCCGACTCCCGGTACTGCCCCCCGGTACCAATCCCCCAGGGTACCGACCCCTGGTACCGAGCCCCAGGTACCGACCCCCCATACTGTCCCTCGGGTACCGACACCCCGGTACCAACTCCTGGGTACTGAGCCCCAGTACCAACCCTTGGGCACTGACCCCTGGGCAGCAACCCCCAGGTACCGACCCCCAGTACCAATGCCCCCAGACACCAACTCCCCCCTTACTGACCCCTGGTACTGACGCCCGAGTACTACCCCAAGTATCAATCCCCCTGGATACTGACTCCCCCTGGTACTGACCCTGGGTACTGACCCCCGAGTACAACCCCTGGTATTCATCCCCCTGGGTACCGACCCCCGGTACTGCCTGCTCAGCATCCTCTGTGCTGAGCACAGCCCAAGACTCGCCCCAGTGGGCAGTGCTGTGCCACCCATGCCGTGCCACCTGTACTGTGCCATAGGTGGCATTGCTTGGGCTGAGAGAAGAAAAGCACTGGAAGGTAATGCCATGACATGTCTTCTCACATACATCTCTGCAAATAGTAAAAACAGTTTTGGGGAGTTACTGAAGACCTGGAGGTACCCAAGTCCTTGCCTGGCCCCTGGAGCTGACAAAGCCACAGGGCTGTGGAGGCAGGAGGAGGAAAGTGCAGCCCAACAGACCAGGAAGGGTCTGCTTGTGAAGGGTCAGAACGTTTGGCAGTAGGAGGATTCCCAGGAATGAGAAATCTGCTCTCTAACCTGAGTCATGATTGCGTGATCATAGCAAGGATAACAGCCTGCTTCTTAAAATACATTAAAAAAAGGATTAAAAATTGATTAACTGTTATATCCAAAGACTTCACAGCACATTCAAAGAAATGTGCTAATTACTCATTTATTACTCTAAGGAGTTTTTATTTATAATAGATTAATATTGTCCTTTTTCCACTCATAACTGCAGTTCATGGTACTCTGGCCAACAAAAAAACTGCAAACTGAAATCCTTAGAAATCAAGGTAGTTTAACTGTTTCAGGAGGAGGTGTGGGAGCCTGTATTTCACACTGCCTGTTTACTATTGAGCTCTCTGGGCAATAACCATGCTGATGCTATTTAAAAGCCAGTGGCCCTTTATTTGTAGAGAACTCTCCCTTAAACTCTGTTCTGGACAACACACCCCCATGCACTGCAACTGAAAAGTCCTGGTTTGGCATTAAGGGATGGCACTATGCAAATTTGGCAAAGGCATGAACTGAAGGCTGTTGAACATATTCTGCAGTTCCTATGAAACACAAATACGAATCTGCAGATTTGCAAGGACATGGGGGGGATTGCCAGTTGTTTTTCAATAGAGAAAGAGGTGGGAGGCAGAAGAATCTGCAGATGACTGAGCTGAAGTGTTCCACAAAACAGGTATTACTTTCCAATGTTTGTGAAACCTCCACTCCCTAAGACCAGAGGGTTCTCCTCACGTGAACCTACTCAGCTAAAAGCTTGTTCGAGTTTTGGGTTGGTTGGTTTTTACCCCTCACTCCTTGTCTTGTTCACTTGGAGGGCAATTTTCAGATTAGTGAAGTCTTTCAAGCCAACTTGCTAACTAAAAAATTAACAATTTTTAATTGCCAGTCTTGTCCATATTATATATTGATATCTCCTGTCTCTCATAGGAAGATTCCCTGGAATCAATACTCCTGAATCTTTTAGGTAAATAATTCCAAAGCTACATCTTAACGACTCTATTATTGTCAGTCCCAAACTGTCAGCCTTTTTACATGTCACTGGCACTAATTAAATCCAGCAGCCACTGTCTCTAGAGAAGTGCACTCATGTGGGGGATTTATTTGAGTATTTTAGTGCTTTCCACATCTGCAGAGAGAAGAGATGCTGTTTGCAGCTCGTATTTGGGGCAATTTAATGGCACTTCCTTGTGGTCTTCTCAGCAACATGTGAAACCTCACCTGTATGTGTAACGTGTTTTTCCTGTAAGTTAAAATGGCTTTGTCTGTCCTGTTTGGCACCTTTAATCAGGACTACTTCAATACTTTAAGAAAATAAACTTTAAACACCCACCCAGCGAACAACAAACTATGTAACAAAAAGAACTGTATTAGGATTTATCACTTAGCTTGGAGTGAGCTTCTTAATAATTTGCACCCAAACCATCTCCTGCTCACCTTTTCCATCCCCCCTTCGCCAACAAAGAATCCCAAAAGAAGGATCACTCACCTCGGCAGAGAGAGCAGAGAGCAGCAGTCAGAAGGAGAGCGTGCATGTTCTCGTGGGGTTGGGAATTGCTGTCTGTGGACAGAGGCTGCTGGAGGCGAGCGTGGCTCAGGGACCGGGAGAGCGCAGGGAGCAGGAGAGGGCAGGGAACAGGGAGGGAGCAGGGAGAGCGTGGGGAGAGCGTGGGGAGAGCACAGGGAGCATGAGAGGGAGCAGGAGAGGGCAGGGAGGAAGCAGGGAGGAAGCAGGGAGAAAGCAGGGAGAGCGCAGGGAATGCGCAGGGAGAAGGCAGGGAACAGGGAGAGCTCCGCTCCGCCGGTGCGTGCAGTGCCTGGAGCCGCCGCCGGCAGGACCCGCCCGGCTCTGCCCACTGAGCTCCCGCCGGGGTCGCTGTGCTGCCCCCTCTCTGGTACCCAGGCTGGCAGAGCTGTGGGAATGGCAAACTAATTGCAGGCAAAACAGATGTTGTTGTGGGCAAAGAGCAGTCTTATGGCAAGGATAATGGACAAGAGTCCTTAAAATGGTGCATAAATGAGCCTGGTAGTCTGACAGTGCTAAAGATTTTTCCTGTTGGCTGCTGACAGGATCCTTCTCTACCAGAAGCTCATGGCAACCTACTGAGGAAAGTTTAATTAATAAAAATCTTGTAATTGAATTGTGCTGAAATGAATATTGACATTAGAGCTGCCTGATTTAGCAGTGAACTGAGATCTTGGGACCTGAATTTACAATTATACTCTTAATGCTGAGGCTTTTCTCCTGCCTGTGTTTCATCTCCCAGGCACATGTACTGGGAGCTTGACTGTAGAAAAAGGATGTTCTACTCCCAGGAGTAATTAAAGGCATGTACAACTGTTGGCAGGATCTAAGCCCAGAGTGGTAAACAGCAGCTGGAATCTGGCAAGAGCCAGGGCTTGGAATGGAATATTAAACTTCATTAAAACCATGAGAATAACTGTCTTTAGGCCATTTCTACTTTTGTGGATTAGAAAGGTGAAATTTGAGTTGGGGAATAAGAGCACAGGATCTTGGCTTGATCCCACAAAACCTTATTGTTCATGGGGAAGGACACTGGGAAGAAGGGGGAGCTGTGTTTGGTGTTCAGCCATAAATCCAGGACTTATAAAATGCCTCATTCCCCAGGTGCCCATCAGCTTCCTTGTTGACTTCTGTCACCTTTTTTGTGTCCCCAGCCCTTGGATGACCAGGGGATGTGAGGCTGATGCAGTCAGTGGTCTCTGCACACATCAGTGTGGAGGGAGGGAGGGGGAAGAGGAAAATGTGGGATTCCACCTTCATTTCTAGAACTGCTGAGAGAGAAGCCCTGAGGGACAGGAGCTGCCCCACGAGGTGCCTCACTCCCTGCCAGGGAGGGATAAACAGTGACCCCTCTGCTCTGTGTTCAGAGAGAAAGAGCACCAGGATGGTTCAGCTGCTGGCACTGAGCTTGTTTACCCTGTTAGCCCTGTCTCTCAGAGCATCATTCACTCCGTCCCCAGACACAAGCTCTTATGATAATTTCTGTAATTCTATTAGCGTGGAGGAAATAGGCTTTACTGTCCATTTGATTTTCTTTCTTTTCTTTTCTTTTTTTTTTTTTTTCCCAGAGAACGTGGCTGCCTGGTCTTTTTGCTTAACCCTTTGTGGGTACTTTTATCTTTGCCTTTCCAGGGCATTGAAACTAAATGTTTTTCCCTTCTGCCTCCTTGCTATAAGCAGCATTATACCTGAGATTTCTGTTTGTTCCTTTTAATCCCAACTAGAAATGAGTTAAAGCTTCAAAGGTAATATCAAAAATCTGTATTCCCCCAAAGTCAGTGCTTAACCTGGATAATTTGAAAACATCTGATCTGGAGAGGAAGAAAAAAGCCATTGCATTAAGAGATACAGGTACTTCATAATTTGCCAAGGTACTGAAATTGTCAGTGGTGTTTGAATGGCACAGATATTTTGTTTCCAAAATCCACCTGCTGGAGGTCCTCGTGAAATCAGCTCAGGATTGTGGTAGGATTATTTTTATGGCTAAGAGAGAGTGATGTGATCAGAACACGTCACCATCACGGCACTGCAGAACCACATAGAGGGAGAATTTGTGTGGGTAGGGGGAAGCTAATCCACCCAGGAAGGTCTGCAGTAACTGACTATGCAGCCTTTGGTTTTTAATAAACCTGCTGCTATTACAGGTGTTCTGCTGTGTTAAGATTTGTTAAGATCAAACCTTAACTGAGGCAACGAAGAAAAGAATATTTTCTCACCTTTGCCTGGGGTATTGATGTCCCCTCTATAAAAAGGGTTGTTCCCAGTTTGCTGTGGCTGCAGGGGTGCAGAAACAGTCCCAAATAAACTCACCTGGAGGTAGGTGGCACCTGTGTGTGGCATTCTGCGTGTTCTGATGGAAGGCAGGATTGGTCAGGATCAAAAGGCTTTGCATTTCATGTAAGAGTTGGACTTGATGATCCTCATGGGTCCCTTCCAACTCAGAATATTCTGTGAAATCTGTAGTGGTAGGGAAAGGGGAGGGAGCCAGCAGAGGCTTTTCCTCACTTGTAGGAAGCAGCCTGCCACTGAAAAACAGTTTAAATATTTTGAATGTCCACTTTTCTTAATGCAAACTTTTCCCTGAAAAATGGAAATGTTGAAGTTTGTTTGGTTTAATGAACTGGGATATTATCATATTCATATTTCCCTGCAAGATGACATTTTTAATGTTTCCTTTTCTTCAGAAATCTTTTATCTTTGAAATATTGCCAAAAAATCCAAAGTGGAAAAACCTATAATTCTTTGACAAGTTAAATGAGGAACAGTTCTCTGTATTACGTAGGTGGAGCTGCTGAGGGTTAGGCAAAAATAGCATTTGCCATTTGGAAAGCACAGGATTAAGGTGTCAGATTTTCCAGAATTTTAGGACCTGGGGTGAAATTTTTCATTCTGAAGTTTTCTATGGATTGGATTATTTCAGTGGTGCTTTCCAAGAACATTACCTGGGAAAGGGGAGCCTGTTTCACTCTTGCTGGAGAAGGAGCGAGGTGTCCCATGCCTGGAAAGCCCCAGTGCAGTGTTGCCCGCTGTGTCCCGAGGGATCTCCCCGGGGCCAGAGCTGTGCCCATGCAAAGCTTCTCTGGGTTTGTCAGGTCTGAAGCCTTCATGTTCCTGTGCTCCGTGTCAGCTGCTCGCTGAGCTGCCAAATCCTCTCTGGAACTTTTGGCAGTGTTGAGGATAATTCAGCTGAAGGCTGCACAGAGCAGAGTTCTGGCCTCACTGCTCTTAAGGATAAGGCAGCTCAGGAGTGGAAGCTGCACTCGGGCAGGGAGGAGGGAGGAGAAGGAGAAGGGATAAGAAGGTAGAAGAGTCATGTTTGGTGAGGGTGAGGGTGGGACCGAGCCAAAAGTGCTGGTGGAAACAGCAGAGAGGGGTCTCTGCTCTGCACAGGTCTGTCTCAGTCGGGGGCACTGACCTGGTGCATCCTTGGCTGCTGGGCTGGGTAGGTGCCCACTCTTCTGCCCCCCCTCTTGCCCCCTCTCCTGCCCCGGGGCAGTGCATGGCACCTCTCACAGTGTTCGAGGCTGCGCTGCCTCTTTCACGCTGGGGGTCAGTCTCTGCTCTCAGGCAACCAGCAGGAGAACAAGAGGGCATGGGCTTAAGCTCTGCCAAGGGAGGCTTAGGTTGGATATCAGAAAGAAATTCTTTACAGGGAGTGTGGTCAGGCATTGGAATGAGTTGCCCAGAGAGGGGGTGGACTTACCACCTCTGCAGGTTTTTAAGATGAGACTGGACGTGGCACTGAGTGCCATGATCTGGTAATCAAAGTGGGGTTGGATCAAGGGTTGAACTTGATGATCTCAGAGGTCTCTTCCAACTCAGCTGATTCTATGATTCTATTCTGGGATCGCTGGTCAGGATTATTTGGATGTTTAGAGGGGCTTCACCTTTACACTGCCCAGTGCTGGCAGCTGCTCTGGCTTCCCTGAACACACTGCAGTAGCTTTGGCAGCCTGTGCCCCTGTGTCTGTGCCCCCGTTCCCCTGTGCCTATACCCCTGTGCCCCTTTGTCTGTGCCCCTGTGCCCCTGTGCCTATACCCCTGTGCCCCTTTGCTTGTGCCCCTATGCCCCTGTGCCTATACCCCTGTGCCCCTTTGCTTGTGCCCCTATGCCCCTGTGCCCATACCCCTGTGCCCCTGTGCCCCTTTGTCTGTGCCCCTGTGCCCCTGTGCCCCTGTGCCCCTGTGCCCCTTTGCTTGTGCCCCTGTGCCCATACCCCTGTGCCCCTGTGCCCCTGTGCCCCTGTGCCCGTGCCACCCCGAGCCCCACAGAGCGTGTCCCTGTGCGGGGAGGACCCCGCTGTGCTCCGGGGCTGCTCCTGCCCCAGCTCACCCCTGCCCAGCTGCCTGCAGAGGAACAGCTCTGCCCTCCAGGTCTGCAAAGGAAGCATCGGAGAGGGGGAAGGCAGGTTTGACCCATTTAAACTTCACCCAACCCACCAGTCACCACGGGCGTGCGCAGAAGGGCGATGTTTGCAGGGCTGGCCAGGACACTGCCCTGCTTGGGGAGAGCAGGATGTGTGGCACTGACCACAGGGTGTCCCTGCGCCACCAGGGCTGTCCTACAGTGACCCATCACCCTCCTGCCCTGTCTGGGGTGGAGAGTCACAGTGCTGAGAGGAAGAGGGATGGAAGGGAGGATGACATTGTGACAACCCTTCCTTTTTCTGGCATCAGAGAGCTTCACCCACCCACTTCTGGTGCTTTCCCACCCCATTCTGCCCAGGCTGTGGGCACCAGGCTGTGCTGGAGTGGCCAGGCCCTGGGGAGAGCCCCTCCAGGTGGGGTGAGGGTGTGTGTGCCAGCAATGCTGGGGGGCAGTGACTGTGAGGCCACAGCTGCTCTGAACAGCTGGGAAGGTGTGGATGCAGCTGTTCTGGCATGGGTAAGTCCATGGAGTTGTCTAGAGCTGCCTGGGAATGGTGATGTAGGGGCAGATGCGCGCAGTTTTGATGAAAGCAGGCAGAGCTGGAGGGGCCCTCGCCTGTGGCTTGTTGAAGAACACAGGTTTAGGTGTCAGCTGCTCCTCCCCTGGGACAGGTGAGCCTCAATCCCCTCCATGGGCAGCAGAGGATTTTGAGTTTGTTCACAAGCCCTTAGCTGTGCTCATCTGTGGTGCTACAATTGTTGCATGTTCTGCCAACACCCAAGGAAGAGCTAAGTGAGCCAGGAGCCCCTCTCTCTTCTTGCAGGTTCCCTGGAGCAGACTGTGGTGGGATGGTCCCATGACCTCAACCTGCCTTTGCCAAAGACTTGGAGATTCCACATGCCTTGTGTGCTTTCCTGGCTAGTTTGTTGAGGATTGCACTTAAATCCACATGAAAATCTCCCCAGAAAAACACACAGGTCTGTGTGTTCTCAGGGGTCTCCCATTCTTGCTGCCTCGCACAGTTGTCTTCTCCAGTTGCTTTCCTGAGCTCTTACCCTGACATTCATTAAGGTGTAAATGAGTCCCAGACACAGGAGCTCTGAAAGTTACAGGCATATTTGAGGACCAAATCTATATAAAGGAAAAATTTATGGTTTATTTATATTTCACCAGTGAACAGGATATTATATACATGTTTGTTTATATACATTAATTTGGCCTTTGCTGATTGATCTGCTATCAGAGATGGCAAGGTGAGAAACCTTGCAGTGGTCACCCCAGGAGGATGGGTTTATTTCTCAGGTCAGATTTAAGTATCAAACCCACTTGGAAAGCTCTTTAGAAATCAGACACAAATTGTTCTGATGCATTTGAAGGAAATGAATTTCACAGCAATACCTTCTTTATAACAGGAGAATTGAAGTATTCTAAGGAAAGAAAGTATCCTTTCCAGGGCAATGTATTTTAATAATAATAATAATAATAATAATAATAATAATAATAATAATAATAATAATAATAATAGTAATATGCCAGGATGGCATGTTGTACAGTAAAAGCTTTTCTCTGTAGTATCCAAACTTCAAATAATTGAAAAAAGGGCCAAGATATCACCAGAAGTACTGGACTTACTCGAAAAAATAATTAGTTTTCAGTTTGTTTTTTTTTCTTATCACAGTAAGCCAAGTTCTACTTTCCTTTTCCCTGCTCTAAGGGAGGTAGGTACAACTCACTTGGCATCTCTGTGGAATTAGTGGAGTGGAATTGAGAGCAGAAGAAGACCCAATATTTGTCTAAATATTGAGAGCTTTAAATGACAGCTAAGGGTTCATGGCAACAGTGTGGTTTTGAAAAAGTGGTTGCAGAAATAATCCAACAGTCCCCAGGACACAAACAAGGACAAATATCCAGAGGAATAGCCTGTCCACTACCATAGCAACATATTTCCAATCTTCAATGACCTGGAAGAAAAAGTCAATTAAAGATATTAGCAATTTATCATATTCTTTTTGTCTTCCTCTTGCTAATGAGAGTTTTTGTCTATGTAAACAAAAGGAAACAAATCTCAAGGTTCAGTGATAACCTGACTTTAGGCTTGGGAAGGGATTTTTCTCTCCCAACCATTTTGAGAATGGAGAAAAACACAGAGAATATTTCCCAGCTTTCTTGGAAGGGTGAGATACTGAGTGTGGTTGCCTGGTGGAAGCCAGTCCTGAAGGACTCTCAGAATAATCCAATTAAGGATTTTTTTTCTTTAATTTTAGTTTGCAGTTGCTATTCATCTCGGTGAGCAAAAATAGATGGTGTTTCCTGCTGTTCAACAAGGTTAGCTTCAGAGTTCTTTTCTTATCAGCAGTCATCTTAATCAAGGATTTTAAAGCATGTTAGTACTGTTGCTTTTAGTAAAATCCCTTTTTGCCTTGCTTGTGTTGTCTGTGAAAGCATTGGCCTGAGATTCTGCCTCAAACTGAAGCAACTGTCAGGCTATTATTGTAAAAGGGGAAGATATCAATCTTCATTTGCATCCCAGGAATATTTTTTCCTCTCTCATTGATTCTAGTTACATGTGGGATGTCCTCACAGCAATGACTTTACCAATCTTTTCAATTGTCTCATGTCTTCTATTAGAACATTACCTAATTTTCCTTCAGTGCATGTCTAGTTTTCAACTGCTGCTAACGGGAATTGAACACTTGTGAAATCAGACTGTATAAATGTACATGAAGAGTTGTTATCAGATTGTGGTGATGAAGGAAGCAGAGAATAAAGATGAATCTAGAAAAGTTGCCTATAGTATTGGAGGACCCCATGTGAAAAGCATTAAATAAATTTTTAATGTATAAAATATCCTTGGAAATTGTTCTTAATATCAAGTGGAAGCTCTGTAGATCCTTTAGTGTGCAACATGTTCTTGCAAGAATTTCTGAGCCACAGGAAGACTTTTCCCTGCTCTGTGAATCTGCTCCTGTTGAGCTTCAGCATTCACGAGCTCATGTCCAGTGTTAACAGCTGACCTTCTGGATTTATATTGACAGTAATTTCAGCTAATAGGAAACATGGACTGCTCAGCAGGATGATCCTCAAGGGACTCCTGCAAGATCAGACACCAGACTGTATTTAATCTTCCTGTTTTGAGGGAGGGGAAGCATAGCAGGAAGAGAGAACCTGGAATCTGACTGGGCTCTGGCTCAGAGAGAGGACTCTGTGAGGGAGGAAGGGGGGTTTTCCCAACCATGGGTGCCTGTCTGAACAAAACTGGGAACATCTCAGTGTTCCAAGCCCTATTCACAGGTGTTCTATCAGCTCCGGTGTCCTGTGAGCAGGGCATGAGAACAGGGCAGGAGCAGCACTGCTTAATGTGTCCTGGGTAAAGCAGTTCCTGTAACCTATAAGTCTGATTAAAGCTCTGCTAACATTAGGTTTTCAATCCTACCCATTGTTTGCCATCTATACAAAGGTGTGTTAGCCCAGAGAGGGTGTTTGCAAAGGCCCTGTACCAGTTTGCCTCAATCCTGCTGTGCCCAGTCATCCTGAGCTGCAGGTGCTTTGTTTCTGGCACACTTGGTCTGGACATGGGTTGAATAACATTTTTACTGAATAAAATGGAGAAAAATACTCTTTTTCTAACCTGGAACTGAATATTGTTTCCTTTCCCTGCCAACCACTACTCTAATGTGACAACACAGATTTTCCAAGGGTGTCTCATGACTTACTGGGCAATCAACAAACTCTCTTGGTAGAAATAGCCATGTTACTTATCAGGAGAGTATTTGTAGTTACCAAATTGCTCTTCATTAAGTTCTTTAACAGCAAAAGCAATTTCCTCTTATAAGCTATATCTAGAATCTCTCTGCAAAGCTGAGAGTTCAGACATGCTTTGTGAGGAAGAGCTTGTTACAGAGAAGGACAGAAGACAAGGTTTGGAAAGACAGGGAGGATATGTCATTTTTACTTACACTCTGGTCATTGTCGTCACTTTTCATGTGCTCTGCTATAAAACTGACTCCATCAATTGCTTCTTGGACCTCAGGAGAAAATTTCGTGCCTGTTCTTAACCTGAAATCTCGGTGACTGCTGACATTGTCAAGTGTCTCAGAGGCTTTCATCTCATATTTTTTGGCAGGGGCTGTATTCAAGAAATAGGTGGAGTTCTTGTAGAAGTCAGCTGACTCCACACAAGGTTGTTCTGCTTTGGTCTTCTTGCAGTTGCATGGCTTTTGCCGGGGAGGGTTGTTTTCTGGGCGCTTCATGAACAGGTAGGCTGGGAGCTTCTCCAGGAACACCACCTTCACCCAGGGGGGCATGGTGTGGGTGCTGGGAGACCTGTGGTGGACGTTGAGCACACACACACTGGTGACTATGGAGAAGGTCACCAGCACCATGGTAAACATGAGGTACTTCCCGATCAGTGGAACATCTAAAGACGTTGGAGGGACAATTTTGGAGATCAGCAGCAAGAACACAGTCAGGGCAAGCAACACAGAAATGCACAAGGTCATTTTTTCCCCACAGTCTGAGGGCAAGTAGAACACCAGAATGGCTAAGGATGTAATTAGCACACAGGGAATGATAAGATTGATGGTATAAAAAAGAGGTTTCCTTTTAATGATGAAGTCATATGTCACATCGACATAACTGGGGTCCTGGGGATTTACAGTCCTCCTCCCTGGCAGTGCCACTATGTCCCACTCCCCACTGGGTGTGAAGTCATCCATGCTGGCCATGGAGGTCTTGAGCACCATGTCGATCTCTGTGTGGTCGTAGGTCCACGAGCGGAACTTGAGGGTGCAGTTCTGCTGGTCGAAGGGGAAGTGCCTGACCTCGATCTTGCAGGCGCTCTTGTAGATGGCCGGGGGCAGCCAGCGGATGCTGCCGTTGTGCTTGACGATGGCGTTGGTGTACAGGGACACCTCGTACGTGCCGTCGGCACTGAGCAGGGGGAGAGAGCAGAGCACTGAGAGGGCAAACCCAGGCCAAAACGGATGAAAGAGAAAAGAGACCAAAATAGCCCCTAGTTTTGTGAAATTTCTAATTCTGCTTTGCAAAATGTTTGCATAGCAAGGCTGCTTAACTCATGAACAGCATGAGGTGCTGGAGTCACTTTGTTCTGGTACACCCTGTCCAGCAATTAAAGAGACCAGCATGCCATGGGTCAGAAGCCGTACATTAAAGTAAGCTGGACACTTCAGTAGGATGAAATGGTAAGATCCAAGATTTTCACAGAATCACAGACTATTCTGAGTTGGAAGGGACCCACAAGGATCATCGACTCCAACACTTAAGTCAATGGCCCACACAGGGGATTGAACCCATGACCTTGGCATCATTACAGCCAAGTTTTAACCAACTGAGCTAATCTCATGAGTTAAAGCCACGATTTTACAAGTTTTACAGGTCATGTCATTGAACAAAGAAAAGGCAGAAATCCAACAGTGATGAAGATGCTTCAAGACCCCCCGAGGGATGAATTCAGGAGACCACCACCCAAATTTCAAGCCAAAAAGAAAGCTCTGCCCAAGATTTCACCCAGTCATTAGTATGGAAATTAGAAGGTGTTAACTATGAACTTAAGTCTATAAATGGCTCATTTTACACAAACAAGTGAGGCAAGTTTTTGCCCAGTATGAACTGGTTTTGCCTCCAACGTTGTCAATGAATACCTTGCTGCTAAAAAGACAAAAAGATTCTGAGTAGTTATTTATTTCAAAGCATTTTTCGCTATCATGGAAGAGCTCTTTGTAAAATTATCATTAAATAATAAATACACTCCTTTGGTTCATCCAGAGAAAGCAGAGTGTTGTGTAAATGTTTATTAAAGTCCCTACAGCTCACTGCATCTCTGAAGGCTGAGGGAAAATGGAATGAGTCCAGCTGATGGAGGCACCTTTGCCCTGGGACACAGCCAGTGCTGAGGGCACAGAGCACTCTTAAGTGACTTGGATGAGGAAACAAGGATGAGCAGCATTCATTAGAAATGCAGGAGAGTGCAGGCAGAGGAAATGTGATTATGTGGTTCTTAATTTGTTACATCACTGCACTTAATGTTTGCTCATTACAAACCCAGAACAGACAAGTCACTCTGTTCTGAGTGCCCACAAATAATCCTGGCTTTGTGTCTCTTCCAGCTGCTGAGCTTCCACCAGGGGAGTGAGTCTTCTATGGGTTAGGGTTAGGGTGAGGGTCTTCCTTAATTCAAGGAGAAGATCATTAACAGTCAGTGATCAGGATCTTCTCCTGCCCAATGTTTCTGGGCAAGCAGCTTAGGGCTGTTTAACCTCTCAATTATCCTTAGGTAATATCCTTGTGTGCTGACAAGACATCATGGAAAATGGAGTTATTTCAGTGCTAAGATTGATTTTTTTTTCTAAGAGGGCAGTGCTACAAGTACCCAAGACTTGGCACATGTGGAGCTGTTCTGAGGATCAGTGTCCTTTGTCTCTGGAAAGGGCTCCCCTTGGAGGGACTCTGAGTGCCTGGCACTGAGCTGGGACTGGCACTGAGCTGGGACCCCACAGGTAATTCCTGTGGGCAGGGGAACAACCAGATGCAGCAGTGAGTGGCTGCAGCACAGGGGGGTCGTTAGTTCACTGCCAATAAAATAGCTATTTTTTGATAAATAAATAGTATCTTCTCACCTATCTGTGTCTCCCTGAGTTAGCTTTAGCATCCTACCACACAGTGTGCTGGGCACACTCTGGGCTGAGCAGGGGTTGGGCTTGTGTGGCTGCCCCTGCTCAGCTGTGGCACAGAGGCTGGTGCTGCCTCAGAGACTACAGGACATACATGGGGATGTGCTTTGTGTTTTCCTGAGCACTGACTGATGCCCAGGAAACTCTGTTTCAGCAGCAGGAAGTCACAGGTGGTTGTCCTTTATCTAAAATTTCAATTTGAAGTTTGTACTGTTATAAAAATCCACTATGGTGAGGCTTGTTCCTGTACATTTAAGAAACCTTTTAAAACTGTTTCTTTTTATTCTTACAAATCATTAAATGGTATCACTTAGGGAGCAGAAGAAAGGAGCAGAGGGCAGGGGCACAATCTACCAGAACAAGCTTTGAGCAGACAGGCTACATCCTAATCCACTGGCTGAATTATTTTGTGACTAATACACTAGTTTTAAGTGTTCATCAAATCTGATTTCCAGTAGTAGGATTCCAAGGACTTAACTCAGTTATATATAAACTTCCTGGGTTTCCCATCTGTGTAAATTCATAAATCATCATGTGTTTGTGAATTCATTGGTTTTCAAAATATCACAAAAGTATAAATTTTCATATTTCCCTCCCCCCCCCAAAAAAATTATATCATCCACTTCAAGGCTTTGCTAGAGACCTAAACCAAAGAAAAACAAAACTGTCAGCTACAGAAATAATCTTTGAGGCCAGTACAGCTGATACTCTGTAAAAGTTACAATATTCAGTTCAAGAATTTTATCAAACCTACTTCGGTGCTTGTTTTTTGGTTAGAATTTTGTCCATTGTCTGCACAAACAACAGAAGGTAAACTTACTTATTGTAGAGCACAATGTCTGGCAGCCAGATGTGTTTTGCAGGGATTCTCAGCTTGTTTATCCCTTCGTAGTCCGAGGGTTTCCAAGCCAGCCGGTAATCAATCCACTCCTAAGGGAAGAATTGTAACTGCTGATGGGAATATCCAGAGCACCACTAACACACCAATCCTCCCATGGAGTGAAGGCATTTGTGGTTTGCTAGAGAAGTCTCTGTGGGTTTGGTTAGGTTTGGTTACCTGGTTCAGCCAGACGTTGGTAGTCATGATCTGCTCCCGTTCGTTCTGCAGCCAAAAACAGAGACAAAAATTGGCCTGTAAAATCTTTATTGCAGTAACAGGGTTTATTCAGTGGGGTTTGAGCACATCTCCAATTGTGCAGCATGGTTTTGCTCAGTGTATTTTGAGACAGGCATTTCTCTGTAGGTGAGATGGTCAGTCTTGTATCCACAGTGATGACCAACAGTGACCCCACAAGTGCAGAGCTCCAGATGCCCTTTAACAAGAACAGTTGTGGCAGGAATGAGTGTGGTTCTCTGGGGACAACCACCACCCTGCCAAGCTGGTTTCCTTCCCCCACTCCACTTCTCCACCTGTGATTTACAGTACAGAAAGTACATTTGGCCACTGGGAGGGCCTCCATGGGCTTGTGTGAGGTTGATATAAAGTTGGCCATGTAAGCTCTCAGCTGACAGGCTCTGTTCTAGGGAGCTGCTGTCCCTCTGCAGAGCAGTTCAGAGGAGAAACCTCTCTGCAGCAGACCTGTCAGGAGGATTTCTGCAGGAAAACAAGCTCGTTCTCTGATCCTGAAGATTGTTAGAGTCTATGAAATGACTAATTTTGTGTTCTGCTTGAAGACTGAGGATATAGAGAGATGGGGCCTGAACTATGCTTGATCCCTGCCCATTATCTGCTCTGCTTAGGTTGTTGATCACTGGGGCCTCTGGTCACTTTTTATGCCCAGAATCTGCAGGTTTGTGGACACTGTGCTAGTGGTGGCAGTGCAGTATGTGGGGAGGAATGGCTCTGTCCAGCTGGAGTTCTGCAGGAGTCACCTGGTGTACATGGCATTATATTCTCTGTATAAGTATATAAATAGATATATATTATATCCAGCCTGCACATGTGTATGAAACCTCAACTGTTCATACAGTTTCCCTTTTGTTCCATCTGCGCCTCTCTCATCTCCCCTTCAATTTCAGAATGTAAATTCTTCAGATGTCTGCAGGTTTGCAGCAGCCCAGTCCCCAGCCCTGCCCCAGACTCTGTGTCCTTGTCATCTGGCAGAGAGCAGCAGAGAGAAAGGCCCTGATCCAGGAAATTATTCCCACTTGTGTGCTGGCTCCTGTTCCCACTGCAGTTCATGCTAACCTCTCCTGGCCAGGACGTGTTTGTACCTTGGAAGAACATGCTCTCCTTGGGGAGGGAAATGTCTTTGAGAGCCATTGAAGTCATTTTTATTGAATGTGAGGAGTTGCCTGCATGAGGACTGTTTTAAGCATCCAGCCAGAGCTATCTTGTCTATTTACTTACAACATTCCACTGTTCTTTGCTGTAATGCCTGATGTCACGAGATTTTGATTGGCTTTGTAGCTTGTTTTCAGGCCATTGAACCACTTCTTTGAAGCAAGAAGTAGATGGTTCAGAATTGTGGGCACATTCCAGGGTGGATCACGAGCTGAGGGAACTTCCGGTAGCTGCACTGAAACCTGTGGAGTGATCTTGAATTTTACATCAGTGGAATTTTATTGGATGGAGATCTGGCCACTGTCCTTCATTGCTTAGGCATAGATTGATCTCCCTGTTGTAGCTGCTCCTGTGGTACAAAACTAGCCAACAGCATGAATGAGCTCTGCCTATTAAATAGTATTACACAACTGAGAAAAGAGCAGGGACACTGCAATCCCAATATGACTGTCAGAGTGCTGTGCAGGTAGTAATGAATGAAAAGGCATAGCCTGGGTTGAACTCACCACACTGATGAGCTGTGCCAGGGACACCTGCAGCTCTATGGACACCAGCTGGGAGGAGTTGGCAGCTGGGCGAATTAACTTGTTGTACCTGTCAGGACTCAGGAGATGGTTCATGAGCTTTTCTTCAGCATCTGCTGCTGTGCTCCCTGTAAAGCATAAAATGACAGGACTGCAGACGGGACACCAAAGTGACATGATGGAGGGATCACAGAGCCCCTGGGCATCACATCAGCCTCATGGAGTAATGAGGGCTTTTGATTTCTAAAGACTGTGAGTTTGTGTGAGCAGAAGGATGTGCTGCCTGCACCAACATCTGCTCTGCTGAGCACAGATCAATTGGAACCCTTTGGGGGTTTTCACAGTAAAATGTGAAGCTCAAATTTATTCTGATTACACTCAGAAGTGGAAACCACCGTCTTAATAGCAGAGGAAGAATTATTCTGTGATCCAAAGGCAGAGGTCCAGCTGTGACTTCTCTCTTCAGTGCTGTAGGAGACAGAGTTGCAGGACATGTACAAATTTAAAGGCTCTGATTTATGGAGGGAAAACCAGGGGCTCAGGCTGAAGGAGTCATAAAGATTTTTTAATGACTGGGGACTCTTTGGTAGCTACTGATGTTTCTGTTTCAGAATCTGAAAACCCAAGGCAGTATTTAAGCCTTGTTTTATGTAGAAGTGAAACTTGACTTGTGAAGCAGCAGAAATACCATAAATCTCAGACTGCCAAAGCTGGAGTCCAGTGATTACAAAATAGAGTATCTCCAGCAAACAAGTCTGAACATTGTCCATGGAGCAGAACAGCCCTGGGTACAACCCCAGAGGGAGCTGAATCTGCTCTCATGTTCTTGCATGTGCCTTTTAAAGTGGACTTTTCACACCATATTGACCACCTGATGGTACTGGTGACTGAGGTCCTGGTGAGATCCTGCCAACAGAACTGACCCAGAGAGACTGTGCTGGTGTTGAGCTCTGTGGGGTGATGGCCACAGGTGGTGATGAAAGCAGATTCTAATCCAATGGATAGAGTGATTCTTCCATAGGAAAGACCACTTAATTCAACTGTAGATATTGCAGAAATGAGGGCAGAGTGCCTACAGCATATTTGCTTCATCATCCCCAGAGCAATTCCACACAGCAAAACCCACTGTCCCCGCAAGCATTTTAAATTTGTGCTGAGCTTTCTATGTTGTAGCACATCCATGAGATGCAGAGAAAGGCAGTCATCCAAAGACCAGTATCAAATAAAATTTGTGTGCATTTCTAGAAGCTGCCTGAATTTCATGAGGACTGGGCTGTGCATTTTCTGGGGCTCTCAAAACTTGGTTCCTCTGAATCCAACTCAGGTTAAAAAAAATCCCAAGAAATTGTTTCTGATCCAGTAAGAGAGTGGAGAGATGTAAAAGGAAACATTATCAAACAGAGATTTCACATCTAGGAACAGCTTTTAGTCAAGCTCTGTGGAAAGGCTGAGATAAAACACCAGGCCTGATTTAATTCCTTTAGGACCAGCATATGCTCTGGCACTGGGAGCCCAGATTTGGTCACACATCCTTAACCATGACACTGTTCCTCAGAAAAGGCTTCTCAAGTACTTCCCAAGCTGTTTGGGAAAACGAATTTGGATGAATGTATCTGTGTTTGTTGGGGCAGTTTGTTTTTTGACTCACACTTGCTTTGTACCTCCTGCAAGTTGTTATAAGAGCCCCAGTACCAGGTGATATTTCAATATGACATTTATTCTCGATGCAAACTGCCTAATCAGAAGCTTATCAAGCCAGAGAGATGCTGCTTCTCGCTCAGGTCCCTGTTCCAGCCATCAAGGAAGAGCTAAATTTGATATTGTGCAGAAAAGGGGGCCACATTCCAGGAAGGAATCGTTCTGTGTTTATAAGGATAGGTTAGAAGTTTGGGGGTAGCTAAAGAGAGAATTTTGAATAAAGTTATTTTGGTGTGTGGTTTGGTGGCCTTCTATGTTGGTTTTGTTTGTTGGAGTTTTTGAACATACATGCCCACTGTTGCACAGGGAAGATGGCTATAATTCAAACATAAATAAATTGTCATTTGGTCCCTGAATGCTGCCAGCAAGACAAGGAGCTCTTGTTGGAATTGTTAAAGATGTTTTCACTGTATTTCTGCTGTCCATATTTTAGCCTGGAGAGTATTTGCTAAACAGAGAGTAAGCAGCAGAAACTGCAGGATATTTGCAGAAAGCTAATTCTGGATTTGTAATTAGTTTTTTCTCTGCGACCTGCTTTTAGCAATCCTGGTTGTCTGGTCTGCACATCAAACCGTCTGGCCCTCGTGTCTGATGGGCACAGCTCAGATTTCCAGGCACTGCCTCCCCTAATAAACTTGATGCAGAATAATGAGCCAGGACTTAATTCGAAAAAACTATTTGTTCAGCAGTGAATCCCTTGAAGAAATGATTATCTGTTCTTAGTGATGAATAATTCCTTGTAAAATGGCATCCTGTCCCGATCTTTGTGAGTTAATCGCCAGCACTAAAGGTCACTGTCTGTGTCACACACCACCAGGTGTCAGCCGTGCACTGCTCCCAGCTCGCCACAGCACTCGTGGGAAACGGAGATTTAAACAAAAATGAGGGGGTCTTGGGAAGTTTTTATATCTTCTGGTAACAATCTACACGTTAAGCAGATGGCACCCAATGAAAACACAATTCCCTGACATTCAGGTTCAGCTCTATGTGCCCTTCCTGGCAGTGGGCAGGTTTCAAACTCCTCTTTTTCCTCTCAGAGATGGGAGAAATGGAAATGTAGTTTCCCTCCAAAGTGGCTTTTCCCCCAGATAGCAGCGACCACCAGAGATGCTGCAGAGGGACAGTGATGCTCTTATGCAAAGGATTTGGACAGCAGTGATGGAGGAGCCCTAATGTGGGGCTGGAGGATTTTTGTGTCCTGGAAGCAGCAATGGAGCAAACACCTTGGGGAGGATCCTGAGCAACAGAACAAACACCTTGGGGAGGATCCTGAGCCAGGAAGTGGTTTCAGCTGCCCTGAATTCACCACACTCTGCTGTGACAAGGAGGGCAGTGGCCACAGAACCTGCAGGGACATCCTTCAGTGAGTTGGTTTTCCCTGTGGGAGTGTGACCATTAAACAATTCCATGAAAGAAACCCCAGAGTTCACTCACTGCCCTGTGCAAACTTTGCCTTTTACGTGGTCTAATTTAAACACATGAAATGAATAATTAATCATCCTGTGTTTTGTTGTTTGTTTTCTGTGCAATGACCAATTTGTTGGAGTGCTTTCCACAGAAAAGAAGCAAAGACAGAAATACAGGCAAGTCCACTGTCTAAATTGCAAAATGTAACATGAGGCATGTTAAGTGACTTCAGTTATTGTAGTAACTGACTTCAGTTATTGTAATAACTGTTGAAATAGCATTTGTTTAGAAATAATATTGTAGCATGTGTTGGGATTTTAGTTCTTCACCCTCTCACAAATAACTTATGTGGACAACAGTGACATACCAAGTGTCCTTCTGTGATTAGCAAAGAGCAGGCAAGAAGCAACAACGAGACAGTCCCAGTCTCTGCTCTGAGATTACTTGTTTCTTTTCAGCACACTCTTGAGCAAGAGGATTTTCATAACCATGCTAGATTGGAATGCTTATTCTTCCAGTGGAAGTAGCAGTGCATTTACTGTATTTTAAAGGCTTTCAATACATTGCAATTAATGCAAATGAAAAAGAAATAATAAAGGGTTTAAAAGTGTATAAAGTCAGACTCTAAAGTGGGCCCTCATCCTTTGTTAGAAAGCAAATGTTTTATAAAGTTCCCTTTCAATGACTGAAGGATAAAACTAACAGTAGGTAATAAAGGGAAAGGTGTGCTCTTTGGGTGTGGTTGCTGCCAGTCCCTCTGAGAACCCTCCAGGGGAGTCTCTCCCTGAAGAAGATCCCACAGTAAATGCACCATTTCATGCTGCTGTTGGCTAAAACATGGGGAAGAAATCCTGAAGGCTAAAGAAAACGGATGTTTGCTTTTTATAGCAGATATTTATCTTACTTTACACTATTTACATGCTAATAAGAAAATCAGAAAGGAGGAACTTTGTAAAATGCAGGAACCTGAGCAGGCACTGTAGAGGAATGAGATCTGTCTTATTTAGGGTTCATGTCATGGTTCATTTTTCCCTCAGCACAACATCTGCTTTTCCCATCACAGATAATCCTGGGAACATCTAAAGGGGTATTATTCAGTGTTTATCATTGTTATCTCCTACAGTTCTGTCATTTTATATCCAACTTAACTGTCTGCCCACATCCATATAGTGCATTTGCTGATACCAAAACAACACTCGAATAACACATTTCATGCACCCTCCTAATTCTGCAACCTCCCGAGGTGCTGGTCAGGAATTTGCTGGGAGCTGATCCCACAGTCCTCCCCCCTGGCCCCAGAGCCACTGCTGTCCTGAGGCTGCAGAGAAAGCAAAGGTCACTCACCATCCAGACAGAAGGAGCCCAGCACGAAGAGGAGGAGGAGGGTGCCCAGTGTCCCCATGGCAGCACCAGGCAGAGGTGGGTTCCTGACCCTCACTCAGGGCAGCTGGCAAGAGGCTCTGCTGTCAGGATGCCCCTGGAAGGGAAGGCAGAACAAACCTGGATCCTGGAGGCATTCAGTGCCTGGGAAGAGGCAGAGAGCAGGACCTGAGAGGAGCGTTCTGCAAAGTGGAGTTTCCTGAGCACAGTGGTCCCTCCCCCTCTGCAGCTGTTAAAGAGCTTTGTGAGGAGGAAAAGGAGAAGGCACATAATGTGATAATATTGGAAAAGAGGAAATGAAAGAGCCAGCTGAGGGACATGGTGTGCAAAAACACAACTGCTGTATTCCTGCTGCTGGGGAACACTGGGGAGGCTCTCTGGTTAATAAGTGTGATGGGTGGGAAGAGCCGTGTGGGAAAAGCTGCACATCAACTCTGTGCCATAAAACCTGTTAGGGAAAGCCACGTCAGTAAATTAAAACCCCAGCAGAGGGTAATTGGCTGTCAGGAGAGAAAGTTTATCGCCTTTTCCCCCTCCAAGGCCCACACATCTGATCTCTGTAAAACAGAGCTCCAAAAAGCTTTCTGGGAGCAGCAGGAGAGGAAGAGAGAGTCTGTCATTAGCATCTGACAGGATTTTTTAAAGAAAGCTGCAGCAACCTATTGTGAAGTAGCAATAGCAATAAAGACACTCTAGACGAGCATCAGAGAGGCCCCATGGAATTCATCTTTTAAAGCTGAAGGGTTCAGCAGAGTGTGGAGTGTCATTTTTTTGGGGATTGCACATGGGAAGATTTGTGTGGAGGGAAGGGGCACGATCTTATGTACCCTCTGTGGGCACTGTAGTCTGTCTTGTATCTATCATGTCTTGTGTCTGTCTGTCTTAGATAGTCCCTGGATATTTTCTATCCAGGATGAAGTCCCTGGATAGGAAAAAAAGAAAGGGTGCTAATCTAAATGCTGTTTTGTGTCCATGTTGAGGCTCCTGTCTGCTCAGCTGGTCACAGGACCCAGCCCTGCCCTCGCCTCCTCTCCCACCACCCAACACCCCTGGGGGGATGGAGCCATTCCTGGTTTATCAGCAGAACACACCAGACTGCTGCTCCCTGCACAGAGGCCTGACTGGGTTTATTTGGAGAAGGACACCTGCTGTTGTTCTGGGCAAGCTGTCAGTGCAGTGCTGAACAGCTCTTTGCCTTCTCCCTAAATATTGTAGCCACCTCCTTATTTCACCAAAGAGGCCAGGATGTTAGAACTTCAGAACAGGGGTCTTCAGAGGAGGTAGCCTAATATACAAAGAGACTACTACAATTTTTGATAATTGTACTGGATACAATCTATGGACTTCTCTAAACTTCTCCAAAAGTTTGTTAATACTGGCCCATTTCTTTGGGTTAGGAGCAAGGATTCAGTGAGACAAATGGAAAAGCAGTCACTGCATGGACTTCTGTTTGGATAAAACAAGCTGTCAGGTCAGCTTTGATGAAGTGGCATCTGCTGTTGCCTTCCCTTACTCTGGAAACTCAAGGTATGCCAAGTGTTCCATGTCCTCCCCTGCGGATTCCCAGCATTCTTTAAAAAGCTCACAGCTTTCTCCCAGGACAAGAATGGCTTGTATGTTCTCACCTTTCTCACCTGCAATCTCAACCAGTTTCCTCAGATATGCCTTTAATAAAACACTCTCTATTATAATCTCTCAGGTTTCATATATTTTTGACTTAACCCCCCCCAACTTTGATCCCTTATAACTTCTGAACATTTAAATGTATTTATAGACAGATACATATGATCTGTTTGTTTAGAGATGGATTTATTGTGTCTAATGCTGTGCTATCTCAGCTGATAAAATGTTCTATGGAGCATGGAAGAATCAATGGTGGATGCTTTTTGTATACTCAAAATATTTTTACTTCATTGCTGATTGTTAGACATACCAATATAAATGCTCTGGGTTTGGTGCTGATCTTAATTATTAAGTTGAGCCTGGCATCAAAGATCACCTGGGCTGTCACCTACCTGTTATTTTTGGTCCTTTTTTCTGCTTTCATCACTCCCTTTTCCCTCCTATTCACTCTTCCTTAGCTGGAATTGGTTTAAATTGAGGTTGTTTAGCTTGCAGAAGGGAAGGCTCTGGGGACACCTTAACATGGCCTTTGAGTACTTAAAGAAGCTTATAAAGAGGTGGTGACTGATGTTTTTATAGGACTGGCACCAGTAGGAAAAGGAGCATTGTTTTTAAACCAGAAGAAGTAGATTGGACTGGATATAAGGAAAAAGTTTTTACAATAATGGTGTTGAAACACCAGGGCTTGATCTCAGAGGTCTCTTCCAACCCAACTGATTCTATGATTTTATAATTCTGACTGGTTTCCCAGGAGGTGGCGGATGTCCCACCCCAGGAGACATTCAGAGCCAGATTGGACAGGGCTCCCAGCAACCTGCTCTAGCTGATGATGTCCCTGTTCATTTCAGAGTGGGGGGTTGAAATAGATAACCTTTAATGCCCCTTCTAACAAAAATTGTTCTATGATTTGAGATAATGTGGGATCTGAGGGGGAGGAAGATGATTTCATTGACACAAACAGGGGAAGTCATCTACTTGGGTGAAAAAAGCCAGGCAGTCCCACTGAGTACCTGGGAATAGATTAACTGCATGGAAAGACACCACTATTTCCCTCTTCTCCAGTATTTAATTGACAGTATGTAGAAAAGGAGCCCCCAGAAAATGGCCCTCTTGCAACAGTCCCAAGCCCTGGGAAGTGTGTCCCAAGCAGTGTTTATCTCCAGCTTTCCACTTTTTGCTTCTCACTTGCAAGGCTTGTACTTGTCAGAGGCTTGTGGGGTCAGAGACCTCTGGAGCTGCTGGGCAAGGTTATGTCTCACAGTGTGCAGGACAATTGCTCTGAGCAGCTGAGCCTGCAGTTGCTGAGGGCATGTCTGACCCAAGCACCATCCTGCTGGGGAGGAGAGACACAGCTGGTTCCCCAGTTTTACCCTCTGCTGTCTGACCTGTTCCTCCCCAAAGGCAAATCTTCCCTCTGCCACCCCAGCCCCTGTGACTCTGCAGTGCTTCCAGCTGTACCAGATGTGTGGCCCCTGAAGTCCCTGTGCTTGTGCCATCTCTGCTGCTTGGGAGCTGAGCAGCAGCAAACAACAAAAGAGGTTGGGATTGCTCCACTCAAGCAGTGAGTTACCACAAAGCCAAAGGGTCGCATATCCTGCACTGGTTGCACTGGTTTTGCTGCTGAGGCTGAGGAGAACAGGGAGAATTCCCACAGCTGATTTTCTGCCCATATTCCTTCCTGTGCCATCCACTTGTGCTCATTCATTCTGTCAGAGCACTCAAGGTCTTCCTTCATCCCTTGTGCTCTGCAGTTGTTTGCCCTACAGTGATGCTGCAGGATCCATTTATTCATTAGCATTTATTCATTTAGCATATGTGATCTTCTGGGTTTGCATATCAATGCCCTGTGCCAGCATAGGACCAGCGTGGCAGACAGAGAGCCATGCCCAGCTGCCTGGGGGCTTGGTCCTGGGGCTGGAATGCTGTGCATGCCTTGGGGTGTTAGAGCTCTTAGATGCAGAGGAATGCAAGATGTCCCAGTGCCCAGGAAAACTGGGCAGTCCCTTTTTGTGGATTTTTCAGGCTAATTTCCAGCTGCTGCTTGTGTTAAGAAGGAACCAACGAGAAAGGCTGGAGCTTTTTAAGGGGCAGCACCAAGGGGTGTGTCCTTAACGAGGCAAGGACAGGTCCAGGCAGTGTGGTGGAGAAATAAAGGCTGCCAGGTGGGAAGGGACAGGTCCTGGCAGTTTCCTGTAGAAATAAAGGCTGCCAGGTGGGAAGGGACAGGTCCTGGCAGTGCGCTGCAGAAATAAGGGCTGCCAGGTGGGAAGGGACAGGTCCTGGCAGTGCACTGCAGAAATAAAGGCTGCCAGCTGGGAAGGAAAGGTACAATTAGTGTCCAGTAACTGTGGCACCAAAACGAAGTTCAGGGCTGAGCTCATGACTAAACTGGGTTGATAAGAGGCTTCAAATGCACTCGTTAAATAGTGACCTCACAGAACATACAGGACTGACTTGGTGCTGCACAGTCAGAACAGCTGTCACATTCTGGTTGAAAATTACTAGAGAAAGTGGCAGCTAATGGCAGTTTTTTTCCCTGGCACCTTGTGCCTGAGTAAACTTAATGATATCTGCCAAAGTTCTGGCTGGTGGCAGCAGCAGCAGAGCTTACTTTGCCCTGAGTGGCTGAGGAATGGAACTTTTTCCAACTTCTGCAGGTAAAATCCTGGTTTTCCCCACTCACAGGGATCTAGATGAGCTCATTAGAACTGCTATGCTGGAGCCAACAGTCGGCATTCCTGGAATTTTTTTCCTTACAAATGCTCTTACAGTCCAGTTGGAGGTGGTGCCTCAGTCATTCTGGTGCTAATGGTTTAGGGTGAGGTTGTAGCCTGCAGCTTCACTGAACAGTGCTGCAGTGGAGCCCAGTTTCAAACCTGCCAGGCGAAGCTGAGCTGTGGCCCTGAGTTCCAGTGCCAGATGGATGAGCCCAGCTGGGTCCTCACAACTGGGAGTGGGAATCAGTGGCAAGGCCAAGGATACGTGTGGTGTTTAGTCTGTTGTAATCTAAAGCTTTGGAATTTAGGAAGCTTTTTTTGGATTAGTGGATGCTTTACACTGGAGGACTGGACTTTCATCCAGAGGCTTCCTCTACAGAGACAGACTGTATCTGTGTGGGTAATTAAGGCTTAAAGCCTGTTTCCTACAGCATCTCTACAGCCACCTTTGCCTTGCCAGATGGATACTGAGCAATTTGTACAGGTATTTGCACTGAGCTTCCTTCAGGCACAGCCCCAGCTACCCTGATGGCATAACACCACCACACTTCTGCAAATGGCAGTGCAAAACAGAGCTGTGATGCTGCCAGATTATCAGGTAAATAACACTCCTTTAGGGTTTCAAACAATGATACTGTGTTATCCCAGCACAGTCTGCTCCAAACCCATAAAATGTTCCAGGGAATTGCCTCTGATAGCACTGGGACAATGATAACAACAGTAGTGAGTCTGTAGCAATGGATGCCATTCCAGTTTTCATGGTCAAAATATGAATTATTAGGGATGAGTGAAAAACCACCTTTCTGCTTTGATGGCAGACAAGGTCACTCCTGGACAAACAATGCTTTCCTTTTTTTTGTTTGATTTGGGAAGTTGTCACCAGGAGCTGGGTGAGCTGCAGGTGTGTTGTGTTTGCAGAGTATTTAGGGCAGTGACATCAAAGCCTCTAACACTCACTGACTATTATCATCCTCTTTAACCTCCAAGGGGTGTGAGTGTAACAAGTCCAGCAGGTTCTCCAAAGCAATGCAGAAGCAGCTCCTGGAGGATGCTATTTGGGGGCTGATGCTCTGTTTTTACTTTTCTTTTTTGTTTCCTTTTACAGGCTCTGAGATTTGTAGCAGGGCAACCTGTTGCCTCCCCAGTATATACCAGCAAAGTGTCCCACATTCTTTGACAACACTGAAAATGAAGCTGTAGCCATTCTTGCAATGTCTGCATCTTGTATGAAGTGAATAAAAAAGGGGCTAAACATGTGCACATCCTCACCCAAACCACTGTGTTCCTACCTGGAGTGAAGGAGTTTTGAGTGCTCTTGTTTTTTGAAGTAACAACTCTGAATGTCAATCCAGGATTTGAAACTCTATTTCTTAAGTTTATCTACCTTGCTATGTTATTCTGACTAACAAACTGTACTTCCTTGCCTGTCAAATCACTGCAATTGTTGCCCAGTTTCCAGTTTGGGTGTGTTCTATCTCTTGGTAAAGGTCTATTTGTAAGTTTTTTGTTAGGGTTCACAATTTTTCTAGTTTCAGTAGAATTGCCCCTTTTAATCCTCATCCCACTAGTTATTATCAAACTGAACCTAAGGGCCAGTTACTAAGGATTTTTTCCCAGGTTTTTTCAGTATTTACACCTCTCTACTGGAATAAGTGGAAAGTCCTACAGCCAAATCCCACAGCAAACAACTATTTATGAGTGGTGTCAAAAATTATAATGCATATACCATTGCTGTGCAATAAAGCAGAATTGTCCCAGAGCAAAGAGTGAGCAGCCTGTGCTGAGGCAAATGCACAGCTGACTATGCAGAGTGAAGTTTTAATGCCATTTCCTGCTGTGTCCTGTGCAGTAAATAGTGAGCTGTTGAGAAAAGCTCTGCTGTCTGCTAGAAGCAGAGATGCTGTGAATAAATTACACATCACATTTTTGAGCTGTTGTGGAACTTAATGTTGCAGGGCCAAATATGCAGACCTTGCTCAGGCTGTGGAGTCATGTGAGTTTTATCTGTGAGGTTGGCAAATTTTGTGCTGGACAGAGTGGTATTAGAAGGATCACTTTTTGGCAGTAAAATGGTTTTACTTCTCAAGGTGCCTCTGACCACTGCAGGGTGCTGATAGCAATAGAGAAGTATTGGCAAACCCAGCAGAGCTGTGGTGCAGGACACAGGTCACTAGAACATTATGGAGAGTTTTACTCCTTTTCTAAGCAACTGTCCTAGTTCAGCAGCTGGGACCATTTTATCACTGTGTGGGTGTGAGCTGGATGGGAAAGAAGCCTGGGAGAGGAGCTGGAAGAACTCCCCTCTGGGGAGTCCTTGGCACCTCCACACCCACCTGAGGGCTCAGCTCTGCTCATGGGCCAGCAACGATTCCAACATCCCCCCTGACTCCCAGAGTCAGATCATCCAGTGTGGAACTCCCTGCCCTGGGGGAGGGACTGGGGGCTCCCGCCTGCACCTGAGGGGAGAGAATCTTGGGCTTTGGGGACTTGGGGACCACTCGTTGGATCCAGGGGAGGAGCAGAACCTTGACAGGAGGAGACCACCACTCTCCACCAGACTGTGACATCATCTGCACCAACAGGTTTTTCCCTTCCTTTTACTTTGGACTCGAAGGAACCACGTGGGGCTCAGCACAGGGGCCACCAAACCCCCCTGTTTTTGTCCCCCAGGGGGCTGGGTTATAATTCTGTGTTTTGTGGGTTAAACCAATTTCTCTTTGTGCCATTGCATTTACTGTAGTATTAAATTGTAACTCTAATTTATAATCTCTCTTGAGCTGGGTTCATTTCTTCTGCCAGTTCTCCTTTAAACCAGCACACCATCACTCTTCCCTGAGGCAGACCTGCACTCTCCTTTCTTGCTGTCTGTGCTGGGCCCAGTCCAGGACAGTAATGGCTGTTTTGTGCACTGGGACTCTAAGGATGAGACATTGGCATTTGTGGATTAATCTTCTGAGTCACTTGTGTGCCAGGAAAAACCAAACCCATAACTGCCCATGGCAGTCTCCAAAGACTTCTCTCTCGCACTCATGAGGGAGGGAATCACAATGTCTGTATCTGCACATCCTCCAAAAGGAGGAGTAGGAAGAGTGAATGGCAATTGTAGTGTTTGAGTTTTACCTTTCTATTTCTACATTTCAAAAGGAGCAAATTTGGAAAGTGCAGAACAAAGAGGGCTTTGGGATACAAGACTAAGAGCCAAAAGACATGGGCTTTGTTCTCATCTCTCCTAGGACTCATCTCTCCAGGGCTGTGTTTAACCAAGGACCATCCTTCCTCAGTGCTCCATTTTCCCCAGGTGTAAAGCAAAGATAAGGATTTGCAAAGAATTAACTAATTAGTAAAAGACTTGGATGGCAGGGAATGAAAAAGAGCCACGCAAACCCAAGGAAGCCCTGGAGTGCTTTGACTCTCACATTTACACCTCTGCTGCCAAAGAGGTTTTCCTTGTTTAACAGGTGACGGAGATGGATCCTGGGTTTGTCTGTGTGGAGTTAACCTGGCAGTGCTGCTTCATCAACCCGCTTTGAAATTCATAATCCCTTCTGGTTTTCCTTCTTAGAGACCGAGGTCCAGATGTGGCTGCAGGGATGGATACACCTTGAGCAATAATCTGCACCATCACTGTCTCAGAGTGAAGTATCCAGACTGTCAGTGTGGCACAGGAGTTGGTACTGAGATTCCTTTTTAACTTAAATGCTTGGAAGGGACATGGTGGAAAATAAAACCCAGTTTCAAGTTCCACAAAGTTGTGCTGAAGGTTGACTTCATTATGGTACTGTCGGTGAGAGCTGGATCCCTGTTTGGAGTAGACTTCAGCCCAGCAGAAAGCCCAGCCTTGGAGCTCTCCGGTGAGACCCTTCTGTGTGGAGTTCCTTGGGTTCCTGTGACCCTCTGGTGGTTGCACAGATGATGACAACAAATATGACGCCTGCAGAGACTGACCTGAGAGCAGAAAGGCTGCTGCTTCTGCTTCCTGGCAGGGGCTGAAACTGTGAAAGTGCAGATGGTGGTTGGTTCTGCAGAACCAAATGGGCACCTTCAGATCAGTTGTCTGAACAAGCATCTAAATTCAGTGTATGAGCTCCTTGGTCCTGTTTTTTGGTGCAACAGAAATGAATGCCTACTGTGATTTTCATACCAGAGGCCCTGGCAAAGCTGAATTGGGCTTGGGAAATATTTAATGTGTAACATGAATGTATCTGATCTCTCTAAACTCTTCAAAACTTAAACATGTTACATATAAAGAAATGCAGCCAGGACAGATGTGCAGGGCATGTGGTTCTGTAAACCTGGGAGTGCACCTGCATGAAGACTTCAGTATGAGGGACATCCACTTAGAGGTGTTTGGGTACAAGTCAGATCTGTTCCTGCTCCAGGGCAGAGAGGGATGGAAGGGAAAACACGGTGGCGATGCAGGCACAGACTTAATTTTTGCCCAGAGAGAGGCTCCAAAATTAATTGTTTTAATGTGGGGCTTTTATACCTGCTTAGCTTGGGAAGTAGCAGGCACTGGGAGACTTTGAGCCCAGGGGATGGATCCCAGAGCAGACAGCTGGGACGTGGATCCCAGAGCAGAGAGCCGGGGGATGGATCCCAGAGCAGAGAGCTGGGGGATGGATCCCAGAGCAGAGAGCCGGGGGATGGATCCCAGAGCAGAGAGCTGGGGGATGGATCCCAGAGCAGAGAGGTGGGGGATGGATCCCAGAGCAGAGAGCTGGGGGATGGATCCAGAGCAGAGAGCTGGGGGATGGATCCCAGAGCAGACAGCTGGGGGATGGATCCAGAGCAGAGAGCTGGGGGATGGATCCAGAGCAGACAGCTGGGGGATGGATCCCAGAGCAGACAGCTGGGACGTGGATCCCAGAGCAGAGAGCCGAGGGATGGATCCCAGAGCAGAGAGCTGGGACATGGATTCAAGAGCAGAGAGCTGGAGGATGGATCCCAGAGCAGACAGCTGGGGGATGGATCCCAGAGCAGATAGCTGGGGGATGGATCCCAGAGCAGAGAGCTGGGAGGTGGAAGGAGCCCTGTGCTGGCTGCAGGGGGTGGTGGTGCCAGGGCTGCAGTGGAAGCCTGGCCAGGACCTGTTCCCAGTTGTGACTGTGCTTTCCGCATGACCAGCTGGCCCCCAGTTCGTGTGTGAGAGCAGCAGCTGTGCCTGCTCTGAACAGCTCTTTGAGACTCCTTGTCCTGACCTGACCAAAGTGGAGCCATAGAAAGGCAGAACAGCAGATGGCAACCAAGAGCTTGGCTGCTGGTGCACACAGGGCCACAATGCAAGTGTAATAAAGGTAAATTATGCAGGATAATGAAACAATTACCAGGTCTTCGATTTGCAAATTAAGTATTTGTATATCAAGTAACAAAAGACTTTATAGAGCCATGTGTCTGGCAACCTGTTGTGGGTTTTTTTCTGCTTCTATCACTTGATGTAGTAAAGGATCCTGCTCCTGCCTGCAAACTTTCCCTGGCACAGAACTTTGTAACCTTTCTCAGACGTGTAACCACTGACATTTCCTCTGCCCTTCCTTCAACTTTGGTCTACTGGGAAAAACTGCAAGAATAGGAAATCATTGAGAAAACCACTTTCAATTACATTGTGTAGTCATTTCCAAGCTGAAAACAGAGCTCCCTGGTTTGCTCCACAACAACCCAATATCTCAGTATTACCCATCAATACATATGTAGTGGAGAGGTGTGAGCATTTAACACAGGCACTTCTACTGGACTGGGGTTTTTTGTAATTTAGAATCCAAACTTGAATTTAGATTTTTAAGTATGTGATGCTTCTGAAGCTGCACCAGTGTCCCAAGTTAAGTTTTTTCCTTTTGCCTTACCCAGCATACCACAGCAGAATTTGTTATTTTCCAGTCCAAGGAAGCAGCTCCTTCTGTCTCTTCAGATTTGGGTTTGGAAAGTCTCTTTAATGCCTCTGGTTCTCTCAGCTTCACTATGTGGAAAGCAGTAATTTGTGCTGACATCATCTAACTGCCCTGAAGAAAAAATATGCTGCATATCACCAAGGAAAGGGAGAAATTTATCTATAATTTAGGGCAATAATGGGGCTTAATTCACAAAGTCTCCGAGCATCTCACAACTGACAGATCCCACTATCATTAGCGATGTCTTGGGACTCTGCTGTGTGGATATAATGGGTTATGACTGAAAGGAAATCATTACCAGGGCCTCGGTTTTGTAGCCATTTCTGGGCTTTATTATCCTTTGTGGCAGCTGAGCTTAGCAGAGCTCAGGAGTTGTTTATTGTCATGATGCCGGATCTCCACAGACACAGTTCTCAATTCCGAGCCTTTTAGGGGCTTTTCAGGGGCTTCAACCACTATTGTTAAATAAATCACTCGACTGCATCTAATCTTATGAGGTTTTACTATTTGGTTTTTTATTTCTTTGTCCTCTTTTTCATGTGTTACAGTGACTGGGTAGTTCTGGAGAGAAGAGGAGCAGAAGAAGAAAAAAAGGGGATTCAAGTGTGTTTACATTAACAATATTTAAACTAAACGTGCACAAGAATATTCAAGTTTCAGGAGGGACTATATTCAGAACTACTTTTTCACACAGTTACACACAATCTTAAAACCTACACACACCATGTAAACTGTCTGACATCACACAGCTATAGCTAATTATTAAGTAATACATATTTTCCTAAAAACTGCTATATTTAAACAGTCTTAATGCAAATTATTTTAACTGTATAAAAGAAATCTTTTAATGTTACTCCACGGAGTTTCTTCAGCCTTCTTTTCTTGTTTCTACACCAGCTCAAGGTCTCTAGACAAATTCCATTCTTATCTTAGCAGCTGGCACCTGTAAATTTGTCTTTGGTTTGCTAGCCTGAAAATGTATGAATCCCAACAGTTGTTTTTTTTCCAAGCGACGAAACCCACACAGATTATTGATATTTTTTGGCAGGGGGGATTGTTGCAGATGCTGAACAGGCTGGGTGCTCCTCCCCAGCAGCAAACCACTGGCACAGCCCAGACTGATGTGATGGGCATTTGGTGGGTCTGTGCAGTAGCTTCCCCTGCCAGGGCTTGTGCTGCTGGTCTGTTCTCAGCACAGCCCTGAGCCCCTGACACAGGTGCAGTGCCCCTGGCACACACACTCACTGTGTTTTCAGGCCATGGGAAGCCCCAGAGCCACACAGAGCTCACCAGGGCAGCTCTGCCCACCAGCACCCCTGACCTTCTCTTTGCATTCCATGTACACCTTCCTGCATCTGTTTTCCCCCAGTGCATGGAAATCATATTATATGACATTTAGTTTAAAAAACTGTGCTTCTGTTTGAGAAGATGATGTATCTGATTGAGTAGATGATGCATTTGATTCAGCAGGTAATAGATCTGACTCACTGGGTCATTTATTTCTTTCCTAAGTAGTACATAAAAGATAATTAACAAAACATCTGGCTTACTACGTGATCTGGGCTTATTTTATCCTGTGTAATTTACCTGTGTATGGGTGTGAGAGTCCTTTCTGGCTGCCCATAAAATCCGTCAGACTGGGATTGTGAGATGTCTCTCCCAGTGTGTGGCCAAAGCCAGTCTGTTGTCACAAAAAATTCCCCAACAGTCACTACATGTGGACATGAGCTAAATATAAGCACAGCACACATTTGCTTGTCAGGAAAGGTGGTGTATTTTTGGAATTCAAGTGGAACCTTACAGTTCCTTATATGTGATTGAGTCTCCACTGTGTCTTGCCTAGCCAAAAACTTCCTCTGAGTTCTCTGCAGTGCAATCTCTGCTCCATCTGCTCCTCATGTGTGGCAGTTTGCAAAGTGGCAGCAAGCAAAGGAGCAAAAGCCACCCGGTCCTGACGGTGCTAAACTGTCTGTGATGTTCTTGGTATGGTCTCCTTTGAGGCAGTAGGAGGAATTGCTATACTGGGACTGGCACAAAACCAGGCAGATCAAGCCAGATCAACACTGAACTAATTTCTTGAGGATTTTTCTTGCTGAATTTTTAGTAACTATTTTGTGTTGTCATTGCAGCCAAAATGTTTGGATTTTGAGCAAGTAGTCAACATTGCAGTCCCTGAACTGCAGATACCCTGAGGTGAAATGCTTCCAGTCTCTGCCACTGATTTCTTCTCCCAGAATTTTTAAAATACTCCCATTCCTCTCTTTCTAATTCTTTTAAAGGGCCACTTCTCCCTGGAAGCAGGAAGACAGTTTGAAGCACATGCACTCATTTGAACCTCAGAGCTGGGTGGGTATTTCTGCCTGTCCCCACCCTGGGACTGACAGGTATGCCCTGACCTGTTAGGATTTAAGGGACTGTTTTTTCTGCCTAAATACCATTTTGGTGAGGTTTCAGTTCTTTCTGTGATTTTTTTTAACAGCTGTCAGGGAGAAATTATTGTTCATGTGAGTGTGAGATCTGAGAGAAAGGCAAATCCTTTGTCATTAGAGCCATGGGGTTTGCCCCAAGTGCCACACTCACCCTCCCAGCCCTCCTGGTGGCTCAGGTCCCTTTAGACTCTGCACTTTGAGAAGATGATGTTCTGGAGGCTGCTGTCATTGAAACACAGAGCCAAGGCAGTCTTAGAACATGAGATGAAAGGGGTTGGAAATCAATGTGTTGGGAAAGTTTCTCCAGGGATCAGTTACAGTGGCTGAGAAAGGGGAAGAAACTGTCCAGAGGGCTCACAGTGGTTGATTTCTTTATAAAGGCTAAATGTGTCAGGACAAAGAATTTAAATTTGCTGTTTGTTAAAAATTTATCATCAGCCTTCAATTTATGATGTGAAAATGGCAAATAAAGAGGCCAAAGGCCTTTCATAGTGTCTCTGGCAATGTCAAGTGAAGCTAATCTTGATACAGTGTATCATTCCAAGAGTCAAAACCTCCTCTTTCAGATTAATCCCTGGAGTTTTGCTTAATTCTCACAAGGAAAAACTCTTTTTTAATATGCAAAATTTATAATTCATTTGCTATCAAACTATCTTGTGTCTCTCTGAGCTCAATGGTTCTTTCTGGCATTGGGCTCCCAACACTGGCACCATGAAGACTGTGGAGAGTGAGTGACTGGCACAGGAGACCAAAAATGTGTGGATTAAAAAGATACAAATATCTGTGTTGGGAATGACTTTGGATTTTCAAGCTAACAGTACTTCCCTCCTGCTCTCAAAGCAGATCTATAGGCCTTTGTCAGCTGGAGCTGAGGAGAGAGAGGGAGGAGCTGTTCGTATTGCACTGAAGCTTCCAAGAGGTGGCTTTGGGGACACTCCACTACATGGAACAGCTCTCTGCTTACAGAGGAATTATCTCAGACTTTCTGTGCCCAAGTGGGTCTCGGTAAAAACAGCCAGCTCCAGAGAAGGGTGGTCACAAGGGAGAACAGAATATTTGCATGTGATGTAGCAGCTTTGCCCCCCTTACACTCCTCTCTATCTGGCTGAAATCCACTGCTGTGGTGGGTGGGAGGAGATAGCACATCCCTCAGCTTTCCCAATTCTGCCTTTGCCAACTTGTACTCAGAGGACTCTCCTGCCTGATGTCTTGGTTCCCACAACCCACCCCATGTCTGCATGGGCTGCTTTGCTAGGGACACCTCCAAAGCTGCAGAAGTGGGACTGATCTGAGCACATCCCCTCAGTATGATGTGCTGTTTGCTGTTAAACCAAGGGCCATCCTCTTTGTATCCCAGCTGGACTCTCCAAAGCACAGCCGAAGTGGATGTCAGCCCAACCCATTTGTCCTGGCTCTTGTGTTGTGTCTGAGCACAGGGTAGCATCGTTGTGAGCCTGCAGGGAACTGCAGATCCCACAGGTCTTTTTTGTTCCTTATGCTCTGCCAAGCAATTATGATCATCACACTGAGGTTTATGTTGGCTTCAGTGTTTTGTTTTTTTTAAATTATCTTTAGGGTGTTATTACCTTATTTGTGCTTGGGAAATACTTCAGTTAAAGAAGACTAGTATTTTATTAATATGGTTTGTATCCAGGCTCTTTTCAGGCAGCTGCAGTAAAAAGAGGTGGAATCTCACAGAAAGTGTGTGATGGTTTAAAGGTAAACTGGTAGGAGAAAAAAAACCAACACAAAAGAGATTAGAAGTCAGAGTTGCAATTTAATAACAATATCACAATAAGTGCAGTGGCACAAAGAAAAATTAGGTTTAACCCACAAAACCCAGCAGTACAACCCAGCCCCCTGGGGCACAAACACAGTGGGGTTCATTGGCCCCTGAGCTGAGCCCCACGTGGTTCCTCCGAGTCCAAAGTAAGAGGAAGGGAAAAACCTGTTGGTGCAGATGATGTCACAGTCTGGTGGAGAGTGGTGGTCCCCTTCTGTCCAGGGTCTGCTCCTCCTCTGGATCTGGCAAAAGGTCCCAGAAGTTCTCAAACCCTAAGATTTTATGCCCTCAGGTGCAGGTGAGAGCCCCCAGTGCCTCCCCCAGGGCAGGGAGTTCCACACTGGGGGATCTGACTCTGGGAGTCAGGAGGGAATTTGGAATTGTTGCTGGCCCATGAGCAGAGCTGAGCCCTCAGGTGGGTATGGAGGTGCCAGGACTCCCCAGAGGGGAGTTCTCCCAGTCCTCTCCCAGGCTTCTTTCCCATCCAGCTCCCAGCCTGCAGGAGCAATATGGATGCAAATGGTCCATTGTTAACAGTTCCGGGGAAATGGCATCGAGGGTGTAGAATCCACAGCTTTGGTCACACCCACACAGGGATAAACTGGTCCCACCTGCTGAACTGGGACAAAGTGGTACAGAGCATGAAAGACTCTCAGCTGAAAAGGGTATGCGTGATACTTCCCTCTTTATTGCAGTTTTCACAAAGGACAGCTTTAAACTAACCAGGAACAACAGTGTAAAACACAGAAAGACTTGGGAGTGTTGCTAATTTGTGCATGTTTGGAAAGGGCTGGAAACGATGCTGTGCATTCAAGTCCATTGGAAGGGCTGCTCCAACCCCCTGCTCACAGCCATGCTCCAGCAGCAGCACTTGGCAGGATGGGGATCTAAAGGAGATGTGCAGAGGTTTTGGAGGTTGTGCTTTCCAGCCCTGCAGTGCACACAAGGCAGAAAGCAGTCCAAGGAGACAGGATCCACAATGTTGGCAGCCAGCTTGTCAAGGCATGAGAAGGGCACTTCTGTGGATAAGAGCTGTGAGCACTGAGCTGAGTACCAGAATGCCAGGGTGGAGGTCTGTGGCTGTTCCTGGGACAAGAGTGGGAGAATCCTTTGTTGCTGCCCTGTCAACTCTTCAAGGTGTCTGAGAATTTACATACTGCTTTGTCTGAGGCCATGCAGTGAGTCAAGACCAGGCTGTCATCCCCTGTGGTAGCTGGTGGGGTTTTCATATAGAATAAGCTAAAATAGTGTATTTGGAGTTAGCACACACCTACATAAAATGGTAAGTTGTGCCATAGTTAAAGCACCTTCTGCTGCCAAAAAAACACAACAAACCCCAGAAACTCAGATGCTTGGGTCACTCAGCAATTGCTTACAGTCATGAGAGGTCAGGCCCAGGAACTTCAGAAGTGGCTGAGTCTGGTTTGCAAGGCTCTTTCTAGTACAGGTTCCCTGATGGTTAGTCAAGGTGAGCCTGTTGGGATTCCTCTCATCTGCTGGTGGCCTGTCTGCAGAGGTACTGGAGTGGTTAGAAGCTTTGCCTGTCTGGTGAGCTTCAATCATCTGTGAAGTTTCAGAGGTGGTGGGGGCCAAGTGGACAGGAATGTGACAAAAATGTGAAGTCTTGTTGTATCAGGAACCAAGGCTAGGAATACAAAACGTAAAGTCACTACCTACAAGAGTTAAGGAGGTGAACTTTTCCTTTTATTTGCTTTTTACTCCTAGGGTATGTTTTTTAATATTAGCATAGCATTTGCATTGGATCTTATTTTCCCAGCCCTTCCTGTTTTGCTTCTTTAAATCTCTCACCATTGGTTGATCCCAATGTCATTGTGAATTAACTATCCACAAGACACCTTTCACTGTTGAGTTTACAGAGACATCCTTTTCTTCTCTAACTTTACTCTTTATACCTTCTAACTCCTTCCTTCCCTTTACCCACCTCCTCCTCTTTTGACAGCACTTCAGCTGCTTCTGTTTCCAATTTTATCACACCAGTAGGAGCAGCAAATTGGTAAATGCGTGAAAACTCTTCAGTGATGGCTCTTGTTATGTTTGCCAGCAGCCAGCTGAAGGACTGAAGACTGGTGAGCCAGACACAGTCTAGGTTCTTGAACTTCATATTACTATGAGATCCAAACCATCCATCCCTTTCTGTGTGTTTGGTTTCTGCAAACTTCTCTCAGAGCACTGTTAGGGCTGGTTAGACAAGAGGTGTAGGGTCGGGCTTGGGAGCTAAATGTGGTCAGATGTCATGGTCTTAAGTGCAGCAGAAGTCCAGAGCATGAGTTTAGGAGCAGATTGGAAGAGGACACATGGGCTTCTGTGAGCTGTGGTCTGTGGGTTGGTCACATGGCATGTGGAGGACTTATTACCTGTGTGTTATATGACAGCAGTGCTGTGGATTGCAAATTTTTTGCCTTCTGATCCCATTGTGTGTGTGTGTCACACAGAGGCAGAACAGTGTCCAATCTTTCAGGAGCTGATAACTGATAAAACAAGGTGCCCAGAGCAGGGTGATTGAGATACAACTGCTGAGTGGGATTGAAGGTGGTTCAAGACATCCTGAATAGCACTGAGCAGGCACCACAGCTAAAAGGAGATGCTCTGTGGGAGCTCTTCACTTTTATTTCTTACTGTCCTAGTTCAGCAGCCAGGACCAGTTTGTCCATGTGTGGGTGTGACCAAAGCTGTGCATTCTACACCCTCTCTGCCATTTCCCAGGAACAGTTAACAACTGTTAACATTGGCAGCAGCTGCCCAGGACACACCTGACCCCTCAGGCTGGGAGCTGGCTGGGAAAGAAGCCTGGGAGAGGAGCTGGGAGAACTCCCCTCTGGGGAGTCCTTGGCACCTCCACACCCACCTGAGGGCTCATGTCTGCTCATGGGCCAGCAACGATTCCAAAATCCCCCCTGACTCCCAGAGTCAGATCCCCGAGTGTGGAACTCCCTGCCCTGGGGGAGGGACTGGGGGCTCCCACCTGCACTTGAGGGGAGAGAATCTCGGGGTTTGGGGACTTGGGGAATGACTTATTGGATCCAGAGGAAGAGCAGAACCTTGACAGGAGGAGACCACCACTCTCCATCAAACTGTGCCATCATCTTCACCAACAGGTTTTTCCCTTCCATTTACTTTGGACTCGGCGGAACCACGTGGGGCTCAGCACAGGGGCCACCAAACCCCACTGTGTTTGTGCCCCAGGGGGCTGGGTTCTACTTCTGGGTTTTGTGGGTTAAACCCAATTTTTCTTTGTGCCATTGCATTTATTGTAATATTATTATTAAATTGTATGTCTGACGTGATCTCTTTCATGTTGGCTTCATTTCTCATGCTGGTTTCCCTTTAAACCAGCACACTTACCTGTAGACTTAGAGGTACTCTAAGGAGGAGGCTGGGTTCAGAAAGTAGCAGTGCAGAAACTGGTAGCCCTCCAAGTAGGAAGGCTGAATTTCACTCTTCCTCTTATCAGAGATCTCTCCCCACTCTGAGGTCAGTTATACTGATTCTGCAAACTCAAATCCTAACCTATGTACAATCTTCTTATGTCAGCGCAGAATGAAAAGTGGGTGCTCTATGTCTGGTAATAACATATTAGAATTCCTGGTGACTGGCTTACTACTTATTGCAAGCATTATTGGTTTAAATAATTAAACTGTAAAAGGTCATACGCTTTATTTTTCCTTCTGTCACCACTTAGAGAACCATTTGGGTCCAGCAACAGTTGCTGAAGGGGAAATTTTCTGATGACATAGCAATAGTTGATTGCTTTTTGTGAGACAAAAGACAAACAGCCCAGCTCCTGAGATGTGGCCTCAGGGCCAGTTGTGTGTTCCTGTAGGAAGGTTGCAGTTCCTGCACAGCTCACAGGGGACACAGCTCTGAACTGGTGTCTGGGACTGGCATTCCAACTTACCCCTTGACTCACGTGCTTCTGGGGAGTCCTGTCAGGTGCTGCTCCTCTTTGGCTCTTCAGTGCACACTTTAATGTTGAGATATTTTTTTAATCTTGCAGCAATCAAAACCTCAAAGTAATCTACCATTATAAAATATGGTTAGTTGGCTGGATTTATTTTTCCTAATTTACCCAACAAGTCATCTAAATAACAGGAAGTTGGTAACAGCCAAAATGTGAGACAGTTCTTATTAATTTTTCTTGATATCCAGGAGTTTTGCCTTAGAAACAGGAAAATAAACCTTTCTCCATATTCAGCAGTGAATAGAGTTGGTTTATCTGGTTCCTTGGTCCTCCATTTGGAGTAAGTCTGAGCCTTGCTGCAGTCACTGGAGCTTCTTAGTAGGCAACCAGGGCCAGAGAGCAGAGCCATGGGGAGAAACCCTGGGATTGCCCAGCTCTGGGTGGTTTTGTGATGCTTCTTGTGATTCTTCTCATGACTTTTCATCTGGCGTTGATGGTTCAGCAGTGCTTTGGCTCTGCACACAGAGCTGTGTCTACTCTGTCTGAGGGCATCCATTCCTCAGCCTTCACCACAGTTTCTCTGTGTGCTTGAACAACTCCCTCTGTTAGGATTCATACATTTTCAGGCTAGCAAACCAAAGACCAATTTGCAGGTGCCAGCTTCCAAGATAAAAATGGAATTTGTCTGGAGACTTTGAGCTGGTGCAGAAACAAGAAAAGAAATCTGCAGAAACTCTGTGGAGTTAACATTAAAAGTGCTCTTTTATAAAGTTAAAATAATTTGATTAAGTTTGCTTAGATCTAGCAATGTTTAGGAAATATGTGTTACTTAATAATTAGCTATAGCTGTGTGATGTCAGACAGTTTGCATGCTGTGTATAAGTCTTAAAATTGTGTGTAATTGTGTGAAAAAGTAGTTCTGAATATAGTCCCTCCTGAAACTTAAATATTTTTTGTGCAAGTTTAGTTTAAACATTGTTAATGTAAACATAGTTGTACCTTTTCCCCTTCCCCTTTTCCCTCCTGCTCCTCTTCCCTTCTCTCCACAACTGCTTAGCAACTGTAACACATGATGAAGAGGACCAAGAAATAAAATACTAATTTGTTAAACCCCATAAAATTAGATGCAGTCGAGTGGTTTATTTAATGATAGCTGTTGAAGCCCCTGAAAAGACCCTAAAAGGGTCAGTTGAGAACTGTGTCTGTGGAGATCAGGCCTCGTGACACCCCTCAGCTTCTCTCTGCTGCCTCACTGGGAAGTTGAGAGGACAAAGGCATCATAAAGCTGGACACTGCTAATTGCTACGTTAACAAGGACCCTGCATTACATATACATGCATTCTATACTTAATGTGAATTTTACCTACTCAGCTTGATTCCTGTGCCAGTTGAGCTTCACTCAGCCGGGATATTCAGTTGCTTTACGTTGCGAGGTGACCTGGTTCAGGAATGGCAGGGCGGCTACTCTCTAACCACTCGGGCCATTAACTCTCCAGCACCAAGATGGTGGATGGCAAAATGGCGTTTATTGGTGTGTAACAGAGTGCTGTATGGTATAGTGGGCTGACATCATTTCCGTCTGCTCACATAACTCCTTTAACATTACTGACTAAGGCATCGGGGGGGAGGTGTCTCTGTCTTTCCGTACATCGCGAAATCTTCCGGCCGCCAGACCCCAGCTACCACATTTCCCCCCTCTCCATGCCAAACAGACCAACTGTACTGTAAACGAGGTTAGAGGTAAAAGTTCATTTTTATTCCACATGTGCGTATTATTTTCTATTTCATGTTAGGAACTTTTTTTTTTAAAGACATTTGTCATAACAGTAAAGACAGTAAAAACTTAAGGCACAACAACTCAATGCAGATTAAAATCCGATAAACGCAGCATTAAAGTAGTTGCTGACGTTCCAGCAGCATAATGTTAACTGCCTCTAGGCAGTTTTTGACAAATGACACAAGTTTGTTTAAAATACAAGGTCCCACTGAACCTTTAGGTATTTATCTATACCACTGCCAGATATCCAAGCAGGGGCTATGGTCTCACATCCCGAGTAAGCACAGTAGTATTCGTTGGGTAAGTTACAGTACCTTTTTCCTGGGTTTAAGGCAGGACACATGTAGAACCCTAGATATTCCCAGCATCAGTCTCTTGGGACAAGTTGATATAAGGTGACAGTAAAGCTTGGTGCGTCTGACGTTGTTTGAGTTGCTATAATTTTGTGATTCTCAAATCGAGAAAGAAACCACTGAAACGGTTGGTGGCGAAGGTGGCTTGAACTTACCTGTTTTACCAAGTGTTATGGGTTCACCCAGGTGGGCCTAGATTTGGGCTCTGGAGTTTGGACTAGGCCGAAGCTGTCAGCTGACTTGAGCTGGGCTGAGCTGACAGCTGACCTCTTCTAGCCAGTAATTTTGTATTCCATACCACATTATGACATCATCTCCAGGGAAGTAGGAACCAGTGTGGGAGTGGTTAAGGCAGTCGCTTCTCAGCCCTCCTCTTGGGAGGACACACGGTGCTGTCCCAGGGGGGATGGAGAGGACCAGGCCCACCACTGGCTCACAGGGTACCTCAGGAAAGTAAATTGTGTTGTTCTGGGTCTCTCCTTTCTGCTTGAGTTTGTCTCCCTGGGGAATAAGCTTCTTCTTAAGTAATGTGTAGTTAAGACAGTAGAATTTGTGTGTTCGTTAAGAAGTTGAGGTGGAGAACTTGTTGTTGCAGACTTGTGTGAGTGTATATTTGTACTCTCTTCTAATTGTCTCTTTCTTTCTGTGAAAAATATATGTAGATTTAGTATAAATGCCATTTGAAGTGGTTTTTTTCTTTCCCCTCTCTTTTCCTCCCTTTCCCTGGTGTTAGGAGGGAGGCTTTTCTCTCTGTGCTTGGTGGGGGTTGGCAGTTGCTTATCTCAAACCAAGACACCATGGCCAGTTCTAAGAGCAAGATTACACAAAGGCATCACAGCTTTCCTTTGCGGCAGTCACGCTGGTGCTGCTCAGAGCTCGTTCGCGTGGAATTCTCCGGTTTCGAACGGGACGTCAGTCAGTCCATTGTTCTTTTCTGGCACTGCGACGTATGGGTTGCGAGGGCATCCAATAATCTGGTCCTGTAGATAAAGTCTCAACAGTTTTCATTAGTTTTGTTTTGCAAGTCTGGCTTAATTGACTTAAGTGGACACCATTTGACTCTGCATCTTTTTTAACAGCAGCATATCCTCCTGAAAGAACTAGTCTCCATCCTTGTTCCCAATTTCCTAATTCATTCCTGACTATAACTGACGGACCTTCTTCTAATGCTCGAGTGGCCCAATGTTTGTGGACAGGACTATTTACTTCTTCTCCCCTAGGGAACTGGTTTAATGCTAGCGAAGCAGTTGCTAATAAACATGCCTGATCCTTTGAGGGAAGAGCACTGGTAAAGCCTTCTGCTTTTACTAGTACTTCTAATTTAGATTTTAGGGTTTGATTCGCCCGTTCAACTATAGCTTGTCTGGTGCTGTTATATGGGATGCCATGTATCAGAGTATTGTCCCATTTCTGTGAAAAGGCTCGAACTGATCTGGATATAAAGTTGGAGCCATTATCTGTTTTAATTTGATTAGGGTCACCAAGCCATGCCATTGCTGTCAGCCAATGCTGAATAGTGGCTTTGAAGTAAGTTTTAAGGTGCTGTGTAGCTACGATTGCTCCAGTGTTTCGTATCTACTGTTATGGGTAGCCAAGGCCGAGGTTTTAAAAGCTGGCAAAGTGTAAAATCTGTTTGCCATATTTCGGAGGCTTTAAGGCCTCTGGGGTTTACACCACTGGACCAAAGCGGCACTTTTTGGCAGTAAGGACATGTAGCCACTATGTGTTTAGCATCAGCATACATGACTCTACATTTCTTTACTAACGCCTTAGCTCCAATGTGGAGAGACTCGTGTAGCTGACGAGCATCTCTGAGCGTCCACAGTCCTTTCACAGCAGCATCTGCTTTGTCATTGCCAACCTGAAAAAATCCTTTAATTGGGTTATGACTGTTAATGTGGATAACTGATATGGTGCCTTTCTGGGAGAAAAGGGCTTCTTCCAGCGCCAAAGCTGCTGTGGATATAGACACGCCTGGCTGTGACATAGCGAGGCAGAGTTTTGCTGCAAACATGGAATCGGTTACTATATTAAGTTGTTCTGTTAAAAACAGCCCACAGGCCAGTACCACAGCCATAACTTCTAGTTGCTGGACTGAAAGTGTGTTGTCGGTCATTTTTATACAATGCCATTCATTTTCCAATTGCCACACTGCTGCTGCAGTTGAGGTTGTCAAGAATGCACCTGTAAAAACTGTTGGTCCCTGTAAGGGCCGGTCTACAACCTTCTGTGGAAGGTCGGTGTTGATGATAGCCAACGTTTGGGTCCAAGGGGGTTTTTTAGCATACTGAACCTCCCCCCCAAACCTGGCAAGAGCTACAGCGAGGTATTCTGACATTACTATGGATTGTGTTGGTAACTGCTTGCGAAAGGGTAAGTATATTTTAGCAGGTTCGATACCCAGATGTCTTAGTGCAAGTTTTCTGCCTTTATGATGAGATTGCTAACACACTCGACTCCTGGGGAAAATGCATGTGATAATTTTCCCAAAACTATCCACAGTACTGGCTGCGCTTTCTCAGGTGACCCTTGGGCTAACGCCCCTACCCCCGCCCTTTTGTGAAATGCACATACAAATTGAGTGGTACATCTGGGTTCCATCTTGCAAGAGCATTTGTTGACACTTGCTGTTCAATGAAATTATGGGAATCTACGGCTTCCGCTGTTAGGCTTTTATGCTCCCAGGGATGTTTCCCTTTTAAAAGATCATATAGGGGAGCCATAATACCGGGAGGAATTAGAACAATGTTGCGGAGCCATTGCAAGGACCCCACTAATTGTTGTGCATCATGGAGTGTTTTAATATCTCGGCGGATTTTTATTTTGGGAGGGGTTATATAAGAGTTTGTAATTTCTACTCCCAAAAAGGTTACACAGGGTCCTCTTTTTATTTTTGAGTTCGCAATTTGAAATCTGTTCGATTTTAAAATGTCAGAAATCATCAGGACTAGTTGATCTACTTGGCCCCTGGTGCAGATACCAGGATATCATCCATGTATTGGATAATAGTTGCAGTCGGATTATTATTCCGAACTGGTGCTAGTGCTCGGTCTACTACAATTTGACAGATAGTGGGTGAATTGATCATTCCCTGTGGTAACACCTTCCACTGAAAGCATAAGTTAGGGCACTGGCTATTCGGAAACACCACAGAAAAAGCAAATTTTTCTTTGTCTTCCTCGTGCAGTGGTATTGAGAAGAAACAGCCTTTAATGTCGAGAACCGCACAAGGTTGCCCTTTGGGTATCATAGAACTCATGGGCAATAATGTTTGAACTGCGCCCATTGGCTGATTTTCTTATTTACTTCACGTAAGTCATGGAGGAGATGAAACTGTTCATTTAGGTATTACAAAAACTGGGGTATTCCACGGGCTGGTGGAGGGTTCTATGTGACTTCGTTGTAATTCATGGTCAACTAGTTTAAGAAGAGCATTCATTCGAGGCTGGGATAAGGCCACTGCTCAATCCACGCTGGGCTGGATGATTTCCATGTTAATCTAATAGGTGGGGGTAGGTGTACAGCAGTGGCCCTTACTGTAAATTTGTCACTCTGGCGTTTAGAAGGGTTAGAGCATCTCTTCCCAACAAGGGTGGGACCTCAGATAAAATGTAAGGAAAAAGGGTAATGGTTTTATCTGGCCCTTTTTCAGTGTGGAGTATAATTGCTATTAAATGGGCGCTCTTTCGAGCTCGAGTTGATCCTCCAACTCCACCCACCATAGGAGCATTTTCTAGTTTCCAATGTAGGGGCCAGTTTGTTTCAGGGATAATTGTAACATCTGCCCCAGTATCATTTAAAAAAGAAATGTTAATAGTAGTATTGTCTGTGGTATCATGAAGGGAACAAACTCCTCACACCACAGGTGGGTGGCCACACTCTACTGCCAGGGCCACCTTGGGACCTCTGCCCCGGGAGGTGGTCCTTGTGGCTCCTGAGGTACAGACAGGTTCACTTCTGGTTGGACCGTAACAGTGACTACTTCTTGATGGGACGCCAGGCTTGGGGGCGTCCCATACCATCCCATACCATTGGGCCGCTTCATATTCCAGGTGGGAGGGGGCTGTATGCGGCCTGGATGCTCTAGGTGCCCACTCCCCTTCCCGTTTCCCTGCTTTTTGGATCTACAATCCTTAGCAAAATGCCCCTTTTTTCACAAGCCCAGCATGGTCCTCTAGGTCGATTTTGGGATGGAGGAGGTGTTGTTACCAAGCTTCCCTGTTGAGGGCAGTTTATTGCCACATGGCCCGCTTGACCGCATTTAAAGCAAATCATTACATTCGCTATTGCGGTACGAACGGCTACTTGAATTGGAGCCAGCTGCTCCTCTTTTACGACGTGTTTAATCATGTCTACAAGACTCGCTCCTGCTGGCAGGGACCGTAAAATGTCTCTGGTTGCTGAATTGCATTGTTGGCGTATGCAATCAGCAACAACTGGGCCTTTCGCTGTCGGAGGTAAGGCAGAGGAGTCAACTGCTGCTTGAAGACGGTCTATGAATTGTGTGAAGCTTTCGCTTTCAGTTTGTTTAATAGTAGACCACGGTAATGGCTTAACAATGATTGCTGAGGTTGTGCAAATGGCCTGTCTAGCTGCACGAGTAGTTGTTGCAACTTCCTGGGACCGCATGCCTTGGGCTTGCGTATGGGGGGTAATCATGGTTGGATCTGTACCCATTAACCGCTGTAAGCTAGATCCATGTAGTGGGTGATCTGACCCGGTCACTAGGGCTAATTTCTTTGCACAGTTATCTTCCCACTCCTGTTTAAAAACAATCATCCCTGACCCAACAAAAATCATTCTACAGGTTTGTTTAATATCAAATGGAAGCAAATCATCTCCTCCAAAAACACCATTTATGAGGGTAGAAACCATAGCAGAATTAAGTCCTTTTTCTGCTATTGCTTTAACAATTGCTTGTATGTCTTTTGGATTTATTGGTGAATAGACCCTTCGGTCTCCCTCTAGTACTTGGACTGGGAATGCTCGCGAAGATGACAGAACCCATTCAGCACATGCAGCTTTTATTTTTCTTCAGTCCGTGAGGGGAGTTAATTCTTTTTGTGGTTTATTTTTAATTGTATTTATTTCTTTTTTCTCTTTTTCTGAACTTGAACCAAACAAACTTGAACTATCCCAACTAGTATCCGAATCGGAGCTAGAACTCGACTGACTGGTTACCTCCGATCTCCGGTACCTCCCCTTCAAACCGCGACCTCGTCTGCCACCCCCACAGGCGGATGAATTTTTACTCCGTCCTCTCCCCTCACACGCAGACCACACCTTCCCTCTTTGTTTGTCCCGCCCTCTACTCGGGGCGCTCGCTTTACGCAAATATTTTTCCTTCTGGTTAATGTTCTTCTCCCCATTCGCACTCCTCCTCCCTTTTCGGTCACTCCCGTCTCCTTTCTCCACCCCCTCTCCACTATTCTCCTCCCCCTCTTCACCACACACACCCATAAGTGCCATTACTTCCCCACTCTTCCCGCCAGCGACGCTTTCGCCCCGCCCTTCTTCCTGCCCCTCAGCGCCATGTTGGGACACATAGGGCGGCGGTTTATCTTTAACCCTTTTAGAACCCACATTTTCCATAACGGTTCTGGCTTCCTTAGCCAACTCACTATAACTCGTACCGACCTGCTCTTGTTCCTCCGCTGCTGAATGGGAATTAAAAACATCGGTGGTTGGGGGACATAAAGTTTGCGTGGTCACCCCAACTCCTAATTTAGGTGCAGCTAACAGGCATTTTCCAGCTGCTTTCCTGGTTTCTTGCTCTTGTATTGCCTTTCGCAAGGCCTGGATGACTTTTCCTCACGCTTTAAGATTTTTCCCATGACCCGAGGACATCATTTCCTGGGCTAACGCTTTAGTACATTTATCCCATATCTCCGGGTGGAGAACATCCACGGGGTGGTCAATGACCCCAATCTGCATAAGTCTCACAACGGTGAGAGTAAAATCTTTGGACTTACAATTTATACCCCATTGCTTACGAATCTGCGATACGACCTTCACAAGGGCTTCCATTCTCCTTGTTGGTCTGGGAGTGTCCTCCCCGCCAGGCTGATCCTGCGGCTCCGGCCGCCGTTCACCTGAGCTCAAGTGAAATTCCCGTCCCGGTAGCTGACAAGCCCTCCAGGCTGTCCAGGCTTTCGGTTTCCCGGGTTTCAGCACCACTTGTTGCGAGGTGACCTGGTTCAGGAATGGCAGGGCGGCTACTCTCTAACCGCTCGGGCCATCAACTCTCGAGCACCAAGATGGTGGATGGCAAAATGGCGTTTATTGGTATGTAACAGAGTGCTGTATGGTATAGTGGGCTGACGTCATTTCCGTCTGCTCACATAATTCTTTTAACATTACTGACTAAGGCATCGGGGGGGGGTCTCTATCTTTCCATACAATGCGAAATCTTCCGGCCGCCAGACCCCAGCTACCACGTTTTCCCCCTCTCCGACTACTAGTTGAGAGGACAAAGGCATCATAAAGCTGGACACTGCTAATCGCTACGTTAACAAGGACCCTGCATTACATATACATGCATTCTATACTTATTAATGTGAATTTTACCTACTCAGCTTGATTCCTGTGCCAGTTGAGCTTCACTCAGCCGGGATATTCAGTTGCTTTAGAAGTATTTCTAAAAATTGCTGTAGTGGTGTCTGCTTTAGGCTAAGTTTATGCAAAGAACACTCTCCTAAGCCCAAAAAGAGCTATTTACAGCAGCTCAAATAACAAGCCAATGAGGTAAAAACTAAGATGTTTTGTATTTGAGGAGAATAGAAATTCCAAATCCCAGTCACACCAGGTTTATTGACAGGAGGTTTTGCTATCCTTTTTTAAATCCCTTCTGTCAAAGTGGGATGGTTTTCTGACTTTTTATCAGAAAAAAATTCACAAATATAGGCAGTGGAATACAATAAGCAATCTGAATGCTGGAAAGCTTACCTTTCAGTGATATTTTTGGATGACTGCTCTGGTAAAGGCCAATTATTTTGCTCTATGAGATTGAGTTAAACTGACAGAAAAGGGAGATAATTAATTCTAGTGAGGTGAAAATACCCAGTGAGTAACAGTGTGCAGACTATGCAAAGTGGATCTATGTATAGAAGCTCCTGAGTTGGACTCTTCATGCAGTCAGTCTCTTAGAGGTTTGTGCTGGTTTAAAGGTAAAGTGGTAGGAGAAATGAACCCAACACAAAAGAGATTAGAAGTCAGAGTTACAATTTAATGACTATATTACAATAAATGCAATGGCACAAAGAGAAATTTGGTTTAACCCACAACACCCAGGAGTGTAACCCAGCCCCCTGGGGCACAAACACAATGGGGTTTGGTGGCCCCTGTGCTGAGCCCCACGTGGTTCCTCCGAGTCCAAAGTAAAAGGAAGGGAAAAACCTGTTGGTGCAGATGATGTCACAGTCTGGTGGAGAGTGGTGGTCTCCTGTCCAGGTTCTGCTCCTCCTCTGGATCCAATGAGTGGTTCCCCAAGTCCCCAAAGCCCAAGATTCTCTCCCCTCAGGTGCAGGTGGGAGCACCCAGTCCCTCCCTCAGGGCAGGGAGTTCTACACTGGGGGATCTGACTCTGGGGGTCAGGGGGATTTTGGAATCGTTGCTGGCCCATGAGCAGAGCTGAGCCCTCAGGTGGGTGTGGAGGTGCCAAGGACTCCCCAGAGGGGAGTTCTCCCAGCTCCTCTCCCAGGCTTCTTTCCCAGCCAGCTCCCAGCCTGAGGGGTCAGGTGTGCCCTGGGCAGCTGCTGCCAATGTTAACGGTTGTTAACAGTTCCTGGGAAATGGCGTAGAGGGTTTAGAATGCACAGCTTTGGTCACATCCACACAGGGATAAACTGGTCCCAGCTGCTGAACTGGGACACAAGTCAAGCAGCACCTTGCTCTCTTTTGGCCATAACAATCCACTGCTCTCTGCAGAAATCCAGGGTGAGGTTGATTCATGTCTCCATCAGACATTGATGAGTCTATTTATTACCAGCAGAATGGAGCAGTAGAGCTCACACTGCATCCTGGACTCTGAGGAACAACTACATGAAAACATTCTGGCACATAGATATGGATTTCAGACCTAGGAAGGGAGGATGTTTTAGTGTGCCCTCCTTTGGCCTATGGTGAAAGGCTTGTGGGAACAGCAGGGGGACAGCTGTGCTCCCAGGACCTCCTTCAAAGCCTACACAGTAGCATTCAGTGCCCTGAGTCCCAGGCTGTCTTCTCTGGAGGTATAGCTGCCTGGGATATGTGGGCAAGACCATCATTTGGTTTATTTGAGTCACTAGAATGATGTTTTGAAGCATCCCTTGATGGGTTTGTCATCACACACAGTCTTTATTTAGAGTCTGAGAGAGGTCAAGAGAAACATTTTTGCTTGTTTGACAATCAGTGAGGTCACTCTTGGGGAGTACAGGAAAGCACATGATACGTATTTATGGGAGAGTGAGGTGGTTGGGGAAGTCATCTTGGTTTTACTTGGGCAGTTTTTTGTAAGGGCTGGGTGAGCATGAGCTGAAAATGAGTCCAGCCAAGCTTGCAGGGAAGGGTGGTTTGGTTTTACTCCAGTGCTTCCCGTGTTCTGACAGGACAAAGTCAGGGAAGCCTTTCTGGGTTTGTACACCCTCCAAGCACCACTCCTGTTACACCCTTCTCTGTGTCTCCTGCCAGAGTCTTCTCTGTGTCTCCTGCCAGACTCTTCTCTGTGTCTCCTGCCAGACCCTTCTCTGTGTCTCCTGTCAGACTCTTCTCTGTGTCTCCTGCCAGGTGGCACAGCCTTTCTAAGTCATCACCCTGCTGTGCTTTGGGCAGAACTATCCCTGTTACAGTCTCACTGAGATCAGTGAAAAGATGAGACTCAGTTTCTGCAAATGTATCTTCTGTCCAATCTGCCTGTATTCATTTCTTCCTTTTGCCTTGGTCCAGGAGCTCTCTCAAAAACAGAGTGGTGGAATTGGGAGTATTCTGGGACACAGGATTTGTGCAGCAGATGCCATGGAAGGCACATAATGCTGGATGGACTGTTTTGTCTACCCAGTATGTACATTAGGTACTAGGCTAAATTCTTTTGGATTAGGTGAGAGGAAAGGACACTGTTTCCAGAGGGTATTTTCTTTCCATTCCCCTGATTTTTGTGTACTTAGGATTTTGCTCTGAACAGGAATCAGGTTTGGCACATTTGATCTTTCCATTCTATTCCAGTTATTAAGGTTTGAAGTAGCATCCCCCAAAAAGCACAGATTCCTTCAGGATGACTCTGAGCAGTCAGCACAGCACTTTGGCACAGCTCTGCTTGCCAGCATGCTACATGCTATTTATAGCTTCTCTTATCTTTCCCAAGTCCTGGCTGGAGAGGAAGCACAGCAGGCTGGGATCTGCAGACAGACCTCACACAAGCCCTGGTGTTCCCTCACATGTGCTGTGTCCTGTAATAGAAACAATGTCTTTCTCAACATGCTCAGACATTCCTAAAACCATCTGGAACACTCAGGCCTTACTCCCTTCTGTTAATGATGGTCTAAATGCCTTCTTTGCCAAATATTTTTTTTAAATGCTGCCATATACAGGCTCTTGAATATTTGAATCTTACATCAGTCTGAGAATAGCCATGGAAGTACAGCACATTACAACTACACCAGCCTTAAGTGTGGAGTGAGGCCAGAAAATTCTAGGCACTCTTCCCTTTGGATGTGGTGCTTCAAGTACATGAAATCTGAAAATGCAGTAGCTGAGGTGGATGTGCTATCCCTTGGGAGGTGTTTTGTGGGGAAGGGAACAGCTTCGAGCTGGATAAGAAATGAGACAATTGGGTGCACAGCAAGAAAGAGCAGTGAAGCTGGAAGAGGAGGAAGTTGGGGCTGAAGGCAGAGAAGATGGAATTCTGCCTGGGAGTGTGTGCAGAGGTGCTGCTGAGAAAGAGCTGTGAGCAGAAGGCATCTTGAGTGCAGGAGCAGAGACCAGCCTCTATCTCCTGTGGAAAGAGGAAGGTGAAGGCAGGGAGGCAGCTGTGGGATGACAGGTGGGCCAGAGAATTGAGGAAGATGGGGCTGAACTCAAATGAGGGGAAGAAGGACATCTGCAAGCAAATGTGGTTGTTAGGATCTGGGAATAAAATGACTGAAAACAGTGTTGTGACTTTATAGAGTGGGATTATCCCACAGATATGGCTTAGAAGCTGCATAAGTGGAAAAACATTTCATTTTACCTCAAAGAATCACCTGTCTAAGAAGAATAAACAAGAGAGAAGATGGGAGAGATGGGTTCTTGCAGGCAGACACCCTGTGACACTTGAAAGAGGAACATACGGACAGAGCAGGGTCCCAGAGCATGGGTTTACTTTGTTAGGATATTTAGCTCTCCTTTTCCCTGCATTTACAGGCAGTTCTGACCTGGCTGAGTTTGTTACCAGGGACTCCAGCTGAGACCTGATGTGTGCACTGCACATCATCCTGCACCAGCTACAGGGTCAGGAATGACTCTGCCCTCTCCCCTTCAGTTCAGCTGGGGCTGGAAGCTCTGTGAAAGCAACATCTTTGCCCCTGGAGAGGATGGAAGGTGCAGGTTGGATTATGCTTCACTGCCTGCTCTCAGCTGGGGCTCAGCCTGACTCAGTTCACAGCTGCAGGGTGAGTGCAGAAACAACCGTTTGAAAGAGCCCAGAAACATAAAAAGTTAGAGGAAAAGCTGTTGTGTCCAAAGGCATGGATCAAAACCTCCAGAGAGCATTATCCACCTCTGCTCTTTACCTACACTCTCAAATGCACACACATGTGCACATGCCCTGACTGGGGCCTCGATGTACGAATGAGTGGAACAAAAATCAATATGTTTCTCCCATTAGGAAGATAATGGTGGGTTATACTTTTGGTGCTGAGATCAGCTCTCTAGTGTGTAGTGAGCAGAGCTGTTCCTAATGCTTTAGAGCAGTAAAAAATTATTAATGTTTAAACACATATGCCTTTCCTGTTCCACTTTTCCTGAAGGCACGCTGTTGTAGGTCATGCTATCTCAGAGACAGGTAACAAAATGGATACACTAAGGAATTTCTTGCTGGTTTGTTTTGTTGTTTTGTTGTTTTTGTTTTTTTTTTTTAATTCAGTTTCTTTTACTCTTGCTTAACCCAGCAGTGCTGGTAGGACTGTCATGCTGTCCTTGTAAAAATTCTGAGATGAAAGTACTGACATCAAGAAAAAGAACTGTTCTCAGGTGATGCCGTAGCTCTGACTTTTGCCTGTTTGCCAGAGCTTCCCCCTCTCTGTATTGGAAAGTTCACTTCTGCATAACAAAATCAGAATCAAAGCAAAGAGGTTTGGAAAGTGTGTTCTTACACTTTGAGGCTCCTGGATTCCTCTAATAGTAGAATTCTTTAAGAAGTCACTGCTGCTTTCAGGATGTTTAGGGCTTGCAGACGTTGAATGGGAAGTCAGTGAGTAATGGGAACAAGTGACATTTACTCACTCTACCAATGCATTTAGGTAGTAGGACACTGCCCTACTTTGAGACAGTGGAAAGTATTGCAGAAGTGGAAGGTGTCCAGTCCCTGCAGGGAAGTGAGCACCAGGCTGTGGGTTAATCAGTGCAGCCCATTTATAACCATTGCTAAAAAACAGTTCCCAAAAAGTTCTCTCATGGATGACAGGAACTGTTTGCTCATAGGGATATGTAGCAGTGCTCTTATAATGGATGGGACTGTCTGTAGGACACAGATCTCACTACCCCTCATAAACACAAAAACGGGTGAAGAAACTCAAGTGACTCACCCCAAGCTCTCTGCAATGTGCAAACTCCAACAGTGGATTCATATATGAAGGGTCAATAACAGGTCCTTAGGAGAAAGCACGTTGGTTTTGGGAGCTGTGGGATGAAAGAGCAGAGAGGGGGTTTAAGGAACTGGCAGAGTTTCTGTGCCAGCTCTAAAGGCAGCTGTCCTGGTTCAGCAACCGGGACCACTCTGTGTGTGTGACCAAAGCTGTGCATTCTACACTCTCTGTGTCATTTCTCATGTGGTGTGCTGGAGCTTCCCTGCTCATGTCTCTAACACAGGCACTGCCCCTCAGTGCTGAGCAGCACAGGAACAGAGAATGGAGTCAGCCTGGGACCTGGACAAAACTAGGAAGAATTGCTTGAGACCATTAAGTTCTTTTTCACTTATTTGGGAACAAATCCATTTTCTAGGACATTGTCTTGGGTTGAACTGGCAAAATGCCAACTGTCCAATACAGAATCAGTCTCCCTCCCCTTCCCAGCTGAGAAAAGGGAGAATGGAAAACCCCTCAAAACTAGATTTAAACTTAAACTAACTATATATATGTATTTTTACAGAAAAGAGAAAATTAAAAGCAAACTACAATATAACACACACACAAGTTAGATATAACAATTTTCTACCTTCCATCACTCTAGAGCTATAAGCACCCCAAAAGACACCCAGCAAGAAACAGAAAGTATAACAAAATGTTTCTACTTCCCTGAAACTAAAAAAAAATGCAAGTAGCAGCAGCAACAGCAGGGCCCAGACAGCCAGGCAGCAGCTGCATGTCCTGCCTCTACTTCGGCCATGATAGAACTGAGTGAACACCTCCCACTCCTGTATTCATATCTCAGGTTTGCGTCATCTGGTATGAAATATTTCTTTGGTTACTAAAGTCAGGTGATACCTGTCTCTCCTATCTACACAGATTCTCTGAGCCTGCTAATTTGAGGCCCAGCTAAAACTACCACAGATATGAAGTTAATTCTCTAAGTCAGTGTCTTAGCTTTGTCCTTTTCAATAACTTCATTTGAAAGTCAGTGGCTATGTTAAATAAACTCCTACCAAAGGGGTTTGGAATATCTCCTTCCTAGCACATTCCCAGGGAAAATTAATCGAGAGAAATAGAGAGGAGACTTGACAGCACTAATTCACCATTAGCTACCAACTGTATTTGTGGATGGTCAATATTATGCCAGAAATAATGCAGAATGACTTAATTATCTGCTCCATGGTGCTGCCCTGCTTCCCCTTCTACTCAGCCCACTTAAAAGCATGTCAAAGCAGAGGAGAGAGGAAGATTCTGCCCAGCATATTTACGTTTGGTTTTTTGGGTTTTTTTGCCTTTGAATGCTTTATCTTATGAAGTGGGACTTGATTTTGCCTCTCGGGTCTGGTGCAAACCACAGGCATTGCCTTTCCATGAGATGGGTTTGTTCTTCCCAGCTGGGTTTGCAGACAGTGCCTTTAGCAGTGACAGCAGAGGATGATGGTGAGCCAAAGAGTTACTGCTTATCTATGGGGACCTCATCTGAACTGTGCACTGCTCCTGCACTGCTTCTTGGCTGCAAAAAGACATGGTAGTCAGTGGAAATAAGAGCAGGATGAAATCATCACTGTGACATGACACTGGGCACAGTTCATTTTCGGGGCTCAGTCAGTCAGTTCAGTCAACTGACTCTAAGGGCTGACATGCACTTGGGACTGCATTAACTTGCGAGGGATAAACAGTGGTGACCCTTGTCACTGCTTCCCTTCATGCCAGGCAGCTCAATGGGCCACAAATCAGCCCCAGACAGCTGTAGTATCAGCCTGGAATAGCAGTGCAAGTCAAAAAGGAATGTGGTTTGCCTTGAAGTGGGAGTCTGAGGAGGGCAGTGCTTGGCAGTGGGTTGGTGCTGGTCAATGGGGAGTGCGTCCTTGGGCAGAGCAGGCACAGGGAAGGGAAACCTCTCAGGAGTGGCACTTCATCCACTGACATTGCATGTCAATTTATCTCAGAGGTCAGGGAGTTCGGCGGGAAAATAAGAGATTTCTTGCATATGGACTTCCATTGTGTTTCTTAATTGAGAATAAAAACATGCTTCTTCCCTTCCGTAGAGAAGAGGGGAGTGTCTGCAGCTGGCTGCAGAGTAGGAACATTTAACTCCTGTGATCTCTTATAGGAGTGCTCCTCCTGGTAGACAGAGCTGTGCTCATGGAGCTGTGGCCCACAGAATTAAAATGAGTGTTTGTAATTCTGCCCATAAATATGAAAGAGCTGTCTTCTTCAGTCATTGTATTTGTACTACAGTGACTCTCTTAATTTTCCTTTTTCTCAGATATGAGAAGAGCAGACCCCCCTGATTTTTACAGGTGTGATAAGAAGTAGTGAGAAATGCTGTAATGTTCCCTTTTGCATTATTGATCCTAATACTGGTCTTTTGACCAGCTTTTCATGCAACTACTTGTTTATTATTCTGATTCAGTTGCAGTTCCTTTGTATATACCATGAAGTGAGTTCCTTGTGACATGCAGAACAGAGAAAATAAGGTAATTTCAGTTAATTCAGCAATTCCCTAATCCTGGTAACTTTATCATTCACAACTAAATGGCTTTAGCTTTCACTACTTTTTCTTCATACTGTGAAGTTTTTTTAAAAAGTAATGTATATAGAAAATACATGGACATGTAAAAACTTAAAGGTTACTGAGGCTAGAAAGATGTGTCATAGTATAACAGTGGTGAACTTTTACAGGAGCAAACACAAGTTTTCCAGGTATATTCAGAGGACATTGGTTAAATGACCAATAGAAAAGCCTTTTGATTCAGAAATCGCTTAAGTTATTTAGTTTAATCCACACATGAGCAGCTGAAGGGAGATTGTGCAGCAAGTTGTGGCCTCTCAGTTCTGCCTGAGTAGAGGCTCAGCCCTGGAGTCAGGACAGTGGTTCAGGTCTGCACCAGAGTTTGGGCTCACTGCCTCCATCCCAGCAGCCTTCAGCTCCCCCTGACCTTGGCTGTGTCTTTTCTATTTAGGATATAGATGCATTATCAGTCAGATTCCCTTTGATGAAGTGCTCTTGCTATGCAGTCATAATCTCTGCCTCTGAAATAATATTTCACTAAATCTGCCTGGGTGAGGAGACTCTCATATTTCTAATTTAGGAGACATTTGAGACAAGCGGAGTCTCTCTTTTTTTCAGTGTCAATGATTTTTGATTGGAGCTGAACTTCCAGTGCAATCAGAGAAATATTTTAATGTGCTTTGCAGTGTTGTCTCCTCCTTAGAGTGTATTAACGCTGCTGGAGTAACTACTCTCCAAACAAGGTGTCTTGGTTTGAGGGGAAAAATCAAAATGTTTACCCACAAGCAGGGGAGGGGCCTTCTCCACGATAATCACACCACTCTTTATCAAATTTAAGAAGAGGAACTTTAATACAAGAAGGATAACTGTTCTTAACTGCTCTCTATATATATATGTAAACAGACTAGTGCAAACCGCTTCCCCAACACCACAAGAGAGAGAAAAAAACAACAAAACCCAGCAGGTTTTCCTCTGGGAGGAAAGTTATACTTAGGCAGTGTCAGTGTCACAGCCCGGCTGGCTGCGGACTGAGTTTCCAGTCCCTCTCCAGCGAGACAGACGAGTGGTGAGCTCTCAGATGAACTCTGTCTCTTCCCCCTGTGTTCCTTGTCCAAGAAGCAGAAACACGAGCAGCCAGGAGCAGCAAAGAGCAGCAGAAGCAAGCAGCCAAAAGCAGTCCCAGGGCAGGCAGCAGCGAGCGGTAAGAAGCAGTCCCAGGGCAGGCAGCAGCAGCAGCGAGAGGCCAGAAGCAGTCCCGGGGCAGGCAGCAGCAGCAGCGAGAGGCCAGAAGCAGTCCTGGGGCAGGCAGCAGCAGCAGCGAGAGGCCAGAAGCAGTCCCAGGGCAGGCAGCAGCAGCAGCGAGCGGCCAGAAGCAGTCCTGGGGCAGGCAGCAGCAGCAGTGAGCGGTAAGAAGCAGTCCCGGGGCAGGCAGCAGCAGCAGCGAGCGGCCAGAAGCAGTACTGGGGACAGGCAGCAACAGTGAGCGGCCAGAAGCAGTACTGGGGCAGGCAGTAGCAGCAGCGAGAGGCCAGAAGCAGTCCCAGGGAAGGCAGTAGCAGCGAGAGGCCAGAAGCAGTCCCGGGGCAGGCAGCAGCAGCAGCGAGACAGCCAGAAGCAGTCCTGGGGCAGGCAGCAGCAGCGAGAGGTCAGAAGCAGTCCCGGGGCAGGCAGCAGCAGCAAGAGGCCAGAAGCAGTCCCGGGGCAGGCAGCAGCAGCGAGAGGCCAGAAGCAGTCCTGGGGCAGGCAGCAGCAGCAGCGAGCGGCCAGAAGCAGTCCCAGGGCAGGCAGCAGCAGCAGCGAGCGGCCAGAAGCAGTCCCAGGGCAGGCAGCAGCAGCAGTGAGCGGTAAGAAGCAGTCCCGGGGCAGGCAGCAGCAGCAGCGAGCGGCCAGAAGCAGTACTGGGGCAGGCAGTAGCAGCAAGAGGCCAGAAGCAGTCCCAGGGCAGGCATCAGCAGCAGCGAGCGGCCAGAAGCAGTCCCAGGGCAGGCATCAGCAGCAGCGAGCGGCCAGAATCAGTCCGGGGCAGGCATCAGCAGCAGCGAGCGGCCAGAAGCAGTACTGGGGCAGGCAGCAGCAGCAGCGAGCCGGCTTCTCCTCAACCCCACACACACACCCAACTCCCAGTCGTGTGTAGTCCCCACAAACAAAAGAGACAAACCTGCCCCCACCCAAGTGATCAGCAGTTAACTACTTTTTTTGTTAACTACTGGCATGGGCAGTTAGTGGCAGGGGAGAGAACTTACATGGTAATTCCAAACTACCACACAAGGTTTGCAGCCAGAAGTTCTGAACTGCTCCAGCCCCTGCTGTGAGGACCAGAGGACCAAGAAGCCCCTCAGCTTCAGGGTATGAGGGAGACTGGTGATGTTTACTTTCCCCTCTGTGGAATTTAGAGTTACTGCTACCCAAGGAAGTCCTAAAGGGGTGGTGACAAAGATGACATTCTCAGCCATGGTGGAGAGATGTGCTGTGCTGCTTTGGTCAGAGACTGTCCCAGGGGAAGGACTTGCTAAGGAGCAGTGAAACGAGAAGCAAACACAGGGTGCCCTCTCCATTCTCCAAACTGGGTCAGTCCTCATTAGGCAGCATTTTCATATGTCACAGAACAGATAAACCCCAGAGTGCAATACAGTTTTTTCTGAATATAAATGGACCCGTGTTAGTTTTGTGGGCATGAGAACCTACTTTGTGCTGTACTCTTATTTTAGCACTAATGTTTGCCCAGCTTCTCCAAAACACTGGATGTTAACTCCTTGAAGAAGTTCTCCCAGCTCCTCTCCCAGGCTTCTTTCCCAGCCAGCTCCCAGCTTGAGGGGTCAGGTGTGCCCTGGGCAGCTGCTCCCAATGGTCCATTGTTAACAGTTCCTGGGGAATGGCAGAGAGGGTGTAGAATCCACAGCTTTGGTCACACCCACACAATGATAAACTGGTCCCACCTGCTGAAATGTATGTATGTATGGCCAAACTTCACGAACAAAGATTTGGGCAGGGCTGTCCCCACGTGGCTGTGCCCTTCCAGCCTGCGCAGTGGATTTCAGGTGAGGCTCAGCGTGCGCAGAACTGGCCCCACCGTTTAACTCCTGAGGTTCATCTGCCACGGCCGAGCGAGCTTGGACAGTGCCAGTGAAGTCCTCAGGACTAGAACCTACAGCCCCCGGCATTGCCCAGGAGGTCTCCCATCCAAGTACTAATCCAGGGCTGACCCTGCTGAGCTTCCGAGATCTGACGGGATCGGATGTCAGGGAGGCATTTAACTGCTACCTGCTGAAATAGGACAATAGTAAATACATCTGGATTGGCCACTGACATTAAAATATCAGTCCATAGTGAACATCTCCTGCCAGTGTATTGTCAGTCCACAGGGGTTTGACAGCCTGAGTTACAGTGCTGTGATTTGTGTCAGCTTTTCTCCTGGGGCTGTGGTGGAGAGGTGAGTGTGTTCCAGCCATGAATTATTGTCTGTCATTCATTCCTGTTACAGGTTCAAACACAGGAAGGTGGTGTTGGGAGGAGTCCCTCAGAGAATTTTTCTCACCTTACCAACACAAAGATTTGGGCTTGGAGTGCCAGGACTGAGGACAAAGGATGGTTGATGTCTTTCAGATTCCAGCTGAATGGTGGGATGCAGGTGACAAAAGAGAACTCCAGCACCTGGGGGTGGTGAGAGGTTTTTTCCCTGTGTGCTCGCTTGACTTTTGTGGGTTTTTTCTTTGGGGAGCTGCAGAAAAGGAGCCACTGCTTACTGGTGAGAGCTCTTTTTCTGGCTCTGCTCTTTGGTTTTCCCCCTCCATCTCTGAGCACCCTGACCTTCAGAGAGAGAGAGAGGACAGTCACAGCTGCTTCAAGACACACTGTAGACTTTCTGGTTTTTTCTTCCTGGGGGCTGACTTAGACTGCAAGGAGATTACTGGGAATTATCACCACCCCTCCACTATAAGCATTTCCTTCTTCATTTGGAACAAAGGACAAGGAGAGAGAGAAAGAGCCCACGTGAGTGTTCATTCCTTGTCTCTGCCTCACTGGGAAAAGACAGAGAATTCACCTCGCAGCCAGCCAAGGTGAGACACTGACACTGTCCATAAACAGAACTGCTCCAGGAGGAACCTACCCTTATGGGGGTTGTTCTCTTTTGTTTTTACTTTTGGTGCTGAGGGAGTAGTTTGCTCTGGTCTGTTTACAGTTATACCTATATCTACATATATAGGTATATATATAATAATTAAGAACAGTTATCCTTCTCATATCCATTTTCTAATCAAAGTTTCATTTTCTTAAATTTAATAAGGAGTGACATGATTATTGTGGAAGAATCTTCTCTGTTTTTTTGGTAAACATTTTGGTTTTTCCCTCAAACTATGACAATTCCTTGCAATGTCCTTCTGCAACAGTTTCCATTATTGTATTTACCAAGGCACTGTGTCTCAGAACAGCCACCTGCAATCAGCACTCCATGAAGCAGAAAGGAGTCTTCTCCCACCAAACATCTGAGCACAGGAAGGAGTGTTCCCCCCTGCACTGTGTGTCAGTGCCCCAGCTGAGAACCCAGTGCCATTGTGCCAGGCCTGGGCTCACACAGGGACAAAGTGGCACCTCTTTGTCACAGTCTGTGATGCTGCCCCAGGGTTTGCCTCCTGCCATATTCTCAGGCAGAAAGGGGCACAGAAGCCCAGGCAGGTCCCTGTTGATGAATTTGCTGTTGTTACTGCATTTGCTTTGTCAAGCACCAGCAGATTCCTTGATCCTGTGCCAGAGGGAGGTGAATGTTTCCTATTGTCTTGAGTTTAACATCTTAGTGCCACTTCTGTGGGCTGTACAGACTTTCCTGGTGCTTTCACTTCGTTTTTGTAGTGGCAGTGGCAGCACATCCCACTGCAGCATCTGATCCTTGCTGAGCCACTGCATAGTAAAGCATTGGAATATTCTGAGGAAAAGGTAACTTATGGGCATGATATTACCTTGCTTTTTCACTTAGGGCTGATCTGAAAGCAGCTTCTTGTGAGGTATTTGATTGATTTGAAGGCAGAGAGAGTAATGCTGGATTTGAGTAAAGAGGTGAGACCTCGTGTATGGAGTGTAGAAGAAAGAGAATGATAAGAGGCCAACCTTGGAAGAAAACTGGAGAGGAAAAGGTGGTCAGAGAAGGTGCTCAGAGGAAAGACTTTTGCATGAGAAAGGGGGGTCATAAGTAATATATGACCTATAGCCTGGCTCAAAAAACTAAATAAACACGTGTGCTGTTTTAAAGATAAACTAGTAGGAGAAACAAATCCAACAAAAGAAATCAGAAGTCAGAGTTACAATTTAATAAAAATATTATAATAAATGAAAGAGAAATTAGACTTAACCCACAAACCTCAGCAGCATAACCCAGCTCCCTGGGGCACAAAAACAGTGGGGTGTTTTGGTCCCTGTATTGAGCCCCACGTGGTTCCTCTGAGTCCAAAGTAAAAGGAAGGGAAAAACCTGTTGGTGCAGATGATGTCACAGTTTGATGGAGAGTGGTGATCTCCTCCTGTCCAGGTTCTGCTCTTCCTCTGGATCCACTGAGTATTATCAGAAGTCCCCAAAGCCCAAGATTCTCTCCCCTCAGGTGCAGGTGGGAGCACCCAGTCCCTCCCCCAGGGCAGGGAGTTCCACACTGGGGGATCTGACTCTGGGAGTCAGGGGGGATTTTGGAATCGTTGCTGGCCCATGAGCAGAGCTGAGCCCTCAGGTGGGTGTGGAGGTGCCAAGGACTCCCCAGAGGGGAGTTCTCTCAGCTCCTCTCCCAGGTTTCTTTCCCAGCCAGCTCCCAGCCTGAGGGGTCAGGTGTGTCCTGGGCAACTGCTGCCAACGGTCCATTGTTAACAGTTTGTGGGAAATGGCATCGAGGGTTTAGAATGCACAGCTTTGGTCACACCCACACAGTGATAAACTGGTCCCACCTGCTGAACTAGGACAACATGGCAAATTAGAATTGTGCAAGGAGGGAGCTGAGCCTTCATGCTTCTTTGCGCCTTTGAAACATCTCTGGCTTCATGACTGTTGGGTCTTTCTCAGAAACAATCAATCTGTTCCCACCCAAATGCCCATGTGTGGCTGTGGTGCCAGGGAAGCTACAGCTTGCCCAGGCCTCCTTGTGCCTCCCAAAGACAAGCTCTGCAGCAGCAGCTCTCTTGCACAAGGCTGTGCCTACAATATGCTTCCCTTTGGCTCTCAGCCATTCCTACCAGCACTGTAAATAATGCACCAGGACTGTCCACCCTCATCACAGCAGACACAGCAGAAAGAAGTTGGAGGAAATCAGAAACTTGCAGGTTTTTTGCTGCTTCTGAGACTCACATGAATGACTCTTTTTTTTCTTTGTGGGGTGTCATGTTCACCAGGACTTGTGAATATGGGGAATGGAGCTGATTATGTTTTAGCCTTCTTAGGAAAGGTCTAGTCTGGTTTCACTCACCTACTGTTACAGTGTTGATTTCTGTAAGGGGAAAACAGGGTGAGCAAAGAATGGTGTTCAATCAACTGTAAGGATCTTTACTGGGCTTTTCAGAGCTTGGGAAGAGATTTTCTGCAGTGTAATTCAACTGAATTTTACACAATATTCACTTATTTGTGATTCCAGGACTTGGAAATCACATCCTAGGGTCCTGCTTCAGTACATATTGATTTACAGTTATTGCAGGGAGGACAGTTTATAGCTGCAGAAAGCTTATCTACATTAACTTTATTTAAAAAAAATAAAAACAAAATCAACCAACCAAAAGCCCATAACAACAACAAAAAATCCAGACCTTTTTTCTTTTTGTGTTGGTTGCAATCTTTTAACTTCATGAATGTGGAGTTCTGCCCCTTCCAACTGGGATTTGTGGACCCCTTTCAAAAGTTCTGTCACATGGTTTACTTCCTTCACTTGAACTTGCAGCTCATACTGTCAGGCATCATATTTCTTTCGGCAACACCAAAAATTCACCTGTTAGTTTTCCCAGGGAAGTTCTCACTTGCTCTGTAACTGGGAGTTTCTTAGAGGGAACCTTCATACAGGTGCTGTGAGAAAGTGAAAATCACTGAGGAAAACCTACACATATGTATGCATAGAAATGTGTATGTTTGTGTGTAGAACAACCGGAGAGACTAAGCTCTGTAAAAGATTCTCCAGGGGAATATTCCATGTAGTTGGTAGTCCATGGTATATTTGCAGGCTGCAAACAGAACTCTGCTGAGAAATATAGAGAAGCATCTGTTGATTTTGAGGGGTTGATACCTATGAAATAAGATGAATGTTCTAGAAAAAGAAGTTTGTTAAAAATATTTTCCATTTGTAGCCAACTGATGTCCACAGTAAATATCATTTGTAGTACCTGAGTGAATAGATCTGGTTAATTGGCTATTAGGTCTCTGGGAATTTAGAACTAGTATATTTTTTCCTGTCTTACCTGTATTTTAGACTGAGTTTAGGAGAGGAAAATAAGCTTTGTAGATTTTTTGATTCCTATTTGATTTTAAAGTAAAGTGACATAAAAATCAAATGACAAGAAAACCCAAACATTTTTATGCACCTGCAGAAGCAGCTGCAGTTGTGCCTGTCTCAGCTCAGCAGCTCAGTATAACTGTGTTCAGACAGCAGACACCCTCACCTGAGTGGTCAGTCAGCTCAAAACTTCTGTAATAAACACACATTGCTTGAGCATTTGTTCTGCTTGTAGCTCTAGCTCGTCTAAAGAAGGTACAGTATTCCAAGCCCTCAATGTATGAAATTCCTCAAATTAAATTTTATACGCTACCAGTTTCAAAAAATTCAGAAAATTTAAAACTTTGTATTATCGGGTAATATTCTTGCTAATTTTTATAGCATCCTTCATTTGAATACTCTGTGTGAGGAATAACATAAACCAGGGTGCAGGATACAATTGTATGTGAAAAACTCAAGGATGGGGGCCCTGCTGTGTGACACCACAGGGTCTGTGGGGCTGAGGATGAGTGTAATCCTTGTTGTGCAGTGACCTCTACAGCTGGAGGGGAGCAGAGGCTGCTCTGGAGCTGCTCTGTGAGTGGCACCTGCAAGTGTTGCCCACGTGTCAGGAGCAATCTGCCTGACTGCTGCAGAGAGCCAGGGGCTGCCACAGACAGTCAAACTTGTACCAACCTGTCCCCCTTCTGTTACAAATGACAATCATGAAACAGCTTCCATGTGCCAATGACACCAGTGGGGTAAAAATACCACAGACGCATTCCTGAGGAAGCCTGGCAAAGGAAACCTGAAAATGTACAATGATGTGCCACATGGAATTCCAGGCACAGTTATTCCAGAAGTTCAGCTGTGGGTTGTTGTGCTGGTTTAAAGGTAAAGTGGCAGGAGAAATGAACCCAACACAAAAGAGATTAGAGGTCAGAGTTACAATTTAATAAAAATATTACAATAAATGAAAGAGAAATTAGATTTAACCCACAAACCTCAGCAGCATAAGGCAGCCCCCTGGGGCACAAACACAGTGGGGTTTGTTGGCCCCTGTACTGAGCCCCACGTGGTTCCTCTGAGTCCAAAGTAAAAGGAAGGGAAAAACCTGTTGGTGCAGATGATGTCACAGTCTGGTGGGGAGTGGTGGGCTCTTCCTGTCCAGGTTCTGCTCCTCCTCTGGATCCAATAGTGGTTTCCCAAGTCCCCAACTCCCCAATATTCCACCCCCTCAGGTGCAGGTGGGAGCACCCAGTCCCTCCCCCAGGGCAGGGAGTTTCACACTGGGGGATCTGACTCTGGGAGTCAGGGGGGATTTTGGAATTGTTGCTGGCCCATGAGCAGAGCTGAGCCCTCAGGTGGATGTGGAGGTGCCAAGGACTCCCCAGAGGGGAGTTCTCTCAGCTCCTCTCCCAGGCTTCTTTCCCATCCAGCTCCCAGCCTGAGGGGTCAGGTGTGTCCTGGGCAGCTACTGCCAATGGTCCATTGTTAACAGTTTGTGGGAAATGGCATAGAGGGTGTAGAATGCACAGCTTTGGTCACACCCACACAGGGATAAACTGGTTCCAGCTGCTGAAGTAGGACAGCTGTTTTACTTGAAATTATATCTACTAATTTTTCAGTTTTTACTGTTATGACTTCTTTTATTTCCTTTGCAAAGATTCTAGATCATTTCTTCTGGTGGGGACTGGTGCTGTTGCTCAGCTGAGATTTGTCCAATAGAAAATTCCCCTGTCCAGAGGTGATTGTTATTATGTAGGCAATGACAGTATTAGCAATGGATTAAAATCAGAGCTCTGTTGCACTGAGTGCTGCTGTGTGTTCTTGGACATCATCCCTGCTCCAAGCAATTTGTGTCCCACAGGGGTCATCTCCAGATGGTCAAGGCATGAGTATTTTTGTCTCTCTGTAAAATGGGCAGGGAGCAGTTTTTAAATGAACTGTTGAACTGCATCAGAATTGGTGATCTCAGCATTGTCCTCTTCCTCAAACATCAGGTTTGAAATTCTCCATAATTACAATCCAGCGAAGACAATCAAGATCTCCAAAGATTTTAGCAGAATTTCCAGTATATCTGAGGGAGGTGTTATTGTGTTATGCTTGTGGAATAAGCCTCTCTGTTCCAGGCTGGCATGGTCATGTAGGGCTACAGGAATGAGTGGTTAAGGAGTCTTCCAAGCAATCCCTGCACTAACAGCCTGATTTTCCTGCTCCATCCCTTCAAGCTGTCCTGTCCTCTTGGCCCACACACAAACCACCCTGTCAGCAGGTTTGGTGATGTTTGGTCACAGATATGCTCATCCAAGTTGGTGTGTTGACTAAACCCTGACTTTTGCCTCCTCCTGCCTTGATACCTCACCCATTTTGCTGGTGCTGGTGGTGCTTTGGTGCCTTCCCACATCTCAGCACACACAGAAGGGTGGGCAAGGGTTAGGGTTGCCTCTGCCACAGCTCAGATCCAGCATGGCCTGGCACTGCAGCTATCCTGGAGGGCACACAGCACTGCTGGGTCTGCTCCCACCTGGCTCAGGCTGTGGCTCAGGCACTTGTGTCTGTCAGACAACATTAGCTGTGAGCAGCTGCTTCCTAATATCTTTCAAATCCCTTTGGAACAAAGCCTGGAAGTTGAGTAACAGGGAGACAAATGGCTCTTAGAATGGCACTTCTGCTGCTTTGTGCTTGTCTCTGAATGACTAAAACCCAATCTTGAAATGCTGCCAGTCAGGACTGGCAGAGGGGAAAGGAAACTGCTCCTCCCAGGAGACATTTATCCAGCAGGGAAAAATGGGGTACCAAATTATGCAGGTAAAGCCTCGACAGGGTGGCATGGGCTGTCCTCTGGGTGGTGACAATCAGTGGGCACGCAGAATGCTGCGTGGACCCTGCCATGAGACTCCAGACTGCTGGGTTCCTTCTTGTAAGTCCACTGATAGACACAGATTTGCAGGATGATAGGAAGTGAGCCTGGTTCGTGTCTTTCCAAACCCACAACAATTACTGTTTCAACATAAACACCAAGGGGTTTTTTGCTTCCACCAAAATTTGCTTAAAAACATGTAAAAACGAAAATAAGTAGCAACCAATGGAAATCAAAGGGGTTACCTGGTGTGTAACCCCACACAGGCTCCAAGCGCAGGGCTCCAAGTGTGCTCAGCACCTCTCAGTTTCACATCCCAATTTTTCACTCCCTAGAATGAAACAGAAATATTTTTCACAGAGCAAATATAACAAGCAAGCAAGAAGAGGAGCTGGTGAAGCAAAAGGTTGATATAGTCAAGGGCTCAATTATGCATCAGTGGATTCAATTTACAGAGCAGAGAGCATCAGATTTGGACCAAGTCAGTCTCCCAGACGGAGCACTAAAGCACACACTGACAGAATGAATTAAGCAGAGTGCTAGCCAGGAGTCACTTCTTCCAAAAGGTAATTTGATTCAGTCCTGCAGAAATTAGACTCCAGAAGTGGAATATTTACATCATTTGCTTGAAATGACTTGGAACGTGGAGAAAAAAAAAGTGCCTGTTTATTACTGTCTGGCTTGGTTTGTGGTGAAAACTCTTCCTTGGCTCCAAGTCTGTCTCTCCAGCAGTGACTGAGTGAGAAGACACCTCTGTGTGTTTGGTTTGCCGAATCTCAGCAGATTGGACCATGTCAGTGATACATTTTCCCCCAGATGTGTTCTGACACCAGTGAGCAGTTTGTGTGACATCTGGATAATGCAGCTGGTATTTAGGGCTGAAGAGCATCACAAGTTCATCTTTATCTGCTTCTCTTTGTTACAGGACCAAGAAAATCCTACATGTGAGAAAATGAGAGAGTTCATCCTTGTGCACTGCTTTAATGCAGTGTCAAGCACCAGAAATTATAAAAACAGTGTTGAGGGGTCAGAATGAGGCCAGTTGCATTTCTCTTTGCTTCTGTGAGGCAGTAAAAGCTTCTGTATGATTGTGCTCTGCCCACATGTGACCCCAGGAAATCAATGGACTTTGTCCTCTGTTGTTGCAGACAACAATATCCTGGCTTTCAAATATTCCTGTGTGGGCTTGTACATCTGAACTGGTTAGGTTTGTTCCCATTCCAGGGTTGTCTTTCAGAACCACCTGTCAGATTTGGAGATTTTTGTTTTTCTATTGGACAATTTTTTATCGAAACAGAATGTACCAAGCAGCCAAAACTAAAAGATTTTTATTTCAAATGCAGAGTTGCAATCAATCTGTCTTAGCCCTTCAGTGTGACTGAGGCCTTGAAGTCCCACCTCAGGTCCTGGATGATGAACCACTGGTTTGCTGCCAAAAGAAGGGACACAAAATGCATTTACCTCTGGTGTGCTCTTCTGGCAAAGCTGCCAGCAGCTGCTGTGAGTTGCCATGGAGGTGAGCTGGTGAAGGGCTCTGTGCTCTGTGGCTTTCACAAGCCTTACAGAAAAGGCTTGGAGGTGGTTTGGAACTCCTTCAAAACACAATGCCTCAGCTTCTTCTTCCCTCCAGAGCAAGTTAGCAGATCCACCTGAGGTCAGTAAAGAGATGTTGCCATCAGCCCCTGTTTGTCTGTGGCCTGGGCAGTGTGCTTGGCACAGGATGAGGGCCAGGCTGCAGCAGGGAGCTGCACAGGGTGTTTTGCAGGTGATTCTCACTCAGTTGCTGGCAGGGCCCCAGGCTACTGCAGCTCATTCCATTGACTTTTCACTTGCAATTCCAATTTGCTGTGCATGAAAGCTCAATCTATCACAGGCAGCCTTCCCACTGGCCATTACTTCTCACTGACTGGCCCATGGCCTGGGCTCCCATCCTGCAGCACTTTGACAGTTAATGGGATTACTAGAAATGCAAGAAACAACTCACAGGGTGACTTCAAAAAAGATAAAAAAGGAAGGCAGGAGGTGATAGGCAATTTGTCAGGATCCATACAGTGAGTGAGTTCACCTCCTCTGAGTTATCCCAAATTGCCTGTGACTGATGGCAGCCTTAGTGGACTGACTGGCATTTTGATTGACAGCTCTACAGCAGAGCCTGATGGAGGTGGTATAAAGTGACAGTGGTGACAGTGATGCAGTGACAGTGCTGGCTCAGGGCTCTCAGCAGGGCACAGCCCAACTGCATGGCAAGGGTGGGCACCAGGCTGGCCTCTAGCCCAGCCCTGCCAGCACCTCCCTGCCCACGGGGCTGTGCCAAGGTGTGTGGGACAGACTCGAGGTGGCTCTGGGGTCACCACTGAGTGAAGGACCTGCCTGCAGTGCTGGACAGGAGGGGTGTGACGTGCCAGAGATGCAGAACACTGGACATTGAGTCTGCTCTGCAAACAGGACACCACCTCACTGCAGTCCTGACACAGGGGCAGGCAGGGTGGGCAAGGCAGGGCAGGGCAGGCAGGTGGGGCAGGGGGGGGCAGGCAGGGCAGGGAGGGCAGATGGGGCAGGGAGGGCAGGTGGGGCAGGGGGGGGCAGGCAGGGCAGGGAGGGCAGATGGGGCAGGGAGGGCAGGTGGGGCAGGCACGTGGGGCAGGGAGGGCAGGCAGGTCAGGTGGGGCAGGCAGGGCAGGTGGGACAGGCAGGGAGGGCAGGTATGGCAGGTGGAGCAGGGAAGGCAGGCAGGGCAGAGAGCACAGGCAGTGCAGACAGGGCAGGCAGGCATACTGAATGTGCCTGCCCAAGTCCTGGGCTTGCAGTGACCACGAGGGGCACAGGGAGAGATGAGGACTCTCTGTGCTGGAGGCCACCTTGTAGCCTCCACAGCAGTTTCAAGCACTCCTCTGTGCTGTGGTATCATTGCCTTTAGACTAAAGAAGACAAAAGCTGTGCAAAGGGCAGCAATGGTTCCTGTTGCTTTTCTCTTCTGATTGACAGCTGCAGAATTGTAGTTTGCATCCCTTCCCTTGCATATCTTCTACCTTGGGTTGGAAAGAAACCTAATTCGTGTTTCTCCCTGAACTTCCCTTCAGCTCCTCCTTCTTCCAGTGCCCCAGTTCTACTTTTCCATTGCTGTGAAGAGCAGGTTTGGGTACTGTAGACCAGTCTGGTTACTGGTTCTCTCTGTTATGAGCCCTGAGAAGGTGAGAGGTAGGAAAAGAGGAAATATATGGAGTAGTTATGAAGTGAAGATGCTACAAAATAACTGTTCCTGCAGGTCTGAGAGGATGATAGCGCCTCCTGTTGCATTTTACTTCCATAGAGTTCTTCCTAACATTTCAGGTATTCAAAATATTCAAAGGTTTCTGCTCTCTCTTTCTGACTCTGTGTGCTCCAGTCCTCTCTCAAGGCAAAAAGTTCTTCAGAACCTGTTCTTCAAATGCTGAATTGGTGTTGGTTTGTTTCTCTTCACTTGGGTTGTAATCTTGTTTGAAGTGCCTGTGGGGCTCAGTGTTGCCTGACAGTAATTTGGGTGTGTGTTCCTGCGGGGTCCCTTCTGTGTCTGTGGTGCTGTCTGTTGTAGAGATGCAATCTGCAATGGTAGGATGATTCTCCTGGTCCTGGAGTTTAATCCATTACCTAGGAGAAAATGTGTTCCCCCCTTTCCTTGACCACGTGGTCCCTGAGAGCCCCTGAGAGGGACACACAGAGACCGCTGGAGAGGGAGGAGAAGAGCAACAGTTTATTGCTAGTCAGGGGTTTATATGGGCCTTGGAGGGATTCAAAACCCACCAATAGGAAACAAGAGAGGATTTGGCTCTGGGCCAATCAGAGTAAGGGGATTTACATTCAATATGAGAGGGGTGCAAGTAGCAGGTATGTTGCAACCTTCTTCCAGAGCCCCGAGACACCAGGGTATTCTGGGAAGAAGAAGGAGTGACTTTGCAAAAAGACATTTTACCAGACATCGTGTGCATTCAAACAACATTAAAAACATCAGTTGTTAAAGCATTATCAATGACTTGTTGATCTTCTTCACAAATCGATTTCTGACAGGACTTTCTCCATTCTAGACATTGTGAATGCATCCCCACATGTGTGGGGCACAGCCCACATCAAATTCTCCCTTGTGCCAAACCCGGGGGCGTTGGTGTCCCTTTGGTGACGTTGGCACTGAGGCCAAAGAGCAAGGCTGAAAGACAGAATAGTTCAGAGCCCAAGAGGATGTGTGTGTGTTGGGAGGTTCACAAGGAGCTATTTGGGCAAGGGGAGCAGCATCTTGTTGCCCTCTGATCAAAATAAACAGAGGCAGAGTTTCCACTGCCTGTTTTTCCTTACAAAAACACTCAGCAGCTTAATTGTTGATGGAGAGGACAGAAGATTGATTATTTCTCAGCCTTTGCTCTTGAGTGAAGTGTTTCTCAAGTGTCTTGGTTTGAGACAAGCAACTGCCAACCCCCCCAAGCACAGAGAGAAAAGCCTCCCTCCTAACACCAGGGAAAGGGAGGAAAAGAGAGGGGAAAGCAAAAAAACACTTCAAACCACGTTTATACTAAAACTACATATATTTTTACAGAAAGGAAGAGACAATTAGAAGAGAGTACAAATAAACACTCACACAAGTCTGCAACACACAACAAAGTCCTCACTTCTTAACGAACACAAATTCTACTGTCCTAACTACACATTATTAAGAAAAAACTTATTCCCCAGGGAGACAAACTCAGGCAGAAAGGAGAGACCCAAAACAACACAGTTTACTTTCCTGAGATACCCGGTGAGCCAGTGGTGGGCCTGGTCCTCTCCATCCCCCCTGGGGCAGCATCGTGAGTCCTCCCAAGAGGAGGGCTGAGAAGCGACTGCCTTAACCACTCCCACACTGGTTCCTACTTCCCTGGAGATGATGTCATAATGTGGTATGGAATACAAAATTACTGGCTAGAAGAGGTCAGCTGTTAGCTCAGCCCAGCTCAAGTCAGCTGACAGCTTCGGCCTAGTCCAACTTCAGAGCCCAAATCTAGGCCCACCTAGGTGAACCCATAACATTCTCCACCCCTTATTCCATACCATATTATGTCACTCATATCTTAGGTTCTCGTGCTTAAACACTCCTTATTTTTCCAGGGCTGTTTCCCACCCCTCCATAATGTGGCTAAGAGTCCATTAGGATGGGGTAGATATTTCAGATGGGAACAAAGCAGTTCAACTCAGGTCATCTTTTCTGATGGTTCATGTCTTTCAGTAGGGTTACCATCCTCTCTTCAGGAGTCTCTAGTTTCCCACTGGGGTTAAAATAGTGTTCACAGTCAGATCCACCCCTTGGCCTCATCCACCTACAGGTGGTCTGAGGCATCATAGGCCCATTGAGCCAGGAAGAACCCTCCCCCAGCCAGTCCAGGGTGTGATGTTCTTCATCGGCTCAGCTCTTGGGCACATCAACACTCATACGACGGGTTTTCAAAGATTCAACTCCAAGGGTAGTGTCCCACCACACATCAACAGCATATGCAGGCTTCTCTTCATGTCTTTCTCCTCGGTCACACGGAAGTACTACAGTTCACCATGTGACCCATCCCCCTTAGCAGCAGTCCTAACAGCTTTGGCAGCCTCGGAAGCAGCCCCGACAGCAGCACAAGCAAGCAGAAGAGGCAGAAGCAGCCCCGGTGGCTCGCCAGCCCTGGCTCGCTCGCGGCCTCTCACGGCTCGCGGCCTCTCACGGCTCGCAGCCCTGGCTCGCTCGCGGCCTCTCATGGCTCACGGCCTCTCATGGCTCTCGGCCTCTCACAGCTCGCGGCCTCTCACGGCTCACAGCCTCCCCCGGCTCGCTCGCAGCCTCCCCCGTCTCGCTTGCAGCCCTGGCGGCAGCCCCACCAGCGACAGCTCTGGCTCCTGCGGGTCTCTCAGCACTGCGGGCGCTGGTTCTGGGCCCCACATCTGTAGGGTTCTCTGCAGGGGGTTCCGCAGCTCCTCTTTTCCCCGTTCACTGGGGTCTCACAATGGCAAGCACGCCTCACAGCTGTGGATAACCTTAAGAACAGTGTTCACGGTTAAATCCACCCCTCGACTTTATCCACCTACAGGTGGCCTGAGGCACTATGGGCCCATCGAGCCAGGAACACCTCCTCCCCATGCCAGTCCAGGTGAGATGCTCCTCATCAGCTCGGCTCCTGGGCACATCAGCATTCACATGATAAGTCCTCAAACAGCCGTGTCTTGCCACACACGAACAGCTTACGTGGACCTCTCTTTTTGCAGTGGCTGCAGTCACAGCAGGCACCAGTCGAGCTGTTTGAACTCACAGACAGTGAAACAGTGAAAACGAGCATTCAGCAGTAAGGGAGAGTTGTTTACATTTTCTGTTCTGGATGTACCTGAACAAGGCAGTTATCAATCTATGTTTCTACAACAATCCTCCCAGGAAGCCTGCCAAGATTCTGGGACACCCACCAAGGTCCTCTGTCGCTCCAGGGTTTCGGCACCATTAACTGTCTTGGTTTGAGATAAGCAACTGCCAACCCCCCCCAAGTACAGAGAGAAAAGCCTCCCTCCTAACACCAGGGAAAGGGAGGAAAAGAGAGGGGAAATGAAAAAAACACTTCAAATGGCATTTATACTAAATCTACATATATTTTTCACAGAAAGGAAGAGACAATTAGAAGAGAGTACAAATATACACTCACACAAGTCTGCAACAACAAGTTCCTCACCTCAACTTCTTAACGAACACACAAATTCTACTGTCCTAACTACACATTACTTAAGAAAAGACCTATTCCCCAGGGAGACAAACTCAAGCAGAAAGGAGAGACCCAGAACAACACATTTTACTTTCCTGAGGTACCCTGTGAGCCAGTGGTGGGCCTGGTCCTCTCCATCCCCCCTGGGGCAGCATCGTGAGTCCTCCCAAGAGGAGGCTGAGAAGCGACTGCCTTAACCACTCCCACACTGGTTCCTACTGCCCTGGAGATGATGTCATAATGTGGTATGGAATACAAAATTACTGGCTAGAAGAGGTCAGCTGTTAGCTCAGCCCATCTCAAGTCAGCTGACAGCTTCGGCCTAGTCCAAACTTCAGAGCCCAAATCTAGGCCCACCTAGGTGAACCCATAACACTCAAGTCAGCTTTGTTTTCCTTCCTGCACCTGGAGGACATGTCACCATCAGCTTTTCTCCCAGTGAGGCTGATCTCCTTCTTTCCTTCTGATTCTGTGAGAACAGCTCTGTGTGATCCCTGGGCTGGACCTTGTGCAGCTCCAAAGGTGGCAGCAGCACGTGGGAGATTTCCCAAGGCCACATGAACAGAACTGTTTCCAGATCCATCTCTTCACGGATGTCTTAGTTTGAGGGAAACCAAAATGTTTACGAAAACCAGAGGAGAGGATTCCTCCTCAATAACCAGTCGCCCCTTATTAAATTTTTTTAAAAACCTTTTAATTAGAAAATTTATATAAGAAGGATAACTGTTCTTAACTATATATATTTTTATATATATTTATAGATATAGATATAGATATAGATATATAGATATGGATATAAACAGACCAGAGCAAACTACTTCCCAAGCACCAAAAAAAACCCAAAAAACAATCCCCAAAACCTGTAGATTCCTCCTGGTGCAATTTTATTTATGGACAGTGGCAGTGTCACACCTCAGTTTGCTGTGAGGTGAATTCTCAACCTTTTCCCAGCAAGGCAGAGATAAGGGGAGGGTGCAGGACTCACATGGCACAGGATGGAGCCTTTTTCGTGGGGGAAGAGCAGACTCTCTCTCTCTCCTTGTCCTTTGTTCAAAGGAAGGAAATGCTAGAAGTTGAGGAGTGGTGGTAATTCCCAGAAATCTCCTTGCAGTCGAAGTCGGTCCCCGGGAAAAAACGTCTGCAGTGTGTCCTGAAGCATCTGTGACTCTCCTTTCTCTCTCTCTCTGAAGCTCAGGGTGCCCAGAGATGGAGGGGGGGGAGGTGAAGAACAGAGCCAGAAGGAGCTCTCACCAGCTCAGCAAACAGTGGCTCTTTCTCAGCAGCTGCTCAAAACCAAAGTGAAGCAGCACCCAGAAAAGAGATTCTCCCCCTCCCGGGTGCTGGGGGTCTGTTTCTCACCTCTGCCCCTCCATTAAGTTGGAATCTGGAGATATCAACCACTCCTTTGTTCTCAGTCCTGGCACTTCAACTCCCAAAATCTTTGGGTTGGTAGGGTCAGAAAAATTCCCGGAAGGACTCCTCCCACCAGCACCTTCCTTTGTTTGAACCTTTAACAATGGAACACCCTGTGCCAGGCCCAGGGTGACTGTAAAGCTTCTGAAACTGTGTATCCTCACATGGAAGAGGAAAGTGTTCATGGGAATGGCAGATGTGATTGGAAATGTGGATAAGCAAAACTCCTAAGACTGATGGAGGAAGGAGCAAACCTGGGAACTGAACAGGCCACTCAGAGCAGCACTGCCAGACTCTGCAGGCACAGGGGTTTGTACCAGTAGAACAAAGTCTGTCTACTGGGGAAGAAAAAAGAGTTGGTTTATTTTTTTACAAATACATTTTTCTGATTAACTGATAATTGTGCAATTCATGATTGGTCTAATTAAAATAGAATCAGATTGCCTTTTATCAAATTGGTTTCCTGTGGAGAAATAAGCTTTTCTGGTTTAATCCTGTGCACAGAAACTGGGAACAGGTACCTGTAAACAACAAGGCGGCTAAAATGCCAAAACTTCTGTGTGTGAAAGAGGCTCCCACTCCATTTTGAAGGTTCTTCTTCTGTCTTTAATAGCAGTGCAGCTAATCAGGTACTTCTTGCATAGATCCCCTCTCAGGGGGGTATTTTCCTCTCTAGGTTTGTTGTCTAAAGGCACTGAGGTTAAAAACAAACAAGCACAGCAGCTCATCTGGTGGAATAGCAGCAAGTCACGGAACTGTCATCTTTGGCAATGCACTGCTCTCACAGCAGCCCTGTTCTCTTCATTTATGAATAGGCAGAAAAGGAAAGATTTAGAAAGAAGATGTCAGCTGGGACAAAGTGAGGGAGTCAAACACAGCTGGTGAAAATGAGCTTTATTAATATTTTTATTAGGGTAAGGAGGCTGCACGGAAAAGTGTATGCAATTTCAGGGCAAAATTATGTTTATAGGCTTCCTTTTGCACAGAACAAAAAGAGTATAAGCTTTTAGTCTTGTTAAGTTAACAATAAAAGCAAAAGAAAAGGTAAATCTGTGGGGAGGCAAATAGTGTGTGTCTGCTGTGTGCAGATCCATGCCTTGAGCTGAGCAGAATCAAGGCACCATTCAAAGGAAAAATTTCAGAGGCACCATTCAAAGGACAAGGGCTACCACAGCCCTGCAGGTGTGTGGGGTGATGCATTCCCTTTGCACATGGATTTCTCACAACTGCGTTGGAGGGGGAAGAAAATTCAGGTGGGCAAACCAAACTTTGGAAGGGAAAAACTGAGTGATCCTTCCAAACTGAAGTTATGTGCCCGAAGCAACAGGCACTGGTCCAAGCTAGGCATGGAAAGCTACATGAGAGAGTCAGAGGGAGCCTGGGGTTGGCACCTCTGCTGTGCCCCAGACCCAAAGGACCAGTGCAGCTGCAGTGCTGGGCAGGATGCATCCCTCTCTCAGTGCAGCAGAGGCTGGGAGGGGCAGTGCTCGGGGTGCCAGCAGTCTGGCACAGCCCCTCACCTGTGCTCAGCTCCAGGCATGACTGCAATTGGTCTGTGGATTCTCTGAACCAGCAACTGCGACCTGCATGCTGCCAACCCACTGTCAGTTGAACAGCAATCCCTTCCTCTGCTCTGTGTTTCATTTGGATTCAGTTTATACTGTCTTTAAGGACTAATTTCATTGCCATGTCTGTGGAACCCTCTTTCAGAGCAGTCAGAAACAAAGACACATAAAGGAAACCTCTAATAGAAAAGCAGGTATTTAACCAGTGTGTCCAACCACTGCACCAGTCTTGAGTCAAATTTTGGTTTCTGAACCATTTCTGTGTCCAGAAAATGGATAGGGTTTTATTTGAGGTCTTGGATTTTTGTTTCCTTGGGCTCTTATAATCCAGAAGTTCCCTGTGTTTTTCGATAAGCAGAAGGGAAGAAGCTGATTGTATCGTGCCTGGATGTGCAAGGCTTGTGACTTTTCTGTCTGCAGTGCTTCTAGCAATGCTCTAATGATAGTTTATGGGGTTTTGTTGCCTTGTTGGCCTTATGAAATGTATGCTAACAGCGTAAGAGGATTTTAAAAGGGTACATTCTGCTTATTAAAAATCTCCAAAGACTAACAGGAAAACAGTTTGCCTTGCCAGTGAAGGTTGTTTCTACCAAGATAAATTTATTTGCTAATAGAACTGTCAGAGTGATTTCTTGGTGCCTGGGTTATGGTGATGAATTGGACTTTGAGTTGCCCTTTATCTGTATACCTGTGTGGCTTTTTATCAGAGCCTTGAAACTATTCTGAAATGGAAGGGCAGTAATGTTGAGAAGTGAATTTGTGTGCTTTACTTCTTTGGGGGGAAAAAACAGCCTGGACAAATCTGTTTCCTGTCAAACACTGAGATTTTCCAAGATGCCTCAAAAACTCTGCTCTCTTGAAAACAGAGCCACAGTGAAGAATCTCACAATTCAAAAATGGCACAGGAAAAGGTAGTTCCCAGCTGTGATACATGCTCATAATATCTTGTATGGTTTTGAGCAATTCCTCAGGAGGTCCTGAATCATGGTATAAAACCAACCATTAGGAAGAATAGTACTAAAGGTCTGAAGAGTTTATGAGCCATCTAAAAATCCATGTCCAGTTCTGTACCCAGTTTAACTGAGCCCCAGGGAGTGCTGGAAAACTTCAGCTCAGTAGATGGCGGGTCTTAGGAAGCTTTCCTAGAACATTTGGAAAAGAAACTGTTGAAGAGCAAAAAGCATGGATGGTCCCAGATGGGCCAGGAGTGACTGGAATGGTTCCCGTTGGCACATCGAGTGGAAACAGCTGTTCTCAGGCAGACTATGCTCTTCCTGTTACTGGTTTAAATACAGAACTTCACTGGGATGGAAGGAGAGCAGGTGAGATGAAAACAAGACCTCATGGATTTACCCTTCAATACCTCTCTCTCTCTCTCTCTCTCTCTGGCAAGGTTTGGAAGCCCAAGGCACAGTCACAGCCTGCAGTGTCCTGCTGAATCCCCCAACTGGTGTGGTGTGTCTGCACTGAGAGCTTTGTCCTCCTTATGGCTCTTCTGAATGTTGCCCCATGTGCTGCAGCATCACTTTCCCTGATGGTGTTTCTGGTCTTGGTTCCCACCAGGTGAGTCCTGGCTGTGGGTTCAGTGGATCTGCGCTCAAGGCAGTCTTTGGGAGCAAGATCTGGACACTGCCTGTGGTTCCTTTGAGTTCAGCCAGCCTTGGAGGGAGCTGCCAGCAGTGACCTGGCAATGCAGCTGCTCAGAGAGCAGTTCTGGTCATACTAAGATAAAATTGTTCCAGGAGATATTGCTTTTCAAACCCTTTGGAGCAGCAAACAGTTGGATACCTGACTCCTGGAAAATACAATTTCTGTTGTTCTTGTGTCATTGGGGCAGGACATGGAAGAATCTGTCACTGCTTTGAGGTCACTCTTTTGTCATTGTTTCCATGTCCATTACTTCTCAATCTGCCTTTTTGTTTCCACAGTAGCTCAGATTAGCAGTGTCTACTTGTAGGGAGTTTTTTATTTCAAAAATAATTTTCTGGTTTTCTGGTTTTACTGTAGACATGATATAAGTAAAGGTGATGTGTTTTGCATGTCTGGACTGAGACTTAAAACTTTTCTTCAGTTGTCCAGAGAAAACCCTGGATTCAGTTTTTTCCTGTCCAGCTAAGGAAGAGCCTTTGTTAACTTTTGTCCCAGTTCAGCAGGTGGGACCAGTTTATCACTGTGTGGGTGTGACCAAAGCTGTGCATTCTAAACCCTCAATGCCATTTCCCATGAACTGTTAACAATGGACCATTGGCAGCAGCTGCCCAGGGCACACCTGACCCCTCAGGCTGGAAGCTGTCTGGGAAAGAGGCCTGGGAGAGGAGCTGGGAGAACTCCCCTCTGGGGAGTCCTTGGCACCTCCACACCCACCTGAGGGGCTCAGCTCTGCTCATGGGCCAGCAACGATTCCAAAATCCCCCCTGACTGCCAGAGTCAGATCCCCCAGTGTGGAACTCCCTGCCCTGGGGGAGGGACTGGGGGCTCCCACCTGGTCCTGAGGGGAGAGAATCTTGGGCTTTGAGGACTTCTGATAACACTCAGTGGATCCAGAGGAAGAGCAGAACCTCGACAGGAGGAGCCCACCACTCTCGACCAGACTGTGCCATCATCTGCACCAACAGGTTTTTCCCTTCCTTTTACTTTGGACTCGGAGGAACCATGTGGGGCTCAGCACGGGGCCAACAAACCCCACTGTGTTTGTGCCCCAGGGGGCTGGGTTACACTGCTGGGTTTTGTGAGTTAAAACTAATCTCTCCTTGTGCCATTGCATTTATTATATTATTTTTATTAAATAGTAACTCTGACTTACAATCTCTTTTGTTGGGTTCGTTTCTCCTGCCAGTTTACCTTTAAACCAGCACAACTCTAGTAATTGTAGCATATTTTATTATTCTGGCAGTTGCATCTAATGTAGTCTCTCCTATTTCACTCCAAAAGCTTTATACTGGGTAGAACAAGGGATATGAACAAGTCTGTGCCTGACTGGAAGTTTTCTAATGTGTGCATGTTGTCCCTCCAGCTGATCCCCCACTTTTTGTCTGAACTCAACGTGACTGACGATCCCACTCCCACCAAAGTCAGAGGGATGCTGCTGTTGGTCTCTGTGCACACAGGGGAGGGATGCTCTGTGCCATGTCTTCCTTCCCCAGTCTCCCTTGTTCTATTTTATCACAATCTCCCTGTGGCCACAGCCTGCAGGGGAAACAGCACTAACAGCATTTTCGTGTGGGTAATCTGTGGCCACATCAGCTCAGCGTGTCCTGATGTGCTTCCCCACGGCCCCAGTGACTCCTGCAACCCTTTCTGCTCCTTGTCCCTCATCCCCTCCCTTCCTCATGTCAGAAGGGGAAGCTCCAAAGCACTTAAACTGTGCTTTCCATGTCTTAAGGACAGGGTCAGGTTGTTCTAAGAGCCATTAGTCAAAGGGCAGTGAGTCCTGTGCAGGGCAAAGGAGTTTTCTGGGAGACCTTCAGTGTGGCTGAGTGGTGGTGTGGCACCCTTGGGCTGTACCCTGCAGGGTGAAGGAGGGTGATGCTGCCACCTGCCCTGGTCCTGCTGTGGGGCCTTGTCAGGCCTCTGCCGGCAGGTTCACAGGGATTCTTGTCCTCACTTCTCTGGCTGCCTGGGCACACATTCCCGGGCAGGAGCTGAGTGCCATGTGGTGCCTGAAGCCAAGGCTGCAGTTTCTCCTTGGCTTGGACCAGACTTCCCTCGCAGGTTCCCACTCCTGAATGCACTTCTGCTCTGCTCTGACCATCCCTCTGCCACACTGCAGTGTCTCCACTGACTTCACTGACCTTGTTCCTGACTGCTGTCACATGAGGGGAATGAGTTCAGTGGCACGAAAGCAGCTCAGAAAAGTCCTGGTGTTTGCTCCAGGTTTCTGAGAACGTGACCAGAACTCCAGACTGTAATAACACTTATGTGCTGCTTTCTGTGCCTGCCAGGAAGGCAGAGTTGGCACGCAGAGTCCCTGCACTTCTTCCTCACATGCAGACTGTCCTGAGTTGGGGTTTTGCTCTTTCTCCTTTCACCAAAAGCAGCTGCCATAGCTCTCCTGAACTGGTAAATGACCTTATCCCTGCTTTGCTCCTCCTCATATCCTGCTGTTCTCTGTTCTCCTCTGCTCTGCATTGCTGTCATCTTCTCTACTTGTATTCTGAATAATCTGGTAGAAGTTAAAGAGGTGATTTTTCATTCTTACGTTTCTGTGTAGCAGTTTCAGCTACTGTACAACAGAGCACTTGTGTATCAGAGATAGGCAGGAGTGTGAGCAGTAAATAGCAATGCTCATTAATGCTGTTTATTTTCCTACCATGTGAATTTTCCTTCTCCTATTTTTTTTTATTTTTCCTTCTTCAAACTCAATTAGTTTAATGTGGTAACAGGAATTTCTGGTGGTGCTGCCAAGTCATGAGTGTCTGAACCTCCATGGATTCCCAGCACAACTTTTTGTTATGCACTGAGAAGGGACAGATGTGTGACATTGAAAACATTATTCAGGTGTGTTTGGTTTTCTGTAGCTTTGGGCCAGGACCAGTTTAGAAAAACATGGGTTACCAGTAACAATACAATACCTTGTTCCTTGATCCTGCTGAGGTTCCTGTGTGTTCTGGGATGTGGATGGAAACAGGTCTGCTGAACTTGCCTGGACTGAGCCCAGAGATAAGGAAGAACATGGGAATGAATCATGCAGGGCTGGGGCCTTAACCCTGAGCAGAACACCAGGGCACAGAACTGTAGCACAGTCCAGTCTGGGCAGTGCTCTTGAGTACAGGGTGCTCTATAGGAAATGATGATACAACCACGGTGCTGCTTGGAACTCCAAACTGCCTGGAGCCACTTCTGTATTGAAGAATATTTTTCCACCCTTCTTCTGGCCTGAGTTCTAGTGCTCAGGATCTGAGACTGAGTATGAGGCTTTGAAAAGAAGTGCCACTTACTCTGCAGATTGCTGGAACTGTGATACTAATGGATATTCTTATTTTGGCTGTGCTGCACCATCAGCACTTCCCATCTCACGGATTTTTCCCTTGTGACCAAGATGTGTGGTGCCAGCTGAAACTGTTGGCAGCTGAGTGGGACACATTTGTGGGTTTTGGCACTTGTACCTGATGATTTGGGGCTGGGTTGGAGCATTCCAGCTGACCACCTGAGTGAAATATTCAGCTGTGACATGATTTGCAATTTTAACCTTTAGACTTTTTCCTTTGTATTTTTATGGAACAGTGATTGCTCAGGGGGGTCAGAGCTGGTGTCTGAAGCTATCTGGGATGTCCAGAAGGTGGCCCTGGATGGGGTGACTTGCAGGATTTGTGACACAGGCTGTGCTTAAGGAACCTTGTCAACCAGCATTTATTCCTCTGTGTTAACTGTGCAGAACTCCTGCACAAAGCCTGAGACTTGCTGTGCTTTGGGCAGATCTGTGGGGCTCCAAAATGCTCCTCTGGCCTGAGCAGTGACCCACTGGGCACACCTGTCCTGGACAAGCCCCTTGCCTTGGGTGGCACAGCATGGAATCCTCTCCCATTGGAGGTCACTGGTCTCACCCTGCCTTCAGGGGTTTGATTTCCTGCCCTTGCTCCCTCAGTGGTAGCACACTGCCCTTTTTGTGTATTACCAGCTTACTGGTATGTAATACCTGTTTCTTTCCAAGTAATATTAAGGGATTTCTTGACAATCCCCAATGCAATAAGGGAGTCTGTGGTCTGTTTGAAGCATCTGCCTGGATGCTCACATGAAGCTGAATTCATCCTTGTACACCTTACTGGGTTATGTCTTAGCATATATATTATATTCATACAGCAAATTCTCTCAAAAATACTTTGGAAGAGCAAATCATCGTTATGGAATAATCATTCAAGTTTCAGCTGTGGTTTCTATTTATAAACCTGCTGCAGATGTTTTATCTGCAAATGCACAAAGCGTTTTCTTTTCCACATTCACAGAGCTGTCCTTTCAGACCTCTGCTGATGGTCTTTATCTTTATTGATGGTGCTGCATCTGGGCAGAAGCTGCTTTTTATGGTTGGATGGAAGATGGTTATCTGGGCATTTGTCATTTCAGACAAATCTTCTCTCTCTGTAATCAGTGGAGTGGATGTAGCTTTTCCAGGCTCTGCACTGTGTTACCACCTCCACCCCTTTCCAGCATTTCAGGTAACAGCTGTCCCAGTTCTGCTCTCTTTTGGGCCACTGGAGGGTCCTGATGCATTAATTGGAGGCTGGACTGAGACCAAAAAGAGAGAGAAGAATTACCTTTGTTCTGAGCTCTGTGCATCCAACCCTGCCCTCAGCAGTGGCAGCACCCAGGCTTTACCCTGGGGTTATTTTTAAAAAAGATGCAATCCACAATATATAAACAACAGATACAGAGTGTGCTTTATCATGTAATCATTTTAGAGGATGCTAGCACTGAAAAGGAGAGTAGATTATTTCAAGGATTATTCAAAGGATGAAGGTTAAGCTAATGGAAAACTAGGATAAATATTTGCAAAAAATATTCTTGCTCTTGCAGTCCAGTGGGACTGAGAGGAAATGGAAGGACTATTGATTGGGTTATTTTAAAAGAGGTAAGAAATATATTTCATCAAAACAATATTTCCTTGGTTAAATCACCCAAACATTATTTGCCTACTCATATTGAAGTAATATGTAAATATAGCATTTATTCCACCTGTGTCAGGACCTGGTACAAATGTCCACCCACTTTTGGAAAAGTGATGAAATCTGGATACCTGCTTAGAAGAAAATATCTGTTAAGAAGGTACATGACACTTGGGTGGACCAAAAGTAATGCAATGCAAGAGTCCTGGGCTCACATTGCTGGACTTTATTGCCTGTAATACAGCATTCATTTAAATTACAGTCTTTAATTCCTTATGTTATTTTAAAAAGCTGTTGAAGCTGTGTTGAAATGGTCCAATTTTCTTTGTGACTTTGTCTTCAGAAGAAGCCTGTTATAATTTCATGCTGAAAGATCATCAGTGGGTCTCTGCTGCACTGCACTAAGTTGTTTTTCCATTGTCATTTTATATAATAATGGGCTTGTAATGACTTCACTAATAGACACCCAGGATGCAAATTGTCTGTTTCTCAAATTTATAACATTTTTTACTGAAGGGGCAGCATAATGGAATCATCAAGAGCATTTTGGAAAGTTCCCTCTTTCTCTCTGGTAATGTAGTGTCTATGTGCTTGCACTTATGAGATCTCTGAGTCAGTACTGGGAAACCAGATTAGTGTCCCTTCACAAAAGCTATGGATTTGATAGGCAGTGGGATTTGTGGAAGAGTGGCCTAATCCCAAAGAGAAATCCAAATGGGCATTGTTGAACTTTCAAGATTGTACACTTAATGATGATGGAGTTTCATTTTCTGTTCTGTGCTCCGTGGCTGAAGCTGCAGGGTTTAATGCTGCAAGCATTAAAATTTGATGGAAGACATTTCCCCATGGGGAAGATCTGCCTCTGACACTGACCCATCATCCAGATCTGGGCCCAGAGGGGCTTTTTAGGGCAAGTATAAGGGTGGTGGGTTGAAGGTAAGTCTAGACAGGAGAGTCCTTAGGAAAATGGTAATGGTTAGAGACCACTAGGAAGGACTTGTGCTAAGCTACAGGTTTCAGAGTATCAGTGCTGGATGTGCCTGCTATAAATGTAGCTAGAGATGATGTTTTCCTGGCATATATAGGATTGTCCTAGTTCAGCAACTGGGACCAGTTTATCAATGTGTGGGTGTGACCAAAGCTGTGCATTCTACACCCTCTCTGCCATTTCCCACAAACTGTTAACAATGGACCATTGGCAGCAGCTGCCCAGGGCACACCTGACCCTTCTGGGAGCTGGGTGGGAAAGAAGCCTGGGAGAGGAGCTGGGAGAACTTCCCTCTGGGGAGTCCTTGGCACCTCCACACCCACCTGAGGGCTCAGCTCTGCTCATGGGCCAGCAACGATTCCAAAATCCCCCTGACTCCCAGAGTCAGATCCCCCAGTGTGGAACTCCCTGCCCTGGGGGAGGGACTGGGGGCTCCCACCTGCACCTGAGGGGATAGAATCTTGGGGTCTGGGGACTTGGGGAATCACTGGTTGGATCCAGAGGAGGAGCAGAACCTGGACAGGAGGAGACCACCACTCTCCACCAGACTGTGCCATCATCTGCACCAACAGGTTTTTCCCTTCCTTTTACTTTGGACTTGGGGGAACCACGTGGGGCTCAGCACAGGGGCCACCAAACCCCACTGTGTTTGTGCCTCAGGAGACTGGGTTATACTGCTGGGTTTTGTGGGTCATTGTGTTTATTGTAATATTTTTATTAAATTGTAACTCTGATTTGTAATCTCTTTTGTGTTGGGTTCATTTCTCCTACTGGTTTACCTTTAAACCAACACACTGTCATAAATGTAGCTAAGATGATGTTTTCCTGGCATACATAGGGGCCAGCTACTCCTGTATACTGTGAGGGAGGTAATTCACTGGTCTAGTTCATGCTTTCCCTGATTCATCTTTCTGTAAGGAACTCTCACTCAGTCACTCTCAGTGTGATTAAAGAATGGTATGATTAAATAATCATGGGACCTTCATGTGTTAAAGAATCACATCAAGTGATTCTTTACTTAAATTTCAAATGAAATTCCCTCGAGCCATGTCTCTGTGAAAGCTGTGCCTTCATTCCTCTTGGAATGGACTTGGAAGTCCAGTGTTAACTGCTGTGAATTTGGGGGTTTGTCCTCTCCCCTTGGACTCCCAGTGGCTGAGAACAGCAGCTGCCAATGCTCTCAGGGAGGTTATTCAGGTGGAAGACAAATTGTCTTTCTTTAGTTCCTATGTCATTTGACTTTCCCACAGTTCGAAGGATTTTCAGAGGATTTGTTTCTTCCTCTTCTCCCTTTGCCAAGGACTAGAGAGGGGATATTTTTATTTTGGCTCAGATCTTTCAATTTATTGTGTGCTTAAAACTAGTAAGAGACATGCTGGTACTTCCCTGTGCCTCCAGTGCTGCTGGCCCAGTGCCCAAGGCCTGCTGGAGCCTGGCTGGCAAATCCCCTCAACTTTGCCCTCTAATTGCTGTCAGGTTTCAAGAAGCAAATTTACAGCTGCCACTTTCTTGGCAAGGCATCACAGTCCATTTTTATGCTTCATTTCTCTGGTTGCCCTCCTGTTGTGCAGAGGTTTGCCTTTGCATTTTCCCCATCACTCTGTCTTAGGAGCCTTCCCTGGTCCCAAATGATGCCCGGTTCTGAGTCATGGGGCCAGGCTCCAGTTTTGGATTGCTCTTGTTCAGACTTCAATCTGGGACCTGGCAAGAAGATGTAGGTACTAAAAATGACTGAGCAAGGGCTCTGAGTTTGGAAATTAGACATATATATGTGTGTGTGTACATATATATATATATATATATAAATACATTATATTATGTATAATGATATATTAATAATAATATAATGTATAATAATGTCACTCCTGGGCACTTTTACGAGTGGCCCAACAAACTTTTGATACTCTTTGACCACACTTTCCTCTTCCCCAGCTTTCCTGCCCTGCAGTCCGTGTTCCTGTGGTGCTCATGACTTCCTTTTCTCTCTGCCTCAGTACTCTGCCAGTGTCCTTCCAGCCTGAGGCCAGGGCACCTTTACCTGAGTCAGCAGAAGAGCACAGCACCTTCAAATGCCCACCCTCCAATCTGGATTTCTGGTTCCAGGAAGGTGCCCAGCTGAGGAGGTGCACAGACCAACCTGAGGTGGATTCTACTGTGGTGCTGGGCACGAGCCACACACTGCTCTGTGGAATGTTTCTCACCAATTTTCCTCAGAGGCTTTTTAGACTGTTGTGCTGGTTTAAAGGTAAACCAGCAGGAGAAACAAACCTAACACAAATTTAATAAAAATATTACAAAAATGCAATGACACAAAGAGAAATTTGGTTTAGCCCACAAACCCCAGCAGTCTAACCCAGCCCCCTGGGGCACAAACACAATGGGGTTTGGTGGCCCCTGTGCTGAGCCACACGGGGTTCCTCAGAGTCCAAAGTAAAAGGAAGAGAAAAACCTGTTGGTGAGGACAGTTACAGTCTTGTCAAGAGTGGTGGTCCTCCTCCTAGTCCAACAAGTGGTACCCCCAAGATTCTCTCCCCTCAGGTGCAGGTGGGAGCCCCCAGTCCCTCTCCCAGGGCAGGGAGTTCCACACTGGGGGATCTGACTCTGGGGGTCAGGGGGGATTTTGGAATCGTTGCTGGCCCATGAGCAGAGATGAGCCCTCAGGTGGGTGTGGAGGTGTCAAGGACTCCCCAGAGGGGAGTTCTGCCAGCTCCTCTCCCAGGTTTCTTTCCCATCCAGCTCCCAGCCTGAGGGGTCAGGTATGCCTTGGGCAGCTGCTGCCAATGGTCCATTGTTAACAGTTTGTGGGAAATGGCAGAGAGGGTGTAGAATGCACAGCTTTGGTCACATCCACACCCACACAGTGGACCTGGTTGTTGAACCAGGACAACTGTAAATCTTGAAGTCTGCAGAAGGCTCTATGTGTTAACACAATGTTGTACCCTCTCATAGCTGGGATCTGATTCTTTGCTCAGTGTTGGTTCTGTGGTGTTGCTCCTCTGCTGTGCCTGAAGCTGGCTGAATGAACCTCTCTTGTGTCAGAGGGTTGGTAAGAGCATGGATTAATTCATTTTTGTGTTTCTTCAAGACAGCACCTGAAAGGAAATGAGAAGCCTTATGTTCTCTGACTGAGGCTGTGGTGTGACTGCTGTCCTGTTGCTCTTCTGTGCCAGGACTGAGGGAAAACCTTGGCCCCTGAGCCTGGTGATGTCAGGATGCTTCTGCCTCAATCCCCAAAGCAGGACCTGCCCTGGGCTTGGCATCCTCTTGAGCCATTCTCTGGGCACAGCTACAAACTGTGGCTGCAGGTGGGAAGAAAAGGCAGGAACGGGCTGAGTGTGGCTGGGCCTTTCCATCAGTCTCTGCTTCTGGAATTACCAGGAAAGTTTGGTCACTAACTGAGGTGGAGAGTTGGCTGGGCATGACTCGATGGAAATTTCTCATTGCAAAATATTACAGTTGCATCTGCCTAGAAATGTGTTAGTTTGGGCAAAATTAGTCAGGAAATTTCTCAGGCACAAACCAGAAATGATTGTAAAAGCCAGCAATAATCAGAATATCAATTTTTAGTCTTCACAAGTTTGGGCTCAAGACCTTAGTGTTTAAGAGCAGATATTTAATCCCAGATTCCCAGTCTGAGGAACTACTTTTGAAATAAAAACTATTATTTGAAGGAGTGTAATGGATGAACTGACTGCCCTGCTGTGTATGGTGTGCTTTATAATCTGGTTCTGCATTTCAGGTCTAACAGGGAGGGATCTATCAGTAACAATTTGTACAATATTTCGGAATACACCTGAACCAACTGATTCAGAATCAGAGGCCCAAGTTTCCAAGGCCTCACCTTCATTTTCTGCATAATTAGAATCAGTAGATTCCATTGGGGCAGCATATCTTTACCTCCATGTAGTGTTAATTACATGTGTAATATATATAGCATTTATTAAAACAAATGCTTATAATTTAATTTTCTGACTGGCAGAGTTAAGAAAGCGAGAATTAGGAAAATATATGTGTCTGAGCATTGGAACAAGGTTTTTTCTTTGGAGAGAAGTTAGAAAATTTTTTTTGGCTACCATGAGATCCTCTTCCAGATAAGGCAAACAGATATTTTCCTCAAGAGGGAAAGAATAATAGTTGTAGCCAATATTTCTGAGGTACATTTTCTTAAAAAAAAAACCAAAAAACCCAAAACAAATCCCACCAAAAAATCCAAGCCACATCCACCTGTGCCCTGTGCATATGCCTCCTGCTTTCAGTGCTTGTTTTAAGCCTGACTTATGAAAGAACAAAGAGCATGTTCAGCAAGAAATCAGGAGAGACTGTTTTACCTGAGACTTCTACTTCCACTTGTAAAGACACAAAATTTTAATTCTCATTGCTGCTACATTGCAGTGGCTCTGGCATGTGTGGGCTGTATGGTATATTTGTGCTTTCCACCAAGGGCTGAACCTGAAAACCATTATCACCACAATCCATCCTGTGTTAACTTCCCAATAAACCTTAGAAACTGTGTTGTCAGGCAGAGTTCATGCCCAAAGCACTTGATACTGAGCCCTTTAACTGCTTGCAAATGTCAGCACTTCCAGCTTAGCTATTATGATGCTTCACTGAGTTTCTAACTCCTGTCGTGAGGTATGAAAATATGACTTTCTCTCCCATGTGAAGTAGGCCATCTGTGCATTGTTCAATGAAATACTATCTTTTCACTCTTTAGATTGCTTAAAGAGTGCCACAGATGAGCCATTAAATTGAGTTGGTTTGCTCACTTGAATTATATAAAGTCTATTGGCATTCATGGCTTTCTCTCCCGTTCCTGCAGCCCCAAACTGGAGCTGCCAGCCAAGCAAATGCTGATGCGATGATAAACTCATGGCAGACCTCAGAACCTGGAATGCTGCTTTAAATATGTGCTGAATTCACTTCTTGCCCAGTGCCAGGGAGGCTGAGTGAGTGTTGCATGAGCTGCCCTGGAGCCTGCAGAGTCCATGCCTGTGCTGCAGGAGGGCACAGAGGGGCCTGAGCAGGATATGGGGAGGGAGGGCACAGAGGGGCCTGAGCAGGATATGGAGAAGGAGGGCACAGAGGGGCCTGAGCAGGATATGGGGAGGGAGGGCACAGAGGGGCCTGAGCAGGATATGGAGAAGGAGGGCAAGGAGAGGCCCAAGCAGGATGTGGGGACGGAGGGGACGGAGGGGCCTGAGCACGACATGGGGAGGGAGGGCACTCCCCTGGGGCAACATCCAGCCGGGCAGTTGTGGTAAGTATAGATGTGATTTGTGTCAGTAAAGACAAATGGGTTATTGTGGCCCCCATGAAAAGACACGTGGTCAGTCAATTGAGCTCAAAGATCCAACTTACACCCACATGAAGAAATAAACAAGATAGTGTTAAATCACTTTATTCCCTATAACCTTGTCAGGAAATACATGAATTATAACAGAAAGGTTGAAGAGTTAAGGTTTTCCTACACAGTTATTGAGAAAAGACGGAATTTACGGTGGGGTTGTTACTGGGGCTGTAAAAGTGGCTTACCTGTAGCTATGTAAGGAATACATGCTGAAACTCTTAACAATGTAACTGGAATGTTTTATGCATGAGTAAAATGAATATGCATGTAGTAACCAGTTAAATGTCAGATTTACACTGCACTCGGGATGCAATATGGCAGAGCAAGACTTTGCCTGCACACCCAGAGCTGAATCTGCTTTTACCCTATAATAAACTTTATTTTGAAACCCACGGGGGTTGAGATTTGGTTTCTCACACGGGGATGGGGAATGGGAGGGGACAAAGGGAGCACCAGGAGGAGCAGCACTGAGTGGGGCAGCTCTGGGAGCAGCCTCTGAGGAACCAGAGGCAGCAAAGCTGCAGTGTGGGCACAGCCCAAGTGCAGAACCTTCTGTGTGCTCTTCCACATGTGAGAATGAACAGTGTGTTGATTTGGGGCAGTCCTGGGAGAGCAGGCAGGTGCATGTAGAGAGCTGTGAAAAAGCATAAAGATGATGAGTGTTGTCCCTCTGCTGTTCCCTGAAGAACTGATGTGGAATAAAATGTGCAGTGGGAGTCTTGCTGGATTTAACACGAAGCTCATTCACCACACTGCAGATGCAGCTCAGTTGGAGGCTTATGGGCCACAGTGGTTTCTTTTTGCATTCAAATCTTGCATTTATCACAAGTAGTCAGAGCAGTGAGATTCATGCCTCTCTTTCAATTCCTTTAGTACTTTGCTCTTGTTCATGCTGTTTAATCTCCTCTCACCTTTTGTTCTGCCAAAGATATCTGCATCTATTTTCTACAGCATAGGGGACCTTTGGTTGTAATTGATATGTTTGCATGTGAAACAAGGGTGATTTTTATTTGGCTTCAAGACAACAAAGCTTTCCAGGTCCTTGGCTTAAATAAAAGAAGCTGTGGTTGCCCCATCCCTGGAAGTGCCCAAGGCCAGGTGGGACAGGGCTTGGAGCAACCTGGTCTAGTGGAAGGTGTACCTGCCCATGGCAGGGGATTAGATCTAGGTGATTTTTAAGGTCCCTTCCAACCCAAACTATCCTCTGAATCTATGATTCTGTCCTCTGTACAGTTATAATTTAAAGTTGCGTAAAACCATGAGAGTTCTTTCCTTGCTCAAACTGGGCTCCATTCGTTGGTAGGTCGTTCCCAGTTCACCCAGAGGAAAACTGACATGCAAGGTTTCATATACTCCAATTGCACAAAGCCTTTGTGCTCACTTATCCTGAGGAAAATTCAGTCTTAATCTCTTACTATGTAAGTTCAATATAAAAATAAAACCAACACCTCTAAATGGTAGAGCTTTTTAGCAAAGTCGCTGAGCTGTCAGGCTGGAGGAGCAGCGTCCCTGCCCTGAGCACCTCATGGGGGGTGTTTGCCCTGGGATGTTTGACTTGGGAATAGCTGCACTCAAAGAAGTTGTGAAAGCTGTGGGAGACAACTGAAAGTTCCTCCCAGATGATTGGTGGTGTGGAGGAATATGGCAAAGCTACCAGAAAAATGCTCTCTTTTCCTACTGATTTCCCAGAGGTAGCCCAGCATCCCAAGCACCCTTTAAAATATTTGGATAGGAAGTTGGCATGAGTAGTAACACTTGCCAGTGCTTACACTGGGGTTACCAGACTTAGTCCAGGCAAACACCAACCGGTGATGTTCTGGTTTAAAGGTAAACTGGCAGGAGAAATGAACCAAACACAAAAGAGATTATATGTCAGAGTTACAATTTAATAACAATATTACAATAAATGCAATGGCACAAAGAGAAATTGAGTTTAAGCCACAAACCCCAGAAGCAGAACCCAGCCCCCTGGGGCACAAACACAGTGGGGTTTGGTGGCCCCTGTGCTGAGCCCCACGTGGTTCCTCCGAGTCCAAAGTAAAAGGAAGGGAAAAACCTGTTGGTGCAGATGATGTCACAGTCTGGTGCAGAGTGGTGGTCTCCTCCTGTCGAGGTTCTGCTCCTCCTCTGGATCCAATAGTGGTCCAGAAGTGCCCAAAGCCCAAGATTCTCTCCCCTCAGGTGCAGGTGGGAGCCCCCAGTCCCTCCCCCAGGGCAGGGAGTTCCACACTGGGGGATCTGACTCTGGGAGTCAGGGGGGATTTTGGAATTGTTTCTGGCCCATGAGCAGAGCTGAGCCCTCAGGTGGGTGTGGAGGTGCCAAGGACTCCCCAGAGGGGAGTTCTCCCAGCTCCTCTCCCAGGCTTCTTTCCCAGCCAGCTCCCAGCCTGAGGGGTCAGGTGTGCCCTGGGCAGCTGCTGCCAGTGGTCCATTGTTAACAGTTTTGTGGGAAATGGCAGAGAGGGTGTAGAATACACAGCTTTGGTCACACCCACACAGTGATAAACTGGTCCCACCTCCTGAAATAGGACACGTGGTATTGTCTGAAGTGCATTGCTGTGTTTTGGTGTGGAAAGGAGTTAAGGAAATGGCTGTTGAGGTTTGCTGTGACTGGGAAATACTGAGTATTCCATGGAGGCATTCCATGTTTGTCTTTTTTGAGACAACTCTTCCAAAGGCATAATCTACAAGAGAGGCATTCCCTCATTCTCTTGCAGACTAAAAGACTTTGTCTTTGTCCAGTACACTCACTGTTTGCTTTGCTCTGCTCTGGATAAAACCCACCCAATAAGCCTTTCAGGGAACTTCAGAGATTTCGAATTGCACCAGGAGGAAGAGCAACAGCTACTTTAATTGTATCCAGAAGTCGGGCACACAGATGTCCCCTTGAAACCTGGTGCATGACATTGGATTTCCTGCAGGATTTTGCCTTTAAAAATTGTTCCAATATCTTTCTCTCTGCCGTAATTAATTTTCTATCCTCTTTTTAACTCACCAAGTCTTTTTAATGCCAAAAATTTCATTTTTGTCTCTCTCTTTTGTCACCTGTTGACATTTCCATTTGTTAAAAGTTTTTAAGAAGAGTTGTTTTAGCAAAGATTAGTTTTGCCAAAGATTTGTTTAACTTCTTTTAAAAAAGCTTTCTATTAATTCAGTCATACTTCTGTCAAAAATGGAAAGGGCAAACACTTTGAAATTTCATGTTTACAATTTTGCCTTAAGCAACTCTGGCTTGCAGTGAAACCCCAAAACATTTCACAGGAAACAATGTTTGTGTTTGGAAAACATTTAATAGAAATTTTTCTCCATCTGTCTTTAATTTTGAATACTTCTAAATCCTTTATACCTTGCACTGCTTCCCAAGGTGTCCCTGCAAGTACTCAGTGTGGACCTTCCCTGCAGAAATGCTGCATGAGGACACAGGAGGGTTGTAGGTGTTCCCCTGAGGGAGGACCGCGGGATGGGAGCACTTGTGTTAGCAGTGACCCCTGGACAACACAGAGGACCACAGAGGAGTTCCAGGCCTGTGTCTAAGGGTATGTTTTATATTGTTCCACATTAGCTGTGATGGAAAAGTTACCATTTAATGACCTGGTGATTTGGCCTTGTGTTTGCCTGTCTGTTGGGCTGTAACAATCATCTACCTCACAGCCCAAATACAGACTGCAGAGCTCTTCCTGCAGAGGTGTCCAGCCCTCTCCTTGAAGAGCCTGCTTATTTTAACTGCTGCTCTGAACCAGGTAAAGCTGAGTTGCAGGGACATGCTGTATTTTTGTCCTGTGTCTTGTGGTAGGTCATTGGCTGATGAGGGAACAAGAGTCAGTATCCTCTCTAGTCTAGTAGCATGGGGGAGGTTCCCAACAGGGAAAAAACCATGAGGGTTATTGCAACATGTAGGTAAGCTGTGGGACTGCAGATGCCAAAGATTTCCACGGACAAGTTTGTGGAAGAGACATTCACAGTACCCAGACACCACCAAAGACCTCAAACTCAGGACGTCTCTGAGCTGGGATCTGTAGAAGGGTATTTGGGGCTGGAACTTCCCTTCTTGCTTTCTTCCCTGGGGCCAGAGGGACACACAGCCCAGCTCTGCATGGCTGGACCTCACGTGTTCTCAGCTAGAATGTGAGAAATGGTCTAGTTTGTAAATGTAACTCACGAATCTCGAAAAGTTTGTAAATTTAACTCACTGATCTCCAAAGCCTTCCCCTTGTGAGAAGGATCATGGGGTCAGTGTCACACCCCAGAGTCTCCTGGTGTGGGGCAGTTCCCGCTCTGCAGGTGAACATCAGGTGCAGTTTGGAGTGCTGGCCACTTCCATCAACATCAGATTCATTTGTAAAGTGGAAAAGAACTGAACCGTTGCCAAGAAGTTGTGAAGGTACATGGGACTCGGGGGGAGATTGCACAAAAAGGGCATTAAGTAAGTGAGAGATTCCTCTGGACAATGTCTGTGCTCTGAGCTGCAACTGCACTGACCTGGAACGTGTTAAATGATGGATGGGAGATGCAGACCATCTCCACCAGCACAGGAACCCCAGGGGCTGGTAAATAATGAATACAATTCCTCTGCTCTTAGTGCTCTGACTCATCACTTGCTGTCTGTTCTAAGCACCTGCTGCAGGGGTTGGGGAAGGACCGGGCAGTCTCTTTAACCTGGATTGCAAGTGAAAACCAGCAGGGTTCTGAGCTCTCTGTGCTGCTGGGCCATTCCTTATCCACCCAGATATACAGGATACCAGCAGCAATTACTGATAGAGAGAGACAAATTCTGTTCTTCTGTATTGTTTGAGAATGGAGGACCTTGACCCACCAGCTGTTCATCTTCTTTGTCTCTCCTAGAAACCAGGGAAGTAGGAAGGTGACAACCAACATGAAGCTCTCCAGACCTGTCTCAAAGCTTCTGCTGACAGCACCAAGGGCTTCCCTGGGCAAAAAAGCCCAGCAAAATGCTGGGACAGAGCCATTCTGCCAAGGGAAAACCCAGGGTACCCAGCTGCTCCCTGTGGATTGGTGGTGGCACTGGCAAAAACCTGATGCTTTGTCCCATCATCTGTCCGCTTGACCAGGCCCAGAAGAGCCAAACCTGAAGTCCTCAGTTCTCACCTCTGGCACTGAGATGTTTGAAAACCAGGAGCTATTTCCAGCTGACATTTTCCACAGTCAGGGTTTGTGCCAGTGCCACTCTCCAGCGCCAGGGGCAGCTCAGAGCTTCTTAGCTATAAACCCAAACTCTGTTGTAGCAGGAGAATGGTGGTGCAGGATGCCAAATCCAAGGAGCAGCCCATGGTGATCCCTCTTCCATGGAACATGCCCTTTGCTGCGCTGTTGCTGGATGTCTGTCTTTGCTCACAAATGAGCAATACTGCAGAAATTAGTGGAATTTCTCAGCCTCTTCTCAGCTCTGTCTGGAGCCCAGAGGAGGGGAGAAAAATGAAACCTGTCCCTCTGTTTGGATGCCATTTTTCCTGCATTTGAAATGGTGCAAGAAAGCTTAGCAGACTGTACTTCAGCTCTTAAAGTGCAGGAAAACTAAGGCAGTATTTTGCAAACAATTTAACCTGCATTTGGACTTCCAAAGACAGTTTTGGGCACAACCCATTGAGCTGGTTGTCATAGCTGTGTTTTCACCTGTGGTGCTTCTGATCCCCTGCTAATCACATATGCCTGAAAGCAGGATCTGACCTATTGCCTGAAATTCTTGAGAAGAGATGGGAAGCAATCCTGGTAAGGAGCTGGGAAAACAGAACTGTGCTTCGTGTTCTCTTGCAGTATGGAAGTTTTCTTTAAAACAAAGGGATCAGCTTCAGTGCTGCTGCAGATTTTCCATTTGAGAGTGCTCACTGAGGCATAGAACCATACATTGTTCTTGATTAATTGACTTGTTAGTGATGTGAGACAAAAGTAAAGTAAGTCAGTCTAGTGTTTGTAGTGTCTTAGCACTAAAAGACCACACTTAGAACAGTCAAATGGAAGCTCAATAGCTGCATGATTTAATTTCTTGTATAGGTGCTTTGTCTTTTTTCCTGCTCATTGAAGTTCCTGATTAAATAAATAACTCTCAGAGCTTAATCTGCAGTAAAAAGGAAAACTTCAAAGAGCACCAGGTGCAGGACACAGCCTATTCTTTCACTGTGGGATAGAAAAGCAGTGTTTAGGATTGTGTGGCAGTTCAACAGGCAGTGCACAGACTGTAGTGAAGGGTGGTTTAGTTATAGTAATGCTTTCTGAGTCACTGGCATACATTGATTAACATCCTTTTTGCAATCGTGCCATAGCTCACATTGTGGAAGGGAATAGTGGGACAGGGCAGGAGAAAAGAGAATGAAGAAATAGAGAAGGAAGAAGAACAAGGAATGAATAAACCCAAGCAAGAAAAAAATGTTCAGGAAAAAAGATGCCAGACACCACATTTCTCATTCCAGGGGTGTTGCTTAAACCTGTCTTAGGACTGCACTTAATGAACCTCTTGCAGGAGGGTCTCAGGAAAACATCTTGCAGATATTTATTCTTTTCTAGCACAGAAAGCTTTCAAAGTGGAATGAAAGTCCTAAAAGTCCAAACCAGTAACCTGCAGGTACAACTGTAGCAGCTGATTCTTACTTGCTGAGGTGCATAAAGTGCTTCTTTTGCTGATCAGACTCCTCCGAGCTTGGAGTTCCTCCTCGTCCTCCAGGGGCTGCTTTGGCTTTTTACTGATGGACAACCTGTCAGCAAAGAGTGAAAAGTCACAGTTCCATAGATTTTCAACTGAGCTGTTCAGTTAAAAACTTCATTAAACCCACTGCACCTTGGCCTTTCCTGGCCAGCCTAAGGCCTGCTGATCCACTGTCTTCTCCAGCCCAGGGCCAGCCTTATATTCAGGTTTAGCTTTCTTTTCTGGGGACAAGTCACTGCCTGCCCAGAGCTGTCACTAATCACCTGCTTATGTGACATTTTGGACATATTTATATCTGTCTGTTTGGGGATCAGATTCTTGTTCATATTTCATAGTAGTGGCCTCTACAACCTATAAGAGGTTTGGATTTTTATGCAGTGTTGTTTTTTTTTTAAATGCTCTTCTCTGTTGCCATATTTTGCTATTTTATCCAGAAACTGTTGTTTTCTTGCTAGTAGGAATGGCACTGAGCACCAACATCCTGCCTCTGTTTTCACATCCCAGACTGTTTTACAGCCACCACTCATCACAGTATGTCTTTTTCCCTGACATACATCTGCTTGACCAAGAGCATTGATAAGTTATCTCCCTGTTTAATCCTCCTTACTTCTGCAAGAAAATTTTCTTCCTCCCTTTTTCAAAAGTTGAAAACAAAATTCCTTGTATGTCATTGAGAAACTTCCAAGAGCCTCCAGTATTTATTAGTTAGATCATTTCAGACTACACTGTCTGTTCTTTATCCACATGTTAGTTGTCTGCCTCCTAAGTGAATTTAAGGACTGTAATGTGCACACTCATTTGCTTTTAGACATTCAGATAAACAATGTTATCCATCCTGAGTTCTGCCCTTCTGACAGTGCCTCTTGGGCCCCATGATGGGCCATAGTCCAGCTCTGCCTTGGGGCTCCCTGTTGGGCTGCAGCTGTGCCTGGAAGCCACACCTGTGTGACTGCATTTGTTGGGAGAAGGAGCCCTTGTTCTGCAGAGCTCCTGTCTGAGGGGTGGGACAGATGGCAGGGGGAGTGGGCAGAGGCACCAGGGGCTGTGTAAGGTCCCACTGCAGGGCTGTGACAAAGCTGGGCAATGGTCCAGCTGGCTGGGCCCTGTCTCTTTGGCACATCTTCTAGACCACACAGACTCCTGGAGTATCAGGTGTCAGACCTTCCCAAAAGCTGTAAATACATCAGTGCAACTCTTTATCAGCCCATGAAGAAGTATCAGGAATAAGTGTATAATCTGTAGAGCCTTTGTATCTGAAATGGGATTGCTAAGGATTTATAGTGGCTTCTTACACTTCCTTCTGTGATTGAGAAATTGTGCCAAACCAGAAGTGATGCATCTGCTTCTCTGAAGCACAAGATCATTCCCAGGGGCAGTGGCCTCTGGGAAGGCAGCAGTGAAGTTCCTGAAAGCTGCCTGTGGCAATGGAATAGCCTGGCTGAGGGTCAGCCCTGGTGCTCCTGTTCATACACGGGCTCTCAGCAGGGATGTTCTTTGACCAAAGTAGGGAACAGTCAGGTCAACATCTTCTCCAGGTTCCCAACTCTGTCCCCAGCTATGCAGGCAAGCACAGCAAAGAACAAGCCCAGCTGGGAAAGCCAAAATCCACAAAAAGATGGAACAGCTTCTTTGAAAAAGGGGAACCCAAGGAGACTTCTGTTTCCATCACCTTTACCTTTGCCCAGTTCACACACAGTTTACACACAAGTCTCAACATTTTGGTTTAATGAGACTTTGCATAATACCAAATGTACACTTCAGATATTGGGTGATTTCTATTCACCTACATTCCTACCCCTAGAGACATGCTTGGAGATCATCTGCTGAAAGTTTAATTTGCAAAGAAACTGGGTTGCAACGCTGCCAAAAACACAGCCAGTACCTGGTAAGGAGTTAGGAGTTGAACTAGTAGGGTGGTTACTCCCTTGTTGTCAGCATGACAGGGAAAAGGGTGGTATGGAAAGGAAACTTAAGGCAGCTGGTGAAGAAGAAATCCAATATTGCTTTGGGGACTGTTTTATTCTAGCAGTGTTTTGTAAGTGTGTTAATAGACAAGATTTATCTTAAATCTAGTTAAAAAGCATTTTGTTGCCATCTCATTAATTTGGGTTGCTATAAACCAGATTTTATATCAAACCAAGCATTCGCGAGTAACTATTTATGAGAGCCTGAGCTGCAGAAAGCTGGAACAAGATAACTCAGACTTCAAGGTATTGTCACCCTGCTGGTGCAGTAACAGGGGATGTGCCCAGTGCAAGCTGCAAGGCTGCACTCTTGTGGCAAAGAGGGGCTGTGCAGGGCATAAGTGGAGTTGAAATCACCTTCTGCTTATCAGGAGATTGAAGGCTTTCACACTCAAATAAACTGAAGAGATTATCAGATATATTAGAGAATTTTCACTGCAGCATCAGTATGTTGTATTAGTTCTCAGGTCACTGGCATGTAAGTTTTCTCTGCTGGAGGTTGCATTTGTACTTCTGTTTTGCTGGACTTCTCAAGGGCAGGTGCTGTTCAGCTGCCCCAGTGTTTGCTCCCCTGGCCAAACACTCAGAGCTGCCTCCCAGCCAACTGTTTCTGTGAATGCCTTAGAGGAGAGGAGCTGTTAGAGGGCAGTGGAGACAGAGGCAGCTACACCCTGAGATGGGCCGTGTGCCCCAATGAGGCTGGCACAGCACAGAGCTCTGTCCCTGCTGCCTTTTCCCTGCACACAATAGAAACAGCACAGCTGATGTGGGGCAGGACTGCCTCCTGCTCCTGCCTTGCAACATTTCCAAGGTTTCCTGGGGTGAGTGCCAGGAGAGGATGGCAGGGGATGGCTCTGAAGGGTTAATGTGAACCACTGAGCAGCAACAGCAGAGCTGTGAATAACATGATGACTGAGAACTAGCTAAGAACAACAGGTTGGTTGAAAAGACTCTGAGCCTGTGTTTTCAGGGTGCCTGCTGATATGGATGGAGTTTTGAACTTCCCCACAACCTACCTGGAGACTATTTTCCTCTTGGTCTCTGTTCCTTCTCTGTAGCTCAGAGATGATCGTGTGCTTTTTTTCTCCCACTGGTTACCTACCCTGTGTGTTCAGAGAGGTTCTTTCTAAACTGTTTGCTACAGTGTGACTGGAAAGTCTTCAGCCTGAGTCTCCCATCTTCACCTGTGTCATTTAGGGGCCCTGCTCTACAAATACACCTGTGTTACAAGAGTTTCCTCGTGGAGGAAACTGGGGAGATTTGCAGACTGTTTCTGTAAGGTAGCAGTGACAAACCTCACTGGAAATGGGATGTAGTTTTCTCCTTGGTGGGGTGTTTTCCAAACATTCCTTACCATGTTCTGCAAAAGAAGGCACAGTCAATCGACAGATAATCAGTACCACAGAAGACTAAGATCAAAGCAGTGTGAGAGCATTGTAGAGCCTGCTAAACAGTTGGCTCCATCCTGAGTGTGGCAGATGGATCCCAGGCACCAAAGCCAACATCGGATGTACAGAGGAAAACACAGTCTGTGACACTGCCTGCCTTGTCACATCATCTCCTCCTGAAGATCAGTGGCTCTGGCTGGTTCCCAAGAGACCCAAAGCCACCCTTGCAAAGTTAGACAGAGCAGGACTTCCCAGGAGATGCCATCAGGAGGCACCATCCCAAAGTGTCAGGTGGGTTAGGAGTGAGCCAATGCAGACAGTGCAGAGCAGGGAACGTTCAGTGGTCGCTGGACTTGCTCCTCCTTGCAGCTGGAGACCTTTTCACCTGTGTGGCTCCCAGAGTGACACTGAGGGTCTGGGATATGACTAACACTGAAGCCACTTGGAACTCCAGGGATGGATAAACAGCCCAGAAGGAGCAGAAGTGGAGGTTGGATAACTATCAGAATCCTATAAAGCCCTTCTTAATTTGAGCATTTAAGATATTAGCATATATAAGATAGGAACATAGGGTTGATCAGGGAAGATGTGAACAGTTTTCAATATTCCTAGTTGAAAATGGCTTGGGAAAAGTGAAATAAATGGAATATTAAAAGGAGAAAGAAGTCATGGGTAGTTATTGAACATCACTGCTTCTCCAAACTGAGTTTTTCCCCTGTGAAAATGTGGCACTTTAATAAAATGGAATAGATTAACTTTGAAATATTAATGTGAACATATTTTCCTTTTACAACACTGAATTGTATCCATTGCCAGTGGATCTGTGCTGGAACTGCACATCAAACTGTCCTGTGCTGCACCCAGATGGTAAAACTCCATCACAACTCTGCCTGGTGCTCACACAGGACTAACCCCCTGCTCAGCTTTAGTCTGAGCCAAAGCAAACACTGGCAAATAGGTGAAGGCTGGGGGAGATTTCTAGAAGCCTTTTCAAAATATAAAGCATGTTGTAGATTTCAAGCAGAGGGAAATTATCAGAAACTTTTAATCTCATATAGAAAATATCATGCTCTTTGCTCAGGATGTTGAATAGGAAAATAAATGTGACTTAAATTAATAGGAATGGGTGTCCAGAAATAGCACCTCTTGCTTGAACTTAAGAGTTCAGTTTAATTCAAGATGTATTGTCTGAACTAGCACATCAGCTTGGTAGGAGAAGAAAAGAACCACAGGAAAACATGAGGGATTCTCTTTGAAGGCCCAGGGGTTTGGCCTCCTCTGGCCAATACTGACCCACAGCAGCTGCAGTGATTCAACAGGAGTGCTCCAGGCTTGCCTGATTGTCACTGGCTTCTTGAGGGGACACCTGCCTAAGGTTGTAGTGTCTGCACTGCGGAGACACTGCTGGGACAGTGTGGGGACACTGCGGGGACACTGTAGGGACAGTGCTGAGACACTGCGGGGACAGTGCGGTGATACTGCTGGGACACTGCGGGGACATTGCTTGGACAGTGCGAGGACATTGCTTGGACAGTGCGAGGACAGTGCGGGGGCAGTGGCTGCGGGGACACTTCGGGGTTGTGGCTGCGGTCAGAGGGTCACAGAGCCTCGTGTGCTTTGAAAGCTGTTCCTCTCTCGCCACCTCCTGGTCAGCTCTCCGGAGTGAACCAGACATGGTTTGAGATCCTCCCAACCCTTCCCTTTCTGCTGCCCACAGAGGGTGAATCAGGAGCACCAAGTGTCTGTCCCTCTGTGGCGAAGGTATTCCCGAGCTCGTTCCCTCCTGCTCCTCTTGCCTTCTCCCGGCTCACGGAGAGGAGCAAACCTGCGATGTGGATGGCACCTGACTCTGAGTGTGTGAATAAAGCTGTTTGTATTATACATCAAATCTGCTCACAGATATCAGTCACAGAAAATACCTCCATCCCCATGCAGAGGGAAGCTCTATGTGTGTTGGACGGTCTTTCTTGAAGCAGCTCTTCTGTAAATGGTGACAAGTCCTATGAGGAGAGGCTGAGGGAGCTGGGGGTGTTCAGCCTGGAGAGGAGGAGGCTCAGGGGTGACCTCAGCACTGTCTATAACTACCTGAAGGGAAGTTGTACCCAGATGGGGATTGGTCTCTTCTACCAAACAACCAGCAGTAGGACAAGAGGGGACAGGCTTAAGCTCTGCCAGGGCAAGTTCAGGTTGGATATCAGAAAGAAATTCTTTCCAGAGAGAGTGCTCAGGCATTGGAATGGCCTGCCCAGAGAGGGGGTGGATTCTCCATCCCTGGAGGTTTTTAATGTGAGACTGGACATAATCTGGTAATCAAAGTGGGGTTGGATCAAAGGGTTGGACTTGATGATCTCAGAGGTCTCTTCCAATCTAATTGATTCTGTGATTCTATGAAATATCAGCACTGAGTAGTTTAACGTGGCAGTTTCCCTGTGGTTGCTCACAAGGAGAGCTGTGGAGCCTCCTGTGCCCAGCTCTCAGTGCAGCCTCCTGGCTTGGACTGGTGTCCAACAGAGCATCTGGAGCTGCTGGGACAGAAAAGGGGAAAACAGTGCTCCTCTTCAGGAGAGTGCAGATCTTACCTGGGGAAACTGAAGCCCACAGCTGATTAAACCAACAGAAGTAACTAAAGGTCTGTAGACAACAGAGCTAGTTATCAGTTACTGGAGGGAAAAATCCAAAAGTTCTGGCTTTCCTCTCTTGATAACTACCTACTTTTTTTTCCATCCTAAAACTAATAATGTTGCACAATGTTGTGTTTCTAAAAAGGTAAGTGCTAGGTAAAAGTTATGTTGATCACTGACCACTTATGCTCATTTAAGCAATGTAGCCATACATAATTTAATCAAGAGACATGAAATTCTGTTTCTTCAGCTGATTTTGAAATTGCCAGAGACAGTGATAGGCTGACAACTTGTGCTCTTAACTTTTGTTACAGAAAGACATTGTTTTCTGCAGCTAAATAGGGATAGTAAATTTGAAATGCATCCACCTTGTAAAAAAGTTAAAGGAGTTCTTGGTACTGCACATCCCCCTGCTGGCTGCTTTAAGTGGATTATAATCATATTTTCCCTTTTTTTTAATATTTTCCCCTTCCATGTTGTGTGTGAAAAGCCCACACAAGCAAAAGGGACAACTGACTGATATCTTGGGGAAAAAGTGACACTCTGCAAAAGTGCTGCCAGGCACACAGAGCAAACTAAACAACAGGAAACAAGTAATTGGTTTGTCAATATATGTTTTAATAGGAGCCAAAAGGATTCTGACAGATGTGGGATTTTTGAAGCAAGATGGTGTCCCAGTAACAGAGGATGTTCTGCTTCTTGATGAAAGGTTGAGTTTAAATGCTGCTTCTCACTGCTCAGAGACTGATGTGGTCCACTGGAAATTTCAGAACATGGGAGGGAGATGCAGCCTTGCCTCAGTCTTTAACTGGAAGAGGCAGCTGTGTTTGGCTTCCTTCCCTGGATGGGGACCATCAGGCAGAGCTCTACAATTGCTGCAATGAGGAACTCGCTGCCTCTGGGCACACCACCCTTCCACCCACAGCCTCGTGCTCCTCATGCACCACAAAGCCCTTGGAAACAACCTCCAAAGGGATTCAAAATCAAACCAACAACCAAAACCTGGTGCTGACCACCTAGGCCAGCCCAGGACCTACAGGAATGGTGGAGTGCTAAGGTGGCCAGAGGCTTTAATCAGCCCGAGACAGCCTGGAGAGCTCCGAGCTGTGCCCCTGTCCCCAGCTGCTGCCCTGCAGCTGTGCTGGCACTGAGGAGCTGCTGCAGGGTCCCCTCAGGAGCTCTCTGCTGGGAGCACTGGGGGCTGGGTGATGCTTCTTACCTGAGGAAGGCAGAGAGCTGCAGCTCAGGTGTTTTGTTGTGCAGATACCACCCTGATGTGCCGGTGTGAAGGAGCCCTCAGAGGCCCAGCTGCAGGGCAGGTATTCTCAGCTAAATCTCATCTGATCTGTGTGAGCTGCAAAAGAACAAATTAGAAATTCACACAGATGGAAACCTCTCAAAAATATGTTATTTTGTTTCCCAAAAGGATTTTGACCAGTTATTTAAAGCTATAAATCCTACTACCAACTCTGCCTGGTCTTTGAGGCACAATTCCAAACGAACTCATTGGAGGTTTATATTTCAGTGTGGGAAATTCAGAGTGGCCGTTCTGCAATTCTAGCAGCAATATTAGCAGCAGATAGCACCAAAAGGTATAAAGCTCTTTTTAGGTCAACAAGAATTTGCTGCCTAGCCCATAAAAGACCGTATGCATGTAAGGACTGATTTTAAATGTGAAAAATATCTCTTTGTAGCTCCTCTAATGCACGTGCAGTGCCCAGCGTTATTGCTCGGTGTGTGGCTGCCTGCTGTGAACTTTGAGAGCAACCTGGGCCGAGGCGTTTCACACTGGAGTTCTCCTGGAATGCTGCAGGCATCAGGAAGGAGTGACTGCTCTTGCCTGGATATCTACAGCTGCTAAAACACCTTTCTCTCCAGAATGCAGCAAGTAGATGAAATCAAAGTATTTGATTAAAAAAGGAAATTTGTGGATGAGTAAGTTTGAAGTTCAAACATTTACCTCGTAGAAGGTTAACAAAGCCTTTAAAAGGCTTTGCAGTTTTAGTTGGGGTTTTTAACTGGAGCCAACAACAAAAGCTCCAAACCCGCTGCCAAATGTGTGTGCAGGCCTGTCTTCCCCAACATCCTTTCCTCAGAGCAAGGCAGGGAGACGCTGACCTGAGAAATATGTTTCTTCTGGGCCTGCAGTACAGTTGGGCATTAAGAGAGAATGTTTCTAATCTCTCCTTGAGATCCAGGGCAGGTGTCTGACGACTGTACCTACAGGCACACCCTTTCTACAGGAATTCAGTTCCCAGTTGCCCTGGGAGCTGCAGAGCTGCTCCCACCTGCAGCAGAGGGAGTGGGGACAATGGCACCCCCGAGGAACAGGGAGACTGGAGCCCCAGCCTGTGCTAAATGTTGGCCTGCAGCTTGGCATGATGGCACAACAGACCTTCTGGATCACGTTTCTGAGGCTGTTCTGGCTGCAGCTGGAGTGGAGCTGGAGCTCACTGTCTTTGGCTGCCATTCTCCTGGCCCTCGTGGTGGGCTGTGCTCTGCCAGTGTAACTGCACACACAGTCAGTCCCAGCCCAGTTCTGTCAGAATGATGCAGGTCAGGTAGGTATTTTTTTAATTTGGGTGAAGTAGCCTCAAGGCCAGGTTCCCTTGCTCATCATCCATTACAATAATAGCATGTGACATTCATATTATGCTCTGCTCAAGTGTGTGTGATCAGCTTGTGATTGGACTTAATGCCTCTGTAAATAAAAGAAACACAGAACAAAAAGCGTGAGAGTTCCTGAGAAATCTGGCTGATTCCTGGAAGAGTTAACTCATTTAGAAACCTTTTAGTGGGCCATATTGATAACATGGATGTGTTCAGAGCATCTGCGGATGTTGCAGTAACAATGAACTGAGGCAGTTTATCAGCACATCAATTATTTTACTGGTAGAAAAAGGAGCTTTAATTGTACTAATGATGATGGGCTCAATCTTATGTTGAAGCTATCTGGCTATCACAAAATTATCCCTCAATGAGCTCATCTGTTTTGTAAGGAAGAAACTCATAATCTCATAGAATGGAAGATGTTCTGGCTATTTATAGTGACTGATTTTATTTGTGGGGAATATCATGACTTCACAAGTGCAGTGGCACTAATCTCCCTGGTAAAGCATTTATCCTAATCTAAAGGGAGCAGTTTGCTACAAAGCCAGCCATGGACTTTAAAGGGCCACTGAACAAATCTGCAACACTGGCTCTCATTTGCCTGTAAAAGTAGCAGGTGAATCAGTGTGTCCTGAATGCAGAGCAGCCCAGGGCCAGGCTGCTCTCTGCAGATGAAACAGGGAGGCAGAAAAACAGATATTCCTACCCAAAATGGCTGCAGCCAGCCCAGCTGCATGTGGGCAACAGCACACGAGCAGCTGAGAATGTGCTGGAGTCTTCTGGCTGCTGGAGGTCTGCAGGGGTGGGTTTAGTCATTCTCAGCTATAAAGCAAAATGCTGTTCTTACACCTTGAACAGTGAGAGAGTTTACTTGTTCCTAGGTATTTCCTGCTCTGTTCCAAACTAGCTAGTCTGGGCTGGCTGTTGGTACTGAGTTGTATGAAATTGCCTTTGGCACCTGCTCCCAAAGGAGGAAAATACCTTTCTGGTTATGTTTGCAGAGATCACTGAGGACCATGGAGCTGGCTGGAGTGTATCTCCACAGATCAAACATATTCACAACTGAGCCAAGTGGAGAATGAACTAATGATAGAATGCAAGGGTGGAGTGGAGTTTCTGCAGCGTTGAGGTGTGAGAGGAGCAGGGAACCAGCAGAGGTTCCGCTGGGCTGGGGAAGGAGCCTGTGGAGGTGCAACCTACTTGAGCCAGAGCTTGGGCAGCAATTACACAGCTGCTCCAGCCTTCAGCAGGATGTGGGGCCAACCCCACAGGACAGGTTGTGGGTGCAGGGAACTATGCCAGGACTGTGAGGGCTCTGAAGGGATGGGGGTGGCTTCACTGCTACTTTGCTTTCTGCCTGGCACTTGACTTCTTGCACTGCTGCTCTAAGGAAGCTCCCGGGCTGCAGCTCTGTCTCAGAGGAAAGTGCAGCCTGGAGTCTCAATATATTTTTATTCCTTGACATCTGCAGGAATAGAGAGTGGAGCAATGCTCTTCACTTGCATTCCACCTGGTCTGCTGAGGCTTCCCCTCTCTGGTCCTGGGCTCAGTGATTCCACAAAGGCAAGCATGTTTGTACACAAGGTAGATACAGAATAAACCAGGACCACGTCAGTTGAAAAGACCAGATGTAATAGTGTTCCTTTAAGTCATAATCCTTCATGTAATATCACACTTAGTTGTCATAGAAACCACAGCATCACTAAGACTTACAGCTCTTGATCCAGCAAAAGAGTTAAGCATTTGCTTTTAATATAAAGTACATGCTTTAATTCCAACGATTTCTATGGCAGAGCTTGTATGCCCAGGACAAAGCTTACACACCAGTTTTTTCCTGTGTGAGAGCCACATGGCCCAGTAAAACCTTCTGGTTGCTTTAGTTGAGCCAAAACAGCCTGTGTGATTCACAATCATAAAAATTACTGGCACAGGAAGGGCCTAAAGAGAGTCCAAACAGAAGATTTTAAGAGGAGATGTTGGCAATTGAAGGTTTGATTAGAGCCCATCACTCTCTCTGCTTCTGCAACTTGAAAAAGCATTAGAATAATGTTTTTCATTCATTTCTTCCAGTACTTAGGACACTGGGCAGCTCTTAATTCTATTGATTGTATGAGAAAAATAATTTTTTCTGACTCTAGATAATACAGAATTTCCATCTTAATTTCTATCAGAAACAGTCATGCTCCCAAATTAAATAACCAAGTTAGTATAACTGCTCAGAAGGCATTCTGTACTTTTCTCAGTTTCTGGATTAAGGATTTAAGAATTTCTGTTTTAATTTTAAGGTATGTTTTAGCACTCAAAGTGCTAAGAAAAGTGTGAAAATGTCCTTACGTCTCCAAGAAAACAAAAAAGAATGGTGACAAATTAAGAAAACACTACATGTATTTTAGTTTGAAGGTCCAGGGGTTTTAAAACTTCTTTTAGCTGGGTCCATGATTTGTGAAATTTGAACAGGGGTCAGTGTTGACTATTCAATTCCTGTTGCAATGCTTTTGGAAAATAATGTGCTATTTTACTTGTTTACACTAGATGCAGTATTTTGTTCACCAGATCATACTACAAACAAAATACTCAGGGTACCTTTTCAGTGGCTGAAGGTTCTCTTTCAGAAATGGCCTCATCCAAGGCTTGCTGGACTCGATGGGCAGGTTTCCACTAAAGGTCAGTGGGCTGTTCATCACAATTAGGTGGTTTAGTCTATATATTCTCAGTTTATCATTCCTATTTGGTGTCATGAGAGATGTGGGTTACTGCTCTGACTAATTTGAGCAGCTGATAACTGATTACATATCTGTTATAGCTATTCTAGAACGTTATGCATTTGCATCTGGTCTGTGTTTGTGCCAAGGAGACCTCATAGAACTTCAGTAAGTGCAGGTGGCAGCAACTCCACGGTGAACTCAGTGCATTTCTGATGCTTTCTGCCAGCAGGGAAAAAAAAAAGATCCCAAACACAGAAGGTTTTGTGAAAATTAAAGCAGAAGGATAATAAAGGTGGCTGAGTCACAACTCGCTTCCAATTCAGAGAATGCTTGTAGATAAATCTTCCTGCTATTTGCTGAGCTCCACCAGATGGTAAATGATTGAGTGTCTCTAAAAGCCCTCCTTGTAAAAAGTTAAAGTTTTGTGAATGGAAAATAATTTTAAAACGTTCCTGGCTAATTTCCTTACCCGGAGAGAAAGGTGTGAGCCTTTGTGCAGCAGCAGAGATGAATCGATGAGGGTGCTGTTGGTTTTGCTGATGGCAGAGTGCCTGGGCACAAACACAGACTCTCAGCCCTAAACACATTCTATTGAACAGTGAGATTGGCATGAAGAACGAACAAGGACTCAGGGTCAGCCCTAAAGGTGGCAGCAGTGCCCAGAGGGCTGTTTCCTGCAACAGCTGTCGCTGTTCCCGGATGGATGTCGGGATGTAGGGATGGGACTGTGCCCTGTGCTCGGGAGCTGGAGCACACCTGGGCACCTGCGCTGGCACCGCACGGGCACACCGGCATGGGGCAGCTCCACCAGCAGCACTACCTCCCTCCAGAGCACCCCATCCACCCTGAAATCACAGCCTTGGCCTCGGCCTTGGCCCCCAGCTCAGGCTGCCCTTGGCCCCCTGCCCGATGGCCACTCTTGGCACCTCTGCTGGGCTATGGCGCTGCCTCCCCAGGCACTTCTGAAGTCTCTTATGCCACAGTGGCAGGAAGATTTGGGCCAGCATTCAACTTATGTTTTCCTCTTTGAAGCTTAATTTCGTTTTTCTTGCTTCTTCTCTACATCAGGGCTAAACAATGCCTTGCTCGGTGCCCGCAGCTCTGGGGAGCCCGAGCACAGCGCGGGAGGTGCAGCTGCTGCTGCTCTCGGTGCTGTGACCCAACGTGTGCTGCTGCTGCACAGAGGGGATGGTACAGACCCTGTAGCTCCTTCCCTCCTGTCCTTCCCTCTCCTCCTCTCCCCGTGGGATGACAGTGTATCCCGATTTGACCATCCCTTAGTTAAAACTGTTTATATGGGACTGGTTCTTCAAGCCAGATGAATGTTCCTCAGCCAGATAAGGGGCAAGTTAAGACTGTTGTCTAGAAAAAAAAATCACCCTGGTGAGCGCATTGCCACACTCTGCGTTGGTGTGTGTGCCACACAGATGCTGAGCCCTCTGAGCTGGCTCAGGGTGGTGCCTGGTGCTAAAGGCAGTGCAAGCCCAGGCTGGGACTGGGGCATGGAAAGAGGTATCCTGGTGGACATTGGCTGCACCTGAGAACCCACCCCTGCTCCTCAGTCCCTCTGAGTCTCATGGCAGAGATCTGTCCTGCAAGTCCCACACTTTGCTCTGATTTTGGATCATTTGTTGCCAAGATCACAGTTGCAGTGTTCTAGGTGAAGAACACAATAAAATCTACCAGGGTAGATTCTGAAACAAGCCACAGCATCTGCTCTGCCTCCCCTGGCAAAAACAGGTGGAGAATGTGGGTGGAAATACGGAGAATCCTGTGGAAAGTAAGAAGTGTGAAGGCATGGGAAGGAACTGAGAAAGGGCGGGGTGTTCACAGAATGAGCCCAAGTGAGATGCAGTGTGATGCTGATATAAAAATGCAATCTATAGGAAACCAGGGTTCACTGGGTTTCTGGCTTGTAGATCACAGTGGTGATTTTTTTTTACTGACTTTTCTGCAGCTCTTGGAATGATTTCCTTGTCCTCATTGCTATTCAAAATGTCTCTCTGTCATCTGATGATTTCGTCAATTACAGTCTCTTTTAAATCACAGTGAAAGTCTCGATCTCAACTCCAACACAACACTCCCAGGATCCATTTTAAACACATTAAGTACCTCTTCCTGCTCAGTAATTTTTATTCCTTGCTCACAATTGTTAAGCCAGTTCTCAAGTTATGTGGGTGCTGTTATGTCAAAAGAGATGTGAGTTAATGTTATGTTCAGACTTCTGTGACTCAGTCTTCCAAACGTTTGTTTAAAGCCAAGTATATTGTTTCTGTTACTTCCCTTTTACTCACAGAGGTTGTAAGTCTCCAGGAGGTTCCCTTCCTTATAAACTCCAGGTTTATATGGAGACTGTTACCCTTCCTGTGTTTTAGCAGGTTTTTTTGCTTAGAATTTGTTTCTATCAGGAAAAGAGTCAAACTTACAGAATGGTAATTTCTGGGGTCATTCTTTTACGAGGTTTGGTCTTGCATTTGATTCTGAGACTGCTGTTTTCTGTGATTTTTTCCCAGTCATTCTGAGAAAAGATCATTTTAAGTCCTCTTTATAATGGGAAAAAAAACTTTTATATTTTCTGTGCCTCCCTCACCCATAAAGACACATGGGTGAGTTTTCCAGATGTAGTTCACCACCTTTTTTTTTCCCCAGGCTTGTTATCTACCAAACTCAGTTTTGTGTGTTTGATATTTAAAAGTTACTAGATGCAGAGTATGTAAAAAAAAATCCCACTTGTGACCTGTGGACACCTACGACCTCCAAATCAGCAAATGGTTGAAAACCAGTGATCTGTCTCACCAGGCTGACTCTCCCCACATATAAAATGAGGCTGCATTCTGTGCCTGGTTTGGTGTGATCCTGTGCCTGGTTAGTGTTTGGGCAGAACTTGAGTCTGTTCAGAGTTTGAACAGGGACAGTAGTGATGCCTAAGGATTTTAGAGTGTATTTTGTAGATTTTTGGGATTCTATAGGTTACACGGATTTTCCTGGGTCGCTCACCGGTTGGGTGGTATTGGAAGTTACTGAAAGGTTTTTCTAATGCATTCTTAAGCTCTCTCAAGGACACACTGTTTTGAAGAAGCCACCTGCAAGATAGTTCAAAGACAAAACACAAGAAGAAGCCCAAGAGCTTCTCCAAAGGGCAGTTCTGAAGACCTCTCTGAGTGGGGCACCAGGAGAAATGAGAGTCATGGCTGGTCATACATATCTCATATGCCACTAGCTGGAGAAGTTACAAAAAGTGAAACATGCCTGGTCATGGGGGTGCCTGTGTGTGCGTGTGCATGTTTCATGGTGTGCACTTTAGAAGCTTCTAGTAAAGGTATCACATCTGTCTTTCTCCATTAATATTGTTTCTGAGTGTCTATTTTCACAGGAATTAAGGCAACAGCACTGTCACAGGCACAATTCTTTAGCCAAAATCTAAACTCCTCTACAAAAAGAGATAGAACTGAATGAGAAGCCCTGGGTGGTAGGGTTGCTGAGATGCATTTGGTTTGTGTTTTCCATGCTAAATGATGTGATTTCTGCCTGTGCTTGCAGAATCTGAAACAATAACTCCAACCTGCCCAGTTCATCTCAGCTCCTGCCAACTCAGATGCCTTGTGCTGGTACTTTAAATACAGACAAAGTTAACTCTTGCACTGCCTATCCAAAGGATAAGTCAGGAGGGGGATGAAGGGGCTGTGTATTCAGCTGTGGTTAAGATTTCATCTCAGCACTGTGTGTTCTTGAGTTGGGAATCTGCCCCCTTCCTGCCTCCCCCTCCACTAGAAATGTAGGACTGAACCTGGGCCTGACCTCTGCTCCTGTACATCCCTTTTAAGCTTCTGTGATGGCAAGGGAAGATAAGCTTGCTGAGCCCTCTAAGGCTTATGACTATGTGGATGCCAAGGAAAGGGTGCAGGTCCTCAGGAGCCCAGGGAGGGGGTGTTTTTACACCCTGAACAGCCCCATGAAGTTTCCTCTTCCCTTACCCAACTGCATGTGGAAAAATGATACCACATTTCCCTTAGTGCTCTTCTTGTTGTGCTGGATTTTTAAATGCAATGCCTCAGGTATGGCTGCATGGCTCCTTACTGTTTTCAGAGATGTGTTTTTCACCTGTTTTTAACTTGCGTAAGCCATAAAGGAGAGCACTGAGCATATTCCCTCACCATGCATTTTAAAGTAGGCACCAGGAGTCTGGGTTTCTGATGTGTCTGTACAGTGGATTCTAATCCCCACCTGAAGCATTGCAGGACCATGATTAACATGGCTTTGCTTTCCTGTGGCATCTTTCTCCTAAAAAATTAATTCCCACAGCTTTCCTTTAGAAGAAACCCATCCTTTTGGCCTTCCTTTGGCCTTGCTTTGCAGACACTATCTACCTTCTGGCTGTTCAGAAATACACACTGTTCAGCCATATATATGAGTATGGCCAGAACTACAAACCCACAAGCACCAAGGAAATTTTCACCAACAGGTTATTGCTGTTTCCTGCACAGGATTACATATACTCTAATAAAGGGACCTATTTTGCTCAGCTGCTGACAGTCAGAGGGATGGATTCGGGAGAACTGTGGCTGGAAACTGCTCCCTGACCATCCTGGGTAAAATCAAGCTACATTTCTTTCTTTCTTTCTTTCTTTCTTTCTTTCTTTCTTTCTTTCTTTCTTTCTTTCTTTCTTTCTTTCTTTCTTTCTTTCTTTCTTTCTTTCTTTCTTTCTTTCTTTCTTTCTTTCTTTCTTTCTTTCTTTCTTTCTTTCTTTCTTTCTTTCTTTCTTTCTTTCTTTCTTTCTTTCTTTCTTTCTTTCTTTCTTTCTTTCTTTCTTTCTTTCTTTCTTTCTTTCTTTCTTTCTTTCTTTCTTTCTTTCTTTCTTTCTTTCTTTCTTTCTTTCTTCTTTCAATAAATTCATGACCATAACATTTGAGTGCCTGCAGACATCTCCTTGACACCTCTCCCTGAATATCTTGGCAACCATATCCATCTGTCTAAAGCTGCTCTAGGATAGATCGGTTTTGAAATTCCATTCCTTAAATGTTTAAGCCTTTAAAAGTGTAGGTGTCTGAGGAACTAAGCAATCCCATGCCCACTGCATACCATGCTTCTTGAACCTGCATTGTCCAGACATTTCATCAGCTTTTATGCACTGATGTATGTTTTTTCTCAAATGCTTTGAAGGTGACTTCATTATTGAAGCAATGACTTTGGTGCTGTGAGCTCAGAAGGTACTGTGAAAGCCTGGCTTTGGTGAGCAAACAGCTTGACTTGTCTCTTGATAAAGCAGGACCCTCTGAAACCCTCTTGGGCCTTTGCTCAGGGGCTCAGGGAAGGTTTCTGTATGATCCTTCTCTTTGTGGGTGTTAGGTATTATTTGTCTTTTCTACTCTCAGGTTCTGCTGCTACCTGTGAACAAGTTCAAATGTCTGTTCTACCCCAGGATCAGCTATTGTCCATTCATTAACAGGAATGTACACTTCCTCCCACCAGCTCATTAACTTTAGCCTTTGCTTTCTCTGTCTGATGAGGTTTAGGGTTACAAAAGATCTGGGTCTTTCTTATTCCTGAAATGAAAGTTCCTTCTTTGGTGCCTGGAAAGTGATTTCAGAATTAAACAGAAAGAAAAGGACCCTTTCTAAGGGCTAAGCTGTAAGTGAGAGAAGTGAGATCAAAAACAAACCCATAAACTATTCTTAGAGAAACAAATCAATCCTCTGCCAGGCACAAACACTCAGAGTATGGGAGCTTCACTCAGGGGTAGAGTTGGAAATACAGCAGACCTAGAAAAGGCATTCTCAGGAAGAAAAGGACTAACAATATAAACTGAAATTCATCTGTGCTCTTGTGCCTTTCTTTAAGCCCCTAAAACTATCACTTTCATCAAAGCCCATTCTACATTTTAGTTCACTTCTTTCTTAATGGCTCACCCTGAGCTCACCTTGCCTTCAGTTCCTGTGCCCCTTGCTGCTGGCTTTGTGTCTCCCCAGGGAGCTGATCTCTTGGAGACAGGGCTGGCACTAAAGCTAACGGGAGAGACAACTGTGGTCTAAACTATTTGCCGCCTTGTTTCTTGCCAGCTCTACCGAAGAATGCAATGAGGAATCTGATGGTCGTTGGGTTTTTGTTGTTCTGAAACTCTCAGAGATCTTCTCATCAGAAGATGTACATGCAGGAAGGTCAAAAAAAGAAGGTTGCTTACAGGCCATATAGATTAAGGGAACTTAAGAGCATCTTTAACTACTGGATTATGATACAGTGCTCTCAAGGGTCTTTACCAGGATTCATTTCCTTTATTACCCTGAGCTGTCAAGTCCTCCCTTGTGTGCAATCCTTTTGGTCTTTGGGAAGCTCAGGATTTCCTGAGTCATCTTATGACCAAGGCAAGATTCATGTCAAAGTCCCAGGGCAAGTCCCTGAAGAAAGACACAGGAATTAGTCAGACATGACAAACAGCCCTTTACACCTCTGAAGCAGGCTCTGAATTCCAGAGAGCGAGACAGCCCCAATGTGTTCTCAAGGGCTTATCACAGAAACTAACTCAGAGGCGAAGTCACAGCTTGCACAATGCCTACTAAATACAGAGAAGAGCAACAGAATTCAGAGGAGTGATGGCTGTGCAGCTGCATGTTGCTTCTTCAAGTCTGCAACAAAAAGGTAGACTGAAGGAGCTGGGGAAAGTTCCAGACCAGACTTAAATAATATATGGCTTGCAGGACACACTCAGCCAATTCAGCAATTTGTTTGGCCTGTCAGGAGCTCAGAACCAGTGTGGGTTTGGATCAGTGGTGCTCAGAACCATGTGGGTTTGGATCAGTGGTGCTCAGAACCACTGTGTGTTTGGATCAGGGGGTCCTGAGAGAGGTTCCCATGCCTTCCACCAGCTCACCAGCTGGTGCAGGCAAGGCATTGCCTCTGCCAGCACTTCTCAGTTTCACAGCTGCCAAAAAACATGGTGGCACAGGCAATGGAGAGGCAGAGGAGAGGGAAGGCAGATGAGAAGCCAGGGAGGATGGAAGAACAGATAGTGACAGAGGCATGGTAAGGTATGACAAAGGTGCAGTTGGAACTTGCTAAGCCTTCTCACCTAAAGCTGCAGTGGGGTGTTCCAGGACACATCCCGTGGGATGAGGGAAAGAGGCTGAGTCACCAAATCTAGTGCTCTGCTGTTTCACACATCACATCACGTAATGCCTGACAAAGTCAGCATTGTTTGGTTTTGTCTCTGGTGTTCCCATAGAGAGGCTCTTCCAGGCCTTCCTTTTGCTAATAGGTGTAGTAATCTTCTGCTGTTTATCTATAGCTTGTTTGCCCTTAAGTTTAAATCTTCCCTTACCCCTCAAAGTTCTTCACCTGCCTGTTGATGTATCGACAGACAACAGCCATGTCCTCTCTGTCTTCACATTTAGAGTCTAAGCAACACACAGCTCAGCCCACCTAGGAAAGCTGAGTTGCAAACATTGTATAATCAGAATTTCAAATGATACCTAAAAAAACCTGTGGTCTTTCTGGTATCTGTCTTTCATTCAGAGTATCTAACCAGTGTCTCTCCTTCCTGACTCCTTCTGTAGCAAAGTGTGTTCTTTGCAGCTCTCTTTGCTGGAAGGATAAGAATTTCCAGCCCACAAATCAGTAAGACTTCCATCTGCTTGGAATTGGGCTTGTGCATAACTGTTTTTCTGGATCAAGATTAGAGTTCTCACCACCTGACAAGATTCAGCTTGTGGTTTGTGAAGTGCTGCCAGTTTGTCTGGAATTAAGGATTTATATAAAATATCAATGTAAAAAAAAAGGCAATTCCCTATTCCAGGTTTTTGTGTGTGTACTGCATTAATTAAAAGCTGGTTGGGAAACAGGAAGTACACGGTGCAACAACATTGCTTGTATATCACACTATGCTGTGTGAGAGCTGATCTCGGTTTCCAAAGAGCTGACAACTGTCCACAGGTAAAGGTGTAGAGATGATGTTTCTGGTGTGAGGAAAAGGGAGCATCTCTTCATCTCTGAATGTAGTGACTATTCACTTTACTTTCTTGCTTCCTGATGCTTTTTCTGGGGATAAAATGTTGTACAAACAACTATAGAAGAGCCTAAATGGAAGTAACAAATTTTCTTGGCCTCTGTGTTGCTGATTTCCAGTCTGCAACAGCCAATACCAGATTCTATTTGTATGGAACCACCAGAAACGCCGGGACAGGAATTTCTGTCGTATGTCACTGACCCCGAGGAGCACCGGGGGGCTGACAGCGCTCTGACAGGACGAGTGCAAACCTGAGCTGCAGTTTCTTTTGCTCAGCAACATGAAAGTGCGGTGAGGAAGCAAGACCGGAGAGTCCTCCCGTAGGGCTGGGCAGTGCTGGGGAGAGAGACACGGTTGTGCCAGCACTGCAGTTTGGGGCCGGGGCTTTGGGCACGGGGGCAGTGCCGGGCAGCACTCGGGCAGGGCAGGGCACGGGCAGGGCAGGGCAGGGCAGGGCAGGAGGGGCAGTGCCTGGGCAGGGCTGGGCTGGACAGAGGAGGGCAGGGCAGGGCAGGGCCAGGCAGGGCAGGGCAAGGGGGACAGTGCCGGGGCTGGGCGGGGCAGGGAAGAGCAGGGCAGGGATAGGCCGGGCAGGGAAGAGGAGGGCAGGGCAGTGCCGGGGCTGGGCGGGGCAGGGAAGGGCAGGGCAGGAGGGGCAATGCCCGGTCAGGGCTGGGCTGGACAGGGGAGGGCAGTGCCAGGCAGAGCAGGGCAAGGGCGACAGTGCAGGGCAGGGCAGTGCCAGGCAGGAAAGGGAAGGGCAGGGCAGGGGCAGGGCACCGGGGGCAGTACCCGGGCAGTGCCGTGCCCGGGGGAGCAGCGGGACCCCGGGGCAGTATCCGGGCAGGGCAGGGCAGTGCCGTGCCCGGGGGAAGAGCGAGCCGAGCCGTGCCGTGCCGTGCCGTGCGTGTCCCGGGCGCGGGGTCGGGCCGGGCCGTGCTGAGCCGAGCCGAGCCGAGCCGTGCATATCCCGGCGCGGGGCCGGGCCGGGCTGAGCAGAGGGCAGGCCGAGGGCGGGGCGGTGGCGGCTGGGCCGGCCTGCCGGGAGGCAGCGCAGGGAAGGGGCCGCGCCGCGCTTTGCCCTTTTCAGCGGGCGGGCGGGCGGGCGCGGGGGCCGGGACCGAGCGAGCTCCGCCGTGCCCGCCGCTGGGGCTGCCCCGGCCCCGCAGCTTCCGCCCCGCAGGCGCGGCCGGGGCCAGGGCCAGGGCCAGGGCCAGGGTCGGGCCGGCCCAGCGCACGGAGGCGGCGGCGGCGCAGGCCCGGGCCCGGAGATGAGGCCAGGATGTCGGTGTCAGGGCTCAAGGCCGAGCTGAAGTTCCTCGAGTCCATCTTCGACAAGGACCACGAGCGCTTCCGCATCGTCTCCTGGAAGCTGGACGAGCTCCACTGCCAGTTCGTGCTGCTGCCGCCGCCGCCGGGCTCCAGCCCGCAGCCGCCGCCGCCGCTCACCATCCACTGCAACATCACGGTGCGGGCCGGGCAGGGCCGGGCACGGGCTCGCCATTGTCCGCGGGGCGCGGGGAGGGGGCGCAGCCTCGCGGGTGACTCAGCACGGGGGGCCGGGGCGGGGGCTGCTCCGAGCGCCCTCCCGGACGGGACCGGCGCCGAGGCCGGGGCCCCTCCGAGCGCCCTCCCCAACGGGGCCGCCGCAAAAGTTACGACGGGCGCGGCCTCTGCTCCTGCGGGGGCTCCTGCGGGGGAAGGACGCGGGGCCGGAGCCGGAACAAAGGGCAGCCAGAGCAGGGACGGGGGCAGGACAGCCGGGCCCGGGGCAGGGGCACGGGCAGGGCAGCCGGGGTAGGGACAGGGGGCAGGCCCAGGGATACGGGCAGAGCAGCCGGGCCCCACCGCCCACCCCGTCCGGGCCGCCCCGGCGGCGCTTCCCCCCAGCCCGGGCGCGGCGGGCGCCGCTCCGAGTGCGCAACACGGGCCGGCCTGGGGCGGGCGGGGCGGCCCGCGGGGCTCGGGACGGCGGGGAAACAGTGACACTGCCCCGTGCCCTGCCCCAGGGGCTCGGGACGGGAGGACAGTGACACTGCCCCGTGCCCTGCCCCAGGGGCTCGGGACGGCGGGGAAACAGTGACACTGCCCTGTGCCCTGCCCCAGGGGCTCGGGGTGGGGGGACAGTGACACTGCCCCGTGCCCTGCCCCAGGGGCTCGGGGTGGGGGGAAACAGTGACACTGCCCCGTGCCCTGCCCCAGGGGCTCGGGACGGCGGGGGGACAGTGACACTGCCCCGTGCCCTGCCCCAGGGGCTCGGGACGGCGGGGGAACAGTGACACTGCCCTGTGCCCTGTCCCAGGGGCTCGGGACGGCGGGACAGTGACACTGCCCCGTGCCCTGCCCCAGGGGCTCGGGGTGGGGGAACAGTGACACGGCCCCGTGCCCTGCCCCAGGGGCTCGGGGTGGGGGGACAGTGACACTGCCCCGTGCCCTGCCCCAGGAGGTCGGGGCGGGAGGACAGTGTCACTGCCCTGTGCCCTACCCCAGGGGCTCGGAACGGTGGGGGAACAGTGACACGGCCCTGTGCCCTGCCCCAGGGGCTCGGGGCAGGGGGACAGTGACCCCTTGCCCCACCCCGACGGGCTCGGTGGGGGTGACAGGGACACAGCCCCCTGCCTTGCCCGGGGGGTTCGATGGGGGTAACAGTGACTCTGTCCTGCCCTGGGCTGGCTCCCCCTGCCCTGCCCGGTGGGGTGGCACTGTGGGGTGACAGTGTCCTCTGCTGTGCCGCTGCCCTGCCCGGTTGGGGTGGCACTGTGGGGTGACACTGTGGGGTGACAGTGTCCCCTTCCCTGCCCGGTGGGGGTGGCACTGGGGGGTGACAGTGTCCCCTGCCCTGCCCCCGGGGCTCCAGTGCCACGGCGCTGCCTCCAGACTCGTGTGGGGGTACCTGCCCAGGTCTTTGGGGCTTCTCATTCCTGTGTTGTTTGGGTTTTTTTCCTCTTAAATTCACTGAGCTTTGCTTTAAACGAGTGGAAGAGGAGCTGAATAAAACGTTCAGTGTTGTGTGACATGGTAAAAATCCTCTTGTTGTTTTAGAGTTTAGGGCCTAAACTTGCCAAAGGACTGGAACATGTTGGTCTCTGTGACTCGCGTACAGGAAAGTGCTGGGCTTCCCTTGGGTTGGTTGTAGTCATAAATGAATTGAAATGCCTTACCAAAATTCAACTGAAAAGTGGCATATTGGAAAACTTTGGGTGAAAATAGCATGTTTGGGTTTGAGAAAGATACTGCTTTTTGTCTTTGCATGAAACTTGCAGTGTGGAGTGAGAAACATTCATATAAGTGTGAATATCTCAGTACTGAAAGATGAAAGTGTGCATGCAAACCAAGCAAATCTAATAATAATCCTGATCAGATCCTCACTTGCCTTAAAGTAACTTTATTAAGTTAAAGCAGACTGGTTAAGCAGACCTTTCAGGTTTCACAGTTAACTGTTGTGAGAAGTCAGTTTTGTGGTCATGGGACAGGTGTTCGTTTTACTGGATACTTGTAAGACATAAGATGTTTTTTATGGTAAAATAAACAAGATGCCTTGGTGTTCTGGTTTTCAGACATGACCCGTCAGATGATGGACTGTGTGACTTCCTATAAATATTTTTTATTCAGTAGAGTGTTACATTGCTGAGCAGTTTGGCAGTTGCTTTCCACACAGCATGATGTATTTATTTCATTGATGCCTCTCTAAACAGTAAAATGAAAGGTTTGACTGTGCACCCTCAGTTGCCAATTGAGTTTGATGGGTTATTTCTTCTTAGACAAGTGACAGCGAAGAGGAAAGACGTGAAGTTGTGCCTGAGATTTGTGCTGTGGTGTTTATCTACTTCTGAAACTGCTTTTGTTGTAACTACTTTTGATAGTAATTCTTAACTTCCAGAGAAAATGCCCACTTTGGCTGTAGGCCTTTGGTTGAGGAGTGTCTGAGCAAGGCAGAAACAACTGAGATCACTGTTGTGGTATTTGTGTGCTAATGAGGAAACAGTGTCCACAATCTGCTCTTACAGCTGCTGCCCCAAAGGTCGGGAGGTCTTTCCCCTGCCATTAGAATTGTGGCGTCTGAACATGTAAAAAGAGCAGGAAAAGTTCCATTTCAAACCCTGGACCTGAGACTTTGCTTTGATGACAGGCTGTGTCTGAGTTTCCTGAAACGTGTTTCCCTGTTCTCTGTGAGCAGCTTGGTGGTGCTTTCCAGTGTTGACTAATTTGGGGCTCTTTGAGAGAACTGGCAGAGGCAGCCTGAGATACAGAAGTTGCTGCCTTGGAACAAATGGGCAGCAGGTGACAGAGCCAAGAACAGAAAGCTCACCTCTGTGTGTCTGGCCTAGTTTTTTGGCACAAATGTTGGAACTCATAAGTGTGGCAAAAGTGATTGGTTTGGGTTTTTCTCTCCCTCCCCACTGAATGGGGTCTCTTGGCTCTGACTCCTGATTGCCTTCAGTTTTGGGGTTTTTTTTGTAGGTGATGTAAACTAGAAAAGCTTCCTGTGCTCCAGTGGCTCTGCAGGTGCTGTGGGAACTACAACTTCAAATAGTAGTAGTGTGGAAACACTGGTAAGGCTATGGAATTGTTGGTAAATATGGTTTTTGGGGGAGACTGTGCGTCAGAGGCTGCTGTCTTAATGCTCTGGATTTGCAGAGCAAATATGTAACTTTAGCTGTTTGCTTTTCTGGCCAGTTTAACCCCTGCAATACTGATCCATCTGGGGTGTTTTCCTCACTCAGCACAAAGTGAGTTGTGTGTCCTGACACTCAACAATCCTGTTAAGGGGAAGAGTAAACAGAAAGCTTAATAATTTCACTTTTGTTTGTGTGTGGTTCTGTTGAGATACATCAATATTTCATCTAAAGTGGCAGCTGTCTAGCACTGTGTAGAGATGCTGAAGTTACAGGAGAAATATCTGGTAGGGAAGGAAACTTTCAGTAGCTTCTCTACCCAGTCTAAAAATAGTTCTGACAACTAAGTTGCTCTGATATTCCCAATGCATCTCTCTCTTTTTTCCAGTCTAGAGAGAGAAGGCAGAGGGAAGAGGAAACATGTTCCTGGAGATGTGAAGGAGAATATCTGCTTAGGAACTGTGTTAGTCTCCACAAGTTTCCTGACTAAACTTTGTTTTGGTCAGAAGTCTGCCCTGGCATTTCCCACTGAGCTGACCTGCTGATTGCAATTTGAGTTTAGAGCACTGTTAAAGTGCAGTATTGGCTGCAGCATCCTAAGGATAGTCTGCTTGGGACACTAACCACTGCTTGAAATTAAAGCAAGATACATTTTACTTCATAGTCTTATAGAGTGGCAGCCAAACTTTGTCCAAGTCTGCCCTTCACTATTTCTGGTAGTGACCCATATTGGAGCTTACATGGTTAATCAGATTATTTTAAAAGAGGCACTTGAGGGTGGAGTCATCCCTGTCAGAACCATTGCTGCTTATTCCTGAGAACTGTCTAATTATTGAACTTGTTCAGGCTGTGTACCTTCACATTCCCATTTTGTTATGCCAATAGCACTGTCTCCATTTGGAGTTTTATTTCTGGTTTTCTCAGATCTACTTTTTGTTTAACTGCACTATTCCAATTGATCAAGTTCAATAAACCTGGTCCTCTTGTGCATGTTTCTTGAAATAGTGTCAAGACTGTGGCCTTCCTTAAAGGAGTGATTTAAAGAAAATCAAGATATTGATAGTGTTTATTGATCATGACTTTAGGTAACTGTCCTGCAATACAATCTGTAGTTTGTTTGGTACCTTATCAGATTTAGGTTATAGTTTTGCAAAGGGTGTGTTAGAATTTTCTACACTCAAGTCTTTTCCGTGTTATTGCAAGAAAAAGGACTGGTCTGGACTGCTGTAAAACATTTCCTATTTATTATATCATCTCTTCAGAGAGAAAATGGACATTAATCTCTCTCCGCCCATCCACAAAATTACTATTGCAATTCTGTGTCCTCAAGGAACACTTGCAGGTAGAACAGGGTTTGTGCCAACTCTGAGGGGAGCAGAGCTGCCCCAACAGGGTTTGTGCCAGCTCTGAGGGGAGCAGAGCTGCCCCCAACAGGGTTTGTGCCAACTCTGAGGGGAGCAGAGCTGCCCCAACAGGGTTTGTGCCAACTCTGAGGGGAGCAGAGCTGCCCTCAACAGGGTTTGTGCCAACTCTGAGGGGAGCAGAGCTGCCCCCGACAGGGTTTGTGCCAACTCTGAGGGGAGCAGAGCTGCCCCCAACAGGGTTTGTGCCAGCTCTGAGGGGAGCAGAGCTGCCCCCAACAGGGTTTGTGCCAGCTCTGAGGGGAGCAGAGCTGCCCCAAAGAGGGTTTGTGCCAACTCTGAGGGGAGCAGAGCTGCCCCAAAGAGGGTTTGTGCCAACTCTGAGGGGAGCAGAGCTGCCCCCAACAGGGTTTGTGCCTCCTCAGGAGGAGCAGAGCTGCCCCCAACAGGGTTTGTGCCAGCTCTGAGTGGAGCAGAGCTGCCCCCAACAGGGTTTGTGCCAGCTCTGAGGGGAGCAGAGCTGCCCCCAACAGGGTTTGTGCCAACTCTGAGGGGAGCAGAGCTGCCCCCAAAGAGGGTTTGTGCCAGCTCTGAGGGGAGCAGAGCTGCCCCCAACAGGGTTTGTGCCAGCTCTGAGGGGAGCAGAGCTGCCCCAAAGAGGGTTTGTGCCAGCTCTGAGGGGAGCAGAGCTGCCCCCAACAGGGTTTGTGCCAGCTCTGAGGGGAGCAGAGCTGCCCCAAAGAGGGTTTGTGCCAACTCTGAGGGGAGCAGAGCTGCCCCCGACAGGGTTTGTGCCAACTCTGAGGGGAGCAGAGCTGCCCCCAACAGGGTTTGTGCCTCCTCAGGAGGAGCAGAGCTGCCCCCAACAGGGTTTGTGCCAGCTCTGAGGGGAGCAGAGCTGCCCCCAACAGGGATTGTGCCAGCTCTGAGGGGAGCAGAGCTGCCCCAACAGGGTTTGTGCCAACTCTGAGGGGAGCAGAGCTGCCCCCGACAGGGTTTGTGCCAACTCTGAGGGGAGCAGAGCTGCCCCCGACAGGGTTTGTGCCAACTCTGAGGGGAGCAGAGCTGCCCCCGACAGGGTTTGTGCCAACTCTGAGGGGAGCAGAGCTGCCCCCGACAGGGTTTGTGCCAACTCTGAGGGGAGCAGAGCTGCCCCCAAAGAGGGTTTGTGCCAGCTCTGAGGGGAGCAGAGCTGCCCCAACAGGGTTTGTGCCAGCTCTGAGGGGAGCAGAGCTGCCCCCAAAGAGGGTTTGTGCCAGCTCTGAGGGGAGCAGAGCTGCCCCCAAAGAGGGTTTGTGCCAGCTCTGAGGGGAGCAGAGCTGCCCCCAACAGGGTTTGTGCCAGCTCTGAGGGGAGCAGAGCTGCCCCCGACAGGGTTTGTGCCAGCTCTGAGGGGAGCAGAGCTGCCCCCAACAGGGTTTGTGCCAGCTCTGAGGGGAGCAGAGCTGCCCCCAACAGGGTTTGTGCCTCCTCAGGAGGAGCAGAGCTGCCCTCAACAGGGTTTGTGCCAACTCTGAGGGGAGCAGAGCTGCCCCAACAGGGTTTGTGCCAACTCTGAGGGGAGCAGAACTGCCCCCAACAGGGTTTGTGCCAGCTCTGAGGGGAGCAGAGCTGCCCCCAACAGGGTTTGTGCCAGCTCTGAGGGGAGCAGAGCTGCCCCAACAGGGTTTGTGCCAACTCTGAGGGGAGCAGAGCTGCCCCCGACAGGGTTTGTGCCAACTCTGAGGGGAGCAGAGCTGCCCCCGACAGGGTTTGTGCCAACTCTGAGGGGAGCAGAGCTGCCCCCGACAGGGTTTGTGCCAACTCTGAGGGGAGCAGAGCTGCCCCCGACAGGGTTTGTGCCAACTCTGAGGGGAGCAGAGCTGCCCCCGACAGGGTTTGTGCCAACTCTGAGGGGAGCAGAGCTGCCCCCGACAGGGTTTGTGCCAACTCTGAGGGGAGCAGAGCTGCCCCAAAGAGGGTTTGTGCCAACTCTGAGGGGAGCAGAGCTGCCCCAACAGGGTTTGTGCCTCCTCAGGAGGAGCAGAGCTGCCCCCAACAGGGTTTGTGCCTCCTCAGGAGGAGCAGAGCTGCCCCCAACAGGGTTTGTGCCAACTCTGAGGGGAGCAGAGCTGCCCCCAACAGGGTTTGTGCCAACTCTGAGGGGAGCAGAGCTGCCCCCGACAGGGTTTGTGCCAACTCTGAGGGGAGCAGAGCTGCCCCAAAGAGGGTTTGTGCCAACTCTGAGGGGAGCAGAGCTGCCCCAAAGAGGGTTTGTGCCACCTCAGGGGCTGCAGGGCTGCCCCAAACAGATGCCGGTCTGTGCCGTGCGGGGCTGTGCCGTGCGGGGCTGTGCCGTGCGGGGCTGTGCCATACTGGGCTGTGCCATACTGGGCTGTGCCATGCAGCAACACCCTTGGCACATCAGCGATTCAGTTCAGGTGATGTGGCTGACTCAGTAAACTGTTGCTCTCTGCTGGGAAGGATTTCTGCTTTCACTGGAAAATACCCTGCTGCTAAATCAGAGTTAGGAGCTGCTGCGAAAGGCCTGAAGAGGTTGCTGTCTGCAGGTTACTGCAATTGATGGGAGAAGGCTTTATTTTCACTTCCAAACCAGAAGGGATGAAAAGTATTACCTGTGAAGCTTTTGACAAGTTGGGTATATACAGAAAGCGAGTGTATTAGAACACATGACAGTTCTTCAAAGACATAAGATTTTAATATTAAACTCACTCCTAGTTAATGCCTAGGCAGCTGGTAACCTCTTAAAAAATTGCATATTTGTACACAGAACTAACCACATAATGAATGAGGTGTTCAGTTCCAACCACAGGTTGGTTTTTTTTAATCACTAGACATTCTGTATTGAGGTTGAGACCTTTGTTTTGCAGTATATGGATACCAGCACTGTATAAAAGCATACACAACTTTATCTTGATAATATGTAGTTTTTGGCTAGAATAAGATACACTTGGTGGTCTAAGAAAGACCATCAATGCAACTATTTTCAAACGTAGCTTATGCAATAGAAATTGAGAAGTTTAATATTGTTTTATTTAGCAAACCAAAATTAAGCAAAAAACGAATTACTCAAAGAGTGAAAATTTTAATTTCTCTTTGTATGCCAAGACAGCATATGGGAAAAGAATATGGCAAAAAAGAGCAGGAGGAATCTTTTGTGTGTGGGAGACAGGATCTTTCTGGCCCTACAGCCTGTTGTGGTGTGTGAGAGGCTGTAACCAACACCTCAGGACTGTGCAGATAGTTCTGTCCTCTCTACAGTGTATAAAGTGCTTCTAAAATATCCCAGAAAGCCACAGTGGTGGGCCTGAACTGGAGAGGCTGCCTGATGTTGAGTCTTCAATGTACAGGCAATCATTCTACTTTGCAGTGGGTTACTCATGTGAGTAATACAGTAATTCCAGAGCTGGGATTCTGTGGTCCTTGAAAGAGCTCTCTGTGCACCTTTATATTTAAAAGAATTAAAAGTTTTGTAGAAAGAATTAACATTTTTTCACTCAACATGCTCCCTCGTGAACTGTATTGATGAGTTGTTGATACCCTCAGCACGGATTGGAGATCCCAGTTGTTGTATGAGTCAAGTGTGGTGTTGTCTGTGCCCTCAGTGTGTGCTGGTGGTGGTGTCTGTGCCCTCAGTGTGTGCTGGTGGTGGTGTCTGTGCCCTCAGTGTGTGCTGGTGGTGGTGTCTGTGCCCTCAGTGTGTGCTGGTGTCTGTGCCCTCAGTGTGTGCTGGTGTCTGTGCCCTCAGTGTGTGCTGGTGTCTGTGCCCTCAGTGTGTGCTGGTGTCTGTGCCCTCAGTGTGTGGTGGTGTTGTCTGTGCCCTCAGTGTGTGGTGGTGGTGCTGTCTGTGCCCTCAGTGTGTGCTGGTGGTGTCTGTGCCCTCAGTGTGTGCTGGTGGCGGTGTCTGTGCCCTCAGTGTGTGCTGGTGGTGTTGTCTGTGCCCTCAGTGTGTGCTGGTGGTGTTGTCTGTGCCCTCAGTGTGTGCTGGTGGTGTTGTCTGTGCCCTCAGTGTGTGGTGGCGGTGTCTGTGCCCTCTGTGTGTGCTGGTGGTGTTGTCTGTGCCCTCAGTGTGTGCTGGTGGTGTTGTCTGTGCCCTCAGTGTGTGCTGGTGGTGTTGTCTGTGCCCTCAGTGTGTGGTGGCGGTGTCTGTGCCCTCTGTGTGTGCTGGTGGTGTTGTCTGTGCCCTCAGTGTGTGGTGGCGGTGTCTGTGCCCTCTGTGTGTGCTGGTGGCGGTGTCTGTGCCCTCAGTGTGTGCCGGTGGTGGTGTCTGTGCCCTCAGTGTGTGCTGGTGGTGGCGTCTGTGCCCTCAGTGTGTGCCGGTGGTGTCTGTGCCCTCTGTGTGTGCCGGTGGTGGCGTCTGTGCCCTCTGTGTGTGCCGGTGGTGGCGTCTGTGCCCTCTGTGTGTGCCGGTGGTGGTGTCTATGCCCTCTGTGTGTGCTGGTGGTGGTGTCTGTGCCCTCTGTGTGTGCTGGTGGTGGTGTCTGTGCCCTCTGTGTGTGCTGGTGGTGGTGTCTGTGCCCTCTGTGTGTGCTGGTGCTGTCTGTGCCCTCTGTGACACTGCTGCTGCTCCCAGCCCAGCCAAGGCTGTGCCCTGGGAGGTGCCAGAGCTGTTTGCTGCACTCAGGACCTGGCTGGCATGTTGGAATTCTTTCCCGAGTTGCTGTTTCTGGAGTGTTTCCCAGGCGGGCTCTGCCTGGCTGCACAAACAGCTGTCCTGGCACAACGGAGAGCACAGGCACGGGGGGAGCCTGAACCCAGCAGTGCCAGCAGAGCCCTTGGTGGCACTTGGGGCCACTCCTGGGTGCAGCACCGAGGTGACATTGGGCCCTGGGCCTCCACTGCTGCCTGTTTGTTGCAGTGACAGCTGGACCAGGCTTAGCTTCCAGTAGTTTATTTTCTTGTAAAATCTAATTCCTTCCAGGAGTCTGGGAGATGTGAAGATGGAGACAGTTCTCTAAATCATATTATTGTTAGAAAAGAAAAAGAGGGGGCAAAATTTCTAGGTAGAAACAAATGTTTGTAGAAGCTGGTTAGCAGGACTGAGTACCATTTTAGTTATGCCTCACTGTGGACTGCTGTTCAGTACTGGCAGGTTGTTTGCCTTTATGTAGTTTTGAAAGGTTATAAACCCCTGAATTCCTGGCTGAAGTTGAATATTAGGTTGGGGGTTTTCCCCTTTAAACAATGAATGGTAGTGTTCTGTTTTTAAGAGACACAACAGTTGATGATTTAGTATGTGTTCCACTGTGTTTCTTCAGCTGCAAACTCTGTAGAAGCAAAAATGACCTCTCGCCACCTCCTAGAAGACAACTGGAAAATTAAATGACTGATTATAGTAAGAAAAGGCTATTTAACGTTTAGATGTTCAATCAGCCTGCCTGTATGCACTACAGTGGAAACCAGTATCATCTTTGATGGAAACAAGTATCCCAGTTAGTGTGTGTCTTACTGATTTCTTGCTTCCAGCTGTAATCTCTAAATGTGGTATGAAAATAATGACCTTACACATGTTGCTTTTTTCCTCTCTTGCATACAAGACATCCTGGTGTGTTAAGTACTGCAGAGCAGCTAATGACTGATTTCTGAAGATTTAGTATGAACTGTATTCTCCTTTCTGTCAGACCTTGCCATTCTCTGCCCTCTGAGGGAGGGTTTGTACAGTTGCACATCCTGCAGTATCTCCTTCAGTGTGGATTCAGAGAGGCAGCAGCAAAGCTCTGTCAGAACCTGTGTGGTGGCATTAGAAACAAACCAAAGCGTTCCTGAGCAGGGGGGTTCAGGGTACCACGGGCTTCCCTGAATTCTTGGAGTAGGAAATAACTGTGGTGAGAGTTGTGGTATGGAAGTTACTAATGGCAAACATTGGCTGAACGCTGTGGTGCTGAAGTTGGGTGTGTGGGGGGCAGAGTGCCATGGAAATGGCTGTGAGGGGAAGGGCTGTGGGCAGGGAGCGTCGGGCAGTTGGGGAGGGGCTGCTGGGAGAGCAGGGCTGGCAGGTGGGCACTGGGGGGCTGGCAGGTGGGCACTGGGGGGCTGGCAGGTGGGCACTGCAGGGTGCTGGAGGGTGGGCACTGCAAGGGCTGGCAGGGGTAAGGACACCAGAGCAGCAAAGCCTCTCCTTTCCTGGCCTGGGGTGGCAGTGAAAAGTCCTTGTATCTGCAGTGTCCGCAGCACAGCAATTTTGCAAAGGGAAAAGGTGCCAGAGAGAAAGGTTGTTCCCAGAGAGGGGGAAAGGGCACAGGTAGAAGGGCTTGCTGGGTGTTTTGAACCCTTGAAATATGTACATTCCTGGAGTTAAAGAGTATGAAGGGAAGGGTGGATTTTTTGAGTGACAACAGAAGTGGTATCAGACTGCACACTGTGGAGTCAATCTGTGAGTGATAAAGGTGAGAGCAGATCTGCAAGAAAATTTTTTATGAAGTTCAACTGGGGAGAGAGGGACAAGTCACCACTTAGCTATAATCAGTTCTTCAGTTCTGGCCATACTAGAAGCCACTTCTTGCTACTCTGGCTTTGTGACACTCACCTTGATCATACCTTTTCTGAATGTACTGGTCTGTATAGTTGCAGAGGTAGGTAATAACTCTTCAGGGTTAGGATGAGTTGCTAATTTGTTTCAAGTAATTAAACCTCTGCAGGAATTTGGGCACATAAGGTGCTGTGCTGTGAGTAAGGGAGTATTGGAGAGTCAGGTTTGCAAAACACCTTTTCCTTTAGCACGTGTGTCACTCTCATAAGGTAAGGCATTGCCACCCTGAGTGCATGTGCAATGTATGTGTGTTAGAGAGAACCCCCTGTGCCTCACAGCTCCCAACCAACCCGCCCCAGACAACTGGCAGGATGAGGGTCCCAGCACACAGTGGGGGTTTTGTGTGTGAGGAGCTTGGTCTGACTGCTGTGAGGTGCTATAGGCAAAGCCTGGGTAAGTCTCAGCTCCACAAGCATCTTCCCAATCAGCAAGTCCCTCAGTCTGGAGCAGAGCTTTGGGCTTTGCTCAGTTTGCAGTGGATGATCTGCAGCGTTATTTGTTGCTATTAATACTGGCACAGCAACGTTCCTCAGCTCGCTTAGCTGGGTTGGCCTCGGCAACAGTTTACATTTCAGAGACTACACACTACTCTTGAACAACTGTCACTTGCTGTGCTGTTGGTGAAATCCTGCCTCGTGTGGAGCTGTGTCTGAGCAGCAGCACAGTAACATTTGTTGGGTTTTTACTCTGGGTCTATACAAAAGTGTGAGGAGTGTTTGTTTTTCCTGTGAATTGCCTTTAGTGGAGACATGGCATGCTGCATTATGATGATGTCCTGGAGAGTAAAATGGTGCTTCACAGTGATGATCAATAACTGTTACCAGAAAAGTGCCTTTTTTTCCTTTTATGCTCAAAATCCCTGTTTTAATTCTGTGTAGTTATGTTACATTGGCTAAGTGGCCTTCTGCCTTTTGTTTTCTGAGGGGAGAGGATGAGGCTGTGGCAACTGAGAGTCTGATAAAGCTGATTTCCCAAGGGTCATGTGCAGTTTCATGTGGCCAAATCGACAGTTAGGACATTTAGTGTAGATGAAATACTTTGGGTGATGATGACTGACAGTAAAAACTTGACCCTAAGAAATGTAAGAACTACGATGCCACATCTGCATGTGTGTTTGTGGCTGTTTGAAGTGATGTTTTGTGCCTTTGCTCCTGGGGTTGTAGATGGTATTGGCTTCTTCTCAGGTCATGATGTTTGAGCAGTGAGAGGCACGTGTGCCTGGATAGAGGGAGATGGAGGTAAAACACAAAAGTAGCTTGGATTATTTCACAAACCTCAAAACTATTCACGTCTTCTATTTGCCTATTGGAAAGCAGCATTTGCTTAAGTTTTGAGGCTATTTGGGGCTTTTTTTCTTAAAATATTTTTTTCTGTCTTGTGTGTATACAAAATAAAAAAAAGTTAAGGATTCCATAATAATTTCAAGATTATTCAGCCATGGGCTTGGGTTGAACAAGTGAATTTGTGCAGATGAAACTGCAGATTACAAAGTGCTTGGGGTTTGGAATAATCTGTACACAGGTGAATTGCCATGCCAAGCATGTTGTTGCTTTAGTTCTGTTGTGGTCATCTTACAAAGATTGGCACTTGCAGGTGCTGCTAAATCTGTGTATGGCCAAAGGTGTTGCAGGAACTGAGCCCTGAGTTGGTGGAGGACCCTCCTGTTGTCCTCGTGCCCTGGCACAGGGAGCGGCGCAGGAGGGGCAGTGTCAGGGCACTGCCTATGTGTCTGAAGCCTGATGGGACAGGAGGGCAGTGCCACTGCTGTGCCCAGGAAGGCAAAAGGGATCTCCAAACCCTTCTGTGTTCTCTTAGGAAGCGTTTCTCCCCGGTTGCCCCCATGGCAGCGTTCTGCCATCAGCAGAGCCTGTTTGTGCAGAGGGCTGTGCTCTGGTTGGGCCGGTCTGTGGCTGCAGAGTGACCTCTACCAGAGGTCTGTCCAGAGCCTTGTGGGTAGTTACGGCCATGAAGCACCTGTGCCTTTGACTCTATATTTGATAACAGACACAATTCTAAACCAAGGTGCTCTGCTGCCCCATTCCCCTGGGAGTGTGGGAGAGGCAGAGCTGCCCCTGTCAGCTGCTCCCTCAAAGGGCTTGGCTTCAGCAGCCCTGAGCGTATTAGAGACCCGACCTAGCACAGGATTAGGGGATTCTCTCACCTCCCTCCTGCAAAGGTGCCAGATGATTAAATTCTTGCAATCCCAGGGATCCAGCCACAACAGGATGCTTCACCTGGGATTGTCTTGTGTGGGCTGTAGCTGTCAAAGAGCCGTTGAACTTGAGAGTGGAACTGCAGTAGTTTGGTGTGTTGAAAAGAGAGAGATTTGAGGTGCCTCACCAAACACAGGAGTTGTAACAAGTATCCTCACTACCCTGAGCTTGTCAGGCCTCAGAGAGAGTGTAAGAAAAGTAAAGCTAATCCAAGCTTGCTTTGTGTCATTTAGAAACAGTTAAAGATCTCTGTTTAACTGAACTCTAGTGGATAAATGATGTCCTGCTGTTCACATGCATTGGGCAAGTTACTAGTATGTTATATACTATTTTAAAATTCAAAAGGAAAAGTAGGTTGAAGTTTTCCTCTTGTTCAGTAGAGGTAGGTAAAATTCACTTTGCTTCCTCACTACTGCCAATATTAAATTTCATTTTTAAACCCTCCATTGCAAAAGCTTTTCTTAACTTTTGGAATTCTGGATCATTGAAATGTTAGATTCTTAAAGAAATGGCAGATTTTTATATATATACAAGTGCAAATGACAGAATGTTGTCACGTTCAATGAATTATCTATACAACAGTAAAAGGTGGTGTCTGGATGTTTGAAAATACAAATTTTAGTGCGTGTAGTAACTTGAAGTTTCTGGGAAATGCTTTAATTTGGATTGCTTTCTTTTTTTTCTGAATTATTACAAAGGATGAATTGAAAGGGCAGATGACAATCTGGTGATTTATAAAGCTTGTGTATTTCCCTGGCACTTGAGGAGCTGCTGGTAGGAAATGCTTTTAAGCTGCCTTTGGGAAATTTGGCCCCTAGTAATGGGAAACAGTCTGTCAGTTGTGTAATCACTCCAATGCTATTTAGGCAGCTGTAAGTACTAGTGTTTTATGATCATCAAGCTAAACTTTAGCTTTAAGAATATCTTATCAAATCCTGATATTATTGTTAATATTAACTCTGTGCTTTTTTTTTCTTTCTCTAAAGGCAGGTTGAGACAGGTGAAAAATAAGTAGTGAATGATTGACTAACAATTGCAAATAATGTGTACTAAATTGCAGTTAATTGTGTAGTTTAATCTTCAGTATTTGTTGAATGTTCATGTAGACTATGTATGATCTAGTTCTGCTCTTTAATTCAAATGGACAAGCTTGGCAGCATCAGGGTGCCTGCTGAGGGAAAGCATCTCTAGTTTGAGATTGTGTTTGTGACTGCAAATGTACTCCCCTTCAGAAGGTGGATTAGCCCTCTGAGGTGTCTTGTTCCATCAGGATTTACTCACTTCACTCCCAAGATCTGCTTGAGCTGGAATGGTCTCTCCAGCCTTCTCAGTGTATCCAAGCTAATTAAAAGATCTGGGAGTTTGATGCTCTGCTTTTTGGAAGTAAGGGAGGGGTGAAGAAAAATTCTGAGACGGAGAAGATAAAAAACTAGAAGTGCTGTTAGGAGAATTAGTGAAGTTTTGGTTGTAGCTGGTGTAGTTCTGTTCATGATGGAGATTTTGCAAAAATTTAGAAACAGAAAAGAAATAAAACTTACATGGAATTTTGTTCAGGCTGTATGCTAAGGATTTTTAAAAGAAATCCCCCCACTTCTTCCACCTACTGTGGGAAATTAAAGCCAATTAAGAGCTGTCCCCATGGTACTGTGAGTTAAATCATCCTGTGTTTCAATGTGTGCTCCTGCCATTTCACCAGGATCAAATGGCACTGGGTACTCCACTGCCTCGTAGCAAACTGTGTGTACAGGTTTGTTCTAATCAGGAGTGAGACCAAGGTGTTTTGTTTCAATTTAGCAACCTCACAATTTCAGCAGTGTTGGAGTCATTTAGAAACAGCTCATTTCAAAGTCTCTTACTGACATCAAAACTGTGTCACTGTAGCTTTAGAGAGCAGGATAAAGATTATATAACATTGCAAGAAAAACAGCCTTATTGTCAGGGATGAGAAAGCTTAGATAGGATATACTTAGATGACAGATCCTGCCCAGGAAAAGCTGTCTTAATGTGTGTGTTCCTGGAGTCTTCTGTCACTTTTTGCTGCCTTGTTTTTTTTTGTAAGCAAAATTGTTAGTAAAATATAAGTAGAGGATGGAATGGAATGGAATGGAATGGAATGGAATGGAATGGAATGTCTGAACAGTGAGATCCTGTGTGTATTTTCTAACAGGCTGTGGTTTTCCTGGCTGATTCGATTGGGTTTGGAATTGTTGCCATGGTGGGAGCACAGGGCTTTAGTGCCTTTGTGTTCTCTGTGTTTATTAGAGGGCTCAATTCTTTTCCCTCAGTCTGGTACAGAGGGGGTTGTGTTCACAAAGCTGCCAGCCTGTCCTGCTGCTGATACAAAGGCTCTGCAGAAGTGATGATGCCATGAATTGGGATTGTATCTGGGCTGCTGTAAACATGGAGCCTTTGTCCTGGGCAGAGCCTGGAGCTGTGATTGCAGCGTGGCACTGCCTGGGGCACATCCTGCTGGGCACAGCCCGTGCTGGCTGCAGGCACTGCCCGTGGCACATCCTGCTGGGCACATCCTGCTGGGCACTGCCTGTGGCACATCCTGCTGGACACTGCCTGTACTGGCCATGGCACATTCTGCTGGACACTGCCTGTGGCACATTCTGCTGGACACTGCCTGTGCTGGCTGTGCCACTGCCTGTGCCACTGCCTGTGGCACATCCTGCTGGGCACTGCCTGTACTGGCCATGGCACATCCTGCTGGACACTGCCTGTACTGGCCATGGCACATCCTGCTGGACACTGCCTGTACTGGCCATGGCACATCCTGCTGGACACTGCCTGTACTGGCCATGGCACATCCTGCTGGACACTGCCTGTGGCACATCCTGCTGGACACTGCCTGTACTGGCCATGGCACATCCTGCTGGACACTGCCTGTGGCACATTCTGCTGGGCACTGCCTGTGCTGGCTGTGCCACTGCCTGTGGCACATCCTGCTGGACACTGCCTGTGGCACATCCTGCTGGACACTGCCTGTGGCACATTCTGCTGGGCACTGCCTGTGCTGGCTGTGCCACTGCCTGTGCCACTGCCTGTGGCACATCCTGCTGGACACTGCCTGTGGCACATTCTGCTGGGCACTGCCTGTACTGGCCATGGCACTTGCCATGGCACTGCCTGTGGCACATCCTGCTGGGCACTGCCTGTACTGGCCATGGCACTTCCCATGGCACTGCCTGTGGCATATCCTGCTGGGCACAGCCCGTGCTGGCTGCAGGCACTACCTGCGGGCACTGCTGTGGGCACTGCCTGTGGCACAGCCCGTGCAGAGCCTGGGCCTCCTGGGATGAGCTTCTTGCAGCTTTTACTTGCAGAGAGTGAGAAAGTGTTGTGTTACAGCAATTACACAAAGGATCTTGAACACTCAATACAGGTGATGGATTATATACAAAATCACTGGCTGTTGGCTGTATAGTAGAAAGCCCAAAATAACAGGGGCTTTTTAGCCACTGAGAAATCAAATAACTGCTCTTCTAGGCCTCCTCTCCTGAAATGCTGTCTGTGCATCTGGGAATTCTGTGTGCCTTAAGGGAAATAACAGCTCAGATCCACCCCTTATCTCTCCAGGGTGCAGATATGGAAGAAAAAGCTGCCATCGTTCTCTCAACAGAACCAACTGGTGAAGTGGCCTACAAAGCACAAGCTCAGTTAGTTTTAAGTTGCATGCTGTCCTTACAGACTCCTGAACCAACTTCTACCTCAAATTCAGAATGTTGGAAGTTTTGTGTGTGAATTCTGTATTGCAAAGTACAGTGACTCACATCCACATGGAAATCAGCTGTTCCAAAGACAGGGATTGCACACAGGTCTAGAGAAACTTAATGCCATTTATGAGTTTAAGTTAAATGAATGTATTTATTTGTAAGTCTGAAGAATTAAAAAGTGTTGCAACCAAATGGTAGTTTGGTTGAACTTGTATTTTAATATTAAGCATCTGTTGTGAAAAAGTTGGAATGTGCAATTAAATAACCTTAATCTAAAAATCTGAACTCTTTTCTGATAGAGCAGAGTAAATATGCTCTCAGTGTTAAAGAAAAGCCTTTCTGAGAAGTGCATTCATGTTTCAAAAGCTAAATCAGACTAAAAACTTTTAATAGCTGGTACTTAATAGGGCATAGTCGTTCATATGTGCTCTACACTAATAATCCAAGCAGGGTCAAATTGAAGGTTCTCTTCCATACAGGAGGACTTGTTTTCAGTGCAGAAACTGGCAGGAGAGCAGGACAGGAGGAAGGGCTGTCCTTCAGGGTAGGAGGCACAGTGAAGTAGCCCCTGTGATGTGTTCAAACACACAGTGGGATTGCAGATCATCAGCCCTGCTCTCAGTCCTGCTCCTGCCTGGTGGCAGATGTGCTGCAGGCATTTGGGAGGAGGGTTTTCCATGGGCCTCCAGACTGGGATAGGCACTGGTTGCACTAACAAATGTCCTCCTGTGGGTTTGTTCACTGCATCCTTCAGGTGGAGAAAGGAGAAGTGAAGTTGTGAGGCCCAGGGCAGTGACCCTTCCCCTGGACTCTGCCTTTGGGAGGCCACACCTTGAGTGTTGTGTTCAGTTCTGGGCCCCTCAGTTGAGGCAAGAGATTGAGGGGCTGGAGCGGGGCCAGAGAAGAGCAACGAGGCTGGAGAAGGGACTGGAGCACAAGTGCTGTGGGGAGAGGCTGAGGGAGCTGGGGGTGTTTAGCCTGGAGAAGAGGAGGCTCAGAGGTGACCTCAGCACTGTCTGGAACTGCCTGAAGGGAAGTTCTGGCCAGGTGGGGGTTGGTCTCTTCTCCCAGGCACTCAGCAATAGGACAAGGGGGCACGATGGGCTCAAGCTCTGCCAGGGGAGGTTTAGGTTGGATATGAGAAAGAAATTCTTTGCAGAGAGAGTGCTCAGGCATTGGAATGGGCTGCCCAGAGAGGGGGTGGATTCTCCATCCCTGAAGGTTTTTAAGATGAGGCTGGACGTGGCACTGAGTGCCATGATCTGGTAATCACAGTGGGGTTGGATCAAGGGTTGGACTTGATGATCTCAGAGGTCTCTTCCAACCCAACTGATTCTATGATTCTATGAAAGAATAATACAGACAGTGAAGAGGTGAGCTCTGTGCTGTAGCAGTCTTGAGATTCCAGAGATGCTTTAGAGGAGAGGTGGCAGGTGTTCGTCTTGTCTAATGATTGCAATTAACAGACCTGCATATACCTGGGCTGGCACAATTTTAACAATGCTGGATTTAAAAAAAAACCAAAAAACACAAAAATACATGTTAGGAGAATGTGCATACACAGCCCAAGTGTTGGTTGTATCTGGGGAATGTTCTTATTCTAATGAGTTTAAGGATTCTCAGAAACAGATGGCTCAGTGAGGCTTGGAAGGGATTTTGCTTGTTCTTTGTAATTCCTGATGGGAATGTTGGTGGAAGGTAATGTCATGTTATTGGTGTTTCCTCTCTGCCTCTCTAACTAAGGGAGCTGGCCAGAGAGGTTCAGGTGTCAAAAATAGCTGCTCCAAGCAGGTCTCAGGCCGTGGGGCCACAGTTGGCAGAGTTTCCTTTGTGATGTTCCCACTGTGCACCAAGGTCAGTGTGTGAGGTGAGGATATTGCACCATGGCAGAAGACTTTACAAGTAGGTTGCATGTTATTAAAAATGAGTGAGATGCTATCAGTGCAAAGCCTGGAATATCTTGAATGAAGTTTGGTGACTAAAAATAATAGTTTGGAAACCCAGGGGCAAAGGGGAGTTCATCCTTGTTTCTCCCACAGAGTGGTTAATCCTTCAGAAGTTTATTGAGTGAAACTGAGGAGAAAATACACTTTTCCCAAGTGCTGGATTGTGTGAAGGAAGAAGGTGATTAAAGCACATGTAAGTGCCCATCTGTGAGCTGCCTTAGCCATAAACCTGGGCAGGCTGAGCACTGGACTTTGCTGATAGACATGAGAGGAGTCAGGCCTGAGTTAATAATCAGAAATGGCTGTTCTGGGGTCTCTGCTTTGTGTAGAGTGTGCTTTGAAGTGAGGATGAAAGATGTGAACAGTCTGCCTTTTCATAAAGGTACTGGGAATAAATACCATGTATTCTTTTAAGGTGCTTTTAGCTGTGATTTAGAAAAAATAAACTTGAGGGGATTGAGCTTGTTAAAAAGTTTATGCAAAGGCTTCAGGGTCCAGGTGGGGATTTTAGATCTCCTGCTGGGGTAGTTGTTTTGCCAAAACTGGTGTCCTTTATCTCATCACACAGGTTTTTATGGGCTTAGAAGGTCAGTGAGGAAATACACTTTGTATTATTAAAAGCCAGTTTTAACATACTTGTATTTTTCTCCAGTTTTCAAACTTTGTAAGTGTTGAAGAATGAAACATGATTTGTTGTCTCTGGAATGAGAAAGATGGAATTTTCCCTTTTCAACTGCAGTGAGGGAAATGAATTCCAAAATAACATGGGAATTTTCAGACTGGGGGATGTGAAGGTAATATCTGGGTGATAAAACTGAGGTTCAGCAATTTGTCTTTAGCTACTAAAATTTAATTGAAGGAATGAGAAGTGGAGAATACCTTAAATAATAAACCAAACCAAGTAAGGTCCAGACACGTCAATGATATGAAGGGACAGTTCCTGTTGAGTTGGAAGCTCCATGGTTTCCTCCATCCTCAGTGTTACCAAACCTGTGAGAGGCAAAAATTGGGATTGCTTTTTGAAGCATCTAAACCAGAGGCAGGGGATTTCTGTTTGCCTTTCTGTGCAGGGGTGTTTGTAGCACCTTTTGAAGGGCTGCATGTTGTGGTAGCTGGGGGACAGAAACCCCTCTGCCATGGACTGTATGAGCAGTGTGGGCACATCTGTGCCATGTGCTGATGTGCCCAAACAGAGGCTGGTTCTGGAAACTGAAGTGCATTTTTAGTCCTGGGAACCCACTGGGTGTTGCTGCCAGTGGGGTGTGCCTGGCACTGCCTGGCACCTGCAGGACTCTGTGCATGGCATGGGGTGGGGCTGGAGGGGCTGGGCAGGGTCTGTGCCGGGGATTGCTCGACAAGCACTGGGAAGTCCTCCAGAGCCTTGGTGGTACAGAGAGAAACCAGCAGATTTTTGGTGATCTGCAGTGACCTGCCCTCCCAGGCAGGAGACATGGACTGTATTGCTTTGGTCAGAGCTGGAACAACTTCAATAATCCTGTTTGAGGAGGGAATCTGAAGGCTCCAGGTTTCATTGCTTTTTCAGCTTTTATTTGGAAGCAGCTGTGTTTTTATGAACAATCAGCATTGATACAGTTTTATTCTTTGGCCTGTGCTACTTAATGAGTCCATTTTTGGGTAATTATCACCTGTACTGCATTTTTAAATTTCTCCCCCCGCTTCACCTGCCTCCAAGACTGTAAACTTTTCAGCTCTGTTTCTTATGTATATCCCATCATCTGAGCAACATTAAAATAAGACAGAACACCAGAAGAACCAGTTGGCTCCATTTCTTTCAACCTCTTTTGCATTGCCTAAAAAAGTGGTGTTAAAAGCTCCTGTGTTCCCTGACACAGAGTAGGATAAAAGGTGATGTTTATACTGTGTTGTGAAATGTTGGGAGTGAATGATTTTTAAAAGGTTTTTTTCTTATTTATTTGTTTGATCTTGTGTTTGTTTTTGTTGTTTTAACAGGAGTCTTACCCCTCTTCATCACCAATATGGTTTGTAGAATCAGATGACCCAAACCTGACTTCAGTCTTAGAGCGTTTAGAAGATATTAAGAAGAGCAATACTCTGGTGAGCAAAGTGGTTTGGTTCTTTTGGGCCTTTACTTGGGTTTGGGTGTTCATTTGGCTTTGTCACATTAACAGCAGTTCAATTAGTTGAGTAATCCAAAAGATTTCAGAAAGGAGGAAAAGATCACTTAAATGCTTACTCTGTGAAAGAAGTTAAGTTTCAGCCCCAGTAATTACAGTGTGAAGCTTTCTGAAAATAATTAAACAGTGAAGTGGATGAAAAGGAAAGGTTAAAACTACTGAATTAAACAGCTCTTGTAGAGTTTTCTTTGCACAGAGATTAAGTACAGAGGCAAAAACTTTGTGTTCTTGAGAATGTGTATTCTCCAATACATGGCCATAATACAACTAATTCCTGGTTTCAGTAAAGGAAACTTGACCTGGCAGCTTCTGGGTCATCAGCAGGTTTTTCCTCAGGCACTGACACATCTGAACAGTGTTGGGACTTTGGGCAATTGCTGCTTGAAGAAGATCTTTGTACAGATTCTAGTGGTTGTTTTGCATTTCAGAAAACTCTCAAGCATTGTATCTTAGTTGAGTACCTTTACATGTGGTGATAGGAGGTCTCTCTGTGTGTAATATATAAAAATTAACTTCCCACTCTGTGTAGGAAAGTGAGTGTCCTTGAAGAGTGCTTGGAGATAAATGTCACTGCAGATGCAGTTTGTTCCACAAAGAGTGGTATTGCAGCATACTGACAGATGCAGTGAGGAAGGGTTGTTTTCCCACTCCAAATTCAGCTTTGTGGATATTAAGCAGCCTGTAAAGATGATCTTTATTAATAGATTATTTTAACATGTTGTGTTTATTTTTGCATACAGGACTGTGCTGCATACAAAGCAAATGAGTGTGCAGAAACTGCTCATTGCAGGGGTTATGTGCTTAGTGTTTGCCTGGTTTGGGAGGAATATTGGATGTTCTTAGAAAATCTACTCCTTGTCATGTTGTCATGTTAATGTAGCACATCCAACCTTAAACAAGTGCCTTTTTCTAAATAATATTTAGGATGCATTTGAATGCTAGCAGAAATAATTAGGAAACTAATAAGTAAATGAGAGTCTTGGTGGACCTTGCCATAATTACAAACAATGGTAGTGTTTTAATGCATTATGTTGGATGTGGTGGCAGAGACAGAGGGCTCAGTTGTGTATTTTCTACTTCAGCCTAAACTTTAAACTGAACTGTGTTCTGAAGAATGTACTAGATCTGTGGCTTTTGCCTAGAAAGACATAGAATATGAGGGTAGCAGCAGAAAATGTGCCAAGGGAGCTTCCTGCTGGAATACCCTTTGCAGAGGATGGTGCAGCTGGAGCTGGTGTGGCTGCTGGTTCCAGCCTGAGGGTTCTGAGCAGGGTGTTTGTGTGTGAGTGGCTGCCCCGGGGTGGGAGCTGGGCTGGAAACCTGCCTGGCACTGGCTGTGCTGGTGCATGTGCACACACTGCTGGTGTGCCTGGGAAGCAAACAGCTCCCATATCAAGATTGTACTTGCCCCTGTGAGTTCAGGCTGCTGGGCTGATGTAACAGGCACCTGTGGATGGCCCAGTGGGTTCTCAGGAATCCACCCTGAATCATGTTATGCCACGATGAAGACACATGGGAGTGGTTGGAGAGATAAATACACTACAAAATCCAGTTTCTTTTTTTGCTCCCAAGGTTTGGCTTTGTGGGTTTGGGTTTTTTTTTTCTCCCTACTCTACAGTTTTTCTCCATGGAACTCCATCCCCTTCAGTGGCATTGGAGCAGCTCACACAGACTTTTTGGAGTAGGGTAGAAAGGGATAGGGAACTACCTGTGGAAATCCAAAGGCTCCTAATTTATCACACTGTCTCCTGAAAATTCACTTAGTTTAATTTAGATTTCCAGAAAGTTTCAAGCCAGTTTTCATTTAATTTATTGCAGATAAAGGATCATTAGTGCCATGTTACTCTAAACTCAGAAGTTATTGGAGCAGTCAAATGTTGAAGGGGAGTTTGCATTGGACTCTCCCAGGAGCCCAACTGGACACAGTGACTGTGCTAAAGCACTGCTGGCACATGTTACCCTGGTTTGCCTTCTCTGGGATTACTCTGCCCTTTCTGCCTGCACTGTAACTGGTATCAGTTGTTTGAGAACTGAGGAACTGCTCTTCAGACACTGATGTTTGACAGGGCAAAGCCTCATCATTTGACCTGGTAAAGGGAAAAGTGGCATATGATGTTGAAATCATGCACATGTTTCCTGGAAGATCTTCTGTGGGTCTGAAACTGTGTTAGTTGTCTTGCATGAGTGTGGTGCATTTGCTGTGAAAACCTGTCAGAGCACTAAAAATGGGAAAAGGTTGTTAGGAATGTGACCAGCATAGATGTCCTTAGGTTTGCACACTTTAGCTGCCTGACTGTCAGTGTTGAACAAGTTCCAGCAGTAGATGAAGGGGCTGCATGGTTCTTTCAACCCCTAGTGTCTCCTGAATTCCTTTTCAGACCCTGAAAATCCAGCATCACATTAGATTTGGTAGGTATGAAACTGCCATCTGCCTTCTAGTGGTTGTGCCATGCAGAAGAGAAGTCCTGCTGCAACTGTCTTGTTAAGTTTAATGTGATGGAAGCTGTGTGGGGCAAGGCTGAAGCATCAAACCTTACTTTGTGACATATTAAATGTGACTGTACACTACTTAGAGGTTTGCTTTTTAAACAGGGAAGCAGAGTTACATTCAGATGAGCAGCTTTAGTTCTCACACTCTCCAGACCTTAAACTTGCATGGAAGGTGTCAAAAGTGCAGAATTCCTGGCATGAGTATGTTCACAGCTTGAATGTGCTTCGGTGGTGATGGCTCAGATCGAGTCCATGTGTGGGCATTCCAGGGAAGAATGTTGTCTCCTGCAAACTCCCAGTGCAGCAGCAGCTGATTATGGATTAGAGTCAGAGACAAAGTGCAGGAATAAGCTTTGCTTTGGTTCCTGGAACTGGCCAAGGCTGCTGGGTGTGTGTGAGGCCAGCCAGGTGCTGGCACAGCTCACCTGGAGCTCAGTGGTGCTCACAGGCCAAGGGACGATCAGTGCCTTCCTCTGATTCCATTGATGTTCTCCTCCAGCAGTGTCTCAGTGGCAGGCTAAGGTTGATTGGTTCCTTTCTTTTCATACAGATACAGTGTATGTGTATGGGTAGGTAGATGCACGTGGAAGAGTGAGGTCTGTGTGTACTTACACTGTACTTCTTGGGGCTGTGTTTCTTGGTAATCAGAAAACAGGGTGTTTCATTGTGAACTCAGCAGGACTGGAATATCATCAAAGGTATCCTGAAATTGTTAATGCTTTCATACTGCATTAGAAAGATCTCATCATGCATAAAGAAGCCTCCTAAGGTAGCCTGGCTTTCAGGAAAAAGTTGTTCTAAACTGTTCTCAGATGTGTAGGATGTTAACAAAGGGAACAGAAAATTCCAAGAGGTGTTTTTGTGTTCTAAACCAGCATTATGGTGTCCACAACTGCCTACTTCTCAGAACTCCTGAAGCATTAAAAATTACAAGGGTATCATAATTTCATAATTTTTGTTATTTTAACCTGATTAGGATCAATACAGTAAGTTTATAAATGTTGTTGCATTTGGTCACTTGAGTGTTTCCCCTCTGCAGGCTCCTTACATGGCTCCTTTAATACCCTGAGGGTTGTGCCTTCTGGTTGTGCATCCTGTGTTCAGTTTGTGCTTTAGGCAGTCTGTGTTCCAGGGAAACTCCTGGTGTCCTGACAGCCCCTTTTCTTCAGTAGACTCAAAGTGTGTGTGTTAAGCATTCACTTTACATTAATCAAGCCTGTGAAGTTACCCTGGAAATACATTTAAATTACTGATATATGACAAAAGTCTGCTCTGCCACTTGATACAGTCTGTTCATGTACATACCAAATCACACCAGCCCTGCTTGGACCAGGGGCTGTATCAGATGTCTTCCAGATGTCCAAATTATCCCATGATTTGATAAGGGATAACAGTGATGGTGATCCATGGCAGAAGGATCAAGGGTATGAAACTAATTCCTGTGGAGGAAAAATGTAGCAGTAATTATGGAAGAAGGGTTGTAGAGAGGGGATCAGCTTCTCGCTTGCACATTGTAGGCTCTGATGCCAAATAAAGCAGCTGCTCTGTCAGAATGACCTGCAGTGTGCCAGTTGCATTAAGCTAACCCTGCAGTGCAGGGTCCTGCCAAGGAAGGGGATCCCTGCCCTCCCCTGGGTGTCCCTGCTCCCCTCTCTGGTGCCACTGGTGTCTAGGGGTGAAGCACAGCAGGGATGATGTGCCACAGAGCTGGTCAGGGCTCTGTGAGCTCTGGTGGCAGTGCAGGTGGGGAGGTGCTGCTGGAGGGGCCCCTCGGGCACAGCCCCAGTGCCAAGGCCAGGCTGTGCCATCTGTTACCTGCAGGCTGCTGGTGTCCCTTGCCTGTGGGGCTGCATGCCAAGGAATTGGGAGAGGCTTCCACTGTGTTGGGGCCTGGCTGCAAAAACTCCAGCTGAGTTTGGTCCAGGTGAGCAGGATGGGAGTGCAGGAACCAGGGCAAGAACAGTTCTCAGTTCTCTCTCAGTCAGGACTCATCTGGTGGTGTCTCCATTGGCGTCTCGAGGGTCGGTGCTGGTGCAGCAGCCCAGTCCCATCATGGTGCTCTTCCCCCACCACTCAGATTTTTTGTATGCTGTAAACAAATTAATGCCTTGCCTAGTTTAACATAGCTCTGTGAGAAAAATTACAGCTCCTCAGATTGCATGGCCTTTGCCTGAGCTCTCCACGAGGCCGTGTTTGTGCAGAGAAAATGGTTCTCAACAGAACATGTAGCAGTGCAGCATTAAGCACCTGGCACATACTGAGAAGAGTAGTTCTTAGACCTCTGATTCTACCTGGCAACTAATTTTTTCCTGAATTAATCTGATTTTTGCCTGCTAAAAGGTTTCTGACGTTTCAGACACCCAGGAAGTTTCACACAAGTGTAAAGTCTAAACATTGGTGAGAAAGGTGATTGTTACAGAAAGCTTTTGGCAACATAAACTATTGTGTCTGGTGTGTTTGCTCCTAAGAAATGTGGTGCTGATACCAGTCCTTTTTGTATTATCTGCTTTATTTTTGAGTTAAGGATGACTGTCATGAATGATGCAGAAGCAGCAAATGTGGTGTGATAGGAGGGAGTGTCACAGTTGTTGTAATGCAGACTGGTATCTGAGTTCATGGGGCAGGGATGGATAAATAACATTCCTATTACACAGAATGTGGAATTCTGCTGTGGAATGGAAAAGCACTGAAGCTTTCAGATAGCATAAAGGCAACATTTACTTATCATTGCTGGTGATTTGAACTTGGAAATCAGTTTTTAACCCTGGAGAGCCTGAATTTTTACTTGCATAGGGTAAGGTAAGAGCATTAGAAATGGCCAATAGCTTTAGATGTGCAGGATATTTTGGAGTGAATAGGGGTTTTTACCTTAATTTATTTTGTATTTTAAGAAATACGATATGCAAATACCAAATAGTGTTGCAGAGTTATCATTGTTTCAGGGTAATAAAGTCTGTGCTGTGCCTTGGGTGAGTCCACAGAGCCTGAGTCTCCTTCCTGAGAGGTGCTTTGAGGGGAGGGGGCTGACCCTCCAGTGCCACCACCAGGAGTGCTGGGGCATCTCTGTGCAGAAAGGGTTCTCTTACACACTGCCCTTGACAAGTGGCAAGACAAACTCCCTTTGGTATCTGAAAGAAAAGTCCATTAATGGATGTACAGTTTTTGCAAGCTTCATCCAGGGTGTTGACCCTTCTACAGATGCATTCTGCACTCCTTCCTTTGTTTTCCTGACATGGCTGTGCAAAGACCTTGAAAAGTTAGGAAATGTAGCACAGTCTTTCATGTCTTGGCTTTAACTGGGAGTCTGAGGCTGCCTGGAGAAGGTTAAAGCTATGGAAATCAGCTTAATTAGTGTGAGGAGCAAACTTAATGTTTGTCTGTTTCTGCAGCACTCAATTATTTTTCTGGCTTGCTTAACAGTGAGTGTGAGATGTCCTGTGCTTTGCAGTCAACAGATTGTCAGTGTAATGCTGCAAGCTGCAAACAGAAGTCAGAGCTGGTACCAGACTGTGAGTGCCCCTGACCCAGGGGAGGGCAGGCAGAGTGCCCAGGGCTCACCAGGTTCTGTGCCCTCTGCAGTGTGTGCCCCTGACCCAGGGGAGGGCAGGCAGAGTGCCCAGGGCTCACCAGGTTCTGTGCCCTCTGCAGTGTGTGCCCCTGACCCAGGGGAGGGCGGGCAGAGTGCCCAGGGCTCACCAGGTTCTGTGCCCTCTGCAGTGTGTGCCCCTGACCCAGGGGAGGGCAGGCAGAGTGCCCAGGGCTCACCAGGTTCTGTGCCCTCTGCAGTGTGTGCCCCTGACCCAGGGGAGGGTGGGCAGAGTGCCCAGGGCTCACCAGGTTCTGTGCCCTCTGCAGTGTGTGCTCCTGACCCAGGGGAGGGTGGGCAGAGTGCCCAGGGCTCACCAGGTTCTGTGCCCTCTGCAGTGTGTGCCCCTGACCCAGGGGAGGGCGGGCAGAGTGCCCAGGGCTCACCAGGTTCTGTGCCCTCTGCAGGGCTGGGGTTGCTTCTGGGGCCTCCCGGCTGTGCCCTGCAAAAGAATTCAGAGTATGGAAAACCAGGCTCAGACTGGTCCTCTCTGGTTTCTTCAGACCTGTTTTTTTAAGCTGGAAAATGGGATGGACCATCTTGTCTCATGGAACACGACTGTTTGCTTGTTCCATAGGGAACTGTGGCTCAGACACCTCCATTTGGAGTGGATGGTGCTGTCAGGGGGGACTGTGCTTCTGCTCATGGCTTTCCTCACTTACATGGGGGGATAAATGGGAGCCATTTTTAGTTTGGGTTTCTGTGATGGGGACTTCATTACAATGATTTACAGAGGAATTTTATTTTTTTACATTTTATTCCAGCCTTAGCAGCTTTAAAGCTGTACAGTGACTTTAGGCTCAGTACCAATGTGCGAAGAAAATTCAAAATATATTGCTCTGTGCTTTGGTTTAAATAAACATTTCCTTATTTTCTTTTTTTTTACAGCTTCTTCAGCAGCTGAAGCGTTTAATATGTGACCTCTGCAGATTATATAACCTTCCTCAGCATCCAGATGTTGAAATGTTAGATCAGCCCTTGCCAGCTGGACAGGTAAGTTAAAAGCTGTGGATACCTCCTTATGGCAATGAGGGAGTTGTTTTTTCAACTCCAGGAAACAAGATGGTGGGAATGATTAAACCTTGTGTGAGCCAGAACTGATCTGAAGCACTGTTGCTTTGTGGTGTCCTCAATCTGAATTTTGTTTGCAAAATCCATGTAATAATGGTGTGATAATATTACACAATTCCCTTTGGAGTTTCTGCATCATTGAGAGGTGTGTGAGTGATACCAGTTCAAGCCAATCCCTGTGCACTCCTAGTGCTTCCCAAATGTACTGTTTCTGAAATGTTTGCTTTTTGTTGGAGTGTACATGTTTTACAGTGTGCACTTGGATGAGCCACTGTTGGTTTTTCTTTCCTCCTCCACCCCTTGCAGAGATGGGATATCAACACCATTTGCTGCTTTGGGCAGGGACTGTCTGAGCTGCCTTGTTTACTTCGTGTGCACTTGACAAATTAAGAGTTGTGAAGGGCCCTGAGATGTTCTTGTTAACCAAAATGTTTTGTATTGTGCTGAAAACAGAAGTGGTAACTGTTCTCTTTTGTATTTTTAGTAAGACTGATATCTCTTTTGCTAGTACATGTTAGGATGACACAAATTCTAAAAGCTCCTGTAGTGTAACCGATGGTTTTCCTGAGGTGGCAGTACTACAGCAATGACAAATAACTTGCTTAGTTTTGGTCATGTGCCAGCTGTAATCCTGTGGGTCTCTGCTGTGAGCCTCCCACAGCAGTGCAGCAACAAGGCAAAGGGCTGGGACATGAGGGAGCAGCTTTGTGAAGATGTGCTCTGAAACCAGAGCCACACTCTCACACAGTTTCCAAGTGAAGTAAGAGTGGCCTTACTAAGTCTGACCAAAGATCCCTCTTGTCCCCTGGTTGTCTACAGCAGTGGCATTCCTTCTTTGCCAGAGGAGGAGTAAGCACAGGACAAGCACATCAGAATTGATCCTGAGTTTTTCTGCAGCTCAGACTTCTGAGCCTGAAGTGGTGCCCTGAAACAGAAAGCCATGAAAAGTTAACTCAGTGTGTTGGTTTGGTATATTTTCAGGTAATCTGGAGACAATATCTACATCATGATAGCAGTGGCTACACAGAAGTTGTAGGTAGTGAGGAAAAAGAAACCATTAAGTTTGAGATCTAAAGTTCATTGGGTTTTTCAATTTTAAGGGCATGACATGCAGATGAAATTCTAGTCAGAGCCATGGTCTGAGCTCATGGTTAAGAGATCATGAACTGTAACTCACTTGATGTGTTTGATGTGTGTGTCACTATCTCAGAATAGGATATCCCTTATCTGAATTTGAAGTTTCTGTGTATATTCTGTTTATCTTTGCCTTGTGCTCCAGAAAAGCATCTTTGTGCATCTCACACATTAAACTCAGTCCTTTGCAGACCTTGATAAGTGTGACTTTCATGTGTACTGTTTCTCTTGGAGAGTAGACTTGCTGTTTCTGAAAGGAAGGAACACATGCAGAATTTATGCAGAAATTTCATTGTTGTATTGCAGAATGGAACCACAGAAGAAGTTACATCAGAGGAGGAGGAGGAAGAAGATATGGGTGAAGTATGTCTATATATGAAATTGTCCTAATCTAGTAGAATTTTGGCATTTTGCTCTGCAGTGGCTGGCTAATCATTAAGGCTAACTGTAAAATGTAACCTCTCTGGAGTTCAACAGAAAAGCTAATTATAAATCTGGATGTCTACCTAAATATCAGCGTTCACTTCAACCTCAAAACTAGTGAAATTTTCTTCTTAAACCTCTATCTCAGCTGTGAGGTACTTGGATTCAGAGAATTGGACATCTGTTTGTGCTTTAGTCAAACAGTTCATAACATTGTGTGCCAAATCAGTAAGTTCTTGCATTGTTCACTCCTATTTCAAGAGGCATGTGAACTGGCTCTGGTACAGGGGGAAGTGTCTCCCAGGTTGCAGCAGACTGGCTAAAGCAGCAGTTTGCTGATTGCTGGTACAGGTGAGCTGGTTTGTAATGGGATACACTGAAGGCAGTGGAGGGACATGGACACTCCAATGGCAATATGGGGCTCCTTTTAATGAGCTTTTTAGTAAGAACTACCCTTTTTACTTACTTCTGCTACATGTTAGAGTAGCTCCAAGATGCTTGCTTTTTAAACCACTTTAAATAGCATTATTGTAGGAGAACTTCAGATTTAGGTTTTTAGTGAAGCTGTAGTAAGAATAAACAACTTCCTCTGAATAATAGGTCTTCCTTTAGAAAAGATCTAAATATTCCCAAGTTCTGGAAGTAATTTGAAGCTGCGTTTTTTACATCATGTTTAGCCTGATCCAGACCAGATTTGCTGGAGCCAGTGTTTCTGTAAGGGTGGTGTGTACACCTGCTATCACAGGGCTCGTGTTGCTTGCAGAATTCTAGGCTCTGTTGGGGTTACTGTACACACAAAAACCTTGTCTGGCATTATTTATAAGCTGTCAGGTGGCATTGTGTGTGGCAGTGGCATCCTCAGCTTGTGATCTGGTCCAAGTTCTAAATGGAAAAGCAGCTTATGATTCCTGGGTCTCTCACTGTTTTGAGAAACACGAGCATTTTAAGGAATACTCAGTCCAAAGGCTGTGCAGTTGAAGGAAACAGTGTTGTCAGAGGCACCAGAGAGGTGTTTCTTGGTAGGTAGAACATGCCTGATTTGGGGTTTATGGCCAGGTTTCCTGCTGTGGTGAGTGAGGCCCAGGTGTGGCCTGTTGAATGTGTGGGATGGCTGTGGAACCAGAGCTCGCTGCTGTGGCTGCTGCAGTGCCTCCTCCTTCACCTCAAGGTGTTCACATCCTCCCCCTCCTCTCCACAACTGGCACCTGAATCACCTCACAGGCAGCTGCTTGAAGCTCAGAGTGCTGCTCTGCACCAGGATAACCCACCTCAGAGGGCAGAGGGGAGGATTTGTCAGTGCCTCAGTCTAGAATTCAGAATCAAAATGTTGCTTGTGTGCTCAGAAGGCTCCACCACAGAATTTTGTGTTGTATCCTGATTCCAAAATTGCTACATCTGATCTCTGCCTGCAAAGTCACCTTGAATGAAGTACATGCAGCTTCCTAATATCCACCTTTCTTGGGGGCTGCTGGAGCCCTGCCAGGAGTGTTACTCACTGTGTGCCACAGGTGCAGTTTGGGTGGGATTGTAATGGAAAAAAGAGGCTGCTTTTAGAAACATCTTGGGGGCACCCTGACCTCAGGTACTTTTGAATTGTCAGGCCTTGTTTTCTACCTACTTTAATGGGCTAATTCACTACAGTCCTGACTTCATGCAGAGGTTTTATTGAGTTTGTTTCTGCGAACAGAAGCATGTTGTGAATTCAGGTGTTGTTTGTAGTGTGAGAGCTCCCCACACGTGCAGTGAATGCTGTTGGCTGAGAATGAAGTTAGAACAGAACAGAAATGGCATCCCCCACTCACCAATACACAGTGTCACTGTGTGCCTGCATTCCAGGGGCCTTGGACAGGGGTTCACTGAGCACAGAGCAGGTACTGACAACTAACTTTCCCTCTGTCCTGTAGGACATTGAAGATCTGGATCACTATGATATGAAGGAGGAGGAACCAGTTGATGGGAAGAAATCTGAGGATGAAGGCATTGAAAAAGAGAACCTTGCAATCTTAGAAAAAATCAGAAAAAATCAAAGGCAAGATCACTTAAATGTGAGTTAATGATTCCATGCTAACTGCAATGGAATACTTTGCAATACTTCTTTATAATACTTGTAGCTTGAAAACAGAGATGGTTTTCAGCAAATAAAGCCCCCTGTCATGCACCTACAGATAAGTTAACCTTAGCTGATTATTTAACTGCTCATCTCATTTCCAGAGGTATTTATTTGGTTGTCCCTCTGTCTCTTGCTTGGTGCCTTTGTTATGCACAGCATCCTCCTTGCAGAATCAACAGGAGCCCTGAGGCTGTGAGACCCTTGTTGCTGAGCCCTTATTAAAACAAAAATTAAAGCCATGTTTAAAGCTGCCTGCATTAAAAGTCATGCCACCCAGGAATTTGTGCTTTAAATACATTTTATGCATGAATTTATTTTTCAGTAGTATCTGTGCCACATGGAAATGACTGAAGGGTGGTGGGTTGTTTTGGAGTTTGGGGGTTTTCTGTCAGATGTGCAATAAAGGGCATTCAGCAGCTCTGCAGCTTTATCAGGTTTTTGAGTGACCTTGCCAGCAGGCAGTTGTAACAAAAAAGTGTTTATTCTCCAGAGGTTTAGAAATGTTTTCTCACAAGTGCCAAGTTGGAGAGAAACTGCTACTCCTCAAAGGTGTTTGTAGGAGGGAGTGATGATGCCATACAACCTTAATTTTATTTAGCCTGGACCCCAAAGAAATCCAAACCTCTGTTTCATAGAGGCTTAAAATGTATAAAGCATGAAATTCAATACTTCTGTTCATGAACTGTTTCAGCCAAAGGGTTTGAAAAGTTCTCTAAGTCACTTGTGAGTGACTTAGAGAAGGTGCCCAGCCTGGTGTGTGCTGCTGTGTGGGCTCAGGAAGTGGGCAGAGATGTGGGTGGTGTCCAGACACAAGGGTGCTGTGTCTCATGGTGCCAGGGGCTGAGGGTGTGAGCAGTACTGAGGTGCAGGGGAGGGACCTGGGAGTATTTAGGAAAGGGATGAGATTCAGGATTGCTGTGTAAGGAACACCTGGATTTTTGCCCAAGGAACCAGCTTTGTTCTGGTTCTTATACTTGATGATTTTTCCAGCAAATGTTTTCTCAACAGCCTAAATTACATTTAAGAATTATATTAAATTCAAGAAAATTGTTATTTCAAACCTATTTTGACTTGTAATGAGAACTATATATGAAGTGATTGGCTCTAGCCAAGCTATTCCACTTTTAATATTTGGTGCACTCCTGATAGATCCAGTTATCATAAGAATTCAGAGAAAAGGCTCCTTGAGTTAGCAGAATCTTGGCTATTTCTTGTCATGAATTACTGAGCTTTCTAATTTAGAAGAAAAATTTCTTAGTTACTGACACCTCACTGTGGGGAAGAGTTTCATTGTGTAGCTGTCTGCTTTTGAAAGGAAATAAAGTGGAAATGCTTCTGAGTTCTTCAGCTGCCAGTGTTCTGCTTCTGTTCTGTGCTGCATGAATAGCTGAAAGCCTGTCAAAAATGCCTTAGACTTGTGTTCTGCTGAAATGGGCAGCATGACATAACTGGCTAAAGGAAACTGCTCTGGTCTGTGTATGAATTCTGTAGTTACCTTTTAGATGGTCTGAAGGGAGTGTACAGTAATGATCACCCCCTTGTGAAAAAAACCCAAACAAAAAAACCCCACAACAACTAAATCTAACCAGTGTTTCAGTATTTAAAAGCAGGTAAACATGAGGTGCCAAACTGCTTTTGCTGTATAGTCTGGTCTGGCTTTAAGACTTGGCTAACCATAAACACAACAGTCCCTTACTGTTTTGTTTAAACTTAAATGTTCACAGTTTGAGAAGATGCCTCTTGAATTTCTGTGTATTTCTGTATTTATAACTCAGACTTAATGGTAAAGATGCCTTAATTGTTTAAGGAAAATAAATCCTCTTGCAGCCTGAAAGGCATGGCCTGCTGTACCATCACCTAAAATTGGGTAGAACTGAAAGAAGGTTTTTGTAGTGTCAGCATTCTCCCTTGGTGCAGAAAGCCTCTTAAAACTGCAGATTTTCTTTTGCTGTCTGTTCTTTCCAATTTGGCAAATATTGCCTTTCCTTTTGCTTTTCCCCTCCATGTTTAGTGGAGCTGAAATGAGCACTGCTGGGTTTCTGTTTGACAACAGCAGACTCGACTTACATAATAGCTGTTGCTCATGCCAAGACACTCTGGTTGATGCTGGTGCATAAACAAGGTCAGCTGAGTACAGGGAACAGGGTATTCAGCTGCTGCTGAGGAACTGTGGTATTTTTGTGGGTCACCAGAAATAGCTGCACTGCTGAAATAATTTCTCAAAGGGCTTGTGAGGGTTTGCTGTTCAGTGCTGGAGAACAGAAAACTGTAGCTGTGCCACTGACCTGGGAAGAGCTCACCTGGTAGCACTTCAGTGCTGCCAAAACATGGGACTGTTCTAGAAGGATTAATCAGGCTGGGAGAGCAGAGGTTTGCTCAGCGTCCTGAGACACAGCAACATTTAAATCTGTACAGCCCTCCCAGCTGGGATTCTTCAAGGACAGTGTGAGTGTCACCAACTGAAATGCAGTGGCTAAAGATAGTCTGTGTTACACAGACCAGCAGCTTTTTTGGGGTACTCAGTTTCCTCGGCAGAGCTCAGTAAAACCGTCCTGTGCCATGTACGTGCTGCTGGTTAGGAGAGGGAATGTGGAGGCTCCTATGAGGCTGTGCCTGGTGCCTGAGCAGCCAGACCTGTCAGTTCCTTTGCATGTTCCTTGGCCCAAAGCCATGGGTTGGCCTCTGCTCTCCCCTTGGCTGCAGGGCAGGCCGAGGGTCTGGATCCTGCTGAAGGCTTTTCCTTAGGAAAGCACTGCATGCAGCCCCTGTCTTATTTATTTCTACCAGGTGAAAGACATTCTTCTGCTTTTCAAGACTTTTGTCATAGGAGTTTTTAGCATTTCTGTTATACAAGTTAAGAATGTGTATCTACTGATTTTGTAAATGAGCTCCCTCCTTGGCAGGATCCCTAATCCCATTCTTTCTGCTGGCATCAGGAAATAAATTTGGCTTGTGGTACAGTTTGTAACTTGGAGCAAGAATTAATCCTCCTCTTAACATTGTAATAACTTTAAAGAACCACTTGCTTACTCAGAGTTAAAAGAGGTCTTTGAACTGGAATCATTAACATCAAATATTTAACAACTTGCTGCTGCTTGCTTTTCAGAGATCTCTCCCCACATAGTCATTTTAGAGGTTAATCCCTTTCTTATTTAGATAATGCTATTAGCTTTTGCCATTTCATACTGAGGAGTTTATGCACTTCCCTTTAAAGTCTCAAATGTCTCTACTTTCATCTTGAGATCATATGAAGTCTAAGGTGTCATTTCTATTTTCAGTCTAATCCTTGAAGTAAGTATGAACTTCCAGGAATAACTGTACTTCTGCAGAAATACTGAGAAAGTTCTGTGAAAATACAACATCTCATGTTCTTTAGTCCTTTTGGGTCACTTGAGATTTGATTTTGTTGTCTTGGAGAAAAGGTGATTTTTGGTCTTGTGTCTAAATTATCTGTAATACTAATATAATCAAATATGAGTTACATTAATTTGTATAATGTATTGTGGGTGAGGTGATTCCATGTACTGTTTTGATGTGTGACATCATTTTTCAGATCAGACAGAAAACAGACAAATGTGGTGTCGAGGAACAAAAGTGCAGTGAGCTGGAGCTCCTCCCCCATGTAACTCAGGGAGGAGGGGACAGCCTGGGGCTGTGCTGGGAGGGGTGCAAGGGGAGAAGGGAAGCTAGGCAGGGGCAGGGCTGGGCAGGGGCAGGGGCAGAGCTGGGCTGGGCCGAGCTGGGCAGGGGCAGGGGCAGAACTGGGCAGGGGCAGGGGCCGAGCTGGGCAGGGGCGGGGGCAGAGCTGGGCTGGGCCGAGCTGGGCAGGGACAGGGGCAGAACTGGGCAGGGGCAGAGCTGGGCTGGGCAGGGGCAGGGGCAGAGCTGGGCAAGAGCAGGGGCAGGGCTGGGCAGGGGCAGGGCTGGGCAGGGGCAGAACTGGGCAGGGGCAGGGCTGGGGCCGAGCTGGGCAGGGGCAGGGGCCGAGCTGGGCAGGGGCAGAGCTGGGCAGGGGCAGGGCTGGACTGGGGCAGGGCTGGGCAAGGGCAGAGCTGAGCAGGGGCAGAGCTGGGCCAGCTGCTGCCCTGTGCAAGTGTCACCCCACCCTGACAGTGGCACAGGGGGGAGTGTGAGAGCAGGACAAGCTTGGAGTGATGCAGCTCATCAGTACTACTTAAGTGCAGCAGTTTTGGCTGTGGGAACTCCTGCTCCAGGTATTCCTGTTCCTTGCAGCTCTCAGCAACTGGCATGGTGTCCATGTAGATGTTGCCCTGTTACAGCAGGGATTTCTCCACCTTACCTGCTGGACAACCACAGATATGTTTGTACTGGAGAGGATGATCAAGGGAGTTAACAGGAAAAAAATCACTTGTGTCTGCCAGGCAGCTCAGTTAACTGATTCAGCTGGAACAGCTCTGCCTGTGCCCCTGGCATCAGCCCACATGACAGGCAGCTGGCAGATCCCAGGGGGGACCAGTTGGTTCTGGGACAGTTGGAACTATAAATCTGGATCTTCCAAGTGGAGAAATGGTAACTCTATCTCCCTTGGAATGTCAAGTCCCATTTTCCCAGAAGGATACTCTGTTATTTATATCTGAATTCAGTCTTTGAAGTTATAACTTGTATGTAGTGAGTAACTGAATGAGTTTTTAATTTAATATTATAGTCAAAACTGACCTGGCTGCTCTGTATGCATGTGGTGTGGGGCAGGTGGTACTTTCTTCTAACCTGCCCTGTAACAGCAGCTATAAAAACTACAAGTGGCACTAGACTGAAGATGTGTGTTTCAGAGATGTGTGTTTGGTGTTACCACAGACACAGCAGTTCCTTCCTCCTCCAGATTCCTCCCAGGTTACTCAGAGCTAGTTCAGAGCATGGAAGGTAAGCTGCTGGGTTAAACTGCTTAGGTTAAGCTTGCTATCCTCTTTCTCCTGATTGTAGATTACTGCTTTGCAGTCTATGGATTCTTCAGAGTAGCAGCTGTGACTATATTTAGTGCTGCTATGTGGGGATAGGGCAGCCCAGCTAGAAACTCCTGGGGAGGGGTGCAAAGCAGTATTACAGACCAGGTCTGCTGAGGCACCTTACACACACTAAACCCAACCTTTTGTTTAACACCACTTCATTTTAGCAGTAGTTATAATGGTATGTTAACTTTAGGGTTTTAAACACCTACAGCACTGAAGTTACTTAACCTTTTCACATGCCAAGGTGAGCTTCCAACATTGTGTACAGAAATTCAGCAGTTTAATTTGATGGGAATAAAGATGCAATGATGAAACTAATGTTCCACAGGATGTGTTTGACTATCTAACTTGCTTTTAAATTGCCTGTATAGAGGGGTTGATATTCTGTGAAAAATGTAAGAAAATTCCTCTTTTTCGGTAAGAAATAATGCAGAGGGTGCAAGGATATTGCACAGCTCTGCACAGAAGAAAACCAAAATCCTGACACTTCACTTTTTCATGAAGTTTTCCTCCAGACTCAATACATTAATGAGTCTCAACACTCATAAAGCACAGCAACTGTACAAAGAATGGTGATTAACACTGTTGTGTTAACTTGTTGAGTGTAATACTTCCTTTTTCAGCTCTCTGTAAATAGTAGCATAAATAGTAGCAATATGGAAATAATGCATATAAACAACCTTTTCCCATAAAATTTCATATTCCTGGTGTTACAGAAAAAGGAATCCCTTCTTGGTCTGATACTGCTCTATAGAGAAGGGCTTCAGTAACCTGGTGCCCTGTCTCTTTATGTAGCTTTTGTTCAATCACATGAAAGGAGTTGCCTGTTATTTACATCTTTAATTCCAAAGTTCATTTTTCATACCAGTCCATTAAGAAAAACTAGTGGAATTTCAGTAATTGCATAATGAAATCTGGTGGCATAGGACCATGAATAGGCTTAACAGAATAGTCTGCAGATTCTGGTGTGGAGCTCATACTGTGTGAGGCTGCTGGACAGAGAAGACAGGAGTGTGTGAAGGGTTTAGCACCAAGGAACTGTTAAGAATTAAATACCAGCAAGAAATAATTTGATCCTACAATTAAGACCCTGTAGAATATGAAACATCACTGATGACTTCAGGCAAATAGGGATGATGGTCCAGGTTTTAGAGAATGGTCACTGCTGTTTCATGCTCCTCCGAAATACTTCTCTGACACTTCTGTCCAAAAAGTGTCGGTTTGTAGGTTGTTTGCTGGTGAAAGCTCAAGTGTCACAGGGTTGGGGTGTGGGGTGGTATCTGCCTTACCTCAGCTGGAGTCCTCCTTCCGTTTCTGTATTTTAAATCTTGTAATGCTGACTTTTATCTCCCTGATTTTCAAAAATCTTGAACCTACAATGATATTTCAGGTGGAATACATAAGCAGAGTGATCAGGTAACATCTGAGGTTTAGTATCATATCACTTAGTTGGTGTCCTGTTTTTTTCTTCTTTTAACTTTATCCTATATGTTTTCCCTTTAGAACTGTATCTGGGGCAGAAACACCAGGTTCAGTAATTGTGGGTTATGTTTTCTGTCACTTGGAAGTGCTGAGCAGTACAGAACTGAGCTCTGAAAGAACAGGAGAGATTTCTGCCCTATGACAAACCACAAGTATTTGGTGTTTGAGGGTTCACTGACCTTAGGCATCTTCTGTGTAGGTGTTGATTTTTCAGCTCTTGCAAATAAATGTTGATTTTGTTCACATTTTCTAAATACACTGGTGGGTCTTCTGGTGCATAAAAGCAGAAGGTAAAATGAAATATTTCCCTGTTAGAAATGTACCGTGGATCCATCTTGGAAATTAAAATGCCAGAAAGATTTAGCTCCTTTACAGAAAAATACCTGTGGTATCTTGATTAAAAGTTTCTGTCACCTGTACCATGTAGTAGTTTATCTTAATGTGCTGCTTTAGAAGGAGTGCCTTGTTTCTTTTGAGTAGTCTTTGCTCACTAGAATATTTAACTTTTCAGAAAACTAGTTCTCATACAAAAATTAGTATATTGTGAATACCTTCCAGTTAGTTTAACTTTGTATGTAAATAAAGCTGTTTGTAAATATTACTTTTCACTTATTTGGAGTCTCTTTTGTTTGTTTCAGGGTGCAGTCTCTGGGTCAGTTCAGGCTTCAGATCGACTTATGAAAGAACTCAGGGATATATATAGATCACAGAGCTATAAAACAGGTAAAATGTCTCAGATTTCCCTTCTTAAAATACACTTTAGAGGAATTCTCTTGGCAAATACTTCCTGCTAATCCTTCTGTGTTTTGTTGTCCTATGTACGTATATGTGTGTGTGTATCTGTGTGTGCACATATATAAAAATACATAGCTACATTATGTATTATCTCATTGCATAAAGTAGTGTATTTGTGGAGAAAAGAGGGCAGGGTACATACCTGTAAAATGTTCTTCCCTTTTGTTATACAAAGCTCCATATGAGACTCAGTGGGATTGGTGTAACTATGAGGGTGCTCTTGGAGTGGGTGACTGCTACAAAGAGCAGCTCCAGGTTACTCCTGTGGGACTTGCTGAGTTTCCAGACCAGCCTGGAAGGTGTGTGGGGCAGGGGCTTTGGGCACTGCTGCTCCCAGGAATATGTTTGCTGAAGAGGGATTTGTGTTCAGCAGCAACAGATCATTATTATACATGATTTGACCTTCCTTTACACTGCTGTTACTGTTATTATTTTGTGATGGTATTAATCTGATCCAAGCTCTTTGTATTCCTTGTATTTTAATGTATGCAAGTGTGTATTTTAAATTTGTTTGAACAGTGAACACCAGTTATCTTTAGGTAGGGGGTTGGCTGTTCCCTCTGCTCGCTGTAGGGGCTGTATCTAAACCAGCTCAGCAGAAGAAGCAGCATAGGAATTGTCTGAGTGCTGCTCTACAGGCAGTAAATCACACAGATTTTGGGCAGGCTGCATTCCTTCAGGCCTGCCAGAGGCAGCTCCATCCCTGCAGCCAGGTGTGAGACCCTGGGGAGAGGAGGAGGAGCAGCAGGAATGCCTCATTAGAGCCTCAGTCTGAACTTTAATAATCTGTGTTTTACTTTCCTGAACTTCTCCCCAGATTTATTTCTAGTGGACTCAAGTCTCACTTGGCCATGGCGTTTCAGTCGTGTGTGAGGGGCCAGAGGTGAAGGGACAAGGGGCTCCTGTTTGTCACTTGTAACATTCAGGCCAGTAGTCTGATGTGCTGAAGTGCTGCAGCCAGTGGTGAAATGCCCATAGGGTGAACTGGAGTAGGTGGCCCAGTGTACCTGGTGCTGGTCTCAGGTAACCTTCTCTTCCAGGCTTTATCCTTCCAGCACCTGAGGGTGCCCTGCTCACCATCCCTGCAGGGAGGAGAGGATGAGGGGCTCAGGGAAGAGCCTGGAAATGGCTGTGGGAAGTGGGGAGGGATCCTCCACTGCCTGTTGATGTTCTTCAGGCTTTGGTTTTGTGATTAGAACTAAGGCTGGCTGTAACAGCCCTGCCTGGCTGGACAGGCTGTTGTGGTGCTGGATCCTGGGGTGGCACAGGAGCCCCTGCAGCAGGGGTAGGGTAAGGTGAGGGTTTGGGCTGCTTAATAATGCCATTTCTTGGCCTTAGGTTATTAACAAGTCTTAACTAGTTGCAACAGACTGAATTATGAGGAAAATCAAATCTTGCTAAACTGTATAGAAGGCTGAGGTTCTAAAGGCTGAGTGTTTATAGTTCATGGCCTGGGAATACGTAAAAAGACTTCACTTGGGTGCCTCATGTCATCTCTAGAACACGTTAATGAAGGAGGCTGTCAGGTGGAGGCCAGCACTGTTAAGCTGATGTTGCAACCATGCCTAGTGAGGACTGCACACACCAATGTGATGTAAAGCAAATCCCAAGTTTATTCAAAAACACAGGTATATATGACCTCAAGTGACCCCACCCCAGGTGCGGTGGTCTGACTCCAATTGGTTGAGGCTGGAAACATGTCCTTTTAAGGTGAAAACGAAACCTGTAAGGTGGTCACTCAGGCCCACCTGAATCGGGCTGCAACATCTCCCCCTTTTGTTTCAAAGAACAAAGCAAAAATGCAAACAACAGAATACACATCATGCATATTGCAATTTGAACAGAAAGGCTGAAAATTTTGAAAATTGAGAAATAACATTTTGAAAATCTCAAATTTTGCTAATTCAAGACTTAATAGGGTATTTTGCGGGTTACCCATCCCTACCTCCCCCTCTCTTTTCAAAATAGACTTTTGGAAGGAGGTACAGTAACCTTTGTAAACTAACACAAACTAATACATGACTAAGACATGTATGTTTGGAATTTGCAAACTTACAACTAGTGCAAAACAAGAAACTTTTCTTTCACGCGTGAAATTGTGGTCTTTTTGTGCAGTCGTCACTGCACAAACCACTGTAAACAAACTACAAATTTTATTAAATTTTGTGCATAGTGTCCAAGAGTGCAGAGTGACTTGACTTAGCAAAGAAGCAAGTTCAGTCCAGCTGAACTAAATCTCCTTATGTTCAAGGTCCATTCTCAGAACTTCTGTGTGGCCATCACAGAGGTTTGAGAATGAAGCTTTGATTTTTAGTCCTTATACACTCCTGGTAAAGCAGCAAACAAGTGTGAATTCACAGAGAAAATTCACAAAGGCTAAACATAACCAACACTGAAAGAGACTAAGTACTGATGATCTTAAGCTCTCTAGAAAATGTTCAGCAGCTTAGGGGGGCAGGTATCCTTACCCCTGCAGCCTGCTGGGCAACTTGGCAGTGCAATAAGCTCAAAACTGCACTTTAACTGAAAATTAACAGAATTTCAAAATACAGGCTAAACAACATGCTCTTGTACTAGACTGTTCTTGTTTGATTGGACAGTTAACGACTAGTCCTAGGCTACCACTGCTTGTGGTTGTGGTTGCCATATGGGGAAGGCAGCCTGGCTCCAGTTTCCATGAGATATTTGACTGGCTGCGCCCCATGGCTTGCAGCCCCTCTGGTTTTTTGGAGGTCCAGCTCCCCACCCCATGTTTGTCAGAGGAGTACCATCCTTTTTATATTTAGAATGACAATCTTGGGCTTTGTGACCAAGTCTGTGACAACGGTTACATTCTCCAGTGAACCTTTGAGTTCTGCTATATTTTGGTTGTGCTGGACTAGATTTTGTTGTTAAATTCCAGGGTCTTTTCCCCCTTTTTTGGGTGGATTGTTTGCTAAGAACTGTGGCTAGAGCAGAAGCATGTAGCTTTGCTTTTTCCTCCTCTTCTACCCAGGGCAATCTGGCACAGGCTTCAATTAACTGTACCAAAGTAGCTGTGGCTGGTAGAGAGGCTATGAGCTGTTTGCATTGAGGATTGGCATTATTAATTACCAGATCTTTCAATAATACTGGTTTAATGTCAGGGGTAATATTTGGAGCAGCATCCAAAGCTTCTGTTACTTTATCTACAAATTCCATGAATGTCTGTCCAGGTTTCTGCATTATTTGCATGTAAGGTAGAGAAGGTTTTCCCTTCTTAGGCAGATTAGAGAATGCGGTCAAAGCAGCATTCTTTGACTGTTGCAAAATATGAAAATGTAATGCAGCTTGTGTTTGTGGGTCTTCATAAGCTCCTGATCCCATTAGCTGGTCTAAAGATGCTAATCTTAAGGGATGTCCAGTTTCTAAGTGTATATTTTTTGCCTGTTCCTCCGTTAACTGCTCTTTCCATTTTTGTAAAAATAACATATAAGCAGTAGGAGGTAGGATAAACTCCATTAAAGCCTTCGTGTCTGCTGGGACTAGGTTATTGTATTTTATGAAGGCTGTGATTTGGTTTTTTACCAAAGCATTGTTATAGCCATATTGAAAGACTACACTGTGTATTTTTTGTGCAATTTTCCAATCAAGTGGCTCCCATTTTAAGCCTTGTGTAGTGTTAATCACAGGTGCAGAAACCAGGGGTTGCAGGGAAGGTGAGGGTGTACCTACTTCTGCAGCTATGGATACTAACTCTTTGTACCTTTGCTGGGTATTGAATGTGAGGTCGCGAGGTGGCTTTGTGACTCCATCTGCAGAATCTGGTACCTGTGTATCAGAAAGCTTTGAAATTAAGTTAACAGCATTGCAATTTCCATCTCCCCCCAGCATGTCCCAAACAGAGGCTTCTTTTTCTGTTGCTCTCCATTCTGGGATACAGCTGGTGGGTGTGGCTGTCGGTGCTGGAGGCTGCGGATACCAGGTTGCCGGTGCAGGGGCAGTCTCTACCGGCTCGGGGGGTTCCAGTGCCGGTGCTGGCAGCTGCGGGCAGCGCACGGCTATCGGGGAGAGGGTCCCCGCTGGTGCTGCAGCGCTTGGGTCTTGCGCGACTGGCGCTGTGGGAACTCGCTCTCGGGGCACTTGCTCTGTGGATGGCACGCAGTGAAGGGAACGCTCAGGGGGAGCTCCGGTGGCTCCGCTCCACTGGGGAGGAGTCTCTCCCCTCTCCATGACGCGGTCGATCCACGCTGAAGGTGGTGGGGGTGGCGCAGGAACTGATCTGCCCCCGGAGCGGGCGAATTCGTAGCTGACCCCGGCCCCTGCAGGCTGCGGCGGACCCGTGCCTGGCGCATGCGCTGTGATTGGCAGGCAGTAGGGAGGGGGGTTGGGCGGTCCTGGCGCCTCGTGGTCAGGGCGCGCCGTTCCTTTGTTTGATTTCGCGGGCTTTGCCATCACGTGGTCTCTTTGTTTTCCTGGCCACGCGGTTATGCCGGGCGGCTGTAGCCCTGCTGGAATGTCTGCCTCAACAGTCTCCTGCCGCAACGGAGCGACTCCGGCGTACCCATGGGGCGGCGGGGAGCGCGGCGGCGGGGCGACCCCAGCCCCGAGGTACCCGCAGGGCATTGGCGGCGTCGGCGGCGGCGGAGCCGGCGCCGAAGGTGGATGGACAGGGGGAGAGAAACTCCCTGGGGTTTGTCCCCCCCTCCACATGTCTCTCTCGGCTGAGGGCATTCCCCATCGCGCCTTCTCGGAGTTAGGATTTAAATAAAACTCACTCACGGTTTGGTTTCCTGCGGCGTGTCTCGTGGGGTTCCAAGGTTGCTGCTGAGGTCCGGCCGCTTCTACAGCGGCAGCCGGTGGTCTCATTCGCTGTACAGAGGCGACTTCTTGGCTTTTCGCGGCGACGAACGGCGTGGAAAAGCTTTGATTCCATGGTTGCTGTGATTCTGTCGGGTTTTCCGGAGCGGGAGCGGGCGGTGCCGCGTCTGGGTACCGCGGTGGCGTTTCTGCGAGCGGCGGTGCCCACGGCGGTGCAGAAGGATGTTCAGGGGAAAAACTGCTATGTAGAAGCTGACTTTTTTCCCTTCTCTCCGGTAGATCGAGGTTTTGACGGGCTCGTTCTACCTCTAACAGCATTTTTCTTACAGCTGCATATGACGGAATCAGCTGTAAAAATTCTTCGGGTGCAGTTTGCACTATATTCCACAAATCTGCCCCAATATTGTCCCATAATTTTATGGAAAGCGTGGAATTGGCATCTGTTAGGTGCCCTCGACTGAAGCACCAATCCAAAAATTCCTGTAATGCTTGTCTTTCAATGTTTGTTTTTGTAACACGAGCTAGTTTTTCAAATTTATCAAGCAATAACTTCGTTTTAGTCGAGTTGGAATTTCCCATGTTTCTTTAACTCACCGGTTCGAAGGTCGTGGTTCCTTCAGTCTCGTTCTTCCAGCAGCTCTCAAGGCTACTACACAAAACTCCCAAGTTTACAGGAGACAGAAGCTCTCAGGGGCTTCTCCACAAAGCACCCAAAAAACTGGGGCATAGCAGCTCTCAGGGGCCACTTCTTAAGGCTCTAGGCAGGCCTGCAGGTGGGTTTCATGTTCTGAGACACGTCGGGGTCCACCATTTGTTGCAACCATGCCTAGTGAGGACTGCACACACCAATGTGATGTAAAGCAAATCCCAAGTTTATTCAAAAACACAGGTATATATGACCTCAAGTGACCCCACCCCAGGTGCGGTGGTCTGACTCCAATTGGTTGAGGCTGGAAACATGTCCTTTTAAGGTGAAAACGAAACGTGTAAGGTGGTCACTCCAGACCCACCTGAATCGGGCTGCAACATCCTGATGGCAATCCTGCTTTGAAACACTGTCCTACTGACACATTTACTAAATTTTGCCAGTAAATGGTGCTGTCTGTTATAAAACTTACCTAGATTTGTTCCTTACAGCTTCACTTAGTCTGTGACCTTGAGCGAATTTCAGTGTCTGTTCTTTTCCTTTGCTCAAAGCTCGTGTTTTTACAGCCTAGTTCTGCTTTTGGGAGGTAACTGCCACCATGTGTGCAGGTTAGGGTGGGGAACTGGCTTTTTCAAATGGCTTTTTGTTCTGAGAACTTGTTCCGTGGACCATTTTTCCCTTGATTCAGTTTCTTGCTATTAACACACAAAGGGAACCATTGTGGAAGTTAAAGGTTCTGATAACTGTTGCAAGGTAATTTAACACTGTTTTCAGTTTTTGTAACTCAAACCAGAAAGTCTAAGGCTGATTTTTAGTTGGGTGAGGATCACTTTGTGAGGTTACATGTTGTTAGGACTGACAGTAGGACAACACTGGGAGTTCTGAAGTGAATAATACTTAAAGTAATAGTCCTTTAATTTCTTTTCTGTTAAACTGTTTTATAAAAATAGTTTTAAGAGACACAGTAAAGGGTTCAATAGTAGATGTGTATTGAGGATGGCATCCATTTTAGAACTCCAGTGCCTGTATTGATTGAAATCATGTTGTTGGAGCTCAGGCAAAAGATGACTGCAGGTTTGCTCTGAACAGCAAAGTTGCTTATCTGCCTGGGCAATCTGCCATCTACCTGGATGAACTGCCCTTAAAGAAACTGAAAATCATTTTCTTCCCAGCTAACAGAAGCAAAGAATACTCCAGCAACTTTATTTTGCTGTGAATTAGACAGTTTCATTGAGCTGTGTAGAAAATGGGAGTCACAAATCCTGCAAAGTGAGAGGATCTCATTTCCAAGTATGAAGTTGGAGATTCACAAAGTTCTTACTGTAGTTTGGGGGATTGGGAAAGGAAGGCAAGGAACAAAAAATTTGGTAATATATTAAACAAAATCTTTTCTGTTTATGTCTTTAACAGCTGTGTTGTTCACGAACAGTGACTTCAACTCACTGCTTTTATCCAAACACTGTGTGGGAGTTACTTGTAGATGTAGATGTAAAGTTGTCATAAAAGTAATGCCCCTGTTTTGGAATTAATTGTTTTTCTTGCTGCCTTTCATTTCTTAATTTTTTGCCTGCATGGTTCTGTGTGCTTGTTTTCACTTGATCAGCTCTGTGGATGGCCTCTCAGAGGAATAAAACGAAAAGCCTTTTTAAACACAGGGAAAGTGTGTGTTGTTTGAGAGAGGAACTTCACTTGATTCCTTTCCTACCTTAAGGACATCTCAGAAACTGATACTAATCAGATAAATACTTCTTGACAGAAACACGTTTCACCTTACTGTCAAAATGAAGAAAACTCCCATATGAGCTACTTCCAAATAACACCTCTTGATTATTAAGAAAACCCCAAGCAACCCTCCCCTCAGCTCTGGATGGTGTTGTGAAGAGTCTTCTGTAAGAAGCCTGTGCTGCTGTTTATGAGGAGATGCAGACACTGTTGGCTCAGTTTGGGTGCTGGAAAGGCTGCTGAGGTCTCTTGCTGTCCTGTTGAGGCACGTGCTGGTCAGTCCTGAGCTGAGCTGTGCCCCCAAGGAGCCTCTTGCAGCCTGTGGTGCAGCACAGCTCTTCAGAGCAGCACAAGGGGCTGCCCCAGGGAAGCTGCAGGGCTATGAACCTCTGGGTGATGGAAGGAATGCAGGAGGAGGGTTTGGGCTTAGGGAATGAAGAAGCTGGTGGAAGTTCTCCTGTGATCTTCCACTGTTCAGGATAGTGCCAGGATCCTCACTGTAACTTGTTCCATTGTCTGCAATAAATATTTTATACTCATGCTCTGGCCAAAGCTGGAATACTGAGAGGCTGCTTCTTCCACTCTTTGCTCCCATCTGAATGCAGGTGGAAGAAAATATTCTGAACACAACAGTGGAATAGATTCATGATTAATGGGAGTTGATAATGAGCAGAGCCCTGAATGTCAACTCTTCGTTGTTACATCAGAGCAGTACAAATTGAAATTTTTGTAGTTTGTGGCTTCCACTTACATGAAGGTCGATCAGAAAACAGTGGCCTTGGATCTGGGAATTGGAAAAAGGCCTTAATAGCTCCTTCAGTTCATCCTGGAACAGAAATGTCATGTCTCTGAAGCAGCTGGTGACTAAAAGGGACATGGAGAGCACCCTGAGTGAGTGTTCAGGCTTGTGTGGTTATCCTGGGCATAGGAAGGTGTGAAATGATGCTCTGGGCTGTGGTGCCTCATTGGTGACGCGCAGAAGGGAGGAACAGGCAGGGGCTCTTCACCTGTTCACTGAGTCTGGAAATGCTCTAGAAATGTCTGGACAGCTGGAAATGTCATCTGTACTCCAAGCACTAATGCTTGTAAGTTTCAACTGCCAGATTGTCTTTATTCTAGAGTAATAAAACTCAGAAATGGACACTGCCATTCCTTGGAGAGAATGTGGTCACTGCAGTGTGGTGGTTGTGTTGCCTTCAGAGATCCTGGGCAGGTTCCTCATTTGCATATGTTTTCCAAATAATTACACCAGCAGCAGAAATGCTGTTCAATATTAGGCCAGGTAACAAGTTTAACCATAGTGGTTTAGTGTATATAGTATATACACAAATAACCTGTGATGGATGAGGTTAATCTTTTGAACATGACTAATACCATAATGTAAATCTTGTCTGATGGGTAAAGATTTATTGCTTTTTCCTGGGCTGCTTGTTAGTTTATGCAGAGAAGAAGCTTGAATACACCGGAAAATGGCAGCTCACTTCATCCTTCCCTGTGTGTGAAGTCACAACTGTTATTTAACATGCTGCAAACAAACAGAGAACTGACAATCACCAGCTGGCTCCCACAGACAGCAGTTCTTTAGGTGCATCTGTCTGGCTCCCTCAGGCAGCTGTTGGGGTTGTGCCTCATCCAGTGCAGTGGCTTCTTGGTTTGGGTCTCTGCCCCATGGGCTGGGCAGTGCCCTGTCCTGGTGTGCCAGCACAGCCTGTGGGATCGGGCGCTGCCCCCCTCACCGTGGGATCGGGCGCTGCCCCCCTCACCGTGGGATCCGGAGCTGCCCCCCTCACCGTGGGATCGGGCGCTGCCCCCCTCACCGTGGGATCGGGCGCTGCCCCGCTCACCGTGGGATCGGGCGCTGCCCCGCTCACCGTGGGATCCGGAGCTGCCCCCCTCACCGTGGGATCGGGCGCTGCCCCCCTCACCGTGGGATCGGGCGCTGCCCCCCTCACCGTGGGATCGGGCGCTGCCCCCCTCACCGTGGGATCGGGCGCTGCCCCTCACCGTGGGATCGGGCGCTGCCCCCCTCACCGTGGGATCCGGCGCTGCCCCCCTCACCGTGGGATCCGGCGCTGCCCCCCTCACCGTGGGATCCGGAGCTGCCCCACTCACCGTGGGATCGGGCGCTGCCCCACTCACCGTGGGATCGGGCGCTGCCCCACTCACCGTGGGATCGGGCGCTGCCCCACTCACCGTGGGATCCGGAGCTGCCCCACTCACCGTGGATCCGGAGCTGCCCCACTCACCGTGGGATCCGGAGCTGCCCCACTCACCGTGGGATCGGGCGCTGCCCCTCACCGTGGGATCGGGAGCTGCCCCTCACCGTGGGATCCGGCGCTGCCCCTCCCTGTGCTGAGTGTCTCCCCAGCATGGTGGGGGTACAGTGCACTGAGGAAGAAGCCAGCTGGAGCTGGAGCTGTGAAAAGGCTGAAGGGGTCATGGTTAAGTGGCAGAAAAACATTTTGATTCATGGGGAATTTTTTTATGGAAGTATAATAACTTTTGTCCTTGTAGTTGCTCAGAAGTTCTTCTGCTACTGAAGGGAGAATGTGCTGCACTGTCAGTATCTTACCCATTGCTTACATCTAGTAACAGTATTTGTACTTAAATGCAAAGAATGTTTTTGCTAAGTTTTACCTTGTACCACTTTTAGTGCATAATTAATCCCATCTAATATTTCTACAGGGATATATTCAGTGGAGCTGGTAAATGACAGCTTGTATGAATGGCACGTTAAGCTTCTCAAGTAAGTTATTCAGGTTTTTTCATATTCTGAACAATATGTTCTATTATTGCTGCAGAGATCTTTACTTTTGATAAATGAGGCTCTCTAGCCAGAGCATATAAAATAGTGTGTTACAGTAGTGAAATAGTAATGGTGACTGTAGCCACTAAATAGTGGCTCTGATTGTGGTATATACAGAAAGGTGTAGGTGTGGAACTGCAGTAACTGAGGTGGCAAAAAGGCAAACCCCCTTTGCTTTGCCAGCACAGGGTGTCTTCCAGTAACTGGCATTGCTGTTCGATTCTCTTTCTAAATGTGCTCCAAAATGTGAAACCTTAAATGAGGAGAATTTTTTTCTGGAGTTTTTGGGTGGTTTTATTTTTATCCATTTTTAATGTCAAGAAAATGCAATTTTAAGTTTCATTCAAGATGTAAGAAGGAACAGAACTGTCTTAGTGTCATTAGTTCTTTATTTCTACAGTTGAACAGACACATAGGACTGAAACTTTTAGATATCACACAAATGTGAGTTATATATGATTTGTCTTCTCTCATCACCTTGTACCCACAATGAAAAGCAGTGCATAACTCATCCTGTTGTGTCCATAGTCTAATAACTTGAACCCTGGGGGTGTTATATTGAATGATTCCTGGTAGAGAAGTTCATCTGCCATCACATAAGGCACCCTATAGAAAGGAAGAGCCTACCTGAACTGTGCTGGGTGACTACAAAGTTGGCAGTGGATAAAGAACTTGCCTCAGCTCAGACATGTGGTGGTGCATCAGGGCAAGGCCGTGGCTGTTGAGCAGAGCAGGGACCTCCTGCAGGAGCTGTCACCTTGTCCTGGGGGTGACACTGGTACAGCTGGGGGGGTCACCAGCTGCTGAAACACAGGTGGGCTTCCTTCTTAGTGTCATCATGGGCATGGGAACGTTTTGAAGCTGAATATGGCAGGAATGAGGTGTCAGAAAAGTCTTGTGTGGAGTTCCAGGAGCCTTTCCTGTGGAGCAGCTCCGTACAGAGTGCTCAGACTACAGGGCAGGGACTGGGACCCTCTGAGTGCTGTGCACAGCTCTCATTTGCTGCCTTCAGGAAAAAGAAAATGGACTCCAGGCAGCAAATGCTTTCCAGAACAACTGAGAGAATAAGTGTTGTGTTTGTTCATCATGGCAAGAAGTGCCTGCAAACAACTGAACAGTACAGACCAGCTGAGGGGGAAATGCCAGATGAAAGAGCCCATCTGAGTGAGGAGCAGCACTGCTGGAAGGATCACTCACACTGACCTGGCCCAGTGCAAGCCATGGCTGCAAATGGGAGGTTTCTAAGTAGGAGATTTTCTTCTGAACAACTGCAGAGTGAAAGGATGGGGACAAACTGCCCCAGGAATTCTGAAATGGGGTCTCATAACTTTGTAACTCCCCCTGTAGCAGAGGATTGGCTTTAACAGCCTGGGAGTCCTTTCAGCAGAATGCTTTTGGCTTGCTGCAAGTGATTTTTGACTGGTCTTTTTAGAAGCTGTTGGGTGTGGAGCTTGGGTGGGATTACCCAGTGCTGTCTGAATGAGCAGCCAGGGCTCACCACCAGCATTTTGCAACAAACAGTTGTTGGAATTCTGCTGAGCAGAACCTGCTGGCTTTAGTACTTCTGCTGCTGATGCAGATTGCTTTTAACAGTTGATGCAGAACTACAACTACATATTCCATAAAGGATTCACTGTGTGCTGAAAACCAGATGACTACAGTCTTCCTGTTATTTTTCCCCCTCTCTTTTGGAACACGTATTTCCAGTGAACTGAAGAGAATTAAAACTGCTCTTTTCAAATAAACAGCTCATTTTGTGCTACCTGTGTTTAAACAACCCTTGGCAGCATTGGGAATGTAGTGCATTGCTGCAAGCTCCATGCTGTCCTCATGGCAAAGCATTTACTTTGTAAAAGGAGCAAGAATTTTCTGCAGTTCACCTTAGATTTCAGTTTGTAAACTACAATTAGATACAGGAAGTCTGATAGGAATTACTGTGTACAGGTAATGAAAATGTTAACTTGACCCAGGATCTACCCCCTTCTTGTTTTCTAGGGTTGATCCTGATAGCCCACTGCATAGTGATCTTCAGGTCTTAAAAGAAAAAGAAGGTGTAGAATACATTTTACTCAACTTCTCTTTTAAGGTACGTGTCTGGGGGGAGGAGTGCTGTGGTTGAATTTGGGGCTGTAGGAGGGGACTAGAATGACCCTGTTAACTTGGGTAACAATGGATCTGTAGCATAAAAAAGGAACTAAAAAAAGCAGCAATAAAAAACAGCAACTGTGAAGCCTGGCACTAAAGCTTCCCATAAAATGCTTCTTTTTTTCCCAGTACTGTGGGAAAGTGATTTTTGACAGAACTGAAAAACTGTACTATTTCAAATCTGATTTGCCAAATAAGGCTATTGAAATACTTTCTGGTTAGGAAATAGTGTCACAGTGTATTTCTTAACCTGTTTTTTCATTCTTTCCAGGATAACTTCCCCTTTGATCCTCCCTTTGTGCGAGTGGTGTCTCCTGTGCTCACGGGAGGGTAGGTTGGAGTTGCCCTACAGGAATTGTGCTTTGTGGTAAAAATGTCACACCTTGCAAAGCCCTGTGCCTGCCACAATATTCCAGAACTGGCCTCTTTGTGGGTGGCTGAGTTGGTGCTTTGAATGGGTTGTGGTCCCTGTGGTGCCTTACATTTGATGTACAGCCTTAACTGGCTCTCTTGCTGTAACACCACCAGGAAGATTTTGTTTAAATATTCCTTAAATGCTAATCTGACACCACTAAATTTAATTGACCCCACGCTCCAAATGTCATCTGAAGTATGTTTGAAGTGCTGTCTGTGGCACAGAAACTTGTGTATATCCATGGAGAGAAGATTAAATTCACCTTCCTAGGCTTTTGTGCATCTCCTGGTGACAGAAAATGATACCTGCATCTGAAAGTGCAGTCTGTGATAGCTGGTTCTGATTTGGGTTTGATTTTAATGGCTGTGTGTCTTGTTGAATTCAAGTCATGGGTAGTGCAGTTCAGTAGTGTTCATGAGGATTGCTGCTGCCTGAAACTGAACAAGCTGAGCCAAACACCAGAAAACTCCTTGGATTCCAGTGCTGTTGGACTCTGTAGAATGGAAAAAGAACAGCTTTTCAGTGGTTGTTTCCCCGTGAATGTTGTGCAGATCCATGTGGGTCGAGTGTCCTGATCACAGAGCAGACCCCATTTGGGGAGTGGTACATTCTGTGCCTTCAGGTTTTGTGATGCTCAGGTGTTGTGCTGAGTCCCAGTCAGCACAGGGCATGATGAAGTGTTCCTGAAATCAGAGAGGGGGTTATGGGAAAAGAGCCAGGGAAGAGCTGCTGTATCTCACCTGCTTTATGGGTGCACCTACATTGTTTGAAATTGTGTTAAATTTCTTTACAGAGTTGACTTTTGGTGGGGTTCTTTAACTACATCAGTGCTGTGGAGTGCAGCTATAAAAGCAACTTGCCTCTTTCCTTGGTCTGTGCAGTTGTGCAGCCTGGATTAGTTAGTTAATTATAGTTAGCAAACAGCTTGTTTTGTCTCACAGTGCTAATCATCTCTGCCTAAGTGTAACATGGCTCACTAGTTACAGGATATTGCTGGTTAAAGGGCATTTCAGCTTCATGAACAGAGTTTAACAGAGGAGCTGGAAGTGCTGTGAGCTGTTGCATCTCTTCACCAACTGCTGATGTCAAATATTTTCTTTCACATTTGTTTCTAGGTATGTGCTGGGTGGAGGTGCATTATGCATGGAACTTCTTACTAAACAGGTGAATATGGGCTCTCTTATCTGGAGAACAACAAAACATGCTTTAAAGTAATGAAAATGGGTGTTTTCCCTGAGTTGAGGAATCCCTGTGTGGAATAAATCACACACTCCAAAGGGAAGGTGGTGGAATAAACCTCAGTCCCACAAGATTTGCCTTGCTGTTCTTGTGTGAGATCTTCTTTCCTGCCTTGGATGGCTTACAAGAGATCTGAGGAAGAGGCAAGAACTGAGAGCACATCAGCTTTGCATTTTCAGAGTTTCTGTGAGGAAGTAAGGCCGGGTGAACAGTGAGTTCTAGGGAGCAAGACAGTGTCTTCTTTTCCAGAGGCCTCTTAACTGCACAGTCAGCTCTGGAGAAGGGAGGAATACAGAAGATTCTGTGTAGACAGAGTGATTTTTCTCTTTAAAATAAGTGAATGAAGTGACTTATGTGCAGGCTCTGGCTGAAACTCCTGTGAGCACTGGAAGGTAAAGCCATGCCAGAGATGAGCAGTGATAGTCATGGGAGCAAAATTCTCACAGCTCACTGAATGACTTCATTAGATACCAGTTTTTCTGCTTCTTGGATCAAGAAGTTGTAATTTCTGTTGTGATGTTGCAGCAAATGTGTAAATGCTGTAAGAATGGAGCCTTTTTGGTTGTGTCTTGCTGTATTTTAGAATTGTGTGATTCAGCCTTTACATTTTCCTTACAAGTTCTTAGTACTAATACTGTGTATCATTTTACAGATTTTCTGTGGAAAATGAAAGTTAACTGAAAACAAATGGTTAAAACTAAAACTGGAGTTCAGGGGAAAAAATCCTAAAGCACATATTCCAAAATAGATTTGCAAGGTAGACACAAGAAACAAGTGCATGTTGTATGTTAACATTCCCTTCCTCCTCCAGGGCTGGAGCAGTGCCTACTCAATAGAATCAGTCATCATGCAGATCAATGCCACTTTAGTCAAAGGAAAAGCCAGAGTACAGTTTGGAGCCAATAAGGTGAGTGTGCTGGGTTTATCCATTCCACACATCACTGCTAGGCTGCCATTTCCTTGCTGACTTGCACAGGAGATGTGTAGTGACAGAATTGTCATTGCAAATGTATTTGCATTTTGAATTGTCTTGGTGTCTGGTTCATGTGTATGAGTATTTGATTGGCAGTTAAGTTTGGTTTGTAATTATGAGCATATGAGTTGGATGAAGCCTTGGGATGGGCAGGGGGTTTAAGGAGTTAGACTTTACTATCCTTGTACTGGGGAGGGGGGGAGGGAGTGGAGGATCAGAATTGGGAGACTTTGGACATTCCTGGCTCTGAGAAGGGCCTGACTGCCAGGATGATACACAGTCACAGTAAGTTCTCCTCCTGTTGCTGGACTAAGACCTGCAAAGTTTCATGAGGGGGAAAAATAATAACATGCAAATACTTCAGAGCTCACCATTCAGCACTAAATGGAGGCACAGTTCAGTTCAAGTGTGCATTCTGGTAACAGGCCATAAATTAAAAGACCTTGAAGAATTAAATGCTGCTTTCAAATGATGTTTAAATACTCAAGACAACAAAATTGTCACTCGGGTGTCTGTTTTTAGGTACCAATTCAAGATAATTGAATTAAGTAAGATATAAAGTTTATGATCACAATTCTGCCTAACCCAGCTGAGCTGGGCAGAGTTGGGATGGGACTGCCTGGAGCTTCTGCTCTGCTTGCACGTGCCTGTGACTGACCTGAGGTTCTGAACCTTCTGACAGGAGGGGCCTTTCCAGCAGCAGGGGGTGCAAAACACTGTCATTATGACACAGGAGAAAGGAGAAAATAGGGATATTGTCTTGACAATGTTGTACTGGAAAGCAAGGAATATTCCCACATTGTACATGGGGTTTAGTTGTAAACCCACTGCAGAGTTTCCCTGTAGAACTGTTTCAAGTCTTGCATGTCTGGATGCAGGCTTTTATGTTAGTTTTTTTTTCTCCTTTCAGAATCAATATAATCTAGCAAGAGCACAGCAGTCCTATAAGTCACTAGTACAAATACATGAGAAAAATGGTAAGTATGTTCTTGTGACTCTGTTCTGGTCTGCACAGCACCCTGGGGAAGGGGTTTGGCCTCAGAGAGCGTGAGGTGACAGTGTCTTCTGTTGGCTTGGGAGGACCATAAATGGTGTTCCTTCTTCTCCCCTTGCACGAAAAAGACAGCAGTGCTTAAGGGAACTTGACTGCAACCATTGCAACGTTTTCAGCTTCCAGGAATGTTCCATGTGTTCCTGCTGTTTCTTGGAAACTTGTCCCTTCCCCGAAGGGCTGTTCCAGTGTGGCAAGACCTTAGTGTAGTAGTGGTTTAGGAAGAGATAGAAAGATGGGAGCCAAAAAATACAAGAAATCCAAGTGAGGGGTCCAGGATGGAAAACTGTGCAATAGAATAGGGAGACACCTGTTTAGGGGTGGGTTTTCCACCCTATTTCAAGCCAATTAAGTCTCTCTGCTGCATAAAAAAGTATACAGTTGCTTCAGGAGTGAATGCATTTACTCACACCAATATGAGAAGACAATATTTGACCTTTCAAAGGTTTAGGTAGCTTAGAGGTTATGTAAAAGTAGTCAGCAGAATTGGCCCCCTGGTTTTGGGATGAGGGAGTTAGTCCAGTTCCCATGTTGTGATGTTCTTTGCTCTGGGTTGGACATGGTGTCTGTGGGAATCTGTGGGAACACAAAGGAGTGTTTTGGTGTGACTGCAGTGAGTGCCTCAGTTTCCCCACACCTAAAATGGAACAAAACACCTTCTCTGCTGTTGGCAGGAAGGTCAAAGGTAATGATTCCAATGTGCCTTCCAATTTCATGATAGTTTGATCTTGCCATTGGCTGAGTCTTTGGCTGGTTTAGTTTGCTACAAAGGCCAGCATGGCTGTCTCTCTGCTTGTAGCTCTGTGCTAGCCTTGGCTAGTGATCATTCCTGCATCAAGAGTTGTACACCCAGCACTCACAGCACTTCATGCTGCTGTGAAAAGTGTCTGTAACTCAGAACTTCTCCCTACTCTGGGTCAGAATAAATGGGCTCCATATCAATGTACACACACTGAGAGGAAGTTCTGCAATAGGGGCTGCTGGGGTAGTGAAGATCAGTGCTCTGGAGGTGGCCAGAAAAAGCTCTGCACTCCTGGTCAGGTATGATTCAGCTGCCAAACATGCCAAATGCAGTCAGGGGACCAGTTATTCAACTGACATTTCAGAGCTTACTCCTACAGGAAGATTGGCAGAAGAAGGATAAACTGCTCAGCTGCTTGTGTGTGCCTAACTACGGTACCCAAAATGGGATTTGTAGCAGTGTCCCAGTGTGGCCATGTTTGTGCATTAAGTGCCTTGAAGGCTTGGGGGTTTTACCTCTGTTCCATTAAGTTTTGTCAGATCAATATCCTCCTTCAGCAGCTTCCTTTGCTGGTGTCCAGTTTGTCCAACTTGGGATAATTGCTGCCCCAACATGCCAGACTGGGATATATTCACTTTGCATGCCCAAGCAGTGGTGTGATCCTGGAATATGCCTCATGCTGAGCACTGGCATTTAGGGCAGGGGGCTTCCTGAGTCTCCCTGTGCTTTGGGAGGGAAGGAGGGGGCCAGGCAAGGCTTCCCTGTGCCACGGGAGGGCAGGGTGGTCGGGACTGGCAGCACTAACAGTGTCTCTGTTCTCCACAGGCTGGTACACTCCTCCTAAAGAAGATGGCTAATGCTGAGGACTATTGTCTACCTGGACCAATGTCAATAAAACAAGTTCTTTTTTATGTTTTCCAACACACAGACTCAAGCTATGAGTGCCCCTATAACAGCTGTACTGAGGACTTTAGCTATTAGATAAGTTAGTGGATAATCTGTCGACTGACACGTCAATATAAGTTACAGCCTTACCATTCCGCTCTCCTTCGGTGTGTGGACTGAGCAGTTTGGGCCTTTGCCACGTTGGATTGGGCACATTTGGGCCATGCCCTCCCTTCTCCCTGTTCTGGTTTGCAAAGCAGCAGCTCTCCCTGCAGTGCTATCGACTCACTAAAGCTCCCTCAGCAGGAGTGGGTTGTTCACACACTTTGGTGTCTCTCTCACCTTTTGCAGAGTGCAGACGGCAGAGACTTGCCTTGTGTTGTTTCATTTAAAGCCAAGAAGTTTAATACATTGTTTAATACTGTTTAGGAAACATCAGGTCTTGCAAATCACAGTAGTTTTTTCTGGTCTTAAAATGACAGCGTTTGTAGTATTTCCAAATTAATTAGGAAAAACACATGTATGTTAAGTCATTAAACATTTTTCATGGCTGTATGAGAATATGAACTGTTTATTGGAAAAGATGCTCTTTGTTTAGATTACGTTAATTTTTTGTTTTGTTTTGGGTTTTTCTCTTTGTTTGGTTTTGTTTTTATGCAGAGCAAGGCTGTGCCAATAAAACCTTGTAACGAGTCACTTCCACTGGGGCACCAGAACTTGCTGGGCTGTTCCTGCTACTTGTTGGCTCCACCTCCTTAACAAGAAGAGCCACAATATGAAGCTTGAAGTTATTTAAAATACTAAAAACCTTCTTAGGTGTTCCATTTTATTAACGGGTTGTTGCAATCAGTTGTAAACTAATGAACTTATAAAGTGATTGGCACAAATCGAGATGAAAGTCCTTGAATGAAAAATTTTTATATCAAAGCTACACTAAAGTACCAGAACGTGTCTGCTGCAGAGGTGTAGGGGCTGGTTTTGTTGTGAGAGTGATGGAACTGCTTCTTCTGAGCAAGGAGAGGGTCTGGGTCTGAGAATTACACAGTTTCGTTGCCTTACCAAAATCCACTCTTTGGTTGTAGTTTCAGTCATTTGGCCTTTGCAGCCCTCGGGCCAAGCTGGGGCCGAGTTCCCTGGATTCAGCACTTCCCCGAGTGCAGCAGCCTGGTTTTGTTATGTTCTTTTTCAGTTGACTCGAATTGTGCTCCTCTCTCTCTCAGGCCCCGCGGCTCCTGCATTTGCTTCTAGGCATTTGCTTCTCGAGCTTTTGGCTCGAGAGAAGCGCCGGGGACGGGCGGCGCTGCTTCGGCTTGGGCCCCACTGCTCCTGGCAGAGTTCCTTGGCAATGTACAGTACTTTGTAAACTTGCATCAAGTTTATAAATAAAAAGCATTTGACGAAGCTGTGTCCGTGCTGGGCCGGGGCCTGCGGGCGGGCGGGGCCTCCGCGCCGCCAGGGGGCGCCCGCGCGGGCGGCCGGAAGAGGAGCCGGTGCGGGGGTGGCGGTGTCTGTGTGTCTGTCTGTGCCTGTGTCTGTCTGTGCCTGTGTGTGCGGCCATGGAGGCCGCGGCCAAGGGCGGGTTCGTGCTCGCCAGCCTGGCCGAGGTGGTGGAGCGCGTCCTGGCCTTCCTGCCCACCAAGGCGCTGCTGCCCGCCGCCTGGTAAGGGCGGGGGCGGCGGGGCCGGGGACCGGCCGGCTATCAGAGTGGGGCTGGGACCGGGGGCCGGCCGGCTATCAGAGTGGGGCTGGGGCTGGGGCTGGGCCTGGGCCTGGGGGCCGGCCGGCTATCAGAGTGGGCCTGGGCCTGGGGACCGGCCGGCTATCAGAGTGGGGCTGGGGCCGGGGGCCGGCCGGCTCTCAGAGTGGGGTCGGGGCTGGGGGCCGGCCGGCTATCAGAGTGGGGCTGGGGCCGGGGCTGGGGACCGGCCGGCTATCAGAGTGGGGCTGGGGCCGGGGCTGGGGGCCGGCCGGCTATCAGAGTGGGGCTGGGGCCGGGGCTGGGGGCCGGCCGGCTATCAGAGTGGGGCTGGGGCCGGGGCTGGGGGCCGGCCGGCTATCAGAGTGGGGCTGGGGCCGGGGCTGGGGGCCGGCCGGCTATCAGAGTGGGGCTGGGGCCGGGGCTGGGGGCCGGCCGGCTATCAGAGTGGGGCTGGGGCCGGGGCTGGGGGCCGGCCGGCTATCAGAGTGGGGCTGGGGCCGGGGCTGGGGGCCGGCCGGCTATCAGAGTGGGGCTGGGGCCGGGGCTGGGGGCCGGCCGGCTATCAGAGTGGGGCTGGGGCCGGGGCTGGGGGCCGGCCGGCTATCAGAGTGGGGCTGGGCCTGGGCCTGGGGACCGGCCGGCTATCAGAGTGGGGCCGGGGCCGGGGGCCGGCCGGCTCTCAGACCGGGGCCGCGGCCCACGCTGGTGTCCGTGCTGTGTTGCAGCGTGTGCCGCCTGTGGAGGGAGTGCGCCCGGCGGACGCTGCGGGCGCGGCAGCGAATCGCCTGGGTGTCCGCGCTGGAGCCGGGCCCCGCCGACAGCCACGCGCTGGTGCGGGCGCTGCGCCGCGAGCTCGAGGTGAGGGTCGCGGGGCTGACACGGCCTGCGGGCGCTTCTGCGGGGTGTCCTGCGAGCGGCCTTCGTGCGGGCTGTCGGGCCTGCGGGCCGGCCTTCGTGCGGGCGGCCCTGCCTGCGGGCCGCCCTTCGGGCTGTCCGTGGGTCCCCCGCACGCTCCCCCGCCCCGCCCGGCGCAGGCAGCGCGGTCGGAGTGTCGGTGGCCGCGGCTGCCCCTGCTCCATGTGAACACACCGATGCACACGCCGAGGGTTTTGCCGGGATGCGGCGCAGCTGTTCGTTATCCCGTTAAGAGATAAACCCCTTAAGCCTGGGAGACACTGAGGGAACATTGCGGGGTTTCTCTGGCAGGATTCCTTTCCAGCATTAACTAGTGCTGGATCTTCACCAAAGGTGCCTGTCAAGTTCTTAAGCCCCAAACAGAGACCTCAACGGGTCCGTGTTGAGCCAGCTGGGCCTGGAAGGGGCAGCAGCCCCTCCTCACTGTCCGCAGCACCAGCGCTGCGAGCGGCACAGCCACGGCCCGCACAGCGCGGACGTGCTGAAGGAAGGAGCGCTCCTGGGCCCGTCTGCTCAGCTGTTCTGGCTCATGAGAGTTTTGGGTCGGTTCCCGGCCCGTGCTGTGGGTCCATGGATCCGTCTGGGCACTGCCGAGGCTGGCGGAGAGTCCCTGTGGTCCGGCAGGAGCTCGGGGCGGGTCCGTGTCCCCCCCGCCTGGCACAGCGGGGCGGGGCGATGTCCCCTCGGTTCCTGCCGCCGCTACCCCTCTGCTCCCCCGTGCCCTGTGCTCCTTGTCCCTGTCCCGTGTCTCCGCAGAAGGTGCACGTGCTGCCCCAGACCGTGCTCTACATCGCCGATGCCGAGACGTTCAGCGGGCACGAGGAGTGTCACGAGCAGAAGAAAGGTAAAACCTGCCGTTCCCAGGAGTGCTCGGGGTGCAGGTAGAGCAGAGTTAGGTAAAACGAAGTTCTCTGAGTTTGAATTTCAGTGGAAAGTAAATCTTCTGCGAAACTCCGGCCTTGGGAGAGGGAAGGGGTGTGATGGTAGTTAGAGCTGAGAAGAAAGGTGCACAGCAGGAGTCCCAGCAAGTTTTCTCAGCACATTTCCCTATGGGAACTGAAGCTGGAAACTTTTGGCTTTCCAAGAACAGTGCAAGAGTAACAGACTGGGATACAAAAAAGAGCAGAGGGGGAAAGTGCAAGGCACTGGCGTCCTGCCACAGTTTGCCAGTTCATCTGTGTCCTCGCACGTATTTCATTGAGAGGAGCTGCTGCATAAGGCTGGCCCGGAGGAGCCTGCTGAGCCTTAGAGCTTGCTGCCACCTTGCCTTGCACTGGTGGGCTGCAGTGGCCTGTTGGTGTGTGCTCATGGGCACAGGTGGGCTCCTGTCCCTGCCCTGGCCATGCTGAGTCGCAGCCCTGAGCAGCCCCAAGCCCTGGCACAGCTCAGTCTGTGTGTCTGTCCCAGTTCTGGCATTGCTCAGTATGTGCCTGTCCCAGCCCTGGCACAGCTCAGTCTGTGTGTCTGTCCCAGTTCTGGCATTGCTCAGTGTGTGTCTGTCCCAGCCCTGTGTGTCTGTCCCAGCCCTGGCACGGCTCAGTCTGTGTGTCTGTCCCAGCACTGTGTGTCTGTCCCAGCCCTGGCACGGCTCAGTCTGTGTGTCTGTCCCAGCCCTGTGTGTCTGTCCCAGCCCTGGCACGGCTCAGCCTGTGTCAGTCCCAGGGCAGCCACTGCTGGGCAGTGTTGCTTCAGCACAGGCTTTGCCTGCAGAGTTTCCTCTGGTACTGCTCACAATATGCCTTTACTTTTCTCTGATAGTTTTTTGTCTCTTTTTCTTATTTCAACAGCCAGAAAAAGGAACAGTAAAGAAACAGCACTTGCACTTGAGAAGTTGTTGCCAAAGCGATGCCAGGTTCTCGGGCTGGTCACCCCAGGGATTGTAGGTAGGAGCAAAATGTGTGATCTTGTGAGAGATCAGCTTGAAGGTGTCTTCTCCTACCTTGTTCAACCCTGGCTTCAATTTTAAGGAGCTCACAGTGTTCCTGCTAATTGACATAGTGCTTCATGGATTGCAGTTACAATTAAGAGGGTTGATTTAATTGGGCAGGCAGCTTTTCCTGGCACCTTAATGTACGTGATTGAATGTTTCTTGGATTTATGTGTATAGTTCAGTCGTGCTATGACTCATTGTATAGGACATCCTTGCTGTATACCTGTTTGCTGTGGTCTAGCAGGAGGCATGAGCAGTAACTATGGGTAATTCACAGCCTCCCTTGGCAGGCTTTTTCTCATGCTTCACTTTTTTATCACTAGAAAGTTGTGGGGTTTTGTAGTTTCTCACCTTAAATTCTATTCCCACAGCACTAGTAGGGTAATTTGATTGTTATCACTACCATGATTCAATACTGCACTTCCAATATTTGTGTCAGTTTGCTTTATATTGTCTATGCATGCTTGTATGATACTTTGAAAACCTGAGCAGGTTTGTGTGTCTGCAGAAGCTGGCAGGAAGACCTGTAGTGCACTGTGCTTGTTTTCCTACTGTTTTGTATTTGATGTGACTGGGGGGAAATGTCCAAATAGGTCCACATTTCCTTGTCCAAAGAAACTTCAGCACAATCCATAGGCAGCAGGACTTCTAAATGTTTCATTTTTCCAAAACATCATAAAAAAATCACACCAGTTTTCAATTAGATAAGTTGCTATGGAATTAGGTTGTCATGTTTTACATCACCTGAGCTGTTCAACCTCTTTGATTCTTGTTACAGTGTAGATGAGAGTGTCAGAATCCTGGTTTTATATCTTTGTAGTTACCCCGATGGGTTCAAGCAGCAATCAGCCTCAAGAAGTTGAAGAGGGCGAAGCTGGGTTTGCTCTGTTGTTTCCCAAAATTGATGGGGTGAAAATTCACACCTTCCATTTTTCTAAAGATGTGAAGAACAGGGTATTTGATGAAAGTAAATTTGCTGAAGCAGGTATGTCCTTTTTCTCTCCTTTACTTGGGCTTTTGTGAAGTGTTGTGCTACTCTTTGAGGTGCCAGTGTGGAGCTGGGTGTGGAAGCCACAGCTGCTGTGCTGGCTCCCAGTGCCCTGTGGCTCTGCAGGGATGCAGCTGGGAATGGGGCATCCCTGTCCATCCCAGTCTCTGGAGCAGTCAGGGTAACTTACCCTGAGTATCAGTCTCAGATACCTCAGTCACGTTCCAGGTGCAGCCGTTCAGAGAGAGGTGGTAAGTTTTAGGCAGCATCTGATTGGTTAATAATATTCAGTTGGGAATTATTCCTATCACTACAGTTAACAACTGAGTGAAAAAAATCATAGAATCAGTTGAGTTGGAAGAGACCTCCAAGATCATCAAGTCCAACCCTTGATTCAACCCCACTGTGATTACCAGATCATGGCACTCAGTGCCACATCCAGTCTCACCTTAAAAACCTCCAGGGACGGTGAATCCACCCCCTCTCTGGGCAGCCCATTCCAATGCCTGAGCACTCTCTCTGCAAAGAATTTCTTTCTGATATCCAACCTAAACCTCTCCTGGCAGAGCTTAAGCCTGTGCCCTCTTGTCCTGCTGCTTGTTGCTCTTCTCTGAACCCACTCCGGCCCCTCAATCTCTTTCCTGAACTGAGGGGCCCAGAACTGAACACAACACTCGAGGTGTGGCCTCACCAGAGCTGAGTACAGGGCAAGGATCACTGCCCTGGGCCTGCTGCCACACTGTTCCTGATCCAGGCCAGGATTCCATTGGCCTTCTTGGCCACCTGGGCACACTGTTGGCTCATGTTCAGCCTCCTGTCAATCCAAAACCTCCTGTCAATCCAAAAGGAGCTACTTCTTCCCCAAAGTAACTGCATTTATGTCCTAAATCAGGTGTTGCAGCAAGGAAAGATAAAACAGAAGACAGTCTGTTTCAGTGAATATAGTTTATATCCTTCACGTTTTGTACTCAGCAAAGCAGATTATTTATGAAGAGTAATGCAATAAAGTTTTCTGGAGTCTTCTATGAACCTGGGGATTTCTGCCTTGGGGATAGGCAGTTGGCTGAAGTGTGGAATTTATTTAATTTTCAGATAAAGCTGTTGATTGCATTATGGTTCTGAATAACTTACATGCCTGGCTCTTACCTGTAAAAGGATGATTAGAACTGCCAAGCAAAACTGAAGAGCTGTGGTAAAACTCACATGGTGTGGTAAAGGAGAGGAAATCTGGAGGAAGCAGGTGCAGTGTTTCTTTTTCTTGTGAGGCTCTTTCCAGAAATTCTCCCTGAAGGGGAGAGTTCAGCCCAGCTTCTGCCGGGGCAACTTGTGTCATCTTCCCAAGGGGAGCGATGGAAAGCCCTCACTAAAGGTGTGATGTATTATTGGAGGAGAGAGTAGGATGGTTGGACTTCAGGGCCCAGGATGTAAAACTAAGAGGATCAGTGTTTGGGTTTATTTGTAGGTCTGAAGAATAACCCAGATCTCCGTGTTGTTCTTCTGTTTGGCTACAACTCCTGGAAATCTGGAGCTACTCGATTCCTTCATCAAATAGTCAATCCACTGAATGAGAAAAGTATCATCCTGGCTGGGGGACAAGTGGAGAGCTTTACATCACTGACCTCTGAGAAGTAGGTATCTTTTTCAAGGTAAATGATAAAAAATATTTAAAATGGGAGAAGCACTGCAGATCCACAGCCTTCTAGTCATATTAGAAATGCCCATTAACAGTAGTAAAATGATAGTTTCTTTAAGAGAAAAATATCACAACTGCTACAGTGTGATGTAGCCAGAAAAGCTGGAAGTTTTGTATGGCTGTGTTAGCAACTGGAGTCTGGAAACCCAGCTAGGAGACACCCACTGAGAAGGAGATTTCCAGCTTCAGATTCCCTGTTTGTGTTTCTTGCAGTCAGTGTTTAATCTCAGTGGGCCTGCAGATAAATGATTGCCCACTGTGGCATGGACCATATTGTGCCTCTGTTGGGCTCATAGCCCAGAGCAGGAGCTGCACACCCAGGCAGGGCTGTGCCCCAGGAGCTGCCCTGCTCGAGGATGTGCCACTCCCAGGACAGGGGTAGGTCTGCTCCAGCTCACAGCCCTTCCCTGGGCTGGGACCTTGTAGGTCAGAGCTGGGCTGAGTTGCTCCAGCTGCTCTGCTGCCCAGAGAGGGAGCTCTTTGTGCCTGTAACGTGCTGGTGTATCCTCACTTGGAGCATCCGGTTGTGTGGAGCACCGTGCAGGCAGTGCCCACAGGCTCCTCTTGCCACTCCAGGTCTGGAGTCCATCCTAATTCCAACATCCTGGCTGTGGGTGGTCCCAGGACAATGGGCTGTGTCATTTGGGGCTGGAGTCCATCCTGACGCCCCCATTCTGGCTGTGGGTGGTGTCAGGAGCACTGAGCTGTGCCGTTTGGTGCTGGATTCCATCCTAATTCCAACATCCTGGCTGTGGGTTGTGCCAGGACACTGGGCTGTGCCGTTTGGTGCTGGAGTCCATCCTGATGCCCCCATTCTGACTGTGGGTGGTGCCAGGAGCGCTGGGCTGTGCTCTTTGGTGCTGGAGTCCATCCTGATGCCCCCATCCTGGCTGTGGGTGGTGCCAGGAGCGCTGGGCTGTGCTGTTTGGTGCTGGAGTCCATCCTGATGCCCCCATCCTGGCTGTGGGTGGTGCCAGGAGCGCTGGGCTGTGCTGTTTGGTGCTGGAGTCCATCCTGATGCCCCCATCCTGGCTGTGGGTGGTGCCAGGAGCGCTGAGCTGTGCCGTTTGGGGCTGCAGCTGGCTGGGCTGGCAGTGCTGTGCCCGGCAGGCTCCCTGACCAGTGCCCTTGCCTTGCAGTGGGCAGGCCCAGCCCGGGGACGCCTGTGGCGTGGTGGGGTTGGCCTTCAGCGGGCCCCAGATCCAGAGTGCCACCGTCCTGCTGGACCAGGACGTGGCCGACGAGCGGACGGCGGAAGCGGCCATGCAGCGCCTCAAGGCTGCCAACATCCCCGAGCACAACAGCCTGGGCTTCATGTTCGCCTGCGTGGGCAGGGGGTACCGGCACTACAAAACCAAGAGGAACATGGAAGCAGATGCATTCAGGAAGTTTTTTCCAAATGTGCCCCTCTTTGGCTTTTTTGGACACGGGGAGATAGGATGTGATCGAATAGTCACTGGCAATTTCGTATTAAGAGAATGTAATGACATCAAGGATGACCTGCTTCATGGTTACACCACTGTTATGACTCTGATTCATTTTGGTTCAACTAAAGCAAACCAAGCATAAGTGAGGTTTAATGCTTCAGTGAGCTGTTTGTTTGGTAACAGAGAACTGGGAAGTCTGGAAGAGTGAACATCTTGCAGGCAAAGCCCCTTCCAAAACCTAAACATCATTTTGGTAATATTCCTGAATCTTGTAGTTGCAGTAGAGTTTATTATCTGCAAGAAAGCCTTGCATCTCGTGTAATCTCCTGTACACATCAGAATTGCAGGAAATTACATTTGATGGAATTCTGCAGTTGAAGAAAGCCTCTTCCCAAATGGGAATGGTTTGAACAAATCATAGAATATACTGAGTTGGAAGGGATCCATCAGGATCATCGAGTCCAGTTCCTGGCCCTGCACAGGACATCGCTAAGAGTCACACCAACCATGTGCCTGAGAGCATTGTCCAAATGCTTCTTGAACTCAGACAGGCTTGGTGCTGTGACCACTGCTCTGGGGAGCCTATTCCAGTGTCTAACTACTCTCTGGGTGAAAAACCTTTTCCTGATATCCAACCTAAGCCTCCCCTGACTTGGCTTCATGCTGTTTCCTCAAGTCCTGTCACAGTCACAAGAGTGAAGAGGTCAGTACCTGCCCCTCAGGAGAATGCTGAAGACTCCAGTGAGGTCTGAGCTCAGTCTCCTTCAGGCTGGACAAAGCAAGTGCCCTGAGCTGCTCCTCACACTCTTCCCCTCAAGGTCCTTCCCCTTCACAGCCTCCTTTGGATGCTCTGGAGCAGCTCAATCTCTCCCTTCCACTGTGTCCCCCCAAACTGCCCCCCCACTGCAGGTGGGGCTGCCCCAGGGCAGAGCAGAGGGGACAATGCCCCCTCACCCAGCGATGCTGGGCCTGATGCCCCCAGGACAGGGATTTCTGTCCCTCCTGGCCTCGAGGCACTGCTGCCCCGTGGCCAGCTGGCCATGACAGGACCCCCAGGTGCATTTCTTCAGCTGCTCTTCAGCCTCTCCTTGCCCAGCTGTGCCCACAGCCAGGGCTGCCCGTGCCCTGCCCGTGGGGGGTGACCAGCTCTGGGTGTCCAGGTGTCTCTGCAGGGCCTCCCTGCCCTTGGGGGAGGCGACAGCTCCTCCCAGTCAGTGTTGTCAGCAAACCCAAACACCAACATGCAGAAAGGAACTGAACTTCCATGTGCTGTTTGTGTATATAAAGCAGTCCAGGAAAGCTACTGATGCATTAGATTCACCATTTCATTATTAGAGAGATGCACAGCCTTCCCAGAGTCCTATGTACAAAACTGAATGGTTTTATTAGATAAAATGAATGAAAATCTTTAGAGAAAAGTAACAAAGTGCTCATTAAATAAAGATGAAAGTACGTCAAAATACTTTGCCCTCTGTTAGAGAACTGGATGGCTCTGATTTAAAGAGATGTTGCCCAGCTGCAAGTTCAGCTTGGCTCACCACTTTGAACTGAATTGCAGTTGTCTCAACTGTCTGGTGTAGAATGTAGTGGTTTTTTCTTTTGCATTCTCTTATAGCTTAATTCCAAACTTTTCAATCCAGAGTGCTAAAAAAAATAAGACTACCTGGTATCTTTTAAGTTTCTTTAAGAAGTTTTTGCTCTTTAATTTGGAATTTTGGGGCACCCAGGATCTGGCTATATTTATATAGAGACTTTAAACAAGACCTGTGCTTTTGCATGTTTTTCCTGTGCTTTTACATCAGTCACCTGTTTTGATTGCTGCAGCTGACATGCAGAATTGTTCAAGTAAATTTAGCATAGTCTCAGTATAGCTAATAATATATTTGCTGCCTCCTTTCCGTTCCCCTTTATTTTCACTAGTAATAGAATGACAAGAAAAAAGATTAATTTTGCACTATTTCACCAGACTTGTAAATGCCAAATCAGGCAACTGGGCCATTTTCAGTGTAGTAAAATTACTTAGCTGTGTGTTGTACAACAAAATAACATTTTTTGCTTTAACTGTACCAAGCAGGACGTCAGTTGGCAGCTTTTGCCTGTGTCTAGTTAAAACTTTTCCTGAACTTGGCCTAACGATCTAAGGTGGAGTTGTATCTGTTCTGAGTTACTGAGTTACTGTTGTTTCAGATTGTGCTGAGCACAGCCAGCACTTGCCCATGACTGTGTTGTCGGTGGGTTTTTAATTAGAATACAGGCTGAGCTGTGAACTCCCAGTGCCCTCTGTGGATGGGAGATCAGTGAGTGTGGATGTGACTGGGACAACGTTCAGTTACTGCATGGAGAGGGAAAAGCATCTGTCACTGGAGGAGGGTTGAATTTGCAGAGAAGCCCCGCGGTGGGAGGTGGGAGGTGGGAGGTGGCTCTGGGGATTGTCACCATAACCAGAGCGGCCTGTGGAGCCCTTGGTGCCTGCAGAGGCTCGTGTTGAACAGCAGGGAAGGGAAATGTTTCTTTCCTGTAACTCGGATGGGATTCCTGGAGCTGTCACCACATGGATATGGAGCTGTTTGCTGTGGGAGCAGCTGCAGTGGGATCAGCCACAGGACCTGGGGACAGGGCAGGTGTGTCCAGAAGGACCTGGCACTGGTGAGCTCCGATGGTGGTGCAGCTAAACCAGAACCAGAACCAGAGGGTGGTCTGAGGGGCTGGTCATCAGCAGGTCCTGGAGCTGAGGAAGCTTCTGAGGCAAACACAGCACAGGTGAGATGAGATGCTGGGGGTGATCCCAAGAGCTGCAACAGAGCCCAGGAATCCTCTTTCCAGCCTGAGGGGTGGGGAGGAGCCCAAGGGACCCCAGAACACACCCATGCTGAACCACTACACTCTCCCAGACTGCTCTTCATGTGACAGGGAAGTGATGTAAGTGACAAACTGCAACATCTGTGATTAAAGTGTTTTGTTGCTGTCCAAATTCATTTTGCCTCCATGCTGTCATTTGCTCTTCAGCCACGACTACTCCTGAGGGGCACCAAAATATATTTGCTTAAAAGGTGCATGTACCAAAAGGCAGAGCTCATTCTTAGTTGAGAGAAAGTTTTGCAGTGCCAGAGTTTATATCTCTGTCACTCACAAGAGTAACAACCACAAGGTTTTAAAGTCAGCAGAGTTAGTTAGATGAGGATTCAGCTACTGAGGCAAATGTGAATAGCAAAGAGATACCTGAAGGTAAAGTTTATCTGCAGTTACAGTGCTGTTGGTATTACATTCCAAGGGAACAGAATTCCCAAGTGACCACAACTGGATTTGGGGTTTGTTACTAAAAAGAAAACCTGCAAAGTCACAAGACCTGCAGGGAGCGGTGACAGATTTGCTGATGAAAGCTTAAAACTTTGGTTTTGCCCATCTTTTGACTGTGAGTAGTGTTTTGCTGCACATTTGCTCCTAATGCATCATTTAGTTAACTAATCTGTAGGTCTCAAAAATACAAAAAATAATAGGCAAGCAGTGTGATGTATAAGCTCATACTTGCACAACCAAAACAGCAACTGCCAAACATAAAGCTATTTCTGTAAATTTGATTTTAAAGTTACTATCCAAAATCTCCTTTTTATAGGATGTTTCTGTAATATGCAATTCTAAGAAAACGAGAATAATTTGATAAAGAGGAGCCAAATTACTAAGAAAAAACTGATTCAGTAGTTATATGTGATTCTAAAATTTTTAGTTAAAAGTTACCTCAAAACTCACGCAGTGTCATTACCCCCTCTTAGTTTCTATTTTTCTTTCTAAAAATGGAGAACTTTTCTCCTAGAAACCACTCTGTGGTGGTTGTTTGTTTTCATATCAGACAGTAACTCTGGCATTGCCCCAAGTTTTCTGAATGCCTCATTTTACCCAGTGAGAGAACAAGAAAAAACATTTGTCATTCAATGCTTACTGCAATTTTACTGTGGAATGATACAGAAAAATAACATTTGACATCTAAAGTCTGTGTAGTTAGAAGTTACAAAGACAGTAAATGTCCAGTTCAATCATCTCTCACAAGACCTTCTGTTGCTGAGTCCCTTTCTCAGCCACGGGCAGACTCCAGAGAGGCTGTTTCCCCTTTCCACCCACGGGCAGACTCCAGAGAGGCTGTTTCCCCTTTCCACCCACGGGCAGACTCCAGAGAGGCTGTTTCCCTTTTCAGCCACAGGCAGGCTCAGGAGAGGCTGTTTCCCTTTTCAGCCACAGGCAGGCTCAGGAGAGGCTGTTTCCCCTTTTCAGCCACAGGCAGGCTCAGGAGAGGCTGTTTCCCCTTTCCACCCACAGGCAGGCTCAGGAGAGGCTGTTTCCCTTTTCAGCCACAGGCAGATTCAGGAGAGGCTGTTTCAGGGCTCAGCTGAGCCACAGGCTCGAAGGTGAGCAGGGAGGGAACCCAAACTCACTCCTGGGGGGCTGAACCTTGCCCTGCCCCATTGCTGAGGGTCAGAGCAGCCCAGGTTCAGACCCTGCAGGGCCCCTGCACTGACTGCTCTGCCAGCAGCACCTCAGGGCAGTGCAGGGGGTTTGTCTGAACAGAACAAGGAGCTACAGTGAGAAACTGGAAACTCGAAGGAAATGCCTAAAGTGGGCTTGGATTATTTGGAAGTGAGATCAGCTGGACACTTAGTTGAAATTATTAGCTGAGAAACAGCTAACTGGAACTTTTTTCCAAGTGCCTTGATAATGTAAGAGAAAATATCCCCAAATCACTGGAATTTGTCCATTTAAAATGCTTTTTAAAAAATAATAAATAAATATTTAAAATATATAAATTCTCCTCATTACATCTCACAGGTAGATCTTCACTGAGATTAGCAGGGAGCACAAAATTCTCAAATGTTTCAGTGAGTCACATCACTGACAGTGGCAGGTCAGGTCACCTTTCCATGATACGTTTTCACAGCTATAAGAATTGGAAGCAGCTGTTTTTAAAATAAGCTCATCTTAGCTGAGTTGTCAATATGGCAACACTGAGAGCAAACACTAATCCCCTAAAAAGAGAATCTCCAGAACTGGTGAAAATTATGGAATGGTTTGAAACAGCAGCAAATTATGAGATGGAGAATGTACAACATAGATCCAAATTTCCCAGCCCTGTTAGAAAATGCCACCAGTGGATGCTCAGATACATTTTTATTGTCCATCATTTGCCTCCACAAAGTTTTATATGAAATATCATTTCTTGCATTGATAGAATAATTTGAAAGCAGTTTCTTTAATGTCCACTGAAAAAGAACATTCAAATGTTACACAGACAGAGGTGCATTGACTGTCAAGTGTTAAAATATTGGTTGTAGCTTTAATTTGGGGGCTGAAAACAGCAATATCTTCTTGTTATTTCAGATTCTGCAGCTGTAGGTTGTATTGACACACCCTTACCTCACTCTGGAAATATTTCTGGTGAGGGGTTGGGGCAGTATCAGCCCCAGAGAAGGAGCTGAGCACCAGCCTGGCTGCTGCCATGGGACAAAATCTGTGTTTGAGACTCTGCATCACCAAACTCATCTCTTGCCTCACAGAGATTGTGCTGAACGGGTCACAGTCACAAGGAGAGCAAGAACACATTTGGATAAGCATAAGGAGATAATGTTACAGAGAAGAGTGAAGAAGGTTTGGGGTTGGTGTTTTTTTAACACCTTTAGGCATACACAGGTTTAGGGTTCTTTTCTTTGCTCATTTTCCCCCAAAGTGCAGGAAATAGTGCAGTACTTTATTGAAAGAAGCCCTTTTTTCACTGATCTTAACCACAAAAAGCAACTGATTCATGTCTGGATTCTTTTGATTCTTCTGTGTGATCTGAGATGCAGGAATATTCCATCTCTTCAGTATAATGTGAACAAAGGGCATTCTAACTGAGAGGCACAGAGAACACCTGCATCCTGGTAACCTAAAGAACATTGCCAGAGAATCACAACACAATTTAGTTCCAGGTTTTTTCCCCAAACTTATACTGATAAATCTTCATGACTATCCTCAGGTTTGAATATAGTCATGGTAATAATGAAAGTAAATGAAAGCTGGTTTTCAACCCATCCACAGTCTTCAGTTTTTACTGGAAATAGCTTGATGTGAAAAGATGCTAAATACCAAAGGAGCATAATTGAGGGGGTTGTTTTGGTTTCTAATACAGAAGAGTTGGGTGTCTCATGTTAAAGGGGGCTAAAGCTCTGCCTCTCCCTGGCACTGCCTTCTAGTTCCACATCTCCTGATACAGAACTTGCTGAACACTGAGCAGGAATTCCAGTGAGCTCCCTGCTTTCTTGTCCTGCCTGGACTCTTTGGGAGCTCCTGGTCAGAACAATCACAATAAAAACCAGTGGCACAGGCACCATTTTTATTGTGGTAAATTCTTTCCCAAATTTCTTCCTGGGTTTACATTTTCAAATAACTGAGTCACACAGTCAGAGCCCTTTTGCAGCTCTTCAAGAATGTAGGGCCAGAAGGAGAAGGTTTTCTTTCAGTAAATTTTGAATGGGTTGCACAGCATTGAAGGTACCTTTAAAATGGGAAGTGTTACCAAATGGACTTTCTGTTGCTTTTTCTGCTTAATATTGAAAATTATAAATCAAAAGACTAGCACAGAGAAATCCTCTTGTTTTCATTGAAAGACATTTCACTTTCCTTTAACTGTACTTTGCTCCAGTGTTTGTTTGGGCTGCCACTGAAGAACAATTACTTACTGTAACATATAAGCAACCTCTTACTTAGGTCTATAAGGAGATTTCCTGCTAACAGTGCCAGTTTGTTCTGCAAGTGATCAAAGGTTTTTGCAACACATTATGAAGAGACTTTTACTACAAGATTCTGAAAGGAAAACATCATCCTCAGGTAGAAGGGATTTTTTGCCAAAACCATAAAGTTTGCAGTTTCCTAGGAAATTAGTCTTTTCCACTTGTCCTCTCTCCATAACCTTCCAGCTGGTGGAATTTTAAAGAAATGAGATCTTCTGTTTCATGAAATGGGAGCCAAATGGACAAGAGAGCCCTTATTACTGACCCCTCCCTAAACACATAAACCTTACACTCCAGTGACTCCACCCACAAGAGCTGATCCATTGAACTGGTGTTTCCTCAGCTTTATTGCTCACAGCACTACTGCCTTCACTCTGCCAGCAAGCATTGCTCAGAGTGCAGCACTATTTTATTACATTACACACAGTGTTGGCTCCCCTGTACTCCCTGTGGCATTTGACCCTCCTAAAGTGGATTTGTAGCCTGCTCTCATTTTGATCTGAATGTCACTGTCCCAGTGGTTGTGAACTGCAGTAATCAATGTTAGAAGCAGAAATGTTCTCAGGTGCAAAGGTTTGAGGCACTCTCAGTTGCTGTAGCATTTCCTTCACAGGTAACACTGGTTCATAAATCAGCTTGTTTGCATTTAAACATGGGTTTGGTTTATGCAGCCTCACTTTTTGTACAAATTGTTTCCCAAACAATGCAAACCAGCTCAGTAACAGTGAATAAAATCCATATCTGTGGACAAAGCTGGGTGGATTCTAAGAGTTTATACAGCATGTCCCAGTTACAGTGGCCAGGACCAGTTCATCCCTGTGTGGGTGTGACCAAAGCTGTGCATTCTCCACCCTCTCTGCCATTTCCCAGGAACTGTTAACAATGGACCATTGGCAGCAGCTGCCCAGGGCACACCTGACCCCTCAGGCTGGGAGCTGGATGGCAAAGAAGCCTGGGAGAGGAGCTGGGAGAACTCCCCTCTGGGGAGTCCTTGGCACCTCCACACCCACCTGAGGGGCCATGTCTGCTCATGGGCCAGCAACGATTCCAAAATCCCCCCTGACTCCCAGAGTCAGATCCCCCAGTGTGGAACTCCCTGCCCTGGGAGAGGCACTGGGGGCTCCCACCTGCACCTGAGGGGGTGGAATCTTGGGGAGTTGGGGACTTAGGAAACCACTATTGGATCCAAAAGAGGAGCAGAACCTGGACAGCAGGAGACCACCACTCTCCACCAGACTGTGCCATCATCTGCACCAACAGGTTTTCCCTTCCTTTTACTTTGGACACGGTGGAACCACGTGGGGCTCAGCACAGGGGCCAACAAACCCCACTGTGTTTGTGCCCCAGGGGCTGGGTTCTACTGCTGGGGTTTGTGGGTTAAATCTAATTTCTCTTTCATTTATTGTAATATTTTTATTAAATTGTAACTCTGACCTCTAATCTCTTTTGTGTTGGGTTCATTTCTCCTGCCACTTTACCTTTAAACCAGCACAACAACCCACAGCTGAACTTCTGGAATAACTGTGTCTGGAATTCCATGTGGCACATCATTGTACATTTTCAGGTTTCCTTTGCCAGGTTTCCTCAGGAATGTGTCTGTGGTATTTTTACCCCACTGGTGTCATTGGCACATGGAAGCTGTTTCATGATTGTCATTTGTAACAGAAGGGGGACAGGCTGGTACAAGTTTGACTGTGGCAGCCCCAGGGAGCTGGGTTATACTTCTGGGTTTTGTGGTTAAAACCAGGGGTTTTTTTGCTGTATCATTGTATTTATTGTAATCATTTTATTAAATTTTAACTCTGACTTCTAATCTTTCTTGAGTCAGGTTCATTCCTCCCTCCAGTTTACCTTTAAACCAGCACACAGGACAACTTCAGTCCATTTATTTCTTACATCTTCTATGAATATCTCCTTCCTGAATTTCCACTTAAGATGGCCACAAGCCTTTCCTTTCTTCAGTGGGGACAGCACCCCAGCCTGTGACTGCCTGGGGATCAGTACCATACAGGAGTTATCCAGCAGCAACCTCTCTGATTAGTTTTTGCTGTGGCTGTGCAGAGCTCAGGTGACTCTGGTTCTGATGTAGCTCTCAGTGCTGCCACACACCTCCTGAGCTCTGTACAACAGTGACATGTCCCTGTGTGATGAGAAATCACTTTTTCCTAGCCTTTAAAACAGTATTACAGCTTTCTTTAGCTTATCTGCTAAAGATTGGAAGTCCAGAAAATAAAATATAAGATTGGTTAATTTGGGGAGAAAGTGAACTTTCAGTGCTTTATATAACTGAATCTCTGGATCAGGTCCTCTGTTTGATTTGATGCCCTCAGATTGTCCCTTCAGATGCTGAGCATTAACTTGCACTCTGACTTCTCTGAGATGAGTCCTCAGAAAGTAATGAATTTTTCTGGTTTGTGTTCCAGCAGTTATTGCAGCACAGGTTTCTGTCTGACTTCTCCCCTCACCCACTGCAGCAGCACAGCTTTGCCTCTCTCTGCCCCTGCACTGACAGAAGTACACCCTGGTTTTGTGGCACCAGGACATGCAGTAACACCCCAGGAACAGGAGCTTATTCACCCTTTTCTTTGCACCTCTGGTTTTACACACCTCCAGATTGTTTACTTCAGAGAGAAGAAATCTCTCTTCTGCATTTTCTCTCCTCTCAATTCATGAAGTTTTCTCAGTTGATCTCCTCAATACAACCTTATAACTCCCATATAATGACCTGCTGGGTAATGTACAGGTATGGAAACAGCTGATTTTTGCTGGTTTCAACCCCCAGTGCTGGAAATAACTTGACAGGGAAGTTGCTCAGTTCACTTTTTCTATGCCTCTGACTGACCAGACATTCTCTTTGTGTTGTGAAGGCAAACAGACACATAGACCATGTCATGTGGCCTCTCTTTGTCTGAGTAAGAGAATCCTGTAAGGCACCAGACTGTGATACACGACCTACTGGTGTGATCAACAAATGTTATGTGAATAAGAGAAAGAAATCTTTAGAGGGCAGCACTTTTTGAGCCAAGACACTTGTCTGGATATTTTGTGTCAGGAATTTGACCTGATGAGTAAAATTCCTGACTTCTGCTACCTGAAATATTTAAGGGGAGGTTTAAACTGCCCTCAGTAGTGAGAGCTTCAGAAGAAAACAAGACAAAGGAAGATGTCTGTCAGTATTAGGGATGTACACCAACCACAGGATGAATTCTCTGCCTACTAAACTTCTTTTAACCATTACCTACCTCTTACTATTTTCTTTTAATTTAAATTCAAATTGTGGCCAGTACACCAGCAGTGCTGCCTCATCCTCATGTTGTCTTACAATTTAATTAAAAAGAAAAAAAAAAGTTGGTCTTAGCAGGGAGAAAGGTACATTTTTCCCCCTACATCTGGTAAGGGTCTCTGACATAAGCCAAATGCTGGACATGTATCACAGGTACAAATTTTGAAACTATTGAATCAAGAGAGTACTCAGCTTCTGTGGGGCATTCCTGTGAAAACCAAAATTCCCTATCAAAAAATCCACAGTATTACATCATGCTAAAACCCTGTGATTGCCTCATATTCTCTGTGCAGTGGGGAAAAAAAAGTGATGTGTTTTATATATTTCCATGTAGTAAATCCCAAAATTCTCATGCATCTACCTGTGCATTACTGAAAAGAGTAACTTGTCATAAGAAAACCTCAGAAAATTCAAACATAAATTATAGTGATTTCTGTATCATTGATACACCTTTAAAAATACATACAAACTCCATTAAGTGCAACTGTTTATCTCTTAGTGGCAGTTTTCTCCAACACATAAGTTTCCTATTTCAATCTACTTTCTTCTCTCATCTTCCTTACCATGTCATCCTCTACAACTGGGACTCTCAGGGTTGCTCTGCAAGTTGTTTTCTCACCATTCTTCCCCTCTCCTGCTTTATGCTGTTGTTATTTCTGCAAAATAAAAAACACACTTCCCTTTAATTAAGGCAAACTTCCTCCCCCACTTTGCTTGTGGAGTCCAGTCATTTAACTTGAAACTGTACTCACTATTGCAGCCACTGCTGCTTGTAGTGTCAGCCAGGTTGGCACCACACTCTGCAGAACTTGTCCTGGGAAGGGAAACTTTCCTGACCAAAAGAAACAAAAACCAGACAATAGACACAGGAAAAAAAATACAGAGTGAAAAAAGCTGAGACAAATTAATTGAATTATTGTCCTGGTTCACCAACCGAGACCACTGTGTGGGTGTGACCAAAGCTGTGCATTCTACACCCTCTCTACCATTTCCCAGGAACTGTTAACAATGGACTATTGGCAGCAGCTGCCCAGGGCACACCTGACCCCTCAGGCTGGGAGCTGGCTGGGAAAGAAGCCTGGGAGAGGAGCTGGGAGAACTCCCCTCTGGGGAGTCCTTGGCACCTCCACACCCACCTGAGGGCTCAGCTCTGCCCATGGGCCAGCAACGATTCCAAAATCCCCCCTGACTCCCAGAGTCAGATCATCCAGTGTGGAACTCCCTGCCCTGGGGGAGGCACTGGGTGCTCCCACCTGCACCTGAGGGGAGAGAATCTTGGGGTTTGGGGACTTGGGGAACCACTCATGGAATCCAGAGGAGGAGCAGAACCTGGACAGGAGGAGCCCCCCACTCTCCACCAGACTGTGCCATCATCTGCACCAACAGGTTTTTCCCTTCCTTTTACTTTGGACTTGGGAGAACCACGTGGGGCTCAGCACAGGGGCCACCAAACCCCACTGTGTTTGTGGTTAAACCCAATTTCTGGGTTTTGTGGTTAAACCCAATTTCTCTTTGTGCCATTGCATTTATTGTAATCTTTTTAAAAAAAATTAACTCTGACTTCTAATCTCTTTTGTGTTGGGTTTGTTTCTCCTGCCAGTTTACCTTTTAACCTGCACAATCATGTCCATTGAAAAGAAGTGACATGACTCTTCTGCAATTACTTTCCAATTAATACTCAGTGTTTGTGAAAAGCATGTGCTGGAGGGAGCAGACCAGAGATCAGAGTCCAGTCCAGCACTCAGAACTACACCACTTCTCTCCTAAAGTTAATATTCCTGTTTGTCTGATTTCTCAGGTCTTTATTTAAGCAATCAGTACACAGCACAAAATTATTTAATTTATTATCAATTCTCTTAGTGTTTGGAAATTATGTTAAACTCTCCACACTTTGTTGAGGAGAAACAAATCTTGTAAATAGAACTAATCTCTTGCTGTCTTGTTCCCTTTCTTTTAATAGAAATCAGACATCTGCTCTCTTGAGAAGAGTCATGAGCTGTTCTCTGTCCAGTTTGTGTCCTGTGGTGATGTAACTCCTCCACAAAGTCTGTTGTCTTGGACAGCTTAAGTGGCTTTATTCCTAGACCCCGTTGTTTTGGCTGGCTGAGTTCCTTTTCACCAACATTATACTCACCTTACACAAAATCTGGCATTTCAACATGGACTTAGAATGAAATACAGAAAGGAATTGCAGATTTAGTTTTTATTTTCCTTGGGTTTGTTCTATTCCTCTTAGCTCTGTGTGTGGCACTGAGGCTTTTGTATTGCCTTTAAATATCAGCGGGCTTATGTGCCACTTCTCCTCATCAGTACCTTCCTCACCTTCCTTCCAGTCCCTCTGGTACAATATGTTTCTGGAGGAAGAAGGACAGATGGACGTGGTCTGACAGGTGAATTGCTGAAAGCCAAATGTGCCATTTGTTATCAGTACCAGAGTAATGGCAGGGATTTTTGCAGACTTTCCTGGTTTGCCCATGTCAGGAGGACAGGCTTTATCAGTGCTGGGGTTTGGGGGGTGTTTGTGTTGGAGTGGAGAGCACCCAGGTCTGGATTTCTCTCCCTCCAGGCACTCTGCAGACTGGGAAAAATCATCAGCTGGTAAGAATGTGATGGCTCAGCTAAATGAAAAAGGAGAATCAGTTCCCACTGCTCACCCAGAGCAGTCCTGCTAATTCACCATTAGTTAGGACTTAGTTTGCTAAGCAGAGCAATGAAATCCTTTCTCTCCACCCTTGTGTGGCTGAATGGATTTGTTTCTAGGGAGCATTAAATGCACTTGCACAAACTTGGTCCTCAAATCTTCCCCAAGGAGCCTGACAGAAAGACAACTTGGAAAGGAAGGGAGGTACAAGTGATGATACAAACAAAAAGAATAGAACAAACCAGATTTCCTAAATTTTAAAATATTTGATGTGGAATTTTACGGATTCTGTTTCCTTGTCCTAAACCTCAATCAGTATCTCCTCTTCTGCATCCCTCCAGATTGCATTACTGTTTATACTACACCCCACCAGAACCCTCTGCTGAAGGGGCCATGGAAATGCTTCAAAACACACAATATCAGGGCAAAACTTTCTGCTTTTTGATTGTGGATCAAACATCTTTGTTAATGAAGTGTAATAGTGGAAACTTGATAGCACAGTGTCTTCCCTAACATTTGAAACTTTATACTGTCAAAAGGACAAGTCAAAGATGATGCAAACTCTCAGCTAACCCTTGTAAGCCCCACTTCCACCTTCTTCTAAAATGTAAGGATACAGGTGATAAATGAAATCTAAGGAAAAAAAAACTAGATTAAAGACAGCTGCTAGCACTAATCCTCATTCCTACACAAATACTTAGAATGAAATTGTAATTTTGACTTTGCTCTCTTGCCCCACATTGGGCACCAAAGGATGTGCTGGTTTAAAGATAAACCAGCAGGAGAAATGAACCTAAGTCAAGAGAGATTACAAGGCAGAGTTACAACTTAATAAAAAAATTACAATAAATACAAAGATACAGATATAAAATTTGGTTTTACCCACAACAATAGATGTATAACGTAGCCCTCTGTGGCATGAACAGAATGGTGTTCATTGGCCCCTGGGCTGAGCACCACATGGGCCCACTAAATGCAGAAGAAAAGGAAAGGAAAACCTGTTGCTGCAGATGATGTCACAGTCTGGTCGAGAGTGGTGGTCTCCTCCTGTCCAGGTTCTGCTCCTCCTCTGGATCCAGGAGGTCCCAGAAGTCCCCAAACCCCAAGATTCTCTCCCCTCAGGTGCAGGTGGGAGCCCCCAGTCCCTCCCCCAGGGCAGGGAGTTCCACACTGGATGATCTGACTCTGTGAGTCAGGGGATGTTGCAATCGTTGCTGGCCCATGAGCAGAGCTGAGCCCTCAGGTGGGTGTGGAGGTGCCAAGGACTCCCCAGAGGGGAGTTACCACAGCTGAGTCATTGGTGTGAAGACAGGAACACTCCCCTGTCTCTCAGGAATCTTTCACACCCAGCTGTAGCCTGAGGAGCCGGGTGTGCCCTGGGCAACTGCTGCCAACAGTTTGTTATCAACAGTTCATGAGAAATGACACAGAGGGTGTAGAAGACACAGTGTTGGTCACACCCACACAGTGATAAACTGGTCCTGGCCACTGTAACCAGGACAAGCTGAAAAGAGGGGAGTAGATCAAAGTATCCACTTGAGACTCCTCATATGTTGATCATTTCAGTCAAGACATAAGAACTTGCAGATGTAAAGTGTTTCTTTTATAGAAGGGTTCTCTAGCAGATGATTTTCCTACATCAGCCTCAGAAGTGTAATGGTAATACAAGACAATTTTGAGCCAGTGAGGTTCTTTTATCTGTGCTAAAGATGATAATGATCCTATGAGATCTCCCAGACTCCTCTGGTGTGTAGGATGGGTTCAGGGGCAATGTGTTAAGATGGAGTTGTTGCCCCTGTTATTTTTCTAATAAAGAGGCACTACTACTGCCAGTTTAGTCAACTTTGAGTAAAGAGTAGTTGAGGTTCATCTTCCAATTGTCTACAAAAGAACTTGCACAGACCTGTCATTGCTGTTGCTCTAAGATTCTGTAGTTTGACCCTGAAACTCAGTAGGTCGTGTCTCCAGCTTTCCCCTAATTTTACTGTGTGCAAGAGGAAAGGAACTCTCTGAAGACTTCTTTCCTCTTCTCAGAGACAACTTTATTTCTAAAGAAATACTGTCTGTATGAGACTTGAATGAATTTTTCTTAAGTTAGTTAAAGCTGCATTCCATTCTAACAACCTTTTACTAATCTGCAAATGTTCTTTAGTGAACAACTGCTGTGGTATTTCATGGCTAAGCAGGATTAATTTAACTAAAATTACCAAGTGTGGGGTATCCTTTACAACAAGGGGGGTTTTTATACAAACTGTCTTATCAAATGCTCTCTATCTCTTCTAAATACACTGAGCTGTGGGAAAAACTGGCATTCAGTGGGTTTCCATGACAGCAGCTGAGGTAAAACCAGATCAGCTCTTCCAAAGGTCACTCATTGAAAGGCACTGATCACAGAGGCTGATTTGGCAAAGTGATTATGGGAGAGGAAAGACCAGGACTGCAAGAACCTTTGGTTATCATAACCAAGGAGAAATGCAGAACAGGAGAAAGGGGAAGAGGCTGCAAATCTGTGATGCAAGAATTACAGGGGCTCCTGTAAAAGCACAAACACATATTAATTAATGGTATATGACAAAATGAGCTCTTACAAAAAGTGCTGTACTCTGAAAATAAAGAAGGGACAGAGGAGGTTGACTTGACTTGCATTATAAATGCAGAGAGTAAGTGAAGACAGTAAGTTTGGTTGTGTAAGTTTTTTTGTGTTTTCAGTCCAAGTCCTGATATGCCTCAAATGCTGCCAAAACCAAACCTGCAGCACCTGCTGTTTGGCACTGACATTTTCCTGCTACTCAAACATGGATCATCCTGGACAAATGAATTAGCCCTCTCTTTAGTTCTAAGTGTTACTTAGTAAACATCTACCTGGGATTCTTCTTCAAGGTCATTCTTTCCTTAGTTTTCCTTTCTAGACCAGCAGCTGCAGAGGAATTTGGAGCTAATGGCACCAGTTCAGTGGGAACAGTTTTTGATCCCTAAGCAATGCATTAATTTGTTTCTACTTCTCAATGTCTGGACAGCATAAGGACAACATAAAGTTCAAAATGTGAGCACTAACTCTGTGCAGACTGTAGATCTCAGACATGGGTGTGCTGCCTGTGTTTTCTTCACAGCAAATTTAAGTAACAGCTTTAGAAAAAACACTGAGAAAACTACAAGCCAGGAAGTAAAATATTCCAAGCAACAAGTTGAGACATCCACATTCATTATGTTGAATAACCATACAACTTTATGGATAATTCATTACATGCTTTTACATTCAAATAATTAGTACATGATTACCAGAAGAGATTTCTACTTGATTAAACAGCTCCAGCCTTATGCAGCACTTTTACCTGCAAAGGAGGTAGAGTGTTCCAATGACAAGAACTCCTAGAAGAAGAAGTGAAGCCAAGAAAGCTGCAAACAGGTCACCTTTGCTTTGGGATTTGACACTGGGCAGCAAAACTTCCTCACAACGAGCTCCTGTGTAATTCTCAATACACCTGGAAACCAAGTTGGATTCGGATTAGATTGGAACTTGGCATCTAAGATGAAAAGCACAAAGGTTTCTTTTACTCCTAAAGCTGGGAGAGAACTTGTTATGGCATAATTCAAAGTTTATATTTGCTTCACAGCAACTTTTCTCACATAATTTCCTCTCACCTCATCCTTCCAGAATAAAGGGAATTGGGCACATTGGGCATCAAGTCTGATCCACACTGTTTTCATATATGTAATATATTCATTACTGACAGATTGAATTAATTAAATCTACTCCTTGAGTTGTAACTGTGCCAGCCCACTGGGTCTCACACAGCAGCCTTGCTTGCTTCCCTCCATTCCATGGAACTTTATGGTTTCCTCTGTTGAAGGGCTCAGGCAAACAGAGCCAGGAAATGGGAACTCTGACACACAGGACACCTTAAATTGCAAATTGGTTTATGCAGTGTAATAATTCATCCCAGAACGTGTTCCATGCTTGGTGAATAACACCCTCTTGCAGAGACCTAGGCAAGTCTTCTCTGCTGTGCTTATTTTATGTACTGAGCTTCTGAAAATTTCTGAAGAAGAAAGGATTAAAATGGACGTGGTATTTTACCATGGTAAAATGGTATATTTTATTAAAAATAAATAAAATAATGGCTTAGTAATTCATATTCAGTCAAAAATAGGTAGGTTGAAGCTAAACTAATCTCCATTTGTCTTGTATTTTGCACTTACCCTCCTAAGTTTTCTTTTGCTTTACAGAAAATGGAAAGCACTTCTTTCACTATCTACATTCTGCATGTATTTTTTATATATGTAAATTTTCTTCCCTCTATTTGTATTACTAAAGATCTTGCTCCTTCCTGCTATTTCTGGCACTGAAGTCATAATAATCTGTGACATAAGCAATTTAGACTCCAGCTGAGAAAAATGGGCTGAACGCTGTAACACACTTGAAGTTCTCAACTGGCATTGGCAGCTGCAAGGTGTAATTCCAGATGAGGGATAGGGAGGCAGAGAGGGGAGGAACTGCCAAAGAGGAGGAATGTTGAGGAGCTCTGAGACAGAAGGGTCCCTGTGAGTGACGTGGATGCTCCATGGACTCCACTCTGCTTTCTATGCAGTAGGGACAGTGTTTCAGCCCTGCTGGTCTCAGCCATTGCACAAAGGATCACTGCCCTTCCTCTTAATTCTTTGTCTTTGGATATATAACAGAAGACTTAGACACTACAAAAACCATTTAATTATCATCATATATTAAAGCTGTGCAACTGCCAAGGACAGTGTGGGACTTTTCAAAGTTAGGATGTGTCACTGCTGGGAGAAGCAGGGCAGGCAGACTGCTCTGATTGCTTGAGAGAATGTCCCAGATATTTACTGTAAGTGTAGTGGCTTTTCAGTGGCCTATTTCTGAAATACTGTAGAATACTTCAAGAATAGAAGTGTAGTTTGAGTGGGGCATTGTTCTCTAGCAAGTGAGAGAGAAATGCTTTGGAGAGCTGAATAGAGCAACAGGGATGGAAAATGGAATATGAAATTCATAGAAGTATTCTTGAATACCAATGAAAACTGGAGAATAATGCAAGGCTAAAATGATACAGAAAGAAAAAAATAAATAGGTTTTGGCATCAAATTAAGGCTCATGGAAAAGTTCTAAAGAATCAGTGTAAAGGGAGTAAGTCAGTAGCCTAAAGAGCCAAAAGAAGCAGGAGGAAGAAAAGCAAGTCCTGCTGCAGAGCTGCACACAGGATTGGGCAGAAGGGTGTGACCTGTTGGGGTGAGCAGTGGGACCTGATGGGGTGAGCAGTGGGACCCGATGGGGTGAGCAGTGGGACCTGTTGGGGTGAGCAGTGGGACCTGTTGGGGTGATCAGTGGGACCTGATGGGGTGAGCAGTGGGACCCGATGGGGTGAGCAGTGGGATCTGTTGGGGTGAGCAGTGGGACCTGTTGGGGTGATCAGTGGGACCCGATGGGGTGAGCAGTGGGACCTGTTGGGGTGAGCAGCGGGACCCAATGGGGTGAGCAGTGGGACCTGTTGGGGTGAGCAGTGGGACCTGTTGGGGTGAGCAGTGGGACCCAATGGGGTGATCAGTGGGACCTGTTGGGGTGATCAGTGGGACCCAATGGGGTGATCAGTGGGACCCGATGGGGTGATCAGTGGGACCTGATGGGGTGAGCAGTGGGACCCGATGGGGTGAGCAGTGGGACCTGTTGGGGTGAGCAGTGGGACCTGTTGGGGTGATCAGTGGGACCCGATGGGGTGAGCAGTGGGACCTGTTGGGGTGAGCAGTGGGACCCGATGGGGTGAGCAGTGGGACCCAATGGGGTGAGCAGTGGGACCCGATGGGGTGAGCAGTGGGACCCAATGGGGTGAGCAGTGGGACCTGTTGGGGTGAGCAGAGTGAGGTGATGTGAACAGTGCCTGGAAGTTGTACTCGTGTTTTGCAAAAGGCCACAGGAAAAAACCTGGGAATGTGATGACAGCCCAGAAAAAAGGCCACTGAGATTGTAGCACTTCCTACAAGAGAGAAAACAGAACCAGATGCTTGAGGCAGTCACAAGTCTTTAAGAGGGAAAGGAGCTTGGAAGCCTAAGACTCCAAGGGGAAAACTACAGCAATATGAATCCAAGGTTATAGCAATGGGGAAAAAACCTCCACTGAAAAAGCGCATGCAAAACTTAAACATCCTGGATGCTGAACCTGTTCTGCCTGGATGGAACAAAAGCAAGTTACAATCATAGAATCATAGAATCGTTTGGGTTGGAAAAGACCTCCAAGATCATTGAGTCCAACCCTTGTAGAAACATGTTTTTCATGACTAGCTAGTTTGATAGTATCTGTTTCACTGTGTGCAGTGGATTAGGGATTACAAAGCTCCCATCCACTTTCTATAGGCTGAACTGTTGACACAGCTGGTGAAAGTCATTCCATGTTATGTAGGAAATGCTGCCATAAAACCTAAAAATAATGTAGGTTTTCACAGAAACAGGAAAATTGAGATGAGGTATCTCTGGGTTACATTTAAATAAACAAAATCTAATGCAACTCTACCGTAAACAAACTGTGCTCCAGTCAGGGTCATCCTGAAAATTCAGATGTTCAAATATGGGCTTGCACAAGCTTTTATGAAGTCACCTGTCCTGATGTACAAATAGGTGAAGGCCTATGTTAAAGATAGAAGAAAATGATGCTTTAAGACAATCAGGAAAGGTTTCTTCTGCAAGTTCTTTCCAAAAACTGGTGAGAAAGAAACTAAGCAGACTTCAGTAACTAGCAGTGGAACTCCCTCAGAAGAGCTGCTTATCCTGTTGCAGTAGCAAAGCTCTAATAATCTCAGTGCAGTTACACATGCAGTGACTGCAAGCAAGGCAGAAACACAGCCTCCAACAGGCCATGAACTAAACCAGCCTGAGAGTATCCATGTCGTGTCTCCCAGAGGTTGTCAGTCTTACCAGACACAGCTTTAAAAGCAGTAGCAACTCAGTTTATCTTATTTATAAGTGTCTTGGTTTGAGTGGAAAAACCAAAATGTTAACCCACAACCGGGGGGGGGGGGGGGGGCCTTCTCCACAATAATCACGCCACTCTTTATCAATTTTTAGAAAAGGAACTTTAATACAAGAAGGATAACTGCCCCTAACTGATATATATGTATATGTGTATGTGTGTGTGTGTGTGTATATACATATATATGTATATATATATATATATATGTAGGTATAGGTATAACTATACAGACCAGAGCAAACCCTTCCCCAACACCACAGAGAAAGGAAAAAAAAAACCAAACCAAAACAACAATCCCCACAACAACAAGTTTCCTTCTGGAGAAGAGTTATGCTTATGGCAGTATCAGTGTCACAGCCCAGCTGGCAGCAGGGTGAGTTCCCAGATGAACTCTGTGTCTCTTGTCCCAAATAAAGAAAGGAAGCTGAAAGTGGGGAACCGCCGCGTGTCCTGGAAAGCAGCTGCAAACCTCTGTCTCCCGGGTCGCTGCCCCAGCCGGGGCGGGCAGGCCGTGACGGTGCAGGCGGTGGTGAGAGCGGAGCAGGGGACGGAGCCCAGATGCAGGAACCAGGAGGAACAGCCACGGCGAGGAGACAAGCAGTGTCTCAGCAAAAAGCCCCAGCAGTGCCAGCAGCAGGAGCAGGAGGAAAAAAAAGAACAGCTTCCCTCCTCAGCAGCACACACCGCTCCTGAGTTCTGTGGAGCTAAGAATGGAAAGAATGTCCCCAAAACCAAAAGAGACAACCTGCCCCCACCTAAGCGGTCAGCAGGAACTACTTCTTTTTGTTAACTGCTGGCATGGGCAGTCAGTGGCAGGGGAGAGAATTTACATAATAATCCCAAACTACAACAATAAGGATGCCTAAAAGTAGAGCCCAAGTTAGAGGAGCAGTTGTTACTATGGCAGCACTGGCATTTCTGCCCTTGAATGAACTGGGGCAAACCCCGAGCAGCCTGATGGTGGCCTGGAGGGAGAGTGTGAGACCCAGCAAGGCTGCTGCTCCCAACCAGGTGTGGCTGTGGCACAGCATCACCTGCATGCCATTGGCTGCTGCTCCTGCAGTGCTCTGTGCTGCCTTTAAATGGGCCTACTATGCAGCATCCCAAAGGTGATTTTTAAAATGGAAACGAGGTCTTTCCCCCTCTAAGAAATTAGAATATCTAATTTGATCAGAGTTGAAAGACAGCAGCCCTCAACGCTTGAGGCAAACCTGTGACTAAAGCCTGCTGGTCTCAGATGGCACCCAGACTCCTGCTGCTCTGGGTGCCTGCACACTCGCCCACAGCTCCTGTCAGAGGGATGAGCCAGCCCTAATGTGTTGTGTACAAACATACTACAGGGGCTGTGCCACAGACAGAACACCAGAATAGGTAAAGAAAGCCAGGGAGTCTTTCAGCTTAGGGTATTGATCAAAATTGCCCATGTCAGCATCAATGCAAGGTGGAAGGAAACAGACTGCACTGTATAAGAATCCAGGAGACCACCAGTGGGTCTGCAATTACATTGTTCCCTTCCAACCTGATCAGTCACTGAAACGGAGGCAAAAAGGCATTGCAATAACACCAGGCACTGCAATAACACCAGGCACTGCAATAACACCAGGCACTGCAGTAACACCAGGCATTGCTGCAGTAACACCAGGCACTGCAGTAACACCAGGCACTGCAATAACACCAGGCATTGCTGCAGTAACACCAGGCACTGCAATAACACCAGGCATTGCTGCAGTAACACCAGGCACTGCAGTAACACCAGGCACTGCAGTAACACCAGGCATTGCTGCAGTAACACCAGGCACTGCAATAACACCAGGCACTGCAGTAACACCAGGCACTACAATAACACCAGGCACTGCAGTAACACCAGGCATTGCTGCAGTAACACCAGGCACTGCAGTAACACCAGGCACTGCAGTAACACCAGGCATTGCTGCAGTAACACCAGGCACTGCAGTAACACGAGGCACTGCAGTAACACCAGGCATTGCTGCAGTAACACCAGGCACTGCAGTAACACCAGGCACTGCAATAACACCAGGCATTGCTGCAATAACACCAGGCACTGCAATAACACCAGGCACTGCAGTAACACCAGGCATTGCTGCAATAACACCAGGCACTGCAATAACACCAGGCACTACAATAACACCAGGCATTGCTGCAGTAACACCAGGCACTGCAGTAACACGAGGCACTGCAATAACACCAGGCATTGCTGCAGTAACACCAGGCATTGCTGCAGTAACACCAGGCACTGCAATAACACCAGGCATTGCTGCAGTAACACGAGGCACTGCAGTAACACCAGGCACTGCAATAACACCAGGCACTGCTGCAGTAACACCAGGCACTGCAGTAACACCAGGCACTGCAATAACACCAGGCACTGCAGTAACACCAGGCACTGCAGTAACACCAGGCATTGCTGCAGTAACACCAGGCATTGCTGCAGTAACACCAGGCACTGCAATAGCACGAGGCACTGCAATAACACCAGGCACTGCAGTAACACCAGGCACTGCAATAACACGAGGCACTGCAATAACACCAGGCACTGCAGTAACACCAGGCACTGCAGTAACACGAGGCACTGCAATAACACCAGGCACTGCTGCAGTAACACCAGGCACTGCAATAACACGAGGCACTGCAATAACACCAGGCACTGCTGCTGCCTCTGCAGAAGCTGGTCAGGGGCAGTGCAAGAGATCCTCTGACCCAGGGAGTTGGTAAGAAGGTGAGGTTTCCTTCTTTGCCAGACTCTAAGGTGGACATCATAAGGAAGTATCTGACAGACTTAAAAACTGAAGTAGAATTTGAGTCAAATTTGCACATGGACTCTCTTTGCTCTGCTTTACACTATAAGGGTGTTGACTTTGGTTCTCATTTAGTCTTCTTTTAGTCAGGAAAATCCTGGATGCTTCTTGGTATCAAAATAATTTGCATGTAAATACAAAACTCTAAGCAGAAAAAGCTGAAAAATTATCTGCTTGTCAATGTAACTCAGATTACAGGGCTGATAGCTTCAAAATCACCATAATCTTCAGTCTGTAGCAGGATCCTGATAGTTGTCCTAATTCATAAACTGTAAGGACATCTAGTAAGTATGAAAAAGAATTTAAAACCAAAGCAAATAAGCAATAGCAAACTTAATGGGAAGCCCTAAGCAGCTTTTAAAAAATTTTTGCATTTAGAAGAGTTTCGAAACTTACTCTGAGAATGAATTCATAGAGAGTAAAATAAAGTTCTCCTACTGGAGAGCAGTTGAAAGATTATTTTTCCCTAGAACTCCCTTAGCTATGTGTTTGAATGGCAAGCTTTGCCATATCTGGCAGTGACTAATTCTGATTGCTAACAGTTTTCAAACACATAAGACGAGGAGAGCATTCACTGGTTATTTTGTGTGTACTGGCCTCAAAAGCAGAATAGCTGTGTTTGTGTGGTCTTAGACCACCTGTATTTGGTTTGAGATACACAAAGAATGCTCTCAGAAATCTGCTAAGTACAAGAAAAACTGTAAGTACCAGAGCTTCCCCTCAGCAAACAAAATCTTCCCTTTGATGGCTACATACCAGCAAAAGACTCACAAAACATCAGGAGACAGATAGATAGATAGATAGATAGATAGATAGATAGATAGATAGATAGATAGATAAGGTGGTCTTTACTGAAAGCTTTCCATGTGCACACCAAAGGTATAAGCACCTTGAAAGCTTTCAATAAAGGCCACCTTATCTATCTATCTATCTATCTATCTATCTATCTATCTATCTATCTATCATCTATCTATCTATCTCTATCTTTCAATCATCTATATATCTCTATCTATCTCTATCTATCTATCTATCTATCTATCTGTCATCTATCTATCTCTATCTATCAATCATCTATCTCTCTATCTATCTATCTATCTCTCTATCTATCTATCTATCTATCTATCATCTATATCTATCTATCTATCTATCTATCATCCATCTATCTATCTATCTATCTCTTTCTATCTATCATCTATATCTATCTATCTATCTATCTATCTCCAGTGATGATGTTTTGTGAGTCTCTTGCTGACATTTAGGCATCCCCTTGTTTCTGCCCTGCATTAATTGCTGCTGATGGGACAGCTGTGCATCAGGTGCTGATCAAACAGCTTCCAGCCCTGTGGTTCTGAGGCACCTGAGGCAGCTGCTTTGCCATCCTTCTCTGTCCTGCTGCCTGTTTATTTAGTGCTTTGGAGTGTTCCTGGGTCTGAAGCTCATCTGGGCTGTGTGTGTTGAGGTGTGCCTTTTGCTGCTGAGAACATTAACTCCTTGTTAGGAAAGCAATGCAGGAAGGTGGCAGCTGTTTGAACACACATCTTCATGTTCTAACACCCATCAGCTGTGTTGAAAAGCTGTTCATGCTGCACAGGGAGGGGCGTCAGTGAATGTTTGTTTTCTTTTGAACTCTCTACCTTCTATTCTATTCTCTACCTTGTATATATCCATTCCTGAATGATAAAAATAACTGAAAGTCCAAAGGCAAACAGAGGCTCTGAATTTGTTTTCATGCTGCAGAACACGTATTTCTAAAGAATGGTGCATTTCCCTTGGCTCATGGTGAAATTACTTCCAGTGATGTTGCATCAGGTAACTTGGACTAACTGTGTTTAGCCCAACACATTTGTGTATCCAAGTGGCACGTCAAGGCAAAGGTTTTGAAGGTGTTTCTACACTTTGTTAGTCTGCTCTTTCTCCATCTCCCCCCTTTAATTAACCACCATCCAGCCTTTGAGTCTCCAAGTGATTCGAGTTTTCTTTTTGGTGGGAGATGCTCATTTGAGAACACTTGGGAGCTTTGGAGGGGCCTTGGCAGAAACCTTCCCCAAGGAAATGTTGCCCAACTCTGTGATGATGCCAGTTTTGAGGTCCCAAAGCACCAAATATTTTCGGAATTCTGCTGAATCGTGACGCACTTTTTCTGTTGTTTCTATTCACATCACTGCTGATTACTAAGATATCTGTGTGTAAACAAAACCTTTCTCATCTATAATTAGCCTTCTCTGCCTGATTAAGGAACATGCTTAGAATGAGGACATGCTTAAATAGAATGCTGCTATTTAAACCATCTAACTTCATAATCAATCACTAGATACAGAAAAAATAGATGATAATTTAAATGCAGTAAGATTGCCTGAGTAAAACAGAAATGCTCTTAAGATGTTACTTTTCTGCTTCAGCAGATTATAAAATCCTATAGTACCTGAACTGCAAATGACTTCATTTGGGGCTGTTAAAGTGGAAATTATCTATGCTGACTAGTTTGTGCTCCTGAAGAACAGATTGTTCTGTGTATTTGTTACTTCATATTTATAGTTATTGCATCAAATTCGTCTTCCTTGTTACACAGTCTAGCAATAATTGAGAGGGTGCTTTGAAATTGGGAACTGATTCTATTTAGTTTGACCATTCATTTTTCATTTAAGTATTTTGAGATCAGTAACATGGGATTCCTTTTAGGAAAAAAACCCAACACATATTTCAAAATGTTTTCCCTTTTTGCATGTGTAGTATTCATTTTCTATGACATCAGCTTGCCAGGTTTGGCAGTTAGAATAAATCATCCAGCCCTTTGGAGCTTTGGCCTCCCCTCTGGATCTGCCCAGCAGGACACTGGACAATGACAGTGATGTGCTGGGTTTATTTCTCAGTGAGCATTTATCACTAAATTGCCTCTTTTCTCCTCATCTGGCTAAATGAATTTACATGCTCGAGCTCAAGAGTTTAAATTGAACTGTCCCAAACAAAACAAAGAAATATTTTAATTAGGCATCTGAGAAAAGATTTTGTTTCCTTCTTCGACTGTTTTACCCAGTTTCATTAGTTATAACTCCAGCTGGAAGAGGGAGCAGAAGTTACCAAGGAAGGCAAAAAGGTAATATCCTTAAGTGTATGTAATTTTTGTCTGAATGTCTGTTATTTTGTTAAGTAAACCCATTAAATCAATCATAATTTATTTTGATGGATGATTACTCAGAATTAGTAAATGAACCATGGAAAATGGGAATTTCATTTAGCATCTTATATCTTGGTAAATGAGAAAATAAAAAGATAGGGCTGTCTTCATGCAGGAAATATATTCACTTGCAAAAATAGAGGTGCTTCTGTTCCAGTGTTCTCCATGGGCTTCAGAAAGAAGAAAGGTTCTGTTATGGGATGGTGTAAGAAGGATCTGTATTTGCTGCCTTGATGTTTCTTTATCAGGTAGTCTCTGGCTGTCACAGTAAAGCTGAGTATTTCAGCAAGATTCAAAGAACACAGTAAGTCTTGAATTACAGTCTTTTTCCCCCTTAAAAGATTGTATTATTTTTGTGCCTCCTCATTTTGTTTAGGGCAGGACATTTTATGTTACAAAAATGTTTGCAATATAATTCATCTGTGAGAAAGACTGGGAATGTACTTTGCCTTTCTGAATGGCTTTCCTACAGTCTCTATTCCACGAGGCAAAGGGTATTTTGTTCTTTCTGTATTGTAATCAGGGAGGAGATGTGGCTCTAAATATAGTCCTCCCCCTGAATGCAGACATAACTGAGCACTGGTGCACCTGCCAAGCAAGTAGAAACCAAGTATACACATTTAGCATTCTCCCATTGTCACCTCTCTGCAAGCTTGGTAACTAATGGGTAAGAGGGATTTTCTTTTAGATAACATTTTAACAGTGATCTGTTAAAGAAACACAATGAGATACAGTCTTTAGACAGCTGCTGTCCAGTACTTGGGCACACAAACCTTTCACTGACCTGCAGAATGGACTGGGCACAGTAGGAATCATATAACAAACCCCTCCATTCAGACAAAAAGAGCCATGACTGGTGCCACAGAGTTCTTCATGATCTTAAAAATAAGACAAAAACAAACACTGAGAAAAGGAGAGACTTCAAAAGCAAAACTCACCCAAATAAACCATAACCCAAACAAAACCATCTATGTATCTACATAAAGGTTTGGGTCTTGCCCTCCAGGGCAGCAACACACAGCAGTATCTTACAGAACTGTTTCATGTAACAACATGCAGGAAAAATCACTAATTTAGCATTTCTCACCCAAATTACATTAACAAATCCAACTTTCCCTTGCAGTGAGAGGAACTTTTGAATTCTCCCTCACTTCTTCACCTCCATGACCACTCTCCACACAGTGATTCACATGATGACCCGTGTGGAGTCTGGTTTGTCCTGTCCCACTTTATCTTAACTGCCTTCTGGGACTCAGTCAGCACAGATGCCCCCAGGATAGTCTCAGTGTGGGCCAGGACATTCTGAGCCTGCTCAGGTCTGTGGTAGGAGCTGACTCACAGCACAGCTGGAAACCATCAGGTTTTTCCACCCCAATTTTCAGTGACCAAAGGAGGAGCCAGACTGCGAAGGGTCACTGATGTGTCACAGTGTAATTACCACAGACCTCAGAAAGGCTTTTTCCTAACTTAGTAGGCTTCTTACATGGATTGTTAGTGTGTTAAACATAATTAGGCACATGAACAACACCCCAGCATAGGGCATTAATGTTTGCACTTGTGGCAGCAGTTGTTCATTTATGCTTAAAAAGCATATCCAGCTGTAGCACTTCCCTCCTCCTGAAAGCAGCCTAAATTTGGAGGTGGGACAGCATATATTTATGACACATTTATTACATCAGTAACTCATTTTATATATATGCATGTATGTTTTTATATATTTCCTCCATCTTATGAAACCACAGTGCCTCAATCAAAATAAAAATAGAACAGCCTTCTGACATCACAAGGTGTGAGGATCATGTGTTACCTCACACTGCAAGTGCTCTTGCTGTTATTTCTCCCAGAAGTTCTGAAAATGAGAATTCTGCTGTGTCACTATTTATGTATAGAAGACATGTTCTATACAAAATATAGTGTTGCTTAGGAGTAATTAAGATTTCAGTTTTCTTATTTGTCCTGCAAGAAAGAGTTAGAGTTCCCTTTTATTCTTGCAGGGAAAAGTGAGAAGTGTGGCCATAAGACATTCACCCCAGAGGGAGCTTCTACAGCCTTGTGTGTAAAATAAAACTGACTTTCCCAAAAGCAGCAGAAAGGCTTAGCTATTTCTAACTGTGCAACAAACCCATCCTGCATCCTGCTGTCCTCTGGATGATCCCAAGCAATTCCACTCTCCCTTTTCTCCATACATTCTTCCATTTCTGTGATGGCATATTGATGGAGGAGTGTGAGTAAAGTCCTTTCATTATTTTAAGGTACACCCCAGCACCCAACAGGAACTCAGCTTCATGTTCCTGTTGTCAAAGGGCACCCAGATGGCACCTGGACCCTCCTGCCTGTGGGCAGGTGAATTAGGGAAGGCTGCAAAGATTGTTCATGCTTGACCTTGTTGCACAGAAATGTGTGTTCTGGCCTACCTTTTTAGAAGTCAAATGGACATTTATTTCAACTCTGAAGATTTCTGTGCTTGTCTACTGGCAATTCATTTACTGCAAGTTCACTATTAAAAGACTAACAGTACAATTGCAATAGGAATAAAATGGGAACAGGAATAAAAACCAAGGAGGTTTGTAAACAAGAACTACAATTATTTGATTTCAGTGTATTCAAACCTAACAGTGGACTTTCTGTGTAAGTCAGTTGAATCCTCCCTTAAATGAAGAGAGGGTACTGAACAGATGAACTGTGTGTCAGGATACCCAGACAATTATAAGAATTATAAGAAACAAAACTCTCAACTTTCACCTGCTCTCAACTCTACTGAGTGTCTGAGGGAGTTCATTGTTGAAAATCCACCAGATGGAAAAACAGGTTGATAGAGAAGGTGGGCCCCAGAGAAAAATCTTTTACACAGCTCAGGAAAGGTTTCAAAGAAATTCCCCTGAGAATAGTGAGGATTTCTCAACCTCCTCAAAATCCTGCCTTGTGGTTCTATTCCTTTTCTTCATCTTTATGCAGAAATAGATCTGTCTCACCCTGGCACAGCAGAAAGGCACTGAAGAAACCTCAGTGCCTCGAGTCATTCAGGGCTTGGAACATTTGGAGAATGATGCCTGGGAAGGTGTGATCTTTGTATTAAGGAGCAGCTCTGAGCCCAACCAGAATTTCAGTCCTGCCAAAATCCCTCAGGCTCTCTGTCTTAGCCTATTAGAGAGGCAGAGACAGAACAAAAAGTGCCCAGGGAGCCTTTGAAACCTTTTTGATTGTAATTGCAGACAATTTTTCTATGGGCTATTTCTTTCTAGAGATATTTTTCCAATCCTAAGGGGAAAATGGTAACCAGTAATGAGAAGCTTGAAGAAATATCTATGTCCATCTAGACCATGTGGCCCTTTTTTCATCCAGTTGTGCTTTTTATTAGTTCTATTTTGTGTATTAATACTTTGCTACTATTTAGTGAAAGTATCAGAGTAATACAGTGTAAAACAGGTGTCAGGATAATGAAAGATAATAAAAGAAAATTCAGGATACTTTAATACCAGAAAAAAAATTATTACTAGCAAATTGTAATTTGCTACAATACAAAAATAGATATTATTGTACTCCATACCTACTGTACTGAAATAGAGTGGCTTGCAGCAAATTTCAAAGCTACAGTTCTGTATTTATAGACAGGAAAGTGTGAAAGCACCAGTTTATCCCTCTAAATTTATACTCAGTGATGCAAAAGAGTCTACTGGAGAATCAGAAGGGGTTCAGTACAAGCCAAAACCCAATTACATTAGCATTGGTGAATGGGTTATGATTTTTCATGAGGTAAGTCAATACATTATATTAATCTAAAAATGCAAATTGTATGCTTTGAAAGTCAAATGTATACTACATTCAGACTCCATAATCAAGACAGAAAAGTTTAACAAGTCAAGTCATGATGGGCTATTAAAAAAATACAACAGATTTAGCTTTTAAATTAACAGAACTCTATATATGTTGTACATAATATATATATATGTATGTGTTTTGGTCCATCCTTCCACGAGGGAGATTAAAGAGAAGGAGGACATAAAAGTACTTTTTTAAAAAGTTGAATTTGGTGGAAGGAGAAGCAAAGAGGAATGTTCTTTCCTAGTGCTAGATTATGAATACTTAAAACTGGCTGGGTAATAGCAGCTTCTCAATACACTTATTCTTAATTATTCTTTTTGAGGACAGGCACTGTTCAAGGTTCAAACAAAGGAGTCCTTCAGGGAATTTTTCTGACCCTACCAACCCAAAGATTTTGGGAGTTGAAGTGCCAGGACTGAGAACAAAGGAGTGGTTGATATCTCCAGATTCCAACTTAATGGAGGGGCAGAGGTGAGAAACAGACCCCCAGCACCCGGGAGGGGGAGAATCTTTTTTCTGGGTGCTGCTTCACTTTGGTTTTGGGCAGCTGCTGAGAAAGAGCCACTGTTTGCTGAGCTGGTGAGAGCTCCTTCTGGCTCTGTTCTTCACCCCCCCCCCCCTCCATCTCTGGGCACCCTGAGCTTCAGAGAGAGAGAGAGAGAAAGGAGAGTCACAGATGCTTCAGGACACACTGCAGACCTTTTTTCCTGGGGACCGACTTCGACTGCAAGGAGATTTCTGGGAATTACCACCACTCCTCAACTCCTAGCATTTCCTTCCTTTGAACAAAGGACAAGGAGAGAGAGAGAGTCTGCTCTTCCTCCACCAAAAAGGCTCCATCCTGTGCCACGTGAGTCCTGCACCCTCCCCTTATCTCTGCCTTGCTGGGAAAAGGTTGAGAATTCACCTCACAGCAAACTGAGGTGTGACTCTGCCACTGTACATAAATAAAATTGCATCAGGAGGAGCCAACAGTTTTGGGGAATTGGTTTATTTTGGTGCCTGGGGAGCAGTTTGCTCCAGTCTGCTCATAGTTATGTCTATATATAGTAGTTAAGAACAGTTATCCTTCTTATATGCATTTTCTAATTAAAGTTTGGGGTTTTTTCCTAAATTCAGTAAGGGGTGATATAGTTATTGAGGAGGAATCCTCTCCTCTGGTCTTGGTAAATATTTTGGTTTCCCTCAAACTAGGACAGGCACATGTCCTGGTTTCAGCTGAGATAGAGTTAATTTTCTTCCTAGTAGCTGGTGTAGTGCTGCATCCCTAAATTATCTGGTCTGTTTGCTTTTAAACTTTTGTAACCTGACTGCCCCAGCTGTTAAAAAGAAAACAAATTCAAGCTCAGCACCACCTTAACCCCACCAGAGCCAAGGCAGCCTCGATAATCCACATTTTGACTCAGCTTCTTGCCTAGTCTGAAGGCTGAAATGTTGGACTGTCTAACCCTGAGGTCTGCTAACACAGAAAATGGAAAGGGGAGTAGTGGAAAACGCTGACAGAAGGTAAAATGGGGCTGATGCTTCCTCATTGATAAACAACTTTGGGCTGGATGCTAATCAATCCCAAACTGCAACACTAGGACTGATCAAAGCAAACATCCCCTGACAGAGTCTGTACCCCCAGCAGGTGAACTCTGGTAAGGGCTGGCAGCTCTGCAGAGCAGTTGCAACACTCCCAGTGGCAGCTACCAAAACCAATGCAACTTTAATGAATTCTAACTGTATATGTATATGTATCCAGGTAAAGACTTGGAAGAACTTACCTGTTCGCATATCAGTCCAACAACAACTTTTATTCCTGGTCTAAAACAACACCTAAAGACAAACATTTAAGGTTAGCATGTCATTTTTAAACCTGATGATTTTTCCCTTGGAGAAATGGCTGTTGGAATGCTACTAAGACTCCTGTTGCATTTGACAGCAAGGGGCTGTAAGTTCCATTAATTCTCAGTTAACAGCAAACATTTAAGTCTGTGTCAAGTTCAGTGAATCCCTAAAGGCAGAGTAAACCCAAACTCTCACTGAAGCATGTTTAAACAATGAATACTTTTTTCAAACTGCCATGCTTATTCAGAATTGTAATACCTGTGCATTTAGGCCATCTAATTGATTGTTTCTGGCTAGCTAATTAGATTAACATCTGCACTTTGAAAGACAGTGCACGAAATTGGCCCAGGCCTCAGACTGATAATTACTCAGTCAGGTCTTTGTGAGACAATTCTTGCATTCCACAAACAAGAACTTCCCAATTTGTCATTTCTTACAGAGGATGTGGGTATTACACTTGAGTGTTTCTTATGTCTGGATGTCAAGTGAAATTAGTAACACAGGCTGTGAATTTACCAGAACTCAGCAAGGTCAAGGCTTGTAAATGGCTTTTAAAATCTGCAATAGAAACTCTCTGCCTAGACAGAAACCAATCTTCACTTGACATTGCTAAAAGAAACTTATTTTGTAGATATGCCACCTCCATAACCATCTAACATTGCTATATTTGGTTTTCTTCTTAGGTATAGTCAAGACTGACTGTACCAAGTAGGTCACTGAACAAGCCTAACATAATAGATCATCTTGCTTTTTCATGTTTGACTTTTTCTTCTATTATACTTTAAAGTGTACGTAATTATTTAAGCAAACTGCTCTATATTGGGAGAAAGAATCTCCCACTAAATGATCATATAAAATAAATTATCAGCTTTATGAGAAACACTTGCCTATCCTTCAGCAAACAGCAACAGAAAAACAACCTTCTTTAGAGGCCCATTTCAAAAGGTATAATGCATTTGTACTTACTTTATGAGCAGACACTTCTGGCTTTCATGGGAGCTCAGGTGGCTTCTCAGCTTTCCAAGTGTCCTGTCCATGCAAGAAGCTCTGCACTGGCCCTTCCCGAGGTGCTGGGCTGTGCCAGCGAGGTCTCCACCCAAAGGAATCCTCCTGAGCTGCCTCCAGATCCTCCGCCTTGGGCTGTGCACTCAGTGAGCACAACTGACACTGCACAGAGAGAGAAACCAACAGGAGGCACTTCAGAACGAAAATCCTGGGTTTAAAAGCAATATACCATCCTGCAGAGAGGTTTTTGCTGCAGTCAGGACCTGGATTCCATCTGTGCTGTTTAAAAGGCTTCACACTCACATCAGTGCAATGTGGGTGAGGTTCCAGCAAAGACAAACATGCAGGTGCAGCAGAGGGGAACACCCCATCATGCTCACAGAATCACTTGTGTATTTTCTTAGGGTTACCAGCACTAGAGTTTACTGCTGAATTCAAAATATTCATGTAGTCTGTACACATGAATTGCATCATAAATATATTTTACACAGTGGTCAAAAAACCTTGTTAATTTAGTCTCCCTCCTCACAGAAAGTTTCACAAAGTTGTATATTATCCAATAGCTCTCAGAAAATATAAACAGGATATACAACCTAAATTTCAGACTAGCTTCTGTACCAGATTTAATTAGGATAGGAGTCCTTGAACTGGCAAAATAAGTGTAGTTTTGCTACTTGCAAAAAGGAGATCTCCCACCTCCTTCCCTTCATCTTCCTGTCAGTGTGCACCTCACTATCTCTGGTGCTGCTCCTGATACAGCCAAGCTTTTCCAGGAGCTGCTCAAATCCAACGATCTGGCAGGAAATCCCTTAGGGAAAGTTGAGCCTTTCTGCTGCATCAGTGTGTTAGATGGATGTGCTGTGCCACTCAGCAGCTGTTTGCACTGGGACTAATTGTGAAGTGCACTACACACTGTTCATGTTCATGGTTCTCTGGGACTAATAATTCTTTATTTTCAAAATTTGTTGCCTGTATGATCAAGGAAATAGGGGGTGGTGAAGGGAAAGAAGAGGAAATACTTCCTCACCAATCCAAGAGAGTGTCTGTGTGTATGTATAATTCTGGTTTTTTAAGTTCTGATAATAAGTAGCACAATTTGTGTTTAAAGATCTCTTTCAAAAGAGATGCTTTCAAAGAGCATTCACAGGTGTGGCTTTTTTTTTAAGGCTGAAGAGTAAATCACTAGGTAGTCATGTATTTACAAACAGATGTTTTTCTCTAGGGTGTTGCACTCGGAACAGAGGCTCAGGCATGTATCATTGTCCTAAAAAGAACAGGTTGGAGTCCTTATTCAAAACTAAGATTGTATGTTTAAAGAAAAGGAAATACTCCGGCAGAAATTGTTGCTAACCTCGATTCTATCTTGCTTACACCTCTCTGTGCACTGAGCTCATACCAGAAACACAAAGATCATTTGTGCATCTACCTGCCCCTTTCCCAATTGCAGATGTAACCTCTGTTCACAGAAACTAAGAATCCAATTGTATGGATGCTCAGATGTGTATCCAGCATGCACCTTGGGAGTTCATGAAAAGTTACTCTGTGTATGCAGTTAGAGCATTTTAATCTGAAATTTAAAATCCAGCCTATTTTGCTCCGTGCCAGTTTGTTGAAAAAACTTCAGATCAGTTCTACCCTTTTCCCCCACCTTTGTCACCTCAACTGGTATTAATACCAGCAGTGCATTGCTTGAAATGTTACACTGAAGTTGCCTTTGTATACTGAGGTATGTTGGAACAAGTCTTGAAGACACCAGGTCTGTCTTTAACTGCCCCCATGTGCTTCACTCCCCACATCCTCCCTCACAGAAATCTGAATCCCTCTTGGCTTTGTGCACTTTCACTGCTCAGGTGGCTTAAACATCCAGGAGATGCTGCATCCCTAAAAGTTGGTAACTGTAAGTCTTAATGAGCACAGGCAGAGAAAAAGCAAGCACTGAATAATGATTTGGGTTTTGGTTTATAGTTCTCTGTTATTCAAACATTCTTAAAATTAATCTCTGTATACTCTCCCCCAAATTAAAGAAGACCACTTCAGTCCTGTGGCTGTTTCAAATACACATTGTTTGTACATTTAGATTAAGTTGCACCTTACAGCCACCTTCAAGAATGGGCTTTTCTTGCATTATGTATTTTTTTAAAAATTAAAAAAAAAAAGGGAAAATCTGGTTTTGCCCCAATATTGAGCTCAAATATTTGTGTCGTGAAAACAGTGAAGGGAAAAAATTTAAAAATTGCTTAGTGGCTAACTAAATATAAATTTTCTTCTGAGATGTGCCCTTGATATCTCTCAAGCAGTTAGTAATCTACACCTCTTATTTTCTCCAAGAGCCAGGAACTGTGCTGAAGTCTTGTTAAAAGGAGTCTGTTTTTTCTCATCCAGCTATAACTTCTCACCCCCTGCCCATCTGAAGCTCCCAACTGATGTGAGCACAGAAAATCATCAGGTGTTGGAACAAATCCATCCAACTGCCTGAAACAAGTAAGAGTCTCTATAGGGAAGAATTCAAGGTGAGATGTTACAGTAAATCTGTGTAAGGACAATGTAGGACTAAATTTACACACTGAAAGTTACTTTTAGGATGGGATAGCCACGATGTGAGGGAATTCTTACAAAAGGCAGGTGATAAATAGCTCACGAATCTCAGTGTGCTTTGAGTGACAGGTTAATGTTTCTGACTAGAGTTGTTCAAAATTCTTTCCATTACAGTTTTCTGTGTGACAACGAATGACTGAGTCCTCTTGTCTTAGAAATGTCTACTGCAAAAATTTAGGTTTACATTTCGATTTTATCCACTGAAGGATGTCTGGGATTAATCACATTCTAAAACAACAGCCTAAAACTCTTGTCATGGTGTTGAAATTGCAATTTGAGACATTACAGTGAATTTAAGAGGACACTTTTCATTCCTAAAATTCCTTAAGTAGTTTGCAACCAACTGCAAATTCCCAGCAGAAACCCCAGTTTTACTGCATGAGTTAATCACACAGACGTTGTCAAAGCTACGAAGTTGAGCTTCTGTCAAATATAACCACTGTAGTCACAGCACAAATTTGTAATTTTGAGATTCCAGTTTTGAGCTTGTGTGTGCTTATGTGAGGGGAATTAATTAATTTTACAAGACACTTGCATTAAAAATCCCACTATCAGTCTTGGAAACCACCCCCCAACACTCTTCTTTCATTCCCTGTGTTTACTGATTCCTTCTGTGGCACTTTCTCTTCCAAGTTTCATCCTAAACTCTTGTAAGGGATCAGCTGCAATTAATGCAGTGTAGAAGTCCTCACTGCGAGGTTAATTTGCACTCCCACCCCATGGCAGGGGTGGTGGCATCAGAGAGCAGCTCCCGCTGCCAGGCCTGCCCCACGCAGTGCCCAGGGCCCCACAAACCCCTGGCACAAACCAGGAGCCAGCTCAGCACACGGGGACAAAGCAAACCTGACCAGGAATTAATTTTGAGTCCCTAAAAAATGTTTATTGTAACAGCCCATGTGGTTTACTTTTACATGGTAGTCATCAGGAATCAAATGTAACTTAGAATCATAGAATCATAGAATCATAGAATCGATTGGGTTGGAAAAGACCTCCAAGATCATCGAGTCCAACCCTTGGTCCAACTCTAGTTCATTTACTAGATCATGGCACCCAGCGCCACGTCCAATCTGCATTTAAAGATCTCTAGGGATGGTGAATCCACCACCTCTCTGGGCAGCCCATTCCAATCCCTGAGCACTCTCTCTGTAAAAAATTTTTTTCTGATATCCAACTTAAATTTCCCCTGGCAGAGCTTGAGCCCATCGTGCCCCCTTGTTCTATTGCTGAGTGCCTGGGAGAAGAGACCAACCCCCACCTGGCCATAACTTCCCTTCAGGTAGTTCCAGACAGTGCTGAGGTCACCTCTGAGCCTCCTCTTCTCCAGGCTAAACAACCCCAGCTCCCTCAGCCTCTCCCCACAGCACTTGTGCTCCGTTCCCTTCTCCAGCCTCGTTGCTCTTCTCTGGCCCCACTCCAGCATCTCAATATCCTTTCTGAACTGAGGGGCCCAGAACTGAACACAACACTCAATGTGTGGTCTCATCAATGCAGAGTACAGGGGAAGGGTCACTGCCCTGGGCCTGCTGGCCACGCTATTTTTGATACAGGACAGGATCCCATTGGCCTTCTTGGCCACCTGGGCACACTGTTGACTCATGTTGAGCTTCCTGTCAATTAGTACTCCAAGGTCCTTTTCTGCCTGGCTGCTCTCCAGCCACTCTGTGCCCAGCCTGGAGCGCTGCAGGGGGTTGTTGTGGCCAAAGGGCAGGACCTGCACTTGGCCTTGTTGAACTTCATCCCATTGGAATCAGCCCATCCCTCAAGTCTCTCCAGATCCCTCTGCAGAGCCCTCCTGCCTTCCAGCAGGTCGACACTCCCTCCCAACTTGGTGTCATCAGCAAATTTGCTGATAATGGACTCAATCCCCACATCTAAATCATCAATAAAGATGTTAAACAGGACTGGACCCAACACAGACCCCTGGGGAACACCACTGGTGACCAGCTGGATGCAGCCCCGTTCACCAGCACTCTCTGGGCCCGACCCTCCAGCCAGCTCTTAATCCAGGAGAGGCTACACTTGTCCAAGCCATGGGCTACCAGCTTTTCCAGGAGTATATTATGGGAGACAGTATCAAAGGCCTTGCTGAAGTCCAGATAGACACATCCACAGCCTTCCCCTCATCCACTTGTCTTCATAATGCTGGTTTTGACTGTTTGAAGATTTATCCAGGCAATGAGCTGGTTGCTGTTCCACAGTGCAGGAGCAACAACTGTCAAAACTTCAATTTGTCTCTTTTTTTTTGTCTATTTAAAGCACATTCTTGGGTTTAAAGCACTAACCTTGAGTTGGTTTACTTCCTTCCCCCCCCCCCTTTGTGTGCATTTAATTTGTACTGAGTTAATTTGTTCTCCTTTCACCACAGTTTACCGCAGCCTGGGGTGTTGGTAACTGCGGTGTGATCCCTGCCAGCCGGCACGGGGCGATCTGCTCAGTGAACGCAATCCCCGACCCGCAGGGTGTGTGGAACGCCGCGGCTGCTGCTCCGGCGCCTTATGTAATGCCGCCCTCCCGGGGCTGTGTCGCGGGGTGGCGCGAGGTGTCTCGGTGTGTCACCCTGTGTCTCCGTGTGTAACGCTGTGTCTCGGTGTGTCGCGGTGTGTCGCGAGATGTCTCGGTGTGTCACGCTGTGTCTCCATGTGTAACGCTGTGTCTCGATGTGTCGCGGTGTGTCACGCTGTGTCACGGTGTGTCTCGGTGTATCACGCAGTGTCGCGGTGTGTCACGCTGTGTCTCGCTGTGTCACGGTATATCGCGCTGTGTGGCGCTGTGTCTCGGTGTGTCACACTGTATCGCGCTGTGTCGCGCTGTGTCTCGGTGTGTCGCGCTGTGTTACGCTGTGTATCGGTGTATCCCGCGATGTCTCGGTGTGTCGCGCTGTGTCTCGGTGTGTCACACTGTATCGCGCTGTGTCGTGGTGTGTCGCGCTGTGTCTCGGTGTATCGTGCTGTGTCTCGGTGTGTCGCGCTGTGTCGCGCTGTGTCGCGCGGGTCCCCGGCGCGGTGTCCGCGCGGGGTGGGCGGGGCCGCTCGTTCCAGCCCGCCCCGCGGTCCGTTCCGCGCGCACCGCCGCGATCCTCCCGCCATTGGCCGCGCCGCTCCCGCGTGACGCGCGCGCCGGCCCCGCGTCTCCAAGGGAACGGGCGCGAACGGCGGGAGGGCGCG